>NC_138028.1:54334966-54949173 GCF_964106645.2 Podarcis pityusensis | reverse complement strand
TGTTGTTGTTGTTTTTGGCATGGAGGTAGATATTTAACACTTCCCTCCTCTTTCATGATCTTGATGAACCCCCCCCCCCCGGTGCTGCAGTTAGATTTAAGGGGGAAACTTCCCATTATTGTCAACCAGAGTTTTTCGAGTTTTCTGTGTCTGCATATAAATTGCAAGAGGGGAAATAAAGGTCCAGCCTCCCCTGCAATTTAATAAAAGTTGAGCTCCATGCCTGAAATTAACTACAGAAAAACTAATAATGTGATTGCAAGTGACACAATTAGCATCATGTATAGTTAGGTGCTGGGAAGAGTAGGAGATCTATGGTTGTATAAAGTGCAATCCTTGAGTGGATTTTGGCACAGGATGACACATTAAGGCTACATTTGTAAACACCCCACTTTTAACAGAATGGACCTATTTCCAAGTAAACACACACACACACACACACACACACACACACTTGTGCTGAAAAACTTTTATGTTGAAAGACTAGCAGAGAAGCAACTAAAAAGAATGTTGCTCATTTGTCTTTTTGTTTTGTCTTGCCTACTCTTTTCCCCTAAAGGACTATGCTTGAATAATGAATCACATTAGCTAGTGATAAAACAGATAAAGGAAACATGGGACCAAAGTCCTCTCTCAATTATTCTATATTGTTTCCATAAAAACAATAATATAACCAAACCCAGCTTGCTACAGTTCATATCAGAGCTGGGAACTAGCAATCTTGATATGATACATCTTATCATTTGGACGGGGCTGTTATTCAGTAATGTACTTTACATGTAAAAGGTCTCAGGTTCAACTTTTGACATGTAAAGTACATTACTGTACTGAACAACAGCCCCGTCCAAATGATAAGATGCATCATATCAAGACTGGATACAAGATTGTGGGAGGAATTATGGAAGATGCAGAGGATACTTGTTTTCTTAGTGAATTGGGGGTCTTTAAATGAATAGGTTCCACAATATGAGTAGTGCTTGGCTGCCAGGCAATGATGGAATTCAACATAGCAGTAAGGAGATTGTTATGCTTCCACTGACCTATATCCGTGCCTGATGCAGTAACCTCCCTTCCTCTCTTCCTACACAGAGTGGATTTGTGGGAGTCAAGGGGGAAGAAGAGAGGTAATCCCCATCACACTTGCAGAAGTCATTATGAGGGCTTCTGCTTGTGGAATGGGTTAGTTGCATCTGCCCCCAGGAGTTTCAAGTAGTTAGCACGTGGTAAACTAAATTCTGGTGTGACATTCACTTTTGTAACTACCAAAGATGCTTATTTATCTAAAACTATAGTAAGCGAGGAATGCAGACTGCTGAGGACCTTCACTGAAGAAGCCATAACACTGTTTATTCCAGTTATATGAATATCTATAACAGAAGATATAACAACACTTTCAAGATGGTGAACATAAAATGGGGAAATGTATATGTATTTAGGTTGTGCTAAGACAGGGGTCAGCAAACTTTTTCAGCAGGGGGCTGGTCCACTGTCCCTCAGACCTTGTTGGGGGCTGGACTATATTTTTTTGGGGGGATGAACAAATTACTATGCACCACAAATAACCCAGAGATGTGTTTTAAATAAAAGCACACATTCTACTCATGTAAAAACACGCTGATTCCCAGACCATCTGCGGGCCAGATTTAGAAGGTGATTGCACCAGATCCATCCCCCGGGCCTTAGTTTGCCCACCCATGTGCTAAGGTCTACTAACTTATACACTTCCCTAAAGGGAAATGAGAATGCAAGTATAATCATCAGGCAGAGTTGTGCCAAAGGAGTTTAGGTTTTAACACTGTTTTATGATCTGCATTTTATTCTATTTCTGTACACCACTTGTGTATTCTCTGAATGTAGAGTCGTTTATAAATTCTAAACTAAACTAAACCAAACTAAAATAAATATTCTCCCCTCCCAGCATTTTGGAGTTTGAGTGTACACAGGACACCTTTAAGAGAACATGTTCCATGGAAAAGTTATTTGCTAATTGAATACTATTTAGGGCTTATCCATACTTCTTGTCTTGCTGCTTCCCTCAGAGGAAATCTGCCAGAGTAGATGGCAATCAGGTTTTCCATGGACTGCCATTTGTTCTGATTTAAAGGTAAAGAGTGGGTTTTCCCTGGAAAAGGAGCAAGGCAAGGGGAAAACAGCTGATACTCATAGCTGTCAACGTTTCCCTTTTTTAAAAAGGGAAATTCCCTTATTCCGAATAGGATTCCTCACAAGAAAAGGGAAAAGTTGACAGCTATGCTGATACCCATGTCTAGAAAGCATGGATCAAGTGGAACAACGCTGCTTGCACACATGCTTTCTAGGCATGGGACAAGTCCTTAGAGTTTGACCTCTGATAAATTATCTATCATTCCAACTCATAACAATCTAGCCAAGTTACTTTGAATCAAGAGTTTCTAACTTGAAATTTCTACTGACCACTTTAAGATACAAATCAGTGGTTTAATGACACAAGGTTTTCTAATGGATTGTTAATCCTTGAGCTATCTAAGCTTCACTTCAGTAACTCCTGAAGGGAAATTGATCTTCTGAAGGCTTTTTGCTGTTTTTGAGTTTCCTTATTCTCAAGGACTACATCATAAGGAACAAACAAGAGGGAAATAAAGGAAGACCAGACAGCTAATCAAAGAAAAATCCAAAGTAACTCAGGAAATAGAAACCTCGTAAATATTCAGACCACCGAGTTTATAAACCACGTGTGCTCACTGAAGAGAATATATCAAAATTGCATCAGTGTATTCTAAATGCAGTGGTTTCATGCCAAGGAATATTTCACCTGGTAATGATTAAATAGCAACACCTCTGTAATTAAAGGGAGTTTCAGATACAGATTTGCTTTGTAAACAATTATCAACATATTACTAACATACCTGCAGGTTCGTTTCAATCTGAGAAAAATAAAAATAGCCTAAAAAATAGCATAAGCAAATAGGTATGCTATCTCATCTACCTCTCTATCCAATGAGTGTATTTTGAAAAAAGTAAATGACAGTGTATGTATCCATCTATCTATTATCTACCATATCTCACTGAATCAGTCCTCAAAAGTACTATCAAGGTACCTCACACGAGCATTAAATTAAGTGCCATATTTTTCGCTCCATAAGACGCACCAGACCACAAGACGCACCTAGTTTATGGAGGAGGAAAACAAGAAAAAAAATATTCTGAATCCCAGAAGCCAGAACAGCAAGAGGGATCTGGCTTCCGGGATGGCCTCTTGCTGTCCTGGCTTATGGGATAGCTGCGCGCAGCTTCTCCCGGGCTGGGGGATGAAGGCTCCCCCCTGCCCAGAAGTAGCTGCACGTGGCTAAGACAGAAGGCTCCCCTAAGAGCCATGCTCCCTTTAAAGAGCGTGCAGAGCATGTGTGCGGCTCTTGGGGGCTTTTCCCCAAGGAGGGAGAGGGGCAGCCCTTCTCCCTCCTCAGGGAAAAGCCCTCAAGAGCCGCACACACGCTCCATGCGGCTCTTAAAGGGAGCGCTGAGCAGAGCCTCCCGTCTGCATTCACTCTATAAGCCGCACACACATTTCCCCTTACTTTTTAGGAGGGGAAAAGTGCGTCTTATAGAGCAAAAAATACGGTACATATCAACAAGAAGCAATGTCTAATTCTGAATTATTTTATTTTTGTTTTACTCATTAAACCAATATTCAGGTTTGAACACGTATGCATGAGGTAGCACATAAACACAGCCATCCCACTCCACAAATAGTGTTGCTGGAAAGCACTATTCTGTCTCCATTTGTGAGTCCCATCATGAACACCTTGGCTGAAGATGTTGTTTTTTTTCTGAAAGGTTGGTTGGCAAGGATCTAGCAAACCAGGACAATGCAAACTGGAAAGTTTCCTGCCAAACCCTCTATTAAAATGGACAGTAGCGTGGAACTTCCTAAAATTGTTTGTGCTCAATCTTACTCCAGTTCCTAATTTATTCAAAGCCTTTTGACTGGCAGTGGAGAATGCTGCCATTTTGGATGCCCTTTACAAGAATTTCTTTAAAGTCCACCTAAAGCATAGAACCAGTCTTCTCTTTAAAAAAAAAAAAAAAATTATTAACCGACCAATCACATCAAATCAAACCAAATTACATAAATTCCAAATTACACAGCCGAATTTTAAATTTTTGTTGGGGGTACCCATATTTCAAGTTCCGAAGGGATCCAATCAACTTCTTGCTTCTTACTGCTGTTTTAATGTCCACAAATCTAACCTTATGATATTCACAGTACTATCCAGTCTTTTCTTATTATTTTTCCACATCTCTTGTTGTTATTTTCATATATTTTTCCTTTCTCTTTGTGACCTCTGATAGTCTCCGCAAGCTGGTTAGAACAGTTTGTAATCCTGCGTGGATATTTTTTTTTTTTATCCAGTAGCCATATCCAGACGTTTTCCATATAACATCACTTCCATACATCAAAACAGTCTTAGCGTCATTAATCTTCACCAATCTGGCTCCTTTCTCAAAACCTCTGAGGAGATTCACTAGGAATGCAGTCTGAAAAAAAGTCCATTCTTCCTCCCGGCTATAAATCCTTTGGCAAGATGGCGACTCCGAATTAATTGCTGCGCCATTCCCAAAAGCTCTTATTGCTTCTCGGTCTCCATAAAGCATACTTTTGGTTAAAGTTTATCTCCACACAGACCTTAATCATCCTGCTTGGGTCAGTTCAACCGACGGTTCTAACGAGGAGGGGTTCTTGTAAATCACATAGAAGGAAAGTAAAAAAGCCCCCCCCCTTCAGCCCCGTTGTCAACATACCCCGCCTTTGGTGTATCTTCATCGTAAAATATTCCTGTTTCTCCAGCCCGTCGTCTTCTTTTGCAGAGGTCACTTAAATTAGCAGACTTCACTCCCCTTCTTCACTTGAAATATGTGCATTTGCTTCTTTTGTAATTAATTATTCCAAATTGCTGCACCTAGTGCGCGATCAGAGACAGCGTCCAGGAGAGCCGAGGTCCACACGGGGGCATTCTGCCTAGGGCCCTCACCCCCTTCTTTTGAATTAGGGGGTGATTTATGGGCACAGCAGGCAAGGGCAGTGTTCCCCATTTCCTTGGGGCAACAAGGGAGGCTGCCTACTCCCATAACAGCCTCTTAATTACTCCGTGTGGGTCGGAGAGATGGTATTGTCGGCCAGCTTCCAATGCGCCCCCTAGTGGCCCCCTGTGGATTCATTAAGTGCACCTTTAAACACAATCTTAATCAAAATTCTCTCCCATGCCTAGCTACAACTGTGGAAGATATTTGAGTCTTCTCTTAAGCAAGACCAGAAGACTTTAGTCATCCAGGGCTATAACTAGTTTTTGATCTATGAACTCAACTAGTTTCTCAGTGTAATCTCTCTGGTAAAGCCCTGGCATGGTTGAGGAAATCACCAATGGAATTGGATTTACCAAAATACACACAGCACTAAGGATCTTGCTGTCCTCACCTATGTTCTGACAAAGCACAAGGAAATAAAGTTAAAGCTCTCCAGCATTTCAGTTCACACTGCAGCACCCCTCCCTTCCCTTTCTCAGCATCCAAGGAATCACCATGTAGCATCTGTGAGTGGCAACCCTGAAACCCCTCCCACTTCTGCCTTCAAAGTCAATTAGTAAATGGCCATTTTGTTTCCTTTCACAGTAGAACTTCATTTCTGTAATAGCTGTAATTTTTGTCACTGCCGCTTCCCTTAGTACCTTATGAGGGCACTCTGTTATTTTGATTAAATGGTCCAAAGTAATTCACATAGTGTTCCTTTGTACTTGGAAAGAGTGCTCCTTTGAGGGCCAGCAATTCTAGACTGACAACGGCCTATCTTCTGGCAGAACAGACCTAGGGTCGCAGTGGGAAACAGTTTTAGCACATTTGAACCAAATCTATCCAAGTTATTAATGCTCCAGGAGTTAGTCCCTTCCTTTTGTACTTTTGCTTCTAGGCTGGTATGAAAGCATCCTGCAGGGGACTGATTTGGCCTAGGTTCTCAGATAGCAAAGGTTTTCAGAAATGACTGGGTATTTTTGTTCACTTATGCCTTTCCTTTTCCACAAGCAGCTCAAAACAGTGTTCCCCCTTTTTAGTTTCACAAATTCTTATGAGGCAGGATAGTCAGATATAGTGACTAGCCCAGTGGGCTTCATTGCTGAATGGATGCTTGAGTTTTGGACTCTCCAGCCCTAATATGACATTCTACTCAACACAATACACTGAGTCTCTGTTACTTGACAAATAGCTTGTTCATCTAGGAGTGCAGTTTAAAATGACCCCTTTGTGTAAAATGACCCCTTTGTGTTGGCTCTTCATGTGCAGCCAGTCTTGAATATTTAAGGAGTTGTGAAAGTTATCTGAATTTGATTTCAAACTAAGATACTTAAGTAACAGAGGTGGGTCATAAGAGTATGCTGTTGAGAAATCAATGCTGAGCAAAAAATATATGTACAACATAACTTCAGTGAAGCCTCCAAAGCTTTGAACTCAGGAGTCTAAAGTTCATTTTCTGCACTCAGATGATGAGAAATCTTCATAGCAGGAGAGGGAAACATTTCAGGCAGAGGGCAACAATACCCCTCTGGCAAGTCATCTGGGGCCACATCCCAAAACTGGACAGGGCTACACACACACACACACACACACACACACACCATCCCACAGAGAAATTGTCCATGGACATGTAAAAAGTCCGATCACTGCCAAGTAACTCCATCAGTGTCCATGCATTTGCACTATTTATTTTTATCATCATCTTCATTTTCATATCTGACATTCATTGCAAGGGTTACAAGGCTGCTTACAGTGCTATAAAATACAATATTAAAGCCAGCTAAAACAATTTACAGAAGAATAGGGTTGGTCCTAAATATATATCTGATGTCAAAGGTCAGAACAAATAGGTGCTTAGTCAGCATTTTCTGAACAAACGGATCATCCACACGTTCTACATTTACTCAAAAATCAAAAGCAAGTCTCAATGTGCTCAATGGTTAGCTTGTAATAAGTTATCAGTCTGAAAATGCACACAGCTCCACACTAGCCCTAACTATTTCACTGAATTAAACCTACTCCCAGGGAAGCATATGCAAGTGGACTGGAGTCTGTCATGTGTGCCCAGTTGCGTGTGGAGTCTTGCAGAACATACACGAGGCCAGTTCTCAACTCAGAGGAGGAGACTCTCTCCAGGTTGCAGGTTAAAGCTGTCAAATGCCATGAAAAGAATAAAGGGGGAGAATATTTTTAGGGTTCAATCTTATAAACCAGGATGGCTAACCTGTGGCCCTCCCTGCCTACTGGCTTTGCTAGTTAGGGCCAAAATGGGAGTTGATATCCCAACCACATTTGGAGAGCACCTGCTATACACACATATTTGGGGAAATGAATGGATTTGCTTCCAAGTATACATGCATAGGTTTACTCTGTGAGAGAACTGTACTTGCTAAGTGCATTTTGGAATTTACACGAGGATCACCCAGCAAAGAATGATGGGGTGGATAAAGTTAAGTCACCCAGGTTATGAAATTCTGGTACATACTAGAGTGAACTAACATAGCAAAATACTTCAGATCTGAAACAGTCACCATTCCATTCTATTACATAATGTCACATTATCGAAGCACCCAGCCTGGAAACTCATTGTAGGGTACATATACTTGGGGGTGACGACCCTATATTGCATGAAAGGCCATGGATGGGAATGCTTAAAAACCTGCTGTCCAGCAAACAGTGACTATACCTCTTGTCCTTGGTAACTATGGAAACATTCTGAATGTAAGATTGGAACATAGACATTTTGTGGTCTACAGTTTACAAGCTGTTTATGTAATTATGAATGAGCATTCGACTGTTAGGGGGGGATAAAATTATTATACCGCTATGGCATTTTGGAGACAAAAAATAGGTATGGAGAAGCAAGAAGTTAATTTTTTGGAAAATTACTTGTTTTATTGACATTTTATGTAACAGCGACACATTGTTGTTGGTTTTTATATTGGGATTTGGGGATTTTCTTTCTGTAGGAGGGACTTGTAAATCCAAAATTAGCAATATGACATTTTGAAATAATGTCTCTCAGCAGCTTCACAGCAATTATGTCCTTTTTATGCCCAGTGAACAAAACCAAGGTCAGAGTGTATTTTCAATTAAACTCCGGGTGTTACGAAGTACAGCACAGCCAGAATTTCAAGCACATTATTACCAGATCTATCACTGCTGAGCAATGAATAGGTCACAGGCACTCCTGCGTACAATATTTGTATCTGTTTCAGTATTGCAACAGGGAAAACAGCTCAAGTTGATTTTAGAGGTGGCAAATGACATAAAATTAAGAAAGCTGTGTGATGACTCAGGGGGGAAACTAGCAGCACTCAATATGGATTTTGTGAGTTAAAAGTTGAAGAGCCATGGACACGGTCTTAAGGAGTTGCAAAAGAGACAGTATTAGCCACTGAAGCCAGTAAGAAGCTTGGCTGTACAAAGGTTGAATGCAAAAACCAGAGCTCAGCTATTGTTTGCCATTTCTCAAGTGAAGTGGATAAGTTACAGCAACATGGAAGCTAAATTCAGTCCTGAGGACCTAACCAAAGGCTATATGAATGGCATGGTTATCAATTACCTTGTGGCTTTTAAGTTAAATACCAGGCTTGGGGAAGGGGGAAATGACCCATGAGGCGTTTGCTAAGGCTTCCCTCCCTAGCCACAATATTGACGAAAATCTGTCCCCTGTGGCAATTTACATTAGGAGAAAAGTTTCCATTAGCACCAATGGGAATTTTTTTCCTAATGCAAATTGCTTCGGGGGAATTTTCACTGAGAATGTGACTGGGAAGGGAAAATGTAAAACTCTCCTAGCCTGAGGACAATTGTACTCCTGAGGACAATCCTGGCCCTGTGTCTGGTATTTGATGTTTTAAGCAACACAACATGATTGCTAATCACATCATTCACATCAAGTGCAGTTACTAGGCCTTGACTCTCAGGACAGAGACAATAAGAAAATTTTCACTGGAGCCAACTGTTTGCTGGAGCAGCAAATTCTGATACGACAAAAATGAGCAGAAGCTTTAAATCATTAAAAAGCAGATGAGCACGTTACTAGATGGATTCAACTGCAGAGCTAAATAGGAATGCAAGGCTAAAGGATGAGAGGAAGCGACTAAGATTGTGGAGAGTAGGGACCTGGGCAGGTAGTAGTAAGAGAAGAACCAAGGAAAAAACAAGGGCATTTGAGCAATCTCAAATTACCCCATTATGCTTCCCACTTACAAGAAAGGGGAAAACAAAGGGTTGCATCCAACAAAGCCTATTTGCACAATGACTTCCAATTGAGAAATGAAACTCCTGCTGTCTTCTCTCTGTGGTCTCTAAGCATCCACCCCATCTGTTCTGGAGGGTTGAGGAAAAGCCCAGAACAGATTTGGAAGGTCCATAGATGGAGAGTGTGGTGTTTACACACCTTCCCATTAATTACGTCTTAACTTCATATTTTCCTAACCACAAAAAGTCTGATTTATTTATTTTTGTTTAAAAAAGTTATTTAACGGTCTGAACCTAATTTTCTAGTTTTATTTATTTAATAAAATGTATACATCACTTGAATGTAAAAAGTCACCAATTTATATATATATATATATATAAAAGTAAAATCAAGAAAGATTCACAATCCCACTTTAAACCATACAAAAGTTAAAATACTAAAACAACTTTCTAAGCATCTGGGTAGGCTTGCCTAAACAAGAATGGTTTCAGCAGGCACCAAAAAGAGTATACAGGGAAGGCACCTGTTTGATCTCAATAGGCAGGGAGTTCCAATGTGTAGGTGTTGCCATACTAAACAACCAAGTTCTTACAAATGCAGAACAGGTATCCTGTGGCACCTGTAGTAAGCCAGTTCCACTGACTGCAGAAATTGAGTGGGGATATGTAAGGTAAGCAGATCTTATGGGTAAACTGGTCTCAAGTTGCTAAGGGTTTTATATACTAAAAGTAACATCTTGAACTTGGCCCAGTAACAAATTGGCAACCAGTGCAGATCTCTGAGCACATGAACTACTGTGGCAAGGCCTCTTGGGTCCAGGAATTGTGATAGCTGTGGAATCAGATGCAACTGGTAAAAGGCACTTCCAGCACCTCTAAGCTGAGCTTCCAGTGACACAGCCAGATCCAGAATCACCCCCCAACGTGAATCCCTTCTGCCAATTACTGACAGCCTGGAGATGACCACGGTTCTTTATCACGAAACAGATTGTCCTTCAAGCCAAGGGCACCTTCAATTCTAAGGCACATAGCTTCTCCACATAATCCCAGGAACTGCAGTATACCCATCAGAGAGCTACATTTCCCAGCACTCCTAACAAACTGCAACTCCTGGGATTTTTTAAAAGTTACATGTTTACCGGTAAATATGTTTTAAATCATGGACAAGAAGGACTGACAAAACCCGAGACCAGGAAGAAGAGACGTTGGGTGAAGATTGGAAGAAAGTTTTTAAAAAAATTATTTTGAGAATTAGTGTAAAATTAATGAGTATTAGGAAAAACGTTGGAATGAAACTATTTGGCTTTAGTAGAAATGATATAAGGAGTTATGTACATTTAAGTTTTAAGTTTTAAGGTTTTTTTTATGGCAAGATAAGGTTAAATAAATTAAGGTAAATTGAATGACAGAATATAGTGAAAGATGGAAAGGATTTGTTGAGTTAATTAAAAGGTTAGATCGTTAAGATAAATTATATAACAAAAATTGAGAAAGATGGAAAGAATTTGCTGAAACAATTAATTAAATTAGAATACAAAAAGGGAGGTGTGAGGAGGTCGATGAAACAAGTAAATGAAAGATAAAGATATGGAACATTGGATGTGTGTTTTAATGTTATTGGTTTTTTTTTGCTGTATTGTTGTATTGTTTTTTATGCTTTTCTCTTTATGTAATGTAATGTATGCTTTGTTAAATTTTTTGTTGTTTTCTTTTTTCTGTAATTCTTAAACTCTTAATAAATATCATTAAAAAAAATGTTTTAAATCAGGCTTCCTCAACCTCGGCCCTCCAGATGTTTTTGGCCCACAACTCCCATGATCCCTAGCTGGCAGCACCAGTGGTCAGGGATGCTGGGAATTGTAGTCTCAAAACATCTGGAGGGCCAAGGCTGAGGAAGCCTGCTTTAAATGAAGGGTGTAAACACAGCCTAAGTAGGACACATGACCACCTTTCCTTGAATGATGTAAAAAAAGAAGAAAAACATAAAAAAGACAGAATTGTAGGTCTTAAGTATTCCTATCATGCATTTCCATTTTAAATTATTTTATCATTCATGTGACTAAAATCAACTTAAAAACTTAACATTCTTAATATATATTCTTCAGCATAGATTGTATGGCTGCAACATCAGTGAAGTCTATCATTTGGGCTTCAATATGTGCTCCTTTTTAGAGATATAATCAATCATATCTAAATATAAATCATTGGGGGGGATTTTGAAGTGTCATATTGTCTCTCAAATCCAGTGATTAGACAAATAAAGAAAAGATATTAAAGAATGGTCTCTGTTATAGTTAACAATTATGGAAAGAACTGGTGCTATAAAACTGTTAGCTTTGCCAAAATTAAAACCACTTCTTTCAAACATTCGCCATAACAATTGATTCAAAAGATTTGGCACGATGGCAAAAAAAAGTCACAAAGTTCATTTATCAAGGGAAAAGACCAACACTTGCAAAGACTCTGAGGCAAAAGCAATTAGATCAATGGGGATGAGGAGAACTACGTGTCCATAAATATTATGAAGCAAATAAATTAAGAATCATGGTGTCATAATAAAGAGACAGCTTTAGAGAAGCTGTATGTAGGCATGGAAGTAATGGGGACACATTTACAATTAACTGAAATGAATTCCAATAGGGACAAATAAGTTTTGGACTCATGCAGGAAGAACCAGATGCACAAACATAAAATGGGGGACACCTGGCTAACTAGCAGTACATGTGAAAAGGATCTAGGGGTCTTGGTGGACCACAAGCTTAACATGAGTCAACAGTGTGATGCAGCAGCAAAAAAGAGACAGCAAATGGTGTTCTAGGCTGCATCAACAGAAGTATAGTATCAAGATCAAAGGAAGTAATAGTACTACTCTGTTCTGCCTTGGTCAGACCACACCTGAAATACTATGTTCAGTTCTGGGCACCACAATTTAAGAAGGATATTGACAAGCTGGAATGTGTGTAGAGAAGAGCAACCAAGATGATCAAGGGTCTGGAAACCAAGCCTTATGAGGAGCGTTTGAAGGAGCTGGATATGTGATCAATTTATCATTGAAAATAGTTACTTCTGTTACTAACTACTTGTTTTGTCAACACCTGGAAAAGAGAAGACTAAGAGGAGATGTGATAGCCATTTTCAAATATCTAAAGGGCTGTCACATGGAAGATGGAGCAAACTTGTTTTCTCCTGCTCTGGAGGGTAGGACTCGAACCAATGGCTTCAAGTTACAAGAAAGGAGATTCCAACTAAACATCAGGAAGAATTTTCTCAGTAAGAGCTGTTCGACAGTGGAATGGACTCCCTCAGGAGGTTGTGGACTCTCCTTCCTTGGAGGTTTTTAAGCAGAGGTTGGATAGCTATCTGTCATTGATGCTTTAGCTGAGATTCCTGCATTGCAGGGGGGTGGACTAGATGACCCTTGGGGTTCCTTCCCATTCTATGATTCTATGAACAGAATTTTGGTGTGGGGAAAAAAGTAGATTTCAAATGGGGAGCAAACCCTTTGGAATTTTGGAGTGCTAATCAAAGAATTAAATACAAAATATGGATGACTCAATGAAAGAAAACTATATCAACAAATCCTTAGGGAGAATTTAAAAGTATTACACCAATGGCATGTTATGCCAGTACATCTGGCAAGAATAACAAATACAAATAATACAGAATGTTGGTGAAATTGGTATCAATGAGGTTTATCTTTCTATCTAGAGAAAACATTTTGTGGTAATTTTGAGTAATCAGTGGCAGGAAAAGAAATGCTTAAATAGTCTGCTAAATCCGACACGATCCACAGTGATAACAGAAACAGAAGTAAAGTACAACATGTCCCATGTAGTTTCTCCTTTGGAAGACATAATTAAAATATGGAATCCAAAATTTCATGGATCACTGTCAATAAAATTAAATACTCATATGCACAAAAATAGTCTTGTAACTACTGTAGTGTGTTAAACATGGGGTTATCTTTGTTGGCTGCTTATGAGCTTTACAGTTGCAAAATAGTGGCACCAGTGGCATATCTTACCAATCCTAAAACAGCTCCACTGGCTTTCTGTTTGTTTCCAAGCACAATTCATAATGCTGCTGTTAACCTTGAAGTTCTTATGTGGCTACAGTCCAGGGTATCTAGAAGTAGTACTGCCTTCTGAACCTGCACAAGAGTTGATATCATCATCAAAGTCCCTTGGCCAAGCTCCTCACCACACATCGGAGATGTCCAGTTGCTGTTAGTGTCCTATTTACTCTGTAGTGTCCTATAATATTCTGGAAGGGACCCTCAACTGCTGCCTTCACTCTCCTCACCACTCATCGGAGATGCCCAGTTGATGTTAGTGTCCTATTTACTCTGTTTACTCTCGAGTTTCAGCCTTCAGGTCAAAACCTTTTAACTGATTCAGATATTTTCAATGTGTGTTTTTGTTTTCTTCATACATTGAATGATTTATTTCCATTATTTATAAGTGATATTTTATATCATGTGCCTCTATTTTGCTGTTTATATCTGCAGGGTGTTTGTTTGTTTGTTTAAAATGATTTCCTCGTTCTTATTTGTTGTGAAATAGTCACTTTTAGATTATTGTTGTCCAAATTAGGCATTTTTTCCACATATTACATTGATATCTCTATCTATAGATAACATCTGTAAAAGGTTAAGGGATTGGGTGGAATCCTAGTTGTCAAACATTAGTTGAAGTGGTGCATCGCCCAATACTCTTTTAGCATTGTTGACAGGGTACCCCATTGGAGGGGTCTCCTATCCAGAAGCCAAACATAGGGCAGATGAGCCATAGGGCTTCCAGCCGTAGCCTTAGGATGGCCAACTCACTAGATCAACATATTGGGAAGGCCCTAATCCATGGCATGACCCTGAAGCAGTTCCAGCCCTCTGGCAGGAGGGTGAAATGGATATACACCCAATGTCTGAGCCTAAGTTCCACTTATACCTGTAATCAATAAAGTTGTGGCCAATTTTTATCCAAATTGTTGTCTGCTTGTGTTTGTTCTGTCGCACCTGACAAAGTATTAGGCCGGGGAAGGAAGGCACTGTGACTGCAGTAGTTGCCTTTAGATTGTTGTTAGGTATGTGGACATTAGGCATTTTGTTCACATATTGCATTGTTAATATCCATATCTATATATCATATCTGTAAAATGGGGATTAAATATCTCACAAACAAACAAACAAACAAAAACCTCATGGTGATGTTAACAGACCATACATAATGAGGTTATAAAACTTGGAATATACCTAAAGAAGTCAATAAGTGACAAGTTTACAGCTACTACACTTAGGAAAGCCACAATCAGTAGCTTGGTGAATGAACTGTTGACTATGAAGTTCATTTCATGCTGGAAATCAGCAAGCTGGACCAGTTCAGTCCTTCATAAATATGGAAATAATCTATGAAACTGGCCTGGCATTTACCAGCACAAATTACACTGCTGTCCACATTATCTCTTTTCTCCTTTATGCATTTCTCAACAGTGAATCTTTAAGGATAGTAAAAAGCTGAAATGTAACTGCTACTTTTCCATTAACGATAAAAAGAAAAGGAGGAAATGGGTAATTTAATGCGCAGGTCATTCACGTGCATGGCCTAGCTGGCTGGACTCAAAAAATAATATAGACAAGTTGAAAGAACAGTTTATGCAGAAATTGAAAATTACAAATTTTTTGAAAGAATTTCAGAACCATGAAAGGGTGGAACAACAGTGCACAACCAATCCATGCAATATTGATTTTTTAAAAGGGAAATCTGTTTACTTGCTTGAAGATTACTAATATAAAGCAACTATTCTGCTGTTATTTTAGTCATATTTAAGTGTGTGTGTGTGCATCCGAAGGGGGAACTACAATGACTACAAAACTGGGGGTGAGGGAATAAAACAATATATTAAAACCATATACATTTTAAAGCATTTTGCTACCTAAGTAAGTAAGCTGTAATTCCCCCACTTGATTTTATCACAATATGTTTAACAAGACACCTGCAATTTAAAGTATAGCAGAGTACGCATTTCCATGGATCATGTGCAGATCTTTACATGTACTTCATAGGATCTTGTCTCTCTAGCATGGGCATTTACAGTGCAGTCCTAAACATGGCAATTCAAAAGATAGTCCCATTGAGTTTACTCCCAGTAAACATATATATAGCATTGCAGCCTGAGTGGACTAATTGATAATAATGACTTTCATTTATAGAGCCTTCTGAATCTGGACTCTTCTCAGTGGACTTGCAGTTAACAAGCATGAGGGACATAGACACAGCATGAATATCATGTATCGACTGCTCAAAATGCTCTGAGATGTGCTACCTGAAACCATTAATAATAATAATAATAATAATAATAATAATAATAATAATAATTTATTTCTACCCCACCCATACAACTTACAGGAGCATGGTAGGGCTTGATTAAAAATATAGGGCGGTATTCAACTAAGTTTTATTCAGAGAAGTCCCACTGAAGCTATTGGACCTCACTTGGTCATGTTCATTAATCTCAATAGGTCTACTCTGAGTTAAATGCAGTTGACTATCACCCATAAGATAATTTGTCACAAATGTGTTAACAACTTAAAGCGTCTAAGGCGCTGTCTTTGGGTCTCGTTCAAATAAGTAGCCCTTCCGATGGCACAGTGCCCTCTGGCATGGAGCTACAGTGTTGGCTAACTAATAGAAAATGGGAAAGCTGCACTTAATGAATCAACAAAGTCATTTCCTGCAACTGTCTGCATTTCCCTGGACACCTTCCCCTCCAAGTGCTGACCAGGCACAATGCTGCTGTTCAGCACATGACAAATAGCAACTGCAGGATTCAAGGCTTTGTGACCACAATTCCATTACATGAGAGCAGGAGCAACATGCACACGCCATGTTACCTAATCTATCCATCAGTATCTGCAATGATTCTTGACAGCTGGCCTTTGCTATTATGGCATTTGTCTTCATGAGCCCAGAGACAAAGGATTAGCTGAAAGTGGTTTGGCTGTGAGTTATCCCGTCTCTTATCACAATTGTGTTAAGATAAATTGTGCGGCAAGTCAGCCATTGTGTACTATATGTATTGCAGGTTCTGTTCAAACCCTTACAGTAACATTTTTGGGGGTACCTCTATGCCTTTGTGGGACACGGGTGGCACTGTGGGTTAAACCACAGAGCCTAGGACTTGCCAATCAGAAGGTCGGTGGTTCGAATCCCCGCGATGGGCCGAGCTGCCGTTGCTCAGTCCCTGCTCCTGCCAACCTAGCAGTTCGCAAGCACATCAAAGTGCAAGTAGATAAATAGGTACCGCTCTGGCGAGAAGGTAAATGGCGTTTCCGTGTGCTGCTCTGGTTTGCCAGAAGCGGCTTAGTCATGCTGGCCACATGACCCGGAAGCTGTACGCCGGCTCCCTCAGCCAATAAAGCGAGATGAGCGCTGCAACCCCAGAGTCGGTCACGGCTGGACCTAATGGTCAGGGGTCCCTTTACCTTTCCCTATGCCTTTAAGAAGGCTGGCAAGCCTACTCCTTTGACAACCACAGTTGACCACATCCACATGCAGTTACAAGGAGATTTGGTCCTAACATACCAGCTTCATTTTAGTAAATGAATAAATGCTTTCAAGGGCTCCTCCTAAGTGTCCCTTTAAACAACATTCCATTGATGTAGTCTACAGGAATAACCAAATAACCTGATAACGAAAGCAGCTATTCTTTACCTCTTTTGACCACTAGCCAAGCTCTCTTGAAGTTCTATGCTATGAAGGGCCAGATATCATTGCAGAAGAACTGAAAGATTATCATTTACTATAGCCACATAAATTTGGTGGCTTCCCTATAAGGTATCAAAGTAGTACAGGAATGTACCTTTCAGTTTAATTAATGGTATGTCAAGCATTTCTAATCTAAAACCTCATTTTTCTCCCCAAAGGGATACTAAATCCGCTGTTTTAAATTGCATTTACCTGCAGTTTGGTGTCCAAGTTGTCAGCTCTGGTACGATTTATTTTTTTCCTTAAACACTGTACAAATTACCTAGCCATTTTAAAATTATATAGCAGCAGGAAGCAAAGTTGCTGGGTTTTTTCTTTTTTAATGATTCAGGGTGCTTTATTTCAAGCTCACTTACAGGTACACTAAAAACAACTACATTTTTCAAAAATGAAATTTAACAAGCAACACTTAAGAGTGAGAAAAATGCTCGCTAGACTAAACTTGATCACACTTCACTCTCCTTTTTTCTTTTCTACTTAGAGGTGAGGAAAGAAGGAAAGGCAAAGTGTGAAATACAACTGTGGGGATTGGGAAAGTCGATCCAATCCCAAGAGGGCTGACTAAATGCCTGCATGCTCTAGTTTAAAACTTGCCAATGCTGTATCTCAACGGTGCTTGGGATTGCAATAAAAGTCTGTTTGTGAAGTTAAAGAAAAACACAAGTTCTTTGAGGTATGTGATATTAATTTCATGGCATGTGGTAGTATTTCTTTTCAATCAACATCATGATTTGTACAAGCTATTCTGTTTTCTAGTTGCTTTTTTGCAGTATTAATACAGACACACATACATTCAAGTACATGTGGTGCTCTCCTCAGTTAATGTTGGACCCCAGCTATCACACAAGTTACTTGAAAATTGAGGATAATCATGCTTTGATTTTTTTTTTAACCCACCACCAATATTTCCCTAAATCCATGCTTGATGTACAACTTATAAATGTGACACATTATAGGTTTGTCAGAAGTGTCTCTCTTTATTAGCCAATGCAACATCAAAAATGCCTAAGATATCCCTACATCAAATTGCTTCTCCCCCTCTCTCTGTTATTTATGACTAATTACATTAATGCAAAAGAAAGAAATGTCCTCCATTCTTAATTCTTTCTCAAGGCTTGGATAAATGATTGCAAATGAAAAATGAAAAGAACCCATGATATTGTCTAAAAATGATATCAATGATCCCCATATAGGACAGCTCCATATTCCTGCATTGCAGGGGGTTGGACTAGATGATCTTCAGGGTCCCTTCCAACTCTACAATTCACTGATTCTATGATATATAGCCAGGTAAAGCCTTTTCAGGGAAATTTGTATAACTTTGCATTTATAAAGTGACATTTATGAAGAGATTTTACTTTCTTGGGCTCCATGATCACTGCAGATGGTGACAGCAGCCACGAAATTAAAAGACACCTGCTTCTTGGGAGAAAAGCAATGACAAACCTAGACAGCACCTTAAAAAGCAGAGACATCACCTTGCCAACAAAGGTCCGTATAGTTAAAGCTATAGTTTTCCCAGTAGTGATGTATGGAAGTGAGAGCTGGACCATAAAGAAGGCTGATCGCTGAAGAATTGATGCTTTTGATTTATGGTGCTGGAGGAGACTCTTGAGAGTCCCATGGACTGCAAGAAGATGAAACCTATCCATTCTGAAGGAAATCAGCCCTGAGTGCTCACTGGAAGGACAGATCGTGAAGCTGAGGCTCCAATACTTTGGCCACCTCACGAGAAGAGAAGACTCCTGGAAAAGACCCTGATGTTGGGAAAGATTGATGGCACAAGGAGAAGGGGACGACAGAGGACGAGATGGTTAGACAGTGTTCTCAAAGCTACTAACATGAGTTTCACCAAACTGTGGGAGGCAATGGAAGACAGGAGTGCCTGGGGTGCTCTGGTCCATGGGGTCACGAAGAGTCGGACACAACTAAATGACTAAACAACAACAACAAATATTTACCTCCTCCAATTTCCCTACTCTAAACAAGGCAATTATGTACTCTTTGTTCAGGTATATGATAGTGGTACTTCTGAAAAAAGTAATGATTAAGTCTTTCAAGATATTAATAACAAAAAAATACTAACATCCTTCCTTCACCCTGCTATGCAATGGGCAGAAAACTTTAGTATAGTTCAACTTCATAGATTTAACTCAAACATGAATTAGCAATACATAGACTAAACGACTAAACAACAACAACAAAAGTAGAAAAGCAGAGGTGACAGAGTTACCCATTATGCTCAAAGCTTAATCTTAATAGGGTCTGACTACACATCGAATGCGGGACACGGGTGGTACTGTGGGTTAAACCACAGAGCCTAGGACTTGCCAAATCAGAAGGTCGGCGGTTCGAATACCCGCGATGGGGTGAGCTCCCGTTGCTCAGTCCCTGCTCCTGCCAACCTAGCAGTTCAAAAACACATCAAAGTGCAAGTAGATAAATAGGTACCACTCCTGTGGGAAGGTAAACGGCATTTCCGTGCGCTGCTCTGGTTCGCCAGAAGCGGCTTACTCATGCTGGCCACATGACCCAGAAGCTGTATGCTGGCTCCCTCGCCAATAAAGCGAGATGAGCGCTGCAACCCCAGAGTCGGCCACGACTGGACCTAATGGTCAGGGATCCCTTTACACATCAAATGAGTTATAACAATATGCATAAAGCTATCAGTACTGTATTAAAATCTGGAAACTGCAAACCTTGATGTTTTGATTCCTTTTTTATTCATATAAAGGGAAGAATAAGTGAACAGATTTTCCTCCATTTTACATAGCGACAGACTGCAAAATCTGTCTGGAAAAGTTAAGGAAGCATTTTACTAAACTATATCTTAGGTATATGACTGATTGTAGGTGTGAAGGAATGAAACTGCTCCACCATTTCATTTTTCTCTCCTTTATTACAAGAACATTTTTTTTCTTTTCCCTTCTTTCCTTTTCGTTAAAAAAAATGTGTCTGTTCTAAGTTAACAGAAGAAAAAAATATGCAGCCCAGCAACTTGGTAGTTAAGGAAACATGTATCCTCAAGATTTAAGGGAGAGAAATTGAGCAGGTTGAAAGGATGGAAACTTATCCACAAGTGTACTCCCCTTCTAACTGACCATGAGGTTCAGGGGGAGAGTAGAAATAATGTGTATAAGGAGACAGTTGAAACATAGTATGATCACAGTGGAAGATAGAGAAAAAGGGAGTATTTGTGTGAATGCTGAAACGATGGTGGTGGGGAAACAAATTGAAACATTGTGGAAGTATGTCAGTTTGCATTTCTTAGTACATAAAGTATTGATCCAATGTACGGTATCTTTCCCATTCTACTTAATTCAAGAGAAGCTTCTCTGTGTGAAAGAAACAAGCATAAGGTTCATGATGTTTGGGTTGCTCCTTCAGAGAAGCTGAGTACAGCTGGTTTAAACTGGTTCTCTTATCTTTTCTGTCAAGGTCATGCTGACTATAATAATAGGCAAGAAGGAGCCTGGGTTTCCCTTTCCCTTTCTGTCTCTCTTTCCTTCTTGTGTGGTGTTCTGTATATAGTATGCCTATTGTTAAAGTTTTAGACTTATTATAAGTTATCGTAAGTTTAAGTTAAGTCTGCTGCAACTGGATTTCTTAAGGACAGTGCCAATCCTGAATGTATTAGATTTGTGACCATTATGCTCATTTGCCTTCAGTAGCAGTAAAGCCCTGCTGGATGAAATACAATTGCCTCTCGTCTATTTTGTGGGAATCCTGCAATGTGTTTAAATTTTTACTCTGCTAACTATACATTGGAGTTCTGCTCTGGATCAATATCGAGCAGGATTTCAATGACAAAGTAAGGAAGCACAGTAGAAGCACTGCACAAGGAAGAAGCCAGGAAAGGAGGCTGCAAATGGAACTGGAAGCTCAGCTCTGAGAAAGTATTGAGCAGGTGAGAAAAGTAATCTAGTCTAGCTTGAGGTGGATACAATTTCTTCTGTCATTTTGATTTTGCTCCTTGGTATCAACATTCAAAGTGTTCTTAACTTTTTCCTTTTTAAGAACAGGTTTCCAAAACTGGAAAAGGTTAAGCTTTTTAAAAGTTGTTGTTGTTGTTAAATTTGTCATTTTATTACTCACCCCATACCTAATTGCTTTCATACTCTACCGAGGACAGAAAATTGGCTGAGCCAGTGGGTTTTGCAAGTGCCAGAAGCTGGAGCGTAGAAGCATAGAATTGTATAGTTGGAAGATACCCTAAGGGTCATGTAGTCCAACTTCCTGCAGTACAGGAATTCTGCACACAGCTGTCCCAGGTGGGCTTGAACCACCAACTTTCTGGTTAACAGCCAGAAACATTGATCCACTGAGCTACATTCGGGGGGGGGGGGGCAGTTGGCATGCACACTATACCTTTAAAGCACTTTTGAAACTCATTTCGCTGTCAAAGAATTCTGGTCATTGTAGCTTACTGCTCACAGTAACGATACCTAGAAACACTAGGACCCTCGTACCTACGGTACCGCCTCTCCTGGTATGCCCCGTGGAGGACCTTAAGGTCCATAAATAGCAACACTTTAGAGGTCCCGGGCCCTAAGGAAGTCAGATTAGCCTCAACCAGGGCTAAAGTGGGCCTAAATGTTTTGCTTTCTGTAATATAAAAAAAGTATTCCTCAATTTTATTGAACCTCATAAATAAAATGTCATTCATATCATGTGCATGGGGAATATGTTAATTGAGAAAGAATATGTGATTTTGCAGGATCAAATAACTGTAGTTAAAAAATGAATATAAACCAAAGTCTTACGTTTAAACATATCAGTCAGTGAAATTAATTGATCCATGTATAACTCAGGTTAAAATAGGCCTTTTAAAATCAGCTTTAAATAAGATCTATCGAATGTGAGAAGGTATTCATTGGTTAACGTATTATTCCCTTGATATAGGAAATATTGTAAAGTTGATTTTTGAAGTAATGAATTGCCTGTGATTTAGGTGGAAGTTATACCCTTGAAAATTTAAATTACATTGAGACATTAATTTTAGTAAATTAATTAGGAAATAAAGTAAATGAAAGATAGTTAATTTGACTGAAGTAATGTAACAGTATGAGAAATTTAACAGTTTAAGTTTTCCTTCTTATTATTCACAGAAATTTGTGTCTTCTACCACTCTACAGCATCTATTAATGACATCCACATATTTAGCCACCCATGGATAGCATGAGAGTGTTAGAATTCCTGCTCCATGATTGCAATCATGGGATTTTTGTCTATCACATGATGGTGTATGTTTTGACTCCACAGAGTGGGAAGTGATGGAGACAGGATGTTTGTGTTACTGTGTTCTGTGAAGTGGGACTATTGTCCTTTGTTCTTTTTTCTCTTTGCTGTCTGATGCTAGAGAGAGATGGAGCCATGTTGCAGTGCTCAGTGTGTGTTTATATGTAAATAAAGTAGATTAGCCAAAACTTGCTGAGGTCTGTCACGCATGATGTGCAAACTCTGCGGATCCCTGAGTGTGCCGGTGTTGGTTGGCATTAGTCGCTGTGATATTCGGACAGAAGAAACCTTTTGAAGTTCCTGAACTATCAACCAGGAGGGAGGGAACATGCCAGTTGGGCATGTGTCTCTGGCAAGGTCCTACTCGAGTGTAGGCTGAACTCCTGACAGAGATATCTCATATTTTCCTCATATTATTTGTGCACTGTGCGTCATTCTCATCTCTGAAAAAGCTCTCTAGTTAGTCAGTTAGTTAGTTAGTTTATTAAATTTCTATACTGCCCTTCATTGAAGGATCACAGGGCAGTTTACAATATAAAAACACAAAATTGCATAAACAAATACAATACCCCCAACCTACAATATTTTATTTATTACATTTAAATTTAAAAATGACTTCTGAAGGGCTGGCAGTTTATGTATAATTATGCATCATAATTATGCCAATATATGTTGAACAATTTCAAAAAAGAAAAACAAAAAGGGAGGGAGGGAGGGCAAATGAGCATAATAAAAGCAAACAAAGTGATACTTGAGTCTTCCGCGAAGATTTTGACAGAGGAGAAACCACTGTATATGAAACACCGGTGTACTGCACCCTGATATAAGAGCACAGAGTCCAATCCCTCAAGATGCTGCACATATATGAAGTTCTATCCAAGTTTTCCTGCCCCCTTAAAATCCTGTTATTATTATTCTACAGTGCTTTATACAATTTTAGGCATGATCATCATATAAGCACTTTTGTCACCATTTGGCTGGATCAAAGCAGAATCTAGAATAGTGTGATCTACCAGTTTCTTTCACTTCCTTGGCCTGGCCTGATGACCCAATTTTATTTTAACACAGCAATTTTTACAAAGGATCAATTTTCCCAAAATGGATGTATGAAAAATGAAAATGCAACAAATATGTCAGCAATCAAGTTCTCCCAATATCGACCACATCTTCCACTGCAATTAGTCCTCCCACAGGGCACATTGGGATTTACAGAGAAGGTGCACAGGATGGGACACAGGAGCAGCCCCCCTGTCCCCACTCTCACCCCACACATGTCCTTATGTTGAAGATGAAAGCTGAATGAACTGAAAGTGGCACTTTATGGGTAGAGAGTGTTTCAGTTAATTGATGGGAAATTCATGATGGCTGGTGGGGAAGCCAACTTAGGGCCCTGTCAGGGAAAAAGACAAGGTATAAATAAATACATAATAACAATAATTTCTCCACTACTTTGTAGTTTTTTAAAAAAAAATGCACAAGTCAGAAACACTTAGCATGTCATTTATGGTTTTGGTATCATAGATTCAACCCTAACTCTGTTTAGGATCACTGCACAGACTGATCAGAAGGTATTCTAGCTCCAAAAGGCCACTCAAGAGTTAATCTTACAGCCAAAGCCCACTCAGTTGACTCACATGGTGTGGAAACACTGTTGGAAAAGCTTCCATAAACCATCTGAGAACACTGAACAAAATGCTCTTTAATAATCGTGAATGAAGTACAATCTTTGATTCACTGTTAATTACCTGTTTGACCCACCAGAATTATCTGCAATTTAACAGCATAGCAGGTAACAACTGGAGAGTTCTAAATCCCTGCCTGAAAGATTGATAATGTTTTCTTCTTAACAGACAGACAGACACAGTCCTCAGTACTATAAGCAGTGCTTTTGGGGGGGGGGTACACAGGGGTACGCATACCCCTAAGCATTTTGTGAATCTTTGTACTTTTGTCCATTTACTGTATTCATTTTTCCCAGTCTGAACTATAAATGATGGTTTTCATAGTACTGGGTTATAGAATGGAAAATACCATAGTGTGCATGCCATTCTTTTATACCATGTTGTACAGGATTTTAAAATGTTATGGCTATCCTTGTTAATCTATGGATTTTAATAGTTAATTGTTCCCATATTACTGACCTCTAGAAGATGGTTTGCAACATGCTACTGAAATGATGCAAGTGTTAAACAAATGCCAAGTGTTTAGGACAAACTCTCCAGAGAACCTAAGATGTCACTTTTATTCAACACTGCATGGTTTTACACGGATACAAAAGGTGAAAGAGTATAATGAAGGACTGGGAGAAGCTTATATACTGCCAGGCAGCTTTGAAGAGGTAAATAATTAAAGATCCAAGGAAAGCAAAAAAAAACAAAAAACAGTTTGTAGGGCTATCAGAGGTCTAGCATATATATGATGGGCAAAAGATTAAAGATAGGATGAACACAGATGCTCAATGGAAGTTCACACAACCTCCCATGTCTTAAAACAGGGATCACCAATGTGGTGCCCATGAGCGCCCGTGCACGCATATTGGCCTTCTCTGGCAGCCACAGGGTCCCCTCCTGCTGTGGAAATTAAGGTTGCATGAAGTGCTCTGCTGTAGTCAGTAAAAGACATTCTGCTGTGTGTTTGGATGTGTATGTGTATGCATACACACAGTGCCCAGTCCCTTATTTGCAAATATGCTCATGGGCCCCCCAAAAAACTGGCAATGCCTGTGTTAAAAGGAAATGTGAAGGATCAGCTTCATTCCTTCACACTTGACCCTACTGGCTGCACATTTGGCAATGATGAAAAGGAGGTGTACATGGGCACTAATGTGTTGTGCAAAGCGCCTCCACTGTAGGGGGAATCCTGGGCTAACATGTTTGTTGGTATGTGTGCAGGGCCCTTTCTCAGGGCTGCCAACCATACAGCTCACAGAGGTGTAGACAAGTGGACGTGCTGGAAGCAGGCCTCACACCCCAAATGTTTTATGGTTTCCGTTGTTCTACTTCTTGTTACCTATGAAGTGAAGAACTGTTTCTCATACACTAATGTTTTGTCGCTACACCCTGTTTGTTCAAGAAAGGAGTTGGTTAATATTTTCACATAATCTTAAAAGTTTATTCAAACTATAATGCTATTGTATCAAAGGGGCTGAGTAAAACAACGTCAACAATCTCCTCCTCCTCCTCTTCCTTGGGTTTTTTTTTCCTCTCTCTCCTAGGACAAATGCCTGACTCTTTAAAAAGAAGATTACATTGCTTTTTTGCCTGAGAATTCCTCCATTATGCGGCTTTTAAGCTTCAGTTTTAAAGCCTGAAAATCCATCTATTGTGTGCAATTTCACACCTTGAAATTAAGATTAGTCATATATATGTGAACCCAACACAGCTCCTTCATCACACAGATTGCTCAGAACTATAACCTCAGAGATATGACTACAATCTCTGCTTTAAAATAAATCCCTCAATGCCAGTAGAGTGGTACCTCAGGTTAAGTACTTAATTCGTTCTGGAAGTCCATTCTTAACCTGAAATTGTTCTTAACCTGAGGTACCACTTTAGCTAATGGGGCTTCCTGCTGCCGCTGCGCGGCCGCCGTGCGATTTCTGTTCTCATCCTGAAGCAAAGTTCTTAACCCGAGGTACTATTTCTGGGTTAGTGGAGTCTGTAACCTGAAGCGTCTGTAACCCGAGGTACCACTGTATTATAATATGAACATGATGGGGTTAAATTTAGAACCTGTTATCATCATCTAGAACACTGTGCCTTCTAGGCAGAGGGCCTTCTCAGTAGTGGCACCCGCCCTACGGAGCGCCCTCCCATCAGATGTCAAGGAAATAAACAAGTATCTGACATTTGAAGGCAGCCCTGTCTAGGGAAGTTTTTAATGTTTGCAGTTTTATTCTGTTTTTAATGTTTTGTTGAAAGCTGCCCAGAGTGGCTGGGGAAATCGAGCCAGATGGGTGGGTAGAAATAAATTATTATTTATTATTGTTGTTGTTATTTTTCCAGATGTTGTTGGGCTACAATACTCATCATTACCAGTCAGCATGGCCAATGGTCAGGGATGATGGGAGTTGAAGTCCAGCCATATTTGGAGGGTACTGCTCTATGGACAGATTCTACCTTTAGACCTCTCTGTCACCCCCCCCCCCCCATTCTCTCTCTGTTCCTTGTCCATACATAGCCTACAAATAAAGTGGGTATTATATGCATTTTAAGATTCCCATTCAAAACCCAAGCAATTATTTGAAATGGCTTATAAAATACCCCACAAAACTGCCAATATTTAACTCTTTCTTTTTTTTTTAAAGCGTTTATTAATTTTCCAATAAAAACATCCAATTAACATATCAAATCAAATCCAATAAAAATAAAAAACTAAAATAAAAAAGGTCCAATTGTCTTCCAAATTGTAATAATTTTGTTTTGACTTCCCACGGTCTGAATTTCGAAGTGCATTCAACATCATAGTTCTGCCTCTCATCATCCTCAATGTTATTCATAATTCCATGTCCGATTTTTCCCTTCCACATTTTGACTCTGGTTCTATGATCCTCACTCATGTCAGAAAACCGATACTTTTTTTTTTCCTATGGAGTGCAGATTTGTCCGTATATTGTACTCCTTGAGCTGTTTTTTCATCGCACCACTTCATAGAATCATAGAATCATAGAATCATAGAGTTGGAAGAGACCACAAGGGCCATCGAGTCCAACCCCCTGCCAAGCAGGAAACACCATCAGAGCACTCCTGACATATGGTTGTCAAGCCTCTGCTTAAAGACCTCCAAAGAAGGAGACTCCACCACACTCCTTGGCAGCAAATTCCACTGTCGAACAGCTCTTACTGTCAGGTAGTTCTTCCTAATGTTTAGGTGGAATCTTCTTTCTTGTAGTTTGGATCCATTGCTCCGTGTCATTTAATTGCATCCAATTTCAAAGTTCTGTCCAGCTCTTTGAGTTGTTATTTTGGCAGCTCCCAGATCGTTAATCTTTCCCGTCCAGGTGTTATCAAAGAAACAGAGAGAAATTTCCTTCTGTACCCTCCTTGTTGATTTATCTTAAAAAGAATGTTTGCAATGTAGCCATATATCAGACAGTTAGTATTTGGCCTTTGGAATCTTCCCAGTCCCCCCCTCCGGGTCCTAGAGGGGGGATGCCAGACATCCATTTAGCCCTCTCTCGCTCGTAATCAAAAAAACATCTTTTTGCAAACAGTTGTATATGTAATATTGTTTCCAGTCTTTATAACCAACCATCTGTTAGCTCCTGTTTCTCTTAATCAGGGAAGTATTTCAGATATTCAATAATGACGTGGTGGGAGACGCCATTTTGTCCTTTGTCCTTTGTTTTCGTCTTTAACAGACATTTCCGGTCTTAGAAGAGAAGTGGCTGCGAGTAGATCCCAATTATATATGAAAGTCCATCTGAACTCACTTTTTGAAGAGCAATTTAAGTTCTTAATGAGACTTGGCATGCATTACGGATTGATGATGTTAAGGATAAAAGAATGTTTTTTTTTACATACCAAGCCCCTCCACATTCCAAACGTCATGATGAGGATCTCTTTGAAGTTTGATCTTTTGCATCAGAGACTGTACACACTGCAGGTTTTTTTTCCAGCTTCTTCAATTCAGAGCGTGTCTGTTTGTTTTCCAAATCTTTATATTTTCCCAAACAGATGCGTCTGGCTATGGGGTGGCGTTGCAGGAGTGTCAGCTGTCCCTAGCTCCGTGACCCAGTGCCCCTGCCGTCTGCCACATCGGCAATCTGGGGCAGACCGCGGGTCGTTGAGACAGTCCTCCCCTGCCCTGGGGAGGCTGCCAGGGCTAATTACCCCCATATCAGCCCTGAATTATCGGAACGGCTGAAGCACGATTGTGTGGGATCAGCCATTTTCCACCGCCGGAAACAGGAAGGAATATTTAACTCTTTCAAAATATATAGACCAATACTTAGAATATAAATATGACATTTGAAACTTAAAATATGAAAATTTTGGACCAAAAACAGTGAAGACAAACTATTCCTCAAAGCTACTCTGTGATACTCTATAGCAGATGTTGTAGGATACACATCCCATCAGCCCCAGCCAACATGGCCAATGGTCAGAGATGACCAGTCTTGCCCAGATTGATAAAAAACAACACTGCTTTTACTGAATGTATTCCATTAGCCAGAATTAGATGAAATAAAGGTTTCATGAAGAAGTAATTCCATGAAAGAGTGATTTCTATGCAGCCCACTCCTTTCTAGAGGAATGCAGCACCAAGCCCTTTGAAACAGGCTATCTTCCTGCTGAAGACAACAGCACAATCAATTTGATCTTGCGCGACTGATTTAGTGAGTTAATATATTCACATATTTTACATACATACATATGCAAAGCCATACATACAATGCAGCAGAGATTGGAATTAGGGCCTCGGGAGAGGAGAGGAATCACTTACCTACTGAGTCACCACAGTCCAGCATTGTTCCAGGGTAGTCATATGTAACCCATTAATTTAAAATATAATTATGCTCCGCTACTAAGTACATATGCACAGAACCTTACACAACCAAGGAGATATTTTCAAAGCTTTCTCCTCTGCAGAAACATCTGCAGTACCTATTTTTAAACCGAGGACCTAGCATTATGTCTTCACTGAAATTAAGCTAATCTCGGCACACTGAACCAAAAGAGCATATTTCTAATTAGTAGTGCTGCATAAGGAAAGAAAGAGAATTCCATTCAAGTCCCAAGGTAGAATCCAAATCTCCAACAGACGTGTCTAATGTTTGCTGTGAGTGATTGACAAATGGATGTTTCAAGAAAATGAGCCAATTAGTCCAAAGCTTTAGTTACTGTAACTGCTGTGGATCATAAAATGCAGGTTCATCTCTTTTATATCTATACCATAGAATGGTGTATGCATTGAGGGAATGGGAGATAAGTGGGAAGATGCCTGGGCAACATTAAAAATTCCATCACCTTGGCATGGATCTTGATGCTCAGGAACTACTTAAAGGGCAGAGTCAGTTGGCCTACAGATTACCACTGTTTTCACAACAGCTTCTTGCTTAAAAGAAGAAGGGCTGACCTTTAGGGAAAGCATCAGAGTAGCGCTACAGGAAATACCCAGATGACTGCCAAACGAATACAGCAAGGAACCTGGAAATACAGAATGAAATCTAACCCAGACACTATTAAACATGTGGAATCAGCTGCAAAGCTGCCTGTAGTAAAAAGAAATAGGAAAATAGAGTCAACGATGAGCTCTTAACCAATGGGAAGGGGAATACAATGTTTAACATTTTGTACTCTCTGCTGGAAAGAGACAGCAAGATGTCTTAACTAGAATATCATATTTACTAAGAATAATTTACAATCCCAACAGGTTTCTTCTCTTTTCTGGTGCTCCCCAAATTTCCTGGACTCGATGTCTTCAGTTAAGTGAAGCTTGCCTAAAAGTACAGCTACAGATTTTAACTGCAGTGCATTACCCTTGCACAAAGTATAATACCAATGTGCATTTGATGTTCAGACTCAGTTCTGTGTGGCTTTTCACATTCATGGAATATGATTTGGCTTTCACACTGACATCTCATTCAGCTCACCCTATTAATCTCCAAGTATTTACGCAAGTACCTGGCTGATATAAACAGGAGCCAAACTGATTTGAAATCTACATGCTTCTTTCTTATTTAACAATGGGGACTTCCCAGCCTCCTTCGAGACTATTAATTGATGCAATCTATATGACAGTAAAACCATAGTGTAATATTTACAACTAGTCAGTGTTCTGAATTGACTGATCAGATTATACTATGGCATGCATATCTTATTCCAAAGGGAAAACCTGCTGTTGTCTTAAGAATCAATGTATTTATGTATGCTGCTTAATTAAAAGAAAAGGGGGAAAGGGGAAAGATAACAAATTGATGGCTGAAACAGAAAAAGTTTGATCTTAAAGTTTCTACATGATATATAGGCTACAATCCTAACCTTGATTACCAGAGAGTAGGCTCAACTGAATTCAATAGAATTGACTTCTGAGTATACAGTACATTTTTAGCAGTGTATGTTATTATATTGTTATTAATATAATACAAATGTTCATGCAAAAGATCCTCAAATAGCAATTTTCCCACGAATGTATAACTTCTGTCTTCTTGGATCCCCTTCTTTCTCCCCCCACTACAAAAGACCACAGAAGGTCTGAAGCAGAAGGGCATTGCACTATGTACAATTTATTATAGCCGGCTTTGCCTGGTTAGGAAATCTTCATTAGCATACACTTCTCAACCAAAATTAGTAAAGCTGAAAAATGGCCATGAAAATCGCCATTTTGTGAATAACCATAAGCATCAGAACACACAATTTGCTATCAGTTTCCATGAGCTGCCTCAGGGTGGACAGTGTTTTTATAACCCATTACACTATCTTAAACTTGTACGTTCTTATCAAGGTTTCACAGTTTCCATAAATTGGTTCAGAAATGTTTTATCTGAAGAACCAACGTCCCATACTACCGGGCTTGCAATCAGCAACCATTTATAATGAATCTATATTAATAGCTCAGTGTTCCTGCCTTAAAATTATACTTCATAATAAAATTCAGTAAGTTTCCTAGGGTCAATGCCACTCCCATGACTGGTACTGTCTTTATCTCTGCTTTCAACTTTTTGGGTTAATACACGTCAAATCATACTGCCCAATTCCTACTTTTAGTCAATCTGAAGCCAAAGAGTTTAAACTAATAATCTACTGGTGAGACTTTCCAAAACAACCCCCTCCTCCACATCATCATAAGGGAGGTCATTCAGGTCCCTTTTTCAAGCTTATAGGGCATTTCCTTTCAAACTGAATCTCCCCAGTCTCCCAAGTGCACAAATTCAAAATGTTAGCCTTTATCTTGGAAATGTTCTGAAATTCACGATAAATGAAGCCTGCTTTAATCACACATTTCCCACTCGGTATTTTCAGCTATTGCAACAGCAGTTCTTGGCAAGGTGGCCAGATGGAAAAGAGGGTAAGGCTCCTGTACCTTTAATAACTGGGTAGTGCAGTGACTCACCAGGCCAATCACAGTGCTGCTTAAAGCAGAGCTCTTTATTAGCCATGGTTTCTGGGAGCATAATCATTCCACAACTTAAAACAAACAGAAAGCAGCAGTTGGTGGTTGGCTTAAGAGTTGGCAGGAAACAAGGGGTAACCAGACAAAGCTTTCAGATCCTTATACATAAAAGTCATGCTGTTTTCGTGAGCAAGTGGCTGGAAATATAAAGGCGGGGGGGGGGGTAGAACTAGAAACACCAAGACAGGTGTCTCAATGCTAGAGACAGATTCCCCCAAGCCTGCCTTCCTAGTGGACACCTGTCCAATGTTCTCTTATCAAGCTCAAGTCTCTGCTCCAGATTCCAAGGTGATGCATTAAGGATAAGTATCATCTCTCTTTCTCTCTGGACACTAACAATTCATGAAGCACATTCTTGAATGGAAACTAAACAGAAATAATACATTTTGAATAGTCAGGACAACCATGAACAACCATCTCAGTATGAGAATGATCAAATTCTTTGGTTCTTCAAAGACAACACTTGACATCATTTAGGATCTCTTTCCTGGAATCCAGAAAACCAATAAAATAGGGCTGGAGTTAAACAAAAAAAAAAAAAATGGGTTGATAGATGGACTGAAGTCAGAGAAAGACATTTGTTAATTGAAATGTCAATATAAAACTACCATTGAAATGAAGAGAGATTCTGATTTTGGCCCACAGATTTGAGGTTTTCCACCAATCTAAATCAACATTGACAACTACAAGATCACCCCTTTATAATAAAGCTAAAAAGTACAAGCTGTACTGTTGCCAGAGTTATCCGTGGAGGAAATAAATATTTATTAAGATTTACATGGATAACTCATATCTAAAATATTTGAAATGCTAGAGGAAAGAGTCCTTGTAGCAATCAGTCTATACGCAGATCAAAGTGAGACATCTACCAACATAAGCATTTCAGATGCTCATTAAGAAGTTGAGGAACACAAAAAGAAAGCTGAGGACTGACTGCTCAGCCTATAAGGAAGTTACCAGTGAAGATAGAGAAAAAGACAGAAAGGAAAGCAGGTCTTCTTAAGCAAGCAAAGTAGCCTGGGTGGTTAACTGCTAATGACATACACACAAGTTTCTCTGATACGGGAAGGAAAACTTTGTATTGCTCTAAAAGGCAACAGACTTTTTACCTTTTGGATCTGAGCAAAGAGACAAATAGCCTAATATGATGGCAGGCTGTCCTAATTCTGTGATTTCACAGAAAGCTTTAACCAAGTACTGTAATTAATTTCTACAAACTAAGGTTTGATTTAAAATATTTTGAGGGGAGTGTTGTTGAAGCTGCAAAATAAAGTAATCATGTAATTATCTAAGATCTTAATTACAGAAGAGCTTCTCCTTAATGCCAAACACTTGTGCACATACGCTAACATCTACTGCTTGTTATATTTAGGAGCAAAATAGCTTTCCCATGGGAACTGGGAGAGGGAATACTGGTTGGAACTTTCCATTAACAAAGAGGCATCATCTAAGGTCATTGTTCACAACCAAAGCAGCAATATGAGAAGAACCCAGACAGCAGATCCATAGACTTTCATATTTACTGAAATAGTTTTTATTTCTCACATTTACATGTCACTGTTTACTCTCTCTTGGACCCAAAGCAGTATTAATGTGCTTCCCAGCAACCTCCTATCTAGGCACTGACCAGACCTATACCTGCTTGGCTTTAGCAAAGTAGAGACTTTATATGCCATGGAATCCTGTTTATAAGTATATTCCAAGTTGTGGAACTATTGCCATGTATTTAACTCAACCCACATTGGCAAATATATTCTTTAGTTCACTTTCATTAGCCTTCTGGTGTTATGTGATAAATATAGGAATCATGCAAAGTCTTCTCTATATGCTAGGGGTGGGGTAGCTCTAGCCTATAGGCCAAATCCAGCACAGCACAGATTCCAGCTTGGCCCATGAGACTGTTTACCTTAACCTCCTGCCTTGACAGGTGTGGGGCAGGTAGAGATCTGGCTGGATTGGCAGTTGCCATGGGGAACGTGCTTACGCAGCCAATCCATGCAGAATGCAGAGGTGGAGTCACCTAACTGCCATCGGCTGATGGACAGAGAGTTCAACATTGCTGGATTGGCTAGGCAACAGTCACAATCAACAGAACAATGATATTCTTCTTGGATCTTCAACAATATGTTTCCTGTTGATATATGAATTCATCTTGTTTCATTGGTAAGATGGCAACATAGTCGGTAACAATTTGTGGGTTAGCTGTGGTAGCAACATACTGTATTTTTGAACACTGTAGTAGTAGATATGGATACAGTGGTACCTTCGTTCTGGAGGTCCGTTCTTAACCTGAAACTGTTCTTAACCTGAGGTACCACTTTAGCTAATGGGGACTCCTACTGCTGCCACCGTGTGATTTCTGTTCTCATCCTGAAGCAAAGTTCTTAACCCGAGGTACTATTTCTGGGTTAGTGGAGTCTGTAACCTGGAGCGTCTGTAACCTGAAGCATCTGTAACCTGAGGTACCGCTGTACTTGGTTTACCTTTGCTGCTTGATAATCTGCTTCAGATAGTTCTGTCCAGATAATAACTTCTTGTTGAGCCTTACTGTTGCTCAGCCCAGCACAGAACAACCCAGACTATTTGGAGCTTTGTAGTGTTGCAGTTTTGTAGCCCACCAGGTCTATGAGCTATCAGTATAAGCAAGCTTGAGCTTGTGCCACCTAAAATAGTTGAGCTGTGCTCACATAAACTATTGGCAAAAGGCTATTCATTCATCAGCATGCTTGTCTCTGGTCTAAACCTTTGTCTGCATAAAGGATGCTCAAAAATATCAAATCAGTGGAGGAAAGGAATTAGCTATGAAGCAGTACACTTTAATGAGAGCGCTCACTACTGTTGATTAGTAGGCCAATGTCCCAAAGAAGTAATCCTCCTTTACTAGCCTTAGAAATCAAGGCAACATGCAGAAAATAATCTCTCAGTTCTGAAGGGCTAAATATGTTGTCTATAATTCACAGGCAATAATGAATTCTAAATCCTAACTTTCCTGAAGGCAACTCTTGCTCTCACCACTAGTCATCAGTATCTTCTTGCTAAAAATAACTCCTCAGCTCAGCTACAGTTTTCCATAGTTGTGCATCATTCTGCCTCCCTTTAATGTGCTCATTTAGTTGCGCTAAGCGATGGCAACTGGGAAGATTGCAAAGATGCCCATTATAAAAGCAAAACATCTATCAGATGACATTTCCCCCCCCTAAGGCAGTCATTAAACTGGATTACAACCACAGCAGTTCAGCCTTGGGCTGCTGAAAAGCAAATTGGACATTAATTGCTGCATTTGAGTGGTTTCTCCTGCACGATTATCTATAATAATATTACCATAAAGGCCTCGTAAAAGGTGCAATCCACTGTCTCCCACCTACTAAGAAAATAAACACTTTGCTCAGCAAGTAGCATCCAATTATAATGTGCCCAACACTTTATATAACCTCGAGGGTGTAAAAAGAAGGCAGTTGGTCTTTGTTGGTGAAGTTCAAGCTCCCTTGTCTGGTGGCTTCAATTTAAACTGACCTACGAAACACTGAAGTAGCCCGATCTATCTAATACACCCAGACTGTACACAGTTCTCTAGCCATGCATTGTCTCTCAGTGCTTTGCTTGATGTGTTTCCTCTTTTATAGCCCACCATGTGATCATCTGGTTGGCTGTGATATACGGCTGATGTGTTGCATACAATATGAGGAATAGAGTAAAATGGGTGTGGTGTAACATACTTCAGAGAGTGATCCTATAGACCAGCGGTTCTCAACCTGTAGGTCCCCAGATGTTGTTGGACTACAACTCCCATCATCCCTGAGCTCCGGCCTTGCTAGCTAGGGGTGATGGGAGTTGTAGTTCAACAACATCTGGGGACCCACAGGTTGAGAAAGGCTGCTCTAGAACAGGTTACTGTACTGTGAAATTGCCCTATTATGTACAATCTGTATACCAAGTTTAAACTGCAGTGGCACCTTCAAGCATAGTACGAACTAGCATTCCTAAGAGTGCAACATTCAAACACACACCAGGTGTCCTCTATATGTGTTTATGTGTTCATATGTGGATGTCAATTTGGAAGCTGATAGTTAATGGCATGTTCAAGCAAGCGCTGCCCTTTCTTACCTTCTTCAATGTGCCCAGTACTTTCTGTGGTGTTTTCATTTGAAGCCTCCACTAGTGGCCACTGCCAGAGGCAATGCATGAGGTTTAATGGCCCAATGGACTGATCCAGTGCGGGAATATTTCTCCTCCTGTGCAGCATCCTGTGAGATCTCTCTATCTCACCAGCTGCTGCTGCAGTACAAATCATATTGTGTATAATGGCATGTCTGCCTTGGGAATTTATGGGTATGCACTGCGGGCAGTGGTGGCGATGACGACAGATCAGCCAGAATGCATACACGTTTCAAATTGCTGGAAATCCCCACTGGGTTGTACTGCAGGAAAAATGAGAAAGCCTGCTGGATAATCTGTTTCTCTCTGCAATGAGCAAAGTAAAACAACACTAGGCAATGATGAAAAGAGGAAAAGGAGCAGCCTTGAACTATCACTTCCCTCAATGTTCCAGAGGATAGCTCTGTACCAATGGAAACCAATCACCATTGCTTGAATTCTCATATGTTCTGGCAGAACAGCTGAGAAAGAAGGAAGGAGGGAGATTTTGCGGTGGGCAGAATTAGGGACGCCAAAGTTTCCTGTCATTATGTGACAGTGACAAGCAATTTATGAGCTCAGAGTTCAACTCGGAATTATTACCCCTCCAGAAATAACACAGACACATGCATTTCACTAATTGCAGTTGTGCCGTGGCAAATTCATTTTATCTGCCATAACAGGGAAGCAAGCAGAATTCATCAGGCTTGCTCATAGATAGAAATGGGAGAGAAATTAGATGCAGTTTGCAGTTAAAGGTGAATCCGTAAAATTTATACTTTCCAAAACCACATGAGAACCAAAACACCACCATCCTTTGAAATGAACACATATCTGAATTTTGAGATATAGCTCCCCAATGAACCAGTGTCAGCACAAATGCATCTTTTAGGGGAAAGTATGCCATAAAAATGAGTATATTAGTTGAAAATAACATAAAACGTGCATTATAGTAGGAGAAATCACTTGCAAAAATATGTACATTTGTCAAATGCTGATGGATTTTCATGTTTTTTAAAAAATAAAAAAGTGCAAATTGCTGCAGAAATGTGGAAAACTGAACTTAAGATAGGAAAAAATGAGAAACTGAGGGAACCAAAATGGACAGCTCCTTCCATCCCTATTCACTGCACATTTTCCAGGCAAAAGATTGCTCATGTGTGTTATATGCTGTATTCTATGAAGCTGCAAGGATATGTTATGCAACTGAACTGCTTGCTTTTTTAACAAGAGAGTAGAAGCTGTCTGGTTCCGCAGATTACAGGTTTGAAATGGAAGTCATTCACTTGTGCAATATGCTCACACATATGCTCATGAGGATATTTTTTTTTCCAGGAACAATCCAATAACTAAAACATGAAACCTATGATTTCATTCTTGAGCTATTGCCATCTTTATGCTTCAGCAGAAGCATAAAGTAGAAGCCTTTGATGATGACTGCAGTGTCTAGGCCGATTCATGTGTGGAAAGGCAGTATTTTGGGTCCTGGGGTCCTGTGGCTTCAGAGGTCACAACTAGCACTTTGAATTGAGCCCAGAAAGTAATTGGCAGCCAGTGCACATGGGCTAGAATCTGTGTAAAATGCTCAGATCTTCTGGTCCTAGTTAATAATCTGGCAACCTAGAGATTTCCAGGGCATAGGCGACTAAAACCATGTTATTTCTGTCCATACAGGGAAACTAAGCAAGGGTCAGTAATGGATCCATAAGTATTCCCCAAGCAGAGTACCTTTAAGTTGAGTGAAACTTCTTCCGGAACAGATAGAACAGGATCCCATAAATATGTTGCTTCGGGGGCACTATGCTGGGCAACATATTCTTTCAGACAAAGCAGCACATTCTGTGTTAGTAGATGGGGGTGGGAGTAGGAGGAAGGGAAAACATTGTTGATCTTAGTCCCCCTAGTTCCCTTCCCTTATCAAAAACTTCAACTTCACTTCCTTCATTTTTATTGCAACTTCTAGAGTCTGACAGAAGTGCCCTGCCTGTGTTGCTTGATGACAGGATTTCATTAGTCTATAATGACATTTTAGTGCTTGTTTTAATCATTTCAAGTGCTATTGCGTCCTGCTGTGAGAGATTGTTTTAAATACCAGAAGGTGCACTGCTGGAGTAAGGGCTTCCCTTTTCACATACCAATATATGCAAAAAGAAAAAGAAAAGCAGTTGGGTGATATTTTGCATGGTTTATGAGGAAATATTAAAAGCTATAAGACAATATGAATTGTTTTCAGATTAAAAGCTGGCAATGGGTATTATTTACAAAACGTTAACATTACCAAAGCCACAGAATATGGGATATAATCAGGGCTTTCCCCCCAGCTGGACTCACCAGAACTCAGTTCTGGTACCTCTCAGGTGGGCGCCATTGCCATTCTAAGAGAACAAGGGAGGTGTTCATAATGAGTTCTGGCACCTCCTTTTCTAAAAAATATAGTACTGGATATAATATACACCAGAGTCATCAAACATTTTGGGCAAGAGGCATATTTGGAATGTGGAAAGAGTGCTGTAGGCTCCAGTTACAAACTGCGTGTCATGGGGCATGGCATAGCACTACATTGTTGCTGTTGTTATGTGGGACTGTGGCATAACACAGTATGGGCCTTGCACCACTCAAAACAGAAGAGTGTGTGCCCACTTCTAGCATTTATTGAGATATTTTGTGGGTGTCATGTTGATGAACCTAGAATAACATGTTCAAATCAACATCTTATCTGTTCTGGAGAAAATAACATCACAAGGGGTGAGCGAGCAGAACCCCAACCCCCAAGCCTCAAATATTTTGTCAATAAAATAGTGGGGCTTGAGTTTCCTGGGAGAGTCAGGTCTAACAATATTAGCAACCCAAAAAGCCCCAAAAGAAGTTACGGGAACTGAAACCTAGAGCAGGAGTCATTTTCAGATCAGTTGTAAGAATTGCACAGCATCTCCACTTCCTGTAGCATCAATTGTAGTTTGCAACAGCAATTTTTGCATGCACTCTTCCTTCTATTCTTTCTTGTTCTTTGCCCTGTCCTAACAGGTCATAAGATAAAACTCACAAGGGCTAAAGAGTGAAGATGTGCTCAACTAACAGTTGACAATGAGGCACAAGGTAAATGTAGTTTATAATAGGACAGACATATGTCCTGAATTTCCCAGATGTAGATAGAATATGGCAGTTGGAAACAGTGTGTGGGCAGAAATCACTGAAATGTCCAGGAAAATCCAGACGCATGGCAACCCATGTTAGAAGTCTAGATTTTGGCAAATTTCCTTTAAAACTAGCTCAAAAAGTCAGTATTTTAAGATTTTGCAAAGAAAGCTCAACAACTTTTGCGTCCGGATTTTCACTTTCTGAAATATGGCAACCCTGGTTTATAAGTACATTAATTCAATGAGTAGGAAGATGCTCATGAATCAAAGTTCCCAAGGAAAGTTAGGAAGCAGGCCCAGAGACAGAGGGAGGGTGTTTTGAATGATAAAGAACTTCTAAGTAGCAGCCAACTTGGACTAACAAGTTCCAGGCATGGAATGAGTCATTTTTATCTTCTTACCAGGTCTCCTGCCTATATTGGGTTATTTTCTTTTTAATTGGTTTTTACCAACGATTTTCTTGTGTAACAAATTGTTATTTGTGTAACAAACAAATAAACAAAGAAAAGTACATATGTTGTCTCCACTTTTAATTCACAGTCTTTTTCACAGTTCGTTTGCATTCGGTATGAGACACTGTTGTCATATACATTATGCAGTTTTATGTCTTCCCTGATCAATGTAAAGAAATAGCATCTTAGCCTGCAGTCTGGCACTTCATCATTCTTCAATATTTTCCTGGCAGGACTAGTGGAGCTATGCCAGGAGACTGTGGAGATTTGTGTATATTGCATGGCAATTCTTCAAGAGATTTCATGCTTGGTGGCTTTGGATATTGGTGGATCTTCAGTCAGTCTGCACTGAGGGTCCTACCTCCTGAATCCTAGTTTAACAGTGGCTGTGGGTGTCATTAAAGGGACACGGGTGGTGCTGTGGCCTAAACCACTGAGCCTCTTGGGCTTGCCGATCAGAAGGTTGGCAGTTCGAATCCCCGCGACGGGGTGAGCTCCTGTTGCTCGGCCCCATCTCTTGCCAACCTAGCTGTTTGAAAGCACATCAAAGTGCAAATAGATAAATAGGTACCACTCCGGCGGGAAGGTGAATGGTGTTTCCGTGCGCTGCTCTGGTTTCACCAGAAGCGGCTTAGTCATGCTGGCCACATGACCCGAAAAAATTGTCTGCGGACAAACGCCGGCTTCCTCGGCCTGTAAAGTGAGATGAGCGCCGTAACCCCAGAGTCATTCACGACTGGACTTAACAGTCAGGGGTCCTTTACCTTTACCTTTTTAAGGGTGTCATTAAGTTTCAAGGCTCATACCTTATTTCTCTGTATAAGACCTCAGCTGAGTCAGAATCTAAAAAGCAGCTTGAGACTGGAATTATAACACTCTTATCTTTACATTACGCCTATGTGGAGTTTGGCTGGAGCTGTTCCAAGTCAGGGGTCAATCTTTCACTATATCCTGAAAAATATCCTTAAAAGGGGGCTATCAAATAATCTAAGGTTGGGGAGAAAGTAGTGATCTTCTTAAATTTTATAATTATCTGGCCCTTAATACTCAGGTGAATTATGAATTATCATTTCCCCAAGAGATTCTGCTTGCCCTCAGAATGTAAATCAAACTTGTCAGCATGCCTGTGAATGTGTAGTTTTGAAGGGTGCTTGTCTGTTCATAGAGATTTCAGGTTCCTAGGAATATACATATCCCAGGACTTTTTGGAGTTGATATGCTGGGGAGAGCATGGTCAGCAAAAACACAGGCAAAAAGAACACTTTGCATTACTTGGGGTCACTCTGCAAGAGAACATCTTGCACAAAACCTTGTGTTGGTTCCCCTTTTGTTCTACCCTTACTTGCTACAGCAACCCACACAGGACATATGCTCTTTCTCCTGCTGTCTACTCCATATGCTAGCTTTGATTAATTAAGATGATTAATCTGCAATCAAATGATGCCCCAATTTATCACAGTGTTTATTCAGTTAAAATGTTCATTCCCCAAAATCATCCTGTAACTCTAACATCTTCTACCTCAGTTTGCTTGTCGAATTTGCTTCCAGGGATCATGAGTCATATCTGGGGAATGAACATGACTGGCATTTTTGAGTCAAAGGGTTACTCCTCTGACCTACTTCCAACAGGATCAACAGCTGCAGGCTGGCTATGGAATGCACAGATAAAACACCGCTAGACAGTTATATGCAGGTAAGATGTTTGGTTCCAGGTTTTCCCTCCTTAAAAATAGTAACAACAACTCTCAACTGTGCCTCTACAAATGCTAAGATGAGCAAACATGCAACGTACTTGCACATCAAAGAGATATAAAGAGGCAAATTTTGATCAGTGCAGATCTTTTTTTCATTAGCAGATGAGGGGAAAAAATAATCAGTTGAATTGTATATCTGAAATTGAAAGAGAAACTGAAAAAGAATCCTGCAGTGAAAAGCCACTTCTCAAACCCCTGTCCACCACAATAATTTCACTGACTCATTTAAGCAACAATAGCAACACGTTCCATCTACAACAATGCCATACAAAGAAATGCAATTTTATTTTTATGCTGTTGAACAGCCAGTAACCTTCTAAGACTATATTGTAAATTTCTAACAATAAAGTTTCCAGCTATAAAGGAGGAAATTCTTTTGGATTGTTTTGATATGTGCAAAGGCTACTTTTTATGTACATATTTTATTTGCATTAAATATTCACCACTCTAATCATGTTACACATCTGCTAAGATGAAGTCTGGCCCAGTAAAAGTTGCTGTCTGAGACAGAACAGAAAATGCCCCCTCCACATCAAATTCCCTGTTACTAAGACCAGTCAACTTATTTTGACACCCGATAAAGAAAATCTCTTGTCTCTACCACTTCCTGGCAGTAAACATTTAATAATCATAAATTGTTCCCTTTCATGACACCCAAAATCAGCTGTCCAAGGCAGCCACCTCCACTCTACTTAATTGTTAGGCCATCTGTGGCTAAGGCTTCCCTTTCCTCTTTATTATCTTATTTACTTGCTACAGGTTAGTGAACAATAGAAAAACATATCTCCCTTAGCAACCTAGTATTTGATTTAGTGGTTGCAGCTTTCAGAAACAATTTAACATGTCGTTTTATCCTGCATCCTCCTTTGCATTCAGTCCAAATCCATAATAATTCCTCAGACCTGAGGGTACATCTTTGGATTGTCATTGAGATGACAGAGCAAATTTATAAGAGCAAAATGCAGTAGGAATCATGGCATCTATTTATAGCCAAGTCCCCCAATATCTCTCCCATAGATAAACATTTCTACTTATAAAAACCCTTCCAAATATATTTGGTTCATGGACAAATATATTTGGTTCATATCTGGGCATTTTGCAGCATCTGCATTGATGGCCTAGGAGACCAGGCTCTGAAATCAGTCTAGTAATTTTGTCCCAGAATAACTGATGACAGGCTTCAGGGGACTTGAGCTCAACTAACAGTGAAATCTTAATATCCTATACATGTCTGCTTATAAATAAGTTCTATTGTGCTCAGTGCGATTGGAGTGCACTGGATTGTAGCCAATATTAATGCTCTAGCTTAAAGGTAAAGGGCGCTGAATACAATGTACTCTGTCTTTCTAATTAATAGTAGTGGTCTCCAAGGCTGGGGTCATGGGTAGCTGTGCCAAAATCTTGGTTTACAACACTTCAGAACCTGGAGCATGGAGAGAAAGTTTTTATACTAGGCCTGGCCGGAAAATTAATACTATCTGCAATTACAGAAACTTAGGCAGAACAATTCTGTTATCTTCTGAAAAGGCCCCAAAGGCAGAGCACATGCATTTTATGGGTGCTCACCAGCCTCAGCCCTGGAGCCATTCACAATATCATTCAAACCTATTAATAAAATAACCCTTCCATAACAGTCCTGGACTACTGCAATTTGCTATATGGGGGGCTGCCCTTGAAGACTGCCGCCAGAAATGTGGATGCTAGATTAGTAAGTGGGGCAGCCCAATGGGACCTTGTTTTGCTGGTCTTTAAAGCACTGCACTGGCTGCCAGTGAGCTACTAGGCCTAATTCAAGGTGGTAGTATTACCATATAAAACACCCAATGGCTTATGACACAAATACATCAAATTAGGACCTTCCTCTGTATCAACCATCTTGAACCCTAAAATAATCAGGCGAGACCTTTTTGGTGCCCCTACCAATAACTGACCCATGACAGGACCTTTTCAATGGTGCTTCCCTGTTTGTGGAATTCCCTCATTATTGACTTTCAGGAGAAGGTAAGAACATTACTGTTTAACCAGGCATTTGATGGCCGAAAGATGCTGTTCTTGGCAACCCTGAAAGAATGTTTCAAACTATTTCTAGAATGTTTTGAATTGTTGTTGTTGTTGTCGTTGCATTTGCTACCCTGGGCTCCTTCAGGATGAATGGCGGATATAAACTGAATCAATAAATACATAATATTCTATACCTTAACTACTGTTCCTCCATTAAAAGAGAATTTCCTCTTCTGTCCACATTTTTATCTGTGATCCAAGTACATCTGCTCCCTCAACTTGGCAGCAGGAAACCATTCCCAACAGAGGGTGAAAAAGTGCTTATTCTAGACACACCTTCATCGACAGTAAAGGGCACTTTTTGCAGACAGCCTGTGAGTAGGGAATTTTAGAGGCTGCCAGTTTGACGTTTAGGGAAAATAAAAACACCAGTTTAATAAAATGCTCCAACAGTGCAGGCAAACAGTATGGAATATTACATTTGTCCTCCTCGAGGAAAAAAAAAGCCCAACAAAAAACTCAGTAGCAACAAGGTTTCAGGGTTGCAGAAAGTTTGTTGAGAAAGAAGAGCTATGCTGGTCTGAAATGCTATCAAATAAAAAGTGAGCATCCCCTCAGAAAATAGTGTCCAGGTAGGAATGATTTTTAATGGTTTTCTAACGGGGCCCAGCTGGTTCATTCTCAGCTTTGCAACAAAATACTTGTGTGGATCTGCACAACTGATTTAATCTTGCCACACTTTGGTTTTACTGTTATAAATTGATAATCACACCAGAGCCCAAATTACAGAGGAAAGAAGAAGAAGAAGAAAATAAGAGGACTTAACTCATGAAAGGCACTACAGAGGGGGTGGGCAGAATTATATTTTGTCATTTAATACAATAATTCACTACACATTCATTGTCTTGAATGCTAAAATGGCAGAATAGTAATACAACTGTATACAAACAATTACAAAATTATGGGGTAAAAAAAATCAAAAAAAATCTCAGATGTTAATAGTTTTGGGGAACATGAGTAAAATGTTTTTCGCCCAGTGCTGAAAATATATTAATGAAGTTAGTAGTACCAGGTGAGCCTCCCTGAGGTGAAAATTCCAATAAGTGACTAAGGATACTTAAGGAACTTGATCATGGTGAATTCTGGTACAAACTAAGGCGCCATGTGCACTATATATTTAAAGCAGTATCGTATCACTGTAAACAGTCATGGCTTCCCCTAAATAATTCTGGGAACTGTAGTTTTTAAGGGTGTTGAGAGTTGTCAGCATGACTGTATTACCCTGAGAGAGCTACAATCTTCAGAATCCCCTGGGAAGCAGGTTTGATTGTCAAACCATTCTGGAAATTGTAGCTCTGTGATGAGAATAGGGGGTCTCCATGCTCCCAGTTGCTATTGTAACTAAGTTAAAGTACTTGGAAATTAAGTAATCACTCATTCTTCTCCTGTCTACCCATGCCTCCAAGTCTCTCCTATGTCTCATTTCAGTGAGCCTATTTTATATTGTGTGCATCTTAGGACTAGCATCTGTCATACTGGTACTATGTAAAGTCCTACATACATAAATATAACAACAATCTGGTGTAATCTGGAACTTCTTTATCATTCAAATACCCATGAAAAGTGGAGGTGCAACACCATAAATTCTGTAGCCACATAATAATGATGTTTACGTCAGATGGTATTTTCAAGAGCACTCAAATATTGATCTAACTCTGCTCCAGTGGTGAAGTCAATGGGAATTTCACCATTGATTTCAGTAGGAGGAGAGAAAATCAATTCCCAGCACTTGTGAAAATTTCACAGTCGGTCATTACTGATTGAGAGAATATTCAAAGAACTAATGATGGCGGTTCAGTTTAGAGCTTCATATCCCATTGCGCACCCCATGAGCCACTTGACTCTCTGCTTTGTTTGGAAATCTATATGTTTAGCATTTAAAGCTTTTTTTGCTTTCCTTGCTTCGCACCTAGCAAAGGCTTCCCCCCCATGTGCTAATGGTTTAATTATATTCTTTCCCCTTCATTTCTTTAGGAGTCATCACTAAGATTAAAATTCTTGTTCAAAGCAGATCTACGCAAGTAGGTGACTTTAGGGTTCATTTTCTAATTGATCAAACAAACTGCTAATTAAATGCATCTGTGCCTAATCAAAACATGGCTACATAAGCACAGTGTATCATTTAGCTGGGTGCATGAGATTGTATTCATCAAGGGGAATGGAGACTCAGCTTGATTAGTAAGTGGTGAAACACATTCAAATCCTTTATTTAGGCCAACTTATACCAGAAGCCATGTTTAATTATTTATGTAGATTTTTTAATAAAAGATATACAAGTTTTACTCCTTAATATGATGTGTTCAGAGTAGCCCAACAATGCTGCTAATGATGCTCTTGCCATTTTTAGTCTTTGCAACCCTTTGTGAAATAATAAATTTCTCCATGTTTCAAAGAGTCATATCTATGTATGTGCAAGCATAGAAAAAACAGTGAGGGAGAGGCGTTCTCTTATATACTGAAAAGTGTTGTGTGGAACTATTCAGGCCTATTCTTTTGTGTTGCTGCAACTTACCTGTTTTGGTGCAAAGACAGATCTCCTGCATTGCAGAGACTGGAGAAACACGGGCTATTTAGCTTCCACTTTCAAGCTTGCTTAACTTTACTCCTGCATAGCTGTCTCTTGGTATCTTCTATTCTATACCACCCTTTCCTTTCACTTCCAAACTGCATGGGCAGATGGCTGGTACCTGCCATTCTCCACTTGACTATCTTGACTCGTATTTTTACTAGCACTCTGTTTTTTTAAATTCTTCTCTTTAAACTCTTTTAAAGAATTCACTGTGGAAAGGGCTTTGTCTTTTTATTTATTTATATTATTTTTAAAAATGGTGAAAGGAAATACTTTCCTTTAAAACAAAATTGATGAGTGCATCGATCTCAGATCTTCAGTAGCCACCCTCTCTGGCTTCCTTCACTTCAATTAAAGCACATGGAAAGGTGTCACGACGTAATGTCTGCTTTTTTGTAGTGATGTGTAAAATGCTATGCTATGGGAGCCTTTTTGGTTGAAATTTAAAAAAATAACAATATTTAAACAAAAAATACATATAGAAGAAATCCTACAGGGCTTTTCAAATTGTGAAGAAGTGTTTTATTGGGGGGGGGGAATGTTTTATGGGAAGAATAAGAAAAGCCCACAAACACACTGATGTAAACTAAATTGAATCCCACACCCATCAAAATTTTAAAGAAATTCTTTAAAAAATAAATAAATCCTAACGTGTCCCACAAATGACAAAGAAAAATAGAAACCTCTTTTGTGATGGAATAAAACTCTCAAGGAATTAGAGAACAGGTTTTGGTACATTGGCGGTACAATTTCATCCTTTAATGGACTTGTTTAAAAGCACAGGACACTTGCTAGGAATTCCCTGACTTCCACTCCATTTCCACCAAGATTCCACCCTCCTTTTCTCAGACCTCTGCTTTCTCTTTCCCTCCAAAGTTGCTTCATTTTATTCCTCTTTTGCAGCCAACAATATGCAGTTTCTCCTGTCCTGAAGAGTGGAAGTTTGTGACCTTTCATATATCGCAGGGTGTGTGTTCCATGCTTGCTGCCTGTGCTCTGTGGGCAGCTTCAGACTGATGCACAATGTTTGAAGCTGCTTTCAGAACACTTGAGTGCATAATTCAGGGTGGATAATTGCGTGTGTTGCACCAGAAATAGCAAAGAGTCTGGTAGCACTTTAACAGATTTATTGTGCCATATACTGTAATGCAACAATTAATCTGTTAGTTGTTATGAAGCGGCAAGTCTCTTTGTTGTTTTTACCTTCACATAACTATGTATGAAACCACTTTCTAGTATGCATGGTGCTTGTCCTTGTCCTAAAGATAAACAAGTCATTTTCATTTATCCACCATCACTTTGTCTCTCTCATTGCTCCTCTGCTCCTCTGCTGTTTTGTGTGTGTATATATATTGCAGATGTTCTAGTTACTGCTTATTGATTCTGGTTTGTTTCCACCTGTTGTTTCGTTTATTATATTATTTTGACAATACCAGAATAAAAGGGGGAAAGACACAAAAACCACAGACATACAAAAATCAAAAGTATATATAAAGTCAATTATTTATGCTATTTACTCTAAAGCATCTGTACCATATAAAATCTTAAAATATTCCAAGGCCACCTTTTGATTGGAAAAGCAATATGCTTTTATGCAATGTCCAAAAAATGGTTCCCAACTTAACATAAAAGTATCTTGTTGCTGTCTTTTATTTTTCTCATATAGTATGTCCACTTTGCCATTAAAACAAAATCCCAACTTTTTTTAAAGTAATTCTTTTGTTTAGTGTTCTTTGTGATCTCAGTATGCTTGACACAATTAACATATGAAACCCATTTCTTATGTGTTTGTCATACTAAGCCCTCCATATAATTTGATAAGGAGAAAGCATGGAAGATACTGTTGTGTAGAACAAAATGCCCCTTTTCACAATTACCTGATGCAATGTCCTAGCCTCTTCATTAAACAGCAACCTAGCTGTCGTATTTCAAACATCCTCTGTGTGCTGAGCAGTAATTCTCTCCTCATGGCTCTGTTTTTCCAGAAATAGTTTCGAAGACTCTTTTACTTTCTGGGTGGTTGAAAGGTAACAGCAGGCCATTTCCCTCTGTGTACATGTTGGATATGATGTGCTGTTGTACAGAATGTGTTACGATTGTCAGACTTCCGGGTCAGCGCTATCGGTGAATGGCGGAGTTTCTCCGATCGGAGGAACGGGCTCCGTGGAAACTGGGTCTTCCCGCCGCGGCGAAGGTGGGGACCCGCTAGAAATCCCAGGCGGAGGAAGCCTGGGAACGTGGGGTTCGGCAGGGCACCAGGAGCGCCCCCCCTACTCACTGGGAACCCCATTTTGGGGCACCGGAGCGAAGTGGGGTGAGCGGCGCGGTGCTGTGAACTGATTGCTATTTTTACGGAGTGAAGCCGCACAGCCATTGCCGGAGAGCGCTGACTTTTTCCTATGGACAATTGGATTCAAAACAAGTACCCGTGAGTAGAAACGGAAAATTGGATCAAGAAATATATTAATTTGGCATCAAAGCGGGAAGGTTCAAAACAGGAAGTCCGCCTTCCACTTTCTGTATATAGACTAAAGCAAAAACTTTGTAAGCTAAAGCCTGGAAAGCCGTTAAAAAAGTCTAAATTTCCTTCATTTACAATTACTGAAACCCCCTTGGAAGCAGGAGAAAAGGGGGGAGAACTTTGTTTAACCCCTGCAGGAGAGGGAGTGAAGAAGGATAAGTTTCCACCGTCTCTAACCTGGGAACGGGGTGTCAGAGACAGAAATAGTTGGAGGGGTTCATTGACTGTGAATGGAATACTTTGACAGATAGCTAAAGAAGAGAAATAAACTGATTCCAATGTTGCCTTTTGCATTCTAAAGAAACAAAATATCTGAAAAATATCTGAAAAATGAAAGTAATTTTCCTTTGTTGGACTTGCCTTAAAAAAATGGATACAAATAGAAATTGTCTCCCCTAGAGTGAGCTTGTTAAATTGTTGCTGCAGTCTACTTGAGGACTCAACAGCTGTGAGATTAAGATCGTGGGACCAGTCTTTTCTGACCTTGACTAATGATGAGCTGGGAGGAAGACTGGGTGCTTGCTTTATGCAAGACAAGTGCCTTGCTGGAACAGATGCATGAGAAGATGGATTTGATGAATGAGAAAATGGACTTGATGACTGTTGTGGTTAACAACTGTGGACAAACAGGGAACATTGATACAGAAACCATTCAGGGACCAACTCATGAACCTGTACTGACTGGGCAAGTGCAGAAGATAATGGAGGAGGATGCAGTTGCACCTCAAATAATACAAAGGGAGAAACCCGAGGCCCTACAGGAGCATAAGCCGCTGTCGTTGAAGATTGAAGTTGGAGTGGGCCAGGGGGTGTCTGGAGCTGAGGAGGTTCCCAACTTTGGAGAGACCTTGAAATATGTTTTTAAATACTTTTTGGATTACATTGATGACTGTGGGGAGTGGGACTGTGGGGAATGGGCAGGTTTGATGAAGGGAGATGGAGACAATTTTGGGTTGGAACCCCCCAGAGACCTACTCCTCAATGAGAAAGGAAAGAAATTAAGAAAGAGACCAACAAATGACAAGGAAAAGGGCAAGTATAAACAAGAAGAAGAAGATCTGCAGAAGGGACATGGAAGAGACTTAAGGGCCTCGGACATAAGACTTCCAGGTTGATGGACTAGATGGAATGGACAGTAAGGACTGACACGACCCGAGACCAGGAAGAAGAGACGTTGGATGAAGATTGGAAGAAAATTTATAAAGAAAATTTTTTATTTGGGGAATTAGCCTAAAATTAATGAGTATTAGGGAAAATGTTGGAATAGACGATATGACTCTAGCAGAAATGATATCAGGAGTTATGTATATTTGAGTATTAAGATTCAAGCTTTAAGGTATTTTATGGTAAGATAAGGTTAAATAAATCAAGGTAATTTGAATAACAGAATATGGGGAAAGATGGAAAGGATTTGTTGAGCTAATTATTAGGTTAAATTGTTAAGATAAATTATTTAACAAAAATTGAGAAAGATGGAAATAATTTGCTGAAATAACTAATTAAACTAGAATACAAAAAGGGAGGTGTGAGGAGGTCAATGAAACAAGCAAATGGAAGTTAAAGATATGTAATTTGGGATTTGTGTCTTTTTTTCCTTCCCTTTTTTAATTTTTTTGTTGTATTGCTGTATTGGTTTTTATGTTTTGCGGGGTTTTTTCTTTTTTATGTATTGTAGTGTTGTTGTTGTTTTTTTCTATTATTATTCTGAAACTATTAATAAATATTAATATTTATTTATTTATTTATTTAAAAAAAGAATGTGTTACGATTGTCAAAACACTGCCTTTGAAGTGTATCACCAGGTCATACGCACACACTGGGGGAGGTGCGCACTATGTCATCACGTCCCCCAGCATGTGTTTGCTGCGGCCTCATGCCTCCAGCATGCTCATGTCACTCGCTCACATAGCGGGGCATGGTGACATAGTGTGTGTATACCAGGGGGGCATGATGATGTAGCACATGCATACCCCACGCCATGCACATGTAGCTGTGCTGCACCTTGTGTGTACCTGGCCCCTCCTTTAAAATGTTGAGGGAGCTATGGCACCCAGAGCCCCTTAGCCCCGGCACCTATGCTAGAAGGGGACCTAAGCACCACATGGCCACACTGGAATGGGGAATCCTCTTTGAGATTCCTCTTCAGTTTAATTAGAGAATAAACCATTTTACTTTATTTTTATGTAACCTACCTGTTTTCTTTCTCAATTATAATATCAACAGAGCTTCTTAATATGGACCATGGGTTTGAATGTATTCCTTCTCTCTCTCTCTCTCTCTCCCCCCTCTCTTGCAGTGAGGTTCCTCACTTTTCATGGCAAATTGGCCTCTAATCCCATACTGGCTGGGTGGCCCCTCAAAGGTCAGTCACCATCACCCGGGCAGCCAGGATGTGTGGGGCCACTCCGACTGGTTACATTGCAGGGTGGGATTGCCTGCCAAAAGCCTAGTTTTTGAACCATTCAGTCAGTGGGTCACTAGTAGGTGGAGTCTTGTGGTAGGACCTGGAGTCAGAAGCTTCCACTCTGGTCTGCCAGGCAATTTCAGTACAGTCGGCAGAAGAGCACCTATGGTTAAAAGTGATGCGGTCCTCTTTTTCATATGCAGATTTTACACTTATTCTGTTCCTTGCGTAGTCCAGCTCTTAAGCACAGCATTGGCAATCTCATTACTAGTGCTGTGTCAATAAAATCTGATTTTTAAAACCACCATTTAAAGAGAAAATGAATTGTATTTGCAAATTATCAATGGGTCTAGAACATTTCACTGAAATTCTGAAGGGATACCTTTGAAGTGGCTGGGATTTTTTTGTGTGATGTTTAAGTGTCTCCTTTTCATTCTACAATTCTCCTCTCTGGTGGTCTACACTTTCCTAAGTGTCTCCACTTCTGGAAAATTCTAGTTGTCTTCTGATAGACTTTCTTGTAATGTCAGAAAGCTAAGGAGACTGAGGTTTTTTTAATGACTTTTCTTCCAAACAAAATCAGGGAGTGCACCAGTTTGAAGCACTTGATATCCACCCTCCTCACCTTTCTTCATCAAAGGGGAAGGCATCCTCTTCCTATGGGTCTTTTTTAGACCAGGAATCACAGGTAGCTGGAGAGACTGCAGAATGATAAATACTTTACAGAGAACTGTTTTAATGAATGAAAGTGGGGAGGGAAACACACCTCCCTTGGCCACCTTGAAACAATAAGGTAAGCCCAACACATGGAAATTATACAGTGCCCTGCAAACAAGGCAGGAAAACAGAAACCTTTTTGGGGAATACAAAATCAAGGACTGTTTTCTGTACAGTATTAGTCCTGTCAGGGTTTTGGATAACTGTCAGTCTTTGAAGTTTAGAACTACTGTTCTTGTTTTGTCAGCAGCATTGTGTCACTGTCTACCATTTACTGGGAAGTGGGAAGAGTACTGTTGCATTCACATCCTGCCTGCAGACTCCCATAGGGATTTGGTTGGCTACTGTGAGAACAGAATGCTGGACTAGGCAGTCCTTCAAACCATTCCATCAAGGCTCTTCTTAAGCACACATCAGTACATTTTTACTTTTCCGTGTTGAATAACTTTAAAGTTGTTGCCATAGCTACAATCCATATTTTGCTATGTGTTCTTTCTTCCCAGAATTGACTCCCTTTGCCTTCATCCTTCAGACAGCTAAGATGCAAGGCACACCTTTCATACCAAACTGGCTGTGGCGGTACAAGAGGCAAAGCTGTAATCACATAGACACTTCCAAGAAGACATGGCTGGTGCTCTGAAAACATGCCCTTAGAAAAGTACAAATGGGGATGCCAATTCTGAATGATTTAAAATTGTAGAAACAAACACCATGTGACCCACAGGTTCCCCAGCTAGGTTCCCCAGCTACTGAAGTGTTTTTACAACCTACTTTCCAATGTTGCTGCTTTCCCTGTATGCCTCCGCACGGTAGACATAGCTGAAGGGCAAATAGGCTATGTTTTTCAAAAGGCTTATTTTATAATTAAAGACTCAAGTGCTTCGTGTGGAACATGAATAATGTATCTTATAAATCTTCTTTGATATATGTATACACAATACTGAATCGTTATTTAGTGGTAAAACTAAAACATGAAATAAGTAAAATATGGCCTAAAATGAATAAATGTGCATATGTGGGAGGAAAAGAGGGCTCCAAGATATGCAGCTCATAAAATTGCAGGAGGTTATTATTATTAGGTACAGCACCTTTTGAAAGAACACTTTAAAGTCATTTTCAAATAATTAAGATTGAGACTCAATATTCCTGAGAATGAGTTCTAATGTTTTTCAAAGACTGATTTAGAGAGGTAAAAGAGGCACTTTCAGCCCTTTTTCAGTATGGTTTGAACCTCCTTTACGAAGTTAGCCAAGGGTTTGCATCAATTGGGGTCACAATCCAACAAAAATGAAAACGTTTATGCTTAGACACATGACCACCTTCCATACAGCAAAGTGTTTTCCATAGGTTCACATGGTAGGGAAACAAGAACTCGTTTTTTCCAAAATATGCCAAGCAGTCCTAAGTAATTTCTATTTCCTCCTTCCACTTTCTGACACAAAGCAACAGCAGGAAGTACAAATATGCCTTAGGTGGCCTTCAGACACATAGTTCTGCAGTGCATAACTTAGCACATCTTCCTGTCAATAAAATGTTCACACACAGTTTATGTCCTCACCAAATGTTGTATAACAATAGGGCAAACAGTTTCATATAGAGTAGCCAAAACCAGTTATAGATACAGCTCCGAAGGCATAAAAATAGCCACCCCTACAGAAATGCACAGTACTTTTGAGACAGAAAACACAGGTACCATAATGACTTTTACTTATGCAATGTAGTTACTAATGCAGCCAGCATTATTGAATAGACAATATCTTAATGACTGAGTTATTGGGCAAAAATTAAGTCCATATTCAAATATGTAAGAATCACTATAAAAATAAAACAGTAATGAGAAAGAAAATGTTGATCAAGAACAGTGATTAGTGGAAAGCCACTAATATTGGTATAATGGAATCAGTGTAACCAAGCAAATGTTAAATCTGTTGGCACAGTGATAGATGAGAGAGTGGATAATCTTGGGATTGCAATGCAGGCTGCAGTCAGAGTTGAAGGATCCATCCACCAAATTCAGCCTATTTATTATAAAGTAAAATGGATGCAATTAAACCTGCATAATGCCCACATGCTAGGTTATCTACTTGACAATTCTACTTATCACTTGATAACCTGCATTATTTTTTTAGATTTTTTTTTAAAAATTGCAAGTGCTGGAAAGTGACATAAAATTGTCATAAATATTAATATGGTTTACAAAGTTACAACCACTGGTAGATTGTCTTTTGAAGATCATAGCTTATTTCCCCTTCAACTACGTCCTTAAAACTTTGTGACTAGCATTCTGTACTATTTGCAGGTTCTGAATGATATTCAAAGGCAATCCCCACCTAAAAAGTACTGCAACAGTCTAATATGGAAGTTGCCAAAGTATGGATCCCTGTGCAGGAAAAGCTTTAGCTGGTGAAGGGCTGGAGCTGAAAATACACCCTCCTAGCCACTATGGTCACCTTGGTCTCAATGTGGATCAATGAAAAGCTGATTATTTGCATATATTGAACTCATTTTTGACCACATAAAAACTGCATGAATCTTGGTAGAGCTGTTACTTCAAATGGAGGGTTCCTATTACTAGTACAGAGCTCAGGAAACACACATGTAAACACTTTATTCCAGCTTTCCCTAACCTCTTGCCTCTAGATGTTTTGGACTACAACTGCCATACGTCTTGATCATTGGAAAGACTAGCCTATTCATGCAACGCATGAAATGAATTTAAAGGAAAGGCAGAAATAGGAAATATGAGATTGAGCTGTTTGACAAGAGAATTTCCAAATTCTTGGTAGTGCAGAAGCCTAAAAGTTTGAATTTCAGTAGATCTGAAAAGTGCTGGCATCTGGGAATTTGAAGCATTTACAAACACTTGTCATAATGTTAGAAAGGTAGACCTTTTCTAGGTTAATGTATCCACATTCTTCACAATTCAATAGATGCAGAGAGGGTGCTGATTCACCAAAGTGAAAGAAATGAAAAGACTTCAAAATTCGTAACAATAGTGAAAGAAAATGTTAAACCAGACTAATAAAACAAACACCATGATCACAATATGATCATGATAATATCAGATTTTAGTTTCACCATTAAAACATCTATTCAGCTTAGCCAATTATATGTTGAAACAACAGTGCTGATGTCATGTAGCATAAGGAGCAGTGTAAGATTTAAACGAGACTCATCTGCAATCAGAAACCTGAGCACTAAATGTGACATGGAACCAGGGATGGTGTGAAATTTTCAAGGAAAATTCATCTGTCTTGCAGAATTCCCATTTGGATGTCAAATGACTCATCTCAAATGAGCTTTCTTCCAGAGTTCCCACTGCATGCTGAACAGAAAAGGATTCTGAATTGGACCTCAGGGCTTATTTTTCACATATCAGTGATCTGGCACAAAGAGAGGAAACTGTTGCCCAATTCCTGGATATATGAGAATTCCACTTCTATGCCTTTGGCTGCATATATTGCCTGATATGAAAATCCAACAGATACCCAAAGTGCAGTTTTTCAGCAGCCCTGGAATAGGCAACCTGATTGTCTAAACACAAAAAGGATTTAGATTTTAAGTTCTGAAATGTGCTCAGCAATTTATCAGAGGGTGACAAGTAGTGATTTGGTCATGTGGAATATCCTTTTTTTAAAAAGCTATTTTACTACTTGTATATTGAGGTTGAGAGTCACTTTGTGATGCCTCCATCACTTCAAAAAAATGGTTACATGACTCATTCCACAGTTGGCTAACCAATATGAGATGTCTAACCAGCTGTAGTAAGAAACGAGGAAGCACATGCTACTGTTCTCTTTTTTGGGTTTAACACATCAATTTAGGACCTGAATAACAAATTGAATTGGAATGACACACAGCAGCCCTGAAACAGGTCATTTTGTTTCCAAACACTACAAATACAGACAGAAGTTGAATCTGGTGGTCACTGCATACCCCTAGTATATTGGAATATCTGCTATCATGGTAGATAAAATGGGTGTTTATTATATTTCTGGTTTCCTACACAATATTTATGATTCCACTACATGAGCTTTACCTATATAATGGGAAAGGAGCACAACTCTTTTGAGACAGTTAGCAGATGAAATGGTCAGTTGAGAGTGGTTCAGAATTCTACTCATTCACTGTAGATCTGTCAAATCCACATCCTGATCTGAAAATTCTGGAAGCCTTTCTGCAATTCAGTCAGTTTTCAATGTGGCATGCTTACATGAAGATGCACTATGTAATATCACAATAGCCACACGTCCTGATTGTTTTCATAGCCAACCATCCTTATTCCGCAATATTTTAACTATTTTATGCCAAACACCCTTGAATCTCACAAGAGATGCTTGCATCTATAAAAGTGAAGTGTCTAAAGCTATAATTCAGGGACAGAACATAAGGGTGGTATACAAATTTAATAAATGGTAATATTAATAATATTGAGCATATTCTATGCAGCCAGAAGCTGCACTCAAATGTAGCACATGTTCATTTATTGCCATTAATTAGCATTGGACGTTTGTGGTGAAATGGAAGGCCATTCATGTCACATTTCTTCCCACATCTGCTTTGTGCCAGTTTGAGGAAGTGTACATCTGATGTGACATGGATGGATACACACCCAAAACACAAACGACACAAACACACCTCACCACAGACTTCCAGTATTACCAAGAAGCATGGCAAAGCTTTTCCTGCAGATTTTCCAAATGGTAAAAAAAGTTATAGTTTCTCCCTCCCCACCGAAAACTTGCCATGCGAGTGAATAGGGAAAACAAAGCAGATTGGAACCCAAATCACAGACTGAAGCAGTCTGAGCATATAGCGACTTGCTAAATGTAACATGAATAAAGGGCAATTAGAGGAGGAGAAAAACCAGTGTATCCACAGCTTGGAAGTAACAAAATCTATTCAAATCTCATGAGCACTTGAAAAATGGCAGCCTTAAGCTCATTAAGTTGTGGACACGGAGCTACATCACAATGGATCTGATAGCACATGCAAGAAGATACCATATTTTTCCGTGTATAAGACGTTATTTTATTTAAAAATTATGCTAAAAATTGGGGCTTGTCTTATACACGAATAGTGGAGAGTTGGGATGGAAGATTGGTGGCTGCCGCGAGTAGGAGATTGTCAGTGGCCTTTTTGTGGGTTATTGGTGGGTGTAGCAAGGTCCACTGGCTATTGGCAGCTGCGGCAATAGGGCGGGCGATTGGTGCTTGCTCTCAGCAAGTGTTCAGACACTTGGTGGCTTCATGGGTAAGCGATTTTCAGCAACTCCCCTCCCCCACCCAAAGCTCAATGAGTCTGTGCAATCCCCTCCCTGAAAAAAAGCTCTGGGCAATTTCCCCCCATTTTCTCAATTTTTAGTCTCAAAAAAGAGGGGGCGTCTTATACACGAGGGTGTGTTATACATGGAAAGATACGGTACCTTTGCATGCAAACAACATATATAATATACTTTAAAATATAACAAATATACTAAAGTTAGAGTCTAAGACCTGCAACATTATGTGGACTGTAAAGGTGGGATCATGCAAACAGTCTGCCTTGCCATTAGCGTCTCCATGTGACAGCTCATTAGACTGGCTCCTAGCAATGGAGTCAGGACCTAAGTACATTTGTGTTAGCTGGAACATACAAAGCAAGTAGGAAACTCCTGCTGGGAACTCAGGGAGAAAAGCTCTTAGATGTCTCTGCACAGGGCTAAAGAAGTGTTCGGGGATAGGTTGCCCCATAGAGTTCTGTTGCAAAGTTGCCATTAAACAGCCAAAAGAAAGGCACCATCTGAGGTGAAAAACAAAAGAATAAAACCGGTAACTGGTATGAGAGCAGAATACCTGCTGCTAATAGCAACAACGGCAGCTCTAGGTAGCATGGCCATTAAAGATATACAGGGCTGCCAACCCAATTGTACAAAAATCCCAGCGAAAGAAAAAAGTCGTGCTTTAGTCATTTCAGCGGCTATGGCTTCTACAGGGCTGGTTCAAAAGGGGGAGGGTGTTGTTTTTCCTGAAGATTTTTGCGGAAGATGCAAACTGAAAAATGCCCCTGAAAGAAAGGAGAATTCACACCTCTCTAATGAGGTAAACAGGCACACCTTTCATAAATTCATTAACAGTTTACGACCATATTTCAGCTGGCTGCTTTTCTTCTAAGCTTGGGAGTACTTATAAACTGTGTGAATGAATCTGAAAGTGCTATTAGCAAAGCCCCTTGCACTGGCCAGATGAGAAGCTATTCTCCCTGTAAAATGTTGGATTAGGGAGCAAAGGACAACCAAAATGATCGAGGGGATACAGGGGCTCCCCTGTGAATAAAGGTGGTGGCATTTGGGACTTTCAATTTAGAAAAAAGGCAAGTAAGAGATGATATGATAGTAGTTTATGGAATTATGTGTGGAATGGAGAAAGAAGATAAAGGTTTTAGAAGAGGTGTAGAAGACAGATGGAATGATGACTGGACAACAGCTAACAGAAACAAAATAAAACATTTTTGGTAGGGTGTGTGTCATATTTTCAAACATAACCTAAAATGCTGTTCTTATGTTCAAATGTGTTCGCAGGAAAAATTCAGAGCCGTTCCTTGATTTTAAGTATGACTTTCAAATAAAAATCCTTCCTCCTCTCTGCCCTACTCTGTGTGGTCTAGAAACCTGTTTCATTGAAATAAGTCCTCAGCCCTATTACTGAAAATATTGAGGAAAATGATCTAACATCTATAATGAAGATAGTGACACTCTGAAATAGCTCAATTATTGTTATTTTTTCTCACCATTCAGAAATGAGTGAAGAATAAAGTGTAGATTATCATCTGAAAAGGAAGAGAAACACCTGTGGAAGGACAGTTCAGATTTCTGCCAACATGCAGGTTGGAGTCAAATGGATGCTACTAGACAAAGGTGACTATTGAAAGCAAAAATAAAAATAAGCTTTTTCCTCTGACATGAAATTCCCACACCTGTTAAAAGCTACCTCTGAAATAAGAAAATAATAATTTATTTCTGTATGTATTCTGTGTGAACCTTCTAATAACATCCCAAAATTTAATTTACATCCATTGCCCTAAATCAGCCAGTGTTCACTGCAGTCTGTGATAATGTCAGCTGGACTTCTGCCCCTGTTGAACCTGACATACAGTGGTACCTCAGGTTAAGTACTTAATTCGTTCTGGAGGTCTGTTCTTAAGCTGAAACTGTTCTTAACTTGAAGCACCACTTTAGCTAATGGGGCTTCCTGCTGCCGCTGCGCCAACAGAGCACGATTTCTGTTCTCATCCTGAAACAAAGTTCTTAACCTAAGGTACTATTTCCGGGTTAGTGGAGTCTGTAACCGGAAGCAGATGTAACCTGAGGCATATGTAACCCGAGGTACCACTGTATATTTAATCACCAACCACTCAATTGGCTCATTCTAAATTTTTCTAACTATATATGTGAATAAAGGCTGCCTTCCCCCCAACCCAAACAGGAAACTCACTTCTTTGAAGAAGATGCAAACATGGATCTTCATCACCTGACTCCGCCAGAAGAAAGAGAGTCAGTACAATTCGACTTCTTCTTTCATACAAACTACAATGAACATTTCAGTTCTTTGCATCTATAGCCCAAATCTTGATCTCAGCAGCTAAATACCAAGAGAACGACTGAGGAGGAGTCACATCACTGTTGGATCAGAACTGATGCTGTGAGGAGGAGGAAAGAGGAAAGCTTTGGCACACTTCAAATATATGAGCGTACCTCCCCATGCTGTCCTCTTCAAACATCATAAAGAATATATCCTTATTCCTTCATGCCACAGGATGAAGCACAAAACACTGCAGAGGACTCCAATGTGTTTTTAGGGAGATGACAGAAGAAAAAAGATGTTCCCTTTGCTTGCTACATGTGTGTGGTATAGATATACACTGTAAAATGTAACTGCAGTTATTATACTGGTTTTCTCAGTGCACTATGCATCAAACTTTCAAGTCTTAAACAACATACTCTAATTTGTTTCTTATTGAATTTACAGCAGATTTCTACTTTGCTGATTTGAAAATCAAGCCAGTTGTCCATGTCATGTGTTGAAAGGGTACTGATAATTCCTAAAATGGCTTAAAATGATATTATAGGTGACAGGAAATACTTTATATGCTCAAGTAAACTCAGAGGAGATACAATAAACTTTTGCATGCCTTCATCCTTATTGGTACAGTAAGCATCTAAATTATGCACCAACCTAAAAGGTTGAAGCCAAAGGGTTGGAGTCACCCTTATCAATAGTTTTGAATAACCTAGTGTGCCTTGGTGTTGGAGAATGTATCCCATGCCATTTCAGGGCAACTTGCTAAACTCTGTGATAGTTCCGTCAGAATCAGGCTCAAAATTCAAGGTCAAAGAGAAGGGCCAGCAGATGCTATGTAATGAAAGATCAGTTCTCTTCCCTGTGTGCCAGGGTCTCCAGCCACATCAACGGTGTCCAGGAGATGCACAGTGGTTGAATTCTTGCTCCATCAGTGAAGTAGTGGTCGTATTTCTGTGAATTACAACTGCTCTGGGATGGTGGGGCCACCCACATCTGGGGAGAAGGCAATGGGCTAAAAAGCTTTATGTATTGGCTATTATGCTATTTCAATGAATGGAATGGGCTAATACACAAGAGCAATCAACTGCAAATGATCCTTGTACCACTACCATAGTAAATTGCAGCACAAATCTTTTTGAGGCAAATTGCAAGAACACCTTTAGCCAGTTAAGTTAAAAACAAAACAAAACTCAAAAGGGTTAGGACTTGAAAAACAGCCAAGCAAACAAACATATATATTTTTCTTCCTAAGGTACTATAACTTTGGTGTTAATCAGAAAAAAGCTGAAATGAAATAAATGATACTTAAAAGAAGAGACCAAGTTTCTGGAGGATGAGTCTCCCAATAAACCACATGCACCACTTACAGTAATTCTGCAAGGGATGTACATTTGGAATTAATGATGCATTCAGCAAATAAAGGATGGATTCAGATGGCAGCATCCTTCACAACTCATTTAGTGCTGTACATTGGAAGAGGGGCAAGGACTCACAAGAGGATATAAGTGGTGCGCATAGGAAATGTGCTAGTGTCTCCCTTCTGTGTGGAGTTACCCTAATTCCTGCATTCTGTGACATCCATAGCAAGCACAACTTCTGTCTCTACCATTAAATTGAATTTAAATTTAAATACTTTATTGTCACTTGTATACAGTGAGATTACATAAGCACCCCCCACTCAGCTCTCTTAGTCTTAATTCCCCTCATTTACTGATGCACACCCACCAAACCTGAAAGTCAGTTGCCCTGTTGTTATCTTTTCATTCAGCAGCCTAACAGCCCACAGATAGAAGCTGTTCTTTACCCTGTTGGTGGGACTAATCATGTTTCTATATCTTCTGCCTCAGAGCAGGAGATCAAGAAAGTGCCGGCCAGGGTGTGAATCATCCCTGAGAATTTTCCTCACTCTCCTGAGGCAATGTTCTTCCGCAATGTCATCCAGTGGATTCACAGGACAGCCCATAATATCTTGTGCTGTATTTACCACCCTCTGTAGGTACTTCCTATCAGTTGATGTCAAACCAGCGTACCACACTGTGATGCAGTATGAAAGGACACTTTCTATTGTGGACCGGTAGAAGATCATCAAATGTTGATTGACATCGTTCTTTCGCAATACTCTGAGGAGATGGAGTCTCTGTTGGGCTTTCTTAACCACCTGGGTTGTATTGATTTTCCAAGCAAGGTCTTCACTGAGATAAACTCCTAGGATGGTAATGAGACTATGAGACAAGATTTCAGACTCTTGGGGGACAGGGGCTTTCTCCTGAAAATTTGACCCTCTGGTCAATGTGTCCCCTGAGGTTTCCTTTTCCACTGCTAAAGCGCAAACTCCTCTGCCAGCCCATTTAGCTCCTTCTCTTCTCAACTGCCAATATTTTGCTTGTGATATTTGTAGGGGCCAAAATCATGAACCTACTAATCCTTGTCTAGCTTTCATTTGGATCAGCAAGAAAGGAACTGCACAATCTCCCTGTGGTTTTACAGGGAAGCTCTCCTTTTTTGAAGATAAAACCCTCCAAAGATAGCTCAGTTTCTCTTTAAAATAACAAGATGTAGAAGGAATCACTAGGTAAGAAAATGTAGTGGACTATTTCTATGATACGGACTTAGAAGGATCTGAGATAAGAGTATACAATGAATGGGGAAGGTAGAATAGTAAGTACTATGTGAAGGAAAAGGTATTTAAACATGAATAGGATAGCAGTCTCAGATACAAAAATGCAGTTTTTTTCAGTAGAAATGCGGGAATGTCAAATGATGAGGGTCACTCAGCAATTATGGATGGATGGATGGATGGATAGATAGATAGATATAGATATATACTGTAATGCTTTGCTGAAAACCAATAAAATCTAAGCAAAGTGTTTCTCTGTTCTCGGATAGCTTTTTAATTGGACACAAATATGATGGCGTTCCCAAGTCAAAGAAGGACAGATCTAAACTGTTGGGGAGGGGGAGCTATTAGAATATTTCAAAGGAGATCAAGGGTATAAACCTCAGAGATGGCAGAGAAAGCCAACAGAAGGTTAATCAATTCTCCTTTTAACTTTCATAAATAAGATCACGTTTAAATAGAAAATGAGCTTATGGAGAAGACCATATGTGAATGGCATTTGGCGGGTGGGGGGAGGTGGACTGAAGGTTATGAAATAAGCAATTAGCTTTTCTAGTAAAGAGCATTTGAAAACTGAAATGCTTAATTATCTTGTGTCATTCTTTTCACTTTGCCTTCATATGGGGATTGGGAAGTGAAGGTAACTAGACAAGACAGTGCCATCATCCTGCCTCCTAAGTTATTAAGCAGCTACTGGTACAGGCATAAGCCTCTCCCCGAGTCACCTCTATATGTAACTTTGGAAAGATCCACATATAGACAGATGTAATGCCTGCTTCATGCATGGGAAAGTCAGTTTCAAGTAATCTAGGAAAAGAGGCAAGCTTATAAAATGAACAGGTTATGAATGCATGCCATTGCTGATTTCAGCACAGGCATTATACTATATTGCTTTTTTATAAAGAACTCACATAACTATGAAAGATTCCAATTAACTTATGAACGATATATCCTTAGAACAATGTCAAAATCAGAATCATGCAGAAAGAGTATGATATATATTTTATTAGGCTAAAAGCTCATGTGTCCATTTGCCAGGCACCAGCAAAACCAGTCTATGGCAATATTGCTACAAGGACTATAAGCATCGTTTGATTTTAAATGCTGTACTGTACAAAAATTGGAGAATGTCCTGCATTTGTCAGAATCTGACTGTGGCAGCATCAGGCTGTAAATGGCTTTAAAGTCCTAAATGGCTTAGGTCCAGAATACCTTAGGGATTGTCTCTTTCCATAACATCTTATCCACTCCTGCTTTTATTTTTGGATTAAAAGACTAGATTTTTATTATTTTTCAGCTGCTGAGAGTCTGTTTTGTTTTGTTTTGTGGTGCTCTAATTACATTGTATTTTAAAAAATATATATGGTGTAAACCACCATGACTAGCATATATACCCTGGATAAATTAATCGATCAACCAAAATCAAAAGGGGGGGGGGGAGAAGAATAATTAAAAAAAAAACAAAAACCTGACCCAATTTCTAGACATCCCAAACCAGCCACCATGCCAAAATCCTGGAACAATGACTGCTACTTCAGCATTCATTTTGTGCAATACTACTGTACAATAAGTACTGTATTCAGTAGCATACTTCAACTTTGGATGAATGATTTACACAACATCTGCATAGATTATATAGAGTTCTAGAGGATGGGAGTTTAACAGACACACACACACACACACACACACACACACACACACACTACATATCTATGTTTGCAATTTTTTTCTTTTGGCATTTTGTATTAGGCTGCTTGTCAGCTAGTTTGAGAAAAATCAATGAGGCAAACAATACAATGCTAGCCTGAGTTATGCCTGCTGGACAGAGCTATAGGATCACAACCAAATTGATAGTAAACGTTCATAAAGTCATGCACAACAATATCATTGTGTCAGAGCAATCCTGACCCAGCAAAAGCTGAACACTAGCAGGACCAAAAGTGGGATAGTGGCGCTGGTAAAACAATTAATGATGCTACAAAGTAGTCAACAGAGTCAGAATCTTTACTGGTATGAAATTAACATAGGTAAAATTAGCTTAGCTAAAAACCACTAAAGTCAGGTGAGAGTCTTTGTGCCAAACACTTTACTTCCCAGCCACACTGCTGAATGTGATTCCAACTAATTCATTAGTCTATCAGTGCATTAGGGATATATCAGTCCCAACAAAGTTAACACAGCTCACACTTAACAGACAAACAGCATCACAGTGCCCTGGGGATGTTTGCCTATCTGACTCCTAAGTATATGAAAATGAAAAAGATCTCCCAAAATCCATTCAAAGAAAATGGGGAAAATGCCCATGAACATCCTCTCCCTTGTATGTCAAGCAATTTCTGGGAACATAACATATCTCTACAGAAACATGAGTTTATAAGGTTAATTGCAACTGAGTACTTTGGCAGCATTCTGCAAATCATTTATACTTTTAAAAAGAAGAGATAGCTAAACAAGAGATTTTTCTCTTAACATGCAGGGTTATATGTGCCCCAACCATTTTCCCCTGTTAAAAAAAGCACTCTAATCGTACTCATTAGCAACAAGATTTAAATAAGTAATTGGTGTTTTCACTTTGTGACCTTGAAGGAGAGCACAGCTTTCATGTACTTTGCATTCATTATTGCTAACAGAGTTCAGGGTCATCTGGCTTCCCCACCTCCACCCCCCCCCCCGCTTTTCTTTTTTAAACCCACTGTTTATAGGGATACTTCTGTCCACTGTGATCTGTGTCAGAAATCTCATTTACAAGAAGCCAGCCGAGCTCAAAATTGTTCTGCCTGCTCTAAATGTACAGTTTAAACCTTTTCAGCTCTGGAGATTTGGCCCATTTTATGGCTTAATAAAGATCAGCAAATAAAATGAATTTGGGGTCTCAGCACAGTTGCTTGTGGATTCCTGCCAACATCACATATCCAATCATTCAATTAGTGTTAATAGCACTGTTTGCTTAGAATCTTATATACACAATAGGAGGGAAAGTTTTAGGTCATAATGCATTGGCAGAGGTTTAGGGACAAGCTTCACAGCATCATATATCTTCTATATAGCTGACAAGAGCTATTACCTCATTGATCTAAGCAGCATCAAATTCATCCTTATTTAAAACAACATGCAAACAAGCATTTCCAACGTGTCCACATAATAACTGCCACAAAAGATTTTCCCCCCTCTGGTATATTCAAAAGCTGCCCTACTTTTCTGGATTACATGATAACAAAATAGTACAACCACTGTTTTGTTTTTGGAGCATTTTGTATAAAGTGTCTGAGCTTTGTAGACAAATCAAATAAATGCACTGTTTCCACACAAGATTCTTAGGGTGGAATTCAACCGTGAACTATTACAAATGTTCTGTCTGCACAAACATATCAGCTTGCCAGATGGAAAAATCCCCCCCTCTGCTCCTCAGCTGTCATAGGGGTTATCTCACCCACCCCTAGCCAATTTCAGGGGTGCGGGGAGGGGGGGGAAAGCTTCATTGTTCAAGTTAAAACTCTCGTGAAGAGCTTCTACTGACTAGGTTCATTAGGTGAATCCCACCAGTTCTACTGGTGGCAATTTGTAGTCTCTGCATAGCACTGATGCAAACTGTACATAGTACTGATATATCCTAAGGGTCTAACCAGATATGCCATTTTTCTCGCCTATAGCCCTGGTGGTCTTGCCTATTTGATCATAAAGAACTGGTGCAGCACTGCAGCACCATCCCTGCAGTTAGAGTCACAGTCATAGAGCTCAGTTTGTCTGGTCTCTTATTCTATCCTAAACAAACAAAACAAAACAAACCCACTAGTCTGTGCAATAAGTTTTATTTCCAAGGCGATGCACTTCTGCCTTTCAGGAGATGAATCTTCTGGACTGTACTTGCTCTTTGATGTTAGGTTAGTTTGAATATTTTCAGTTGCCAAAAATCAAGAATGTACCTGGATCTGTATGGTGTATGTATGTGTTTATTCTACTCTTGATTGTCCTTAAATAGTCGTATCTTGAACTTTTGGGTCAATATCTGTTATTACGACTAGTCCCAGGGTATCATCAAAAGTCAGCCAGAGGTTATTTCTCCTTAAATTCTAAACCTATTCCAACCGCATTTGATATACTGATGGCAGTTCAGATGTTTCAATTGATGTAAAATGTTTCAGAAAGTTTGTTATTTATTTATTTAAACTGTTTATGTGCTGCTGCCTTTCAGGGCAAAGCCCTCCTGAGGCAGCTTACAAAAGATCATTAAAACCTTTAAAAAACAAAACGAAACAAAAACACACACACAATACAGTAACTAAAAACAGCAGCAGTTTAAAAACCCAGCTCAAAACATTTTAAACAGGACACTTTGAAGCACATATGTTTTAAAAGTCCATTTGGTACTGTATAATTTTAGAAGAAAGAAAGAAAGAAAGAAAGAAAGAAAGAAAGAAAGAAGTAACAAATCTACAAAATGTTCCAAGCAATCTGATGAATATTGGCTCAGGAAATAGGAGAGGTTTTTCACGAGTTCTCCATAGGGGAATTCCATAAAGAATAAAACAGCTCTGGGTTGCTGCAAGCTTTTTCCCTTACAAAAGTTCCATTTTATTTCATGCTAACATTAAGCTCTGTAATGCCTTGGAAGTAGAATGTGAGAAATGTAAAGAGAAATAAGGCTTCTGTCTTTAATCTGTGGTATTTACTGTTTGGGATATATCTGGGCTGCCTGAATAACTCTCTAGAACTCCATAGAACACAAATATAGAATGTATTATAAGCGGCCGGTAGCATTCATATTCATATCTCTATCTCTATCTGCATAATCGTATACACACCTACTCAAACATGAGCTCCATTGTGTATTGGATCGCAGCCTTAAACTGTTATATTGAAACATGACAATTGGATTTAATATTGTTTTCGACCTGGTATAAGGCAGGGGCAGCCAAGATTCTGCTCTCCAGATGTTGTTGGGCATCTCCTTTAACTCTAGACATTGTTGGGGGATGATGGGAGTTGTAGTCCAGTAACATCTGCAGGGCACCATGTTGTCTACCACTGGTATAACTTTTTTTTTCCTTTTCTTTTCGAATAATTAAGATACTCTGTACATTTGTTGCAACATGTAGCAGAAGAATGAGTGAGCAGCTGACTTTTTAAAATGGTGAACTTTCCATTCTACTTATTTGTAATCTATCGTTCATTCGTTTTTTCATTTTATTTCTCTAGAAAGAATTTTTTAAAAAAACATTTGTTTTGTTTTTTCACTTGGTCAATAGCACGTTGTTGTTTTGGGGGAGTATCATCACAGTCAACATGCTCCCCACCTCCTAGGGTGATGCAGACAAATCTATATTACTTGCCTTTTTCTGTGACTAGAAAAATGTCAAGATGCCTTTGTTCTAGTCACAGAAGTAGCTGCTGCAATCAGCTGTGTGTCCCTGCTTCAGACACACAGAAAACCAAGGAGAAAATCCATCAAAATGTTATGTCAGCACCTGCTCTCTACTTCATCGCTTATGCTAATTATTATATTTAGCCCACTTGAAAGTAGATCATGGTTATTTCTATCCCATTTTCTTTCAAGCTGTATACTTAAGGTTGGGGTGTTCATTTAATTTTGTAGATCAATAAAGTTTCAGTGTCCCTAGATGACATAGGAGATTATTATTCTGCTTTGATATATTTTATTTTAAGGATTTTCTTAGATAGTAAATATTTAATGCATATTTAATCTATGTGTGCTTAGATAGGCCTGTGATGAAAAATACAGAAAGCAATACACTGAATTAAATCAAGACCCCAATCTATGCATTTCCAAATGAACACAAAGTAGTTAACAAACAGAAGGGATGCATCCTATAATATATTTTCCCCTAATAAATAAACAGGACATTTAAACATATCATTTATTTCAAAAAGTTACATAAGGTATTCATTTTAGGAGTTGCTTCCATGTATGTTTAATTTGTTTTTAAGAAATCAATCATAGCATGGTTACCTATAATAAAGGATTGAGGTAGAAAGAGGTTATTTTGGGATTGAAGCAACAAAAATCTATCCAACTGTAGTTTCCCATCTTGAATTTAACAGGGCTGAGTGAATCTCACGTGTGGGGCATGTTAGAAAATACAGAGAACTACAATGTGCATAATGAAGCTCTGTTTCTGCACTAATGTCCTCATCCAGTAATCCATACTTGAAAGCAAGCTCCTGAAAATAGATTTGCAATGAGAAATCCCATCCCCGATTTAGTGGCAGAAGCTGTTAGTTCACCAGTGAATTGCCTCATAAGTTGCTGCTGTTGCCATGTCAACCTGGGGGTTGTGCCAGGCTGTTTTAAACTAGCGTGCTTTAACCTTGGGTCTCCATATGTTGTTGGACTGCAACTTCCATCATTCCTGACCACGAAACAAGATTGGACTTGCAGTCCAACAACCTCTGGTACCCAAGGTTGAAGAACTCTGTTTTAGATCCAATGCATGTGGTAGGTCATAGTCCTCATTTGGTGTTTTCTGTTGAGTAGAACGATACTGATGACTAAATGGGGGATATGCTAACAACCTCCTTGCCAAATTCTAGGCAACTCACTATCTTGCAAGTTTCAGAATCAGAATGTCAATAAGCCTCTATTTGGGTGTTGGACAAATGGTTTGGTTCACCCCCAGAAACTGATGGTTCTAAAGGCATTTCTAGCAAACAGTGACAGTGGCTTGGCTGAAGAATTTTAAGTTATAGAACTGTGGTAACTCCTTTGCATGCTTTATCTATGCCATCCCTGGCTCAAACAGCATTCCGCTACCTGTGTTGACCACAACTCCCACCAGTCCCAGCCAGCATGTCTGCCTATTTAAGAGAAGAAATAGTCCCCAGGTGGCTTAGGAATTGCAGTTGTAAGACTGCTTCTGAAAAACGTTGTCTAATCCCGGCATGTTACATAATTATCAACACTCATTTGTAAGCAAGGTTCTTAAGTGTACCATGGCAGCTCAACACCAGGGATTCTTGGATGACGCTGATGATCTGGAACTCTTCCAGTTAAGCTTTTAGCCTGCTTTGGGGAATGAACCTGCCTCGGGCCAACTATTGTCTGAATCACCCTGTATGGTTTTTCACGCCATAAAGCATGGTATTATTTTGGATCTCCTGCCAGGGTTGGTAACTGGGGACACCACTTTGAGATGGCTCAGTCAACCTGATGAGATGATTCAAGTGATGGCCTTGGGCATTTCTGCTCCTTTCCTCATGGGGAGCTGCATGCTTCTGTCTTGTCTCCCATATTATTTGATATAGAAAAAACTCTGGTAGTGTGCTAACCACGTCATCCTTTAGGCACGCACAACCTAGTCACCATTAACTATCCTGCAAAAATGTCAAGGTTAGGTTCCTGCAATGAGTTTGATGTTAGGCTGCATGGTAGGCTTGTCTGGAAACTGCAACTGGTTCAGAATGTAGCAGTCAGACTCTTAGCTGAAGCCACAATGAATGTTTTATTCCAGTACTTTGAAACCTACGTCAGCATTCACTTCTTTCTGGGCACAATTCTGGGCACAAAGAGATTGTGTGGGAGAGAACAAGCTGGAAGGTTAAGTAAAATGACCCGTACTTGTATTAAAGCACAATAAAGTGTGTATTGTTAGCATACAACAGTTTCCAGCCCTGCTTCCTAATACAAGGAACAGCACAGAAATGAACTTTAAAATGAATTTTCTCACATAAAATTAAGACTGCAATCCTCAGCACTCATTGAAATAATAGGATTTTTGAGGAAGCATGCAGGGGACTTTATGGCCTGTTTTTACATGAAGACAGCATGACATTTTTTTCCCAAATGTGGCAAGATGGAGTTGGGCCACGAAGAAGCCATTTCTAGCCATGCAGAAATGTTGGAGGCCCAGAAAGGGTTCATGGCTCCCCAATGATGAAATCCCCCCCAGTTGGAGGTATGTTTATTCTACTTGCTGGCATCCTTTGTCCCCTACTGAAAATACATCTGTTCCATTTGACCTGTGAGGGCTGTCGTGCTGACGGTGCTTTTGTCTATTGTTTTGTGTCTATGTATTCTGCTGCCACTGGTAATTCTTATTTTTTATTAGATTTATATACAGGGCAATTCACAAGATAAAAATACAGGATAAAAGCACAAAATAAATAATTAAAAACAATACCCCCACAAGCACATTTAAATGCCACAAAATATTAATCAGCAGGAGGCTTGGTTGAAGAAGATACTGTTGTTGTTGTTGTTTTATTGCTGATGTTTTATTTTGTATTTTATTGCCAAGTTCTCACTGCTCTGAGAACTTTTATAGAAGGGTGGGGGAGTCTACAAATGTAACAAATGATGATGGTGGTGATGATGATTCAAGATGATGACATATATTTTCTTCCTATCAAATGCTTGTAAATGGAGGCCTTACTTTGAGCACCTCACCATTAAAGCATAGGACTGAACACTGGGCCTTTTCACTGACGACTGCTCAGACCTCTCAACTCAAAGGCGTTCTCAAAATGGAGGACATAAAAAATAAATAAGCCCCCAAACATTAAAAATATCAAAGAAAATGCACACTAAAGGGAGAGTGAAACAAAGAGCTACAAGCCATACTAGTCCACAGACACAGTAGAGGCCTATAGTCCTCGATCCTTCTGCCTCATGCAGTCTTGGAGAAATGCCACGGCACTGTAATTATCTCTCCTCCAGCTTTAACTACAACTGGGAGTCCCAGCTATTCATTATGAGGTGATGATGACAGCTCCAGGAGGGCAGGCAGTAACTGACTTGCTGAAAATCACACTGAATATATAGGGTGGGATTCAGTATCTCACACTTCCAGTCCTTCTATCTATGCAAGCATTTCAGCTAGCCACCCTCCACTCCTCCTGCACACTGTTGACTTACTGGTACAGGAAGGAGCTTTGCTGCTGCAACAGCCATGTCCTAGGACATGGGGATGGGAGAGGTTTCCATCCAGATGTTACTGGACTACAACTCCCATCGTTCCTTTCAATTGGCTACACTGGCTTTAGGAACCGGAGTCCAACAACACCTGCAGGGCCTCAGATTCCCCACCGCAGTCCTTGAGCCATTCAACGTGTATTCCCTACCGCAGTCCTTGAGACGTGTAGCTTGAGCCATTCGATTCCATCATCCCAGACAGTTTGCATGCATCTTTTATGCTCCTTCTCATTGCATGGAATACAGTGTGATACATACCTTTCAAATTAACAGGCAGGTTGCTATTGCTGGGATAAGAACTGCCTTGCTGCATCAGATCAAGAGGCCAGCTGGCACTCTACAGTAAGCAGAGGTTCAAAGAAAGTCACACAGGTATGAAATGAGGGAGGCAGACATTTCCTGCTCTAGTCTCTAGGATCTGGTAATATGTACAAGGTACACTTCCTCAGAACAGGGAGGATTCAGTTTTAGCTAGTGCAGTTAGCAGCCATTAATAGACATCTCAAAGCAAACAACTATGATCACAGTTGGTGGCAATGAGTTTCATAAATTAATGCATTTTCATTGTCCAAATCTACAGTATCTTTAACAAAACAAAATAAGAAATTGAGCTGCAAGAACTGCACACAGTATTCTAAAGTGGTCCTAGATTTATATGGGAGTATTAACTTACTTCCTTTTTTAAAAAAAAATCAGTCCCTCTCCTAATAAAGTTGCCTTTCTCCCCCCTGATGCCACACACTGAGCTGATATTCTAAGGTGACTTCAAGCTCTCTTTCCTGAGTTGCTGCAGCCAATTTGCACCCCATCATCATTTGTATGAAAGTTCAGCATTTTTGTCCCACTTTTCACTTTGGGTGGGGAAATAGATATAACTATCTTCCTGGGTCTCTTAGCAGGCTGTGGGAACGGAGGTGAGAGAATCAAAGGCTCCTATTTTGTGTGATAACATATTTTATCCTCTGTTTTTTGTACTTCTAACCATGGAAGGCAAAAAAATAAAAATAAACTTACAGTAACTTTCTCTTCTAATATTCTACCTTAGGGTCCCCCACCACCACCACCATCTTGATACTAGCTTTCCTTTCCTCTCCTTCTCACGCAGCCTGTAATGCTTCTCCCTTAGCAGGTAGTAAAAGTCACATTAATGAAATATGAAGAAGGCAAGCCAGTTTGTCAAATGTTTCCAAAAGCACCATGAGAAATAACTTTGTCTAAAATTGAAATTCTCTATGCTGGGGTAGCTAGCATAGTGTTGACTGGGAGTGCAGCAACTTGTGTAGGGTACTGGGTTGGCTACCCCTGCTATATGCACTTACATGGGAGTAAGTCCCATTGAAGTTAGTGCTAGGACTAGATGAATATTACCTAGCTTCAAGTGAAAAGTATTCATCCCCACAGTACTTTATTTTTTTAAAAAATATATATTTTTAAAACCATTTTAAGAAAACAGATCAAAATACCCATTACATTCCCCTCCTTTCCCCACCCTTCCCTCCCTCTCCCACCCCCTAAGGCCTTCCCTCAGCTCCCCTCTCTGATTTGTTTGCACATTTTATTCTCTGCATGTTAAAAATTGTACATATCATTGTCTTCTCTGTCATATATTCTGCTAATAAATTTGTGGGTGTTTATTCAAAACCTGCCAAGGAGCCCAAATCATTTTGGTGGGTTTTTTTTAGATAGTTTGTAAAAAGTTCCCATTCTTCCTTGAAGTCACGGTTGTCCTTCTCACATAATTTATATGTCAACTTTGCCAACTCCGCATAACTCATCAGTTTTTCTTGCCATTGTTCTTTCGTTGGGGTTTCCTCATTCTTCCATCCTTGTGCTAACAAGACTCCTGCCAGTGTTGTTGCATACATAAATAAATTCTTTGTTTTTCTTGGCAGGTCTTGTCCTAAAATCCCTAGCAAAAACACTTCTGGCTTCTTTACAAATGTCATTTTAAACATTTTTTTCAATTCATCATATATCATCTCCCAAAAATTTTTAACATTCCCACCACATATGATAAAAGTACCTTCTTATTCTTTAGATTTTCAACATATATTTGACCCAGTTTTGTACATTTTTGCCATTTGTACTGGTGTAATATACCATCTATACATCATTTTCATAGAATTTTCTTTCAAGAGAACAATCTGTAAATTTCAAATCCACCTTCCCCAACTTTTCCCAATCCTCAAATTGTATATTATGTCCTATATCTTGTGCCCATTTGATCATAACTGATTTGACCTCCTCATCTTTTGTTTCGTATTCCAGAAGAAAACTATAGTATATGCTTTCTTCAGCAGCTTCACTTCTTCTTCTATAACCTCCTTTTGAAATCTGGAGGTCGTGTAGCTAAACCCTTTTTTATTATCTTCCTTGTACATCTCATATAATTGTCTATTATGTAGCCAACTCTGAAAATGGTCTTTAATTTCTTCATAATTTTTTAATTTCCATTTCCCTTCTTGGTCTCTCAGTAAATCTCTGTATGTATGCCACTTCCCCTTTTTCCCAGCCGGTTTGAATATCGAAGCTTCGATTGGTGATAGCCACCAGGGTGTTTGTTGTTCTCTTAAATATTTGTACCTCTCCCACACCCTCCATCCCCACAGTACTTTAAATAACATTTACAAATTATGGTTGGACCAATCTAAAGATCCATCTAGTCTGGCATTCTGTTCCCAGTGACCAACCAGATGCCTATGGGTAGGCTTCAGGCTGGACTTGAGTGCAGTATCTCTCTCCCACTCATGTTCTCCAGCAACTGATATTCAGAGGCCTGCTGCCTAGTAACCACTGATAGCCTTATTTCTCATTAATTTCTCTAAACCCCTTTTAAAGCTGTCCAAGCTGGTGGCCATCACTACATCTTGTGATGCTGAATCCCATAATTTAACTATGTTCTGGTGTGAAGAAATACTTCCTTTCATCAGTCCTGAATTGAGCTTCATTGGAAGACTGTGTTCTAATATTATGCGAATATTATGCTACTTTCAGTACTCTTTGACTAATTTTACAAATTTCTATCATGTCCTCTTTCAAAAGCCACAAGATACTTGGATGGTGATACACTGGTGGTCTTCAAGGCTTTTGTTGTTCTTGGGTTGTTTTCCACTTATTTTTTTCAGACAGTAACATTTATATAAGGTGTGTTTGGACTGTACTCATCTTGAAAATGTGCTAGACAGCCCTCATTATAACATCACAATACAAATAGCAAATGTATCCAAGAACAGAGTACTTAAGGGGCCAGGGAAACCATACAGGATCCCTAGAGTTTTCAGAGACTGAACTGCAAATTTGGAGGCTCAACCTTACTGATGATAATGTATACATTTTATTACATCAGGCAAGGTCAAATGAACAATTCTTATATTTTGGATTGTGTTCAATGGCACCAACATTCAGCAGGCAAGAAAACGACTAGGCTTCATTTACCCAGGCAAGATCTGGGGACTGGAATGTGTGCAAGGGCTGGTAAGCAGCTGATTTTCCCTATGACAAAGGTGTTCCCAATCAACCAGAAAAAAAATAATTATTTCATTAAAGGATTCTAACCCAAAGTGCAAAGGTACATTGTGGTATGTAGGCAGTTAATGCTGATCAGTTGACAGGTGTAAAATAACAAAGCCAAAACACACATCAATGGGAAAAGTAAACTATCATATTTATAAGATCAGATTCCTCTGTGTTGAACAAGAAGAGAGGTACAAAAACCTGCCTTTCAATGTTAATTGCCTAAAATACCCTCCGACCAGCTGAAGAAAGCTGCATCCTTCATCTATTACTAGCAACAAAAGACAACAGAGTAAGCAATGACTCCAGTTAACCCACAAGTCACTGGTTCTGTTTCAAAGCCTCACTTGCTTTCTCTTCCTCTGGCCACTGCTGCTTAGCAACCTCAACAGTGCTTTCATAGTCTATATTTATTCTAGAGGGATTTCATTCCCCCCCTCCACTTCTTTTTCTTTGTGAAAGTCTATAACGGAGATTTTTATTTTTTTTCAAAGAAAAGGAAAAAAACGCTTGTTTTTCATCTCTTAACTGGGCATCCCAATGTCCTCTTTTTGTAATAAAATAAATACAATCAGATTGTGCTTGGCCAATAAAAGAAGTGCTGGACATCTTCTATTTACTTGGGATTAGAACCACATCTCACACACCCCCTCCAGCCTTTGGTACCCATTTCAGAAGTGTGCTTGGGCTTTGAATTCCCTATCTACAAATCACGGTCCCTTGCGGAAATGGACATGGGTCTTTTGTCAAACTCTCTGTTTGAACAGATAGCTCCTGAAGAAATCTTTTCATTGTCTTGGGGAATATCCTGTGCTCTACTTCACTAACGCTTTCAAGTAGTCATGCAGTTTCTGAGTAGTTGGCATTGGAGGAGAGAGGGGGAGAGATTGTGCCGCATCACTGACTCACCGGCAGATCTTGCATCATGCAGAGTGGAGAGAAATGATATTCAGAGACCAGTTTTCACTCTGTCTACGCAACAAAAGGCACAGGTTTTTCAATACATTTGTTTTTGGGGTTTTTTAAGGGAGGGGGAATACAGTGGTAGAGGTAAATTGCTTCATTGACCTGTGGGGAAACAAGGAAGATGGCATATGGCAAAAAACATATATACTGAGTGTGGGGAAAGTAGTGAAGGGCCCCACAATCCTGGGGTCTCTTTATTTCCACACTCTTTTTCATGCACTTTTCTCTATATAACTTTGTCCAGCCTTTATTTATAGCAGGGGTAGTCAACCTTTTTATACCTACTGCCCACTAATGGATCTTGATGGTAAAATTTCTTACCACCCACCAGTGCTCGATAGAAGGAGGCTTCAGCTTGTGCATAGAACCCCCTACCGCCCCCCCTAGAATCCTGAAGCGCCCACTAGTGGGCGGTAGGGACCAGGTTGAGAACCCCTGATTTATAGGATGGGCACCAGGACAGCACAGCTATTGCTCTGTCATCATAAGATATGGGGGAATGGAAGACATGGAAAGGCAGGGTAAGAACCTGATAACTCTACATGAACTCCTGTCCACTTAACAGGATCATTATGTGATCTTGAAACCAGAGTTGTAACTCCAAATGTCAGACAGCCCTGCCATTGGGAGCGTAAGTGGAGGCACTGTTTATTTATTTGCTCTGTCTCACTCACTGGATCATCACCTTGTCATGGTGAGTTGGACTTACACATCACTTGGGAAGACAGGAGAACTAATGCCAGTGTACTGGAAGAAGCAAAGATCGCCAGTGTCAAAGCAATGATTCTTCAACATATACTTCGTTGGACTGGTCATTTGTGAGGATGCCTGATTATTGTCTTCCAAAGCAACTACTCTACTCTGAACTTAAAAAAAATGGAAAGCGTAATGCTGGTGTTCAACAAAGAGGTTCAAAGACTCTCTCAAGGCAAATATTTAAAAATATAGTACAAACACCAACAACTGGGAAACACTGGCCTGCGAGCGCTCCAGTCAGAGAACAGCCTTTATCAAAGGTGTCATGGACTTTGAAGACGCTTGAACACAAAAGGGAGAAATGTGCTAAGAGGAAGTCACGCTGGGCAAACCCTCACTGTGATCAACTCCCGTCCAGAAACCTATGTCCCCACTGTGGTTAAGATTGTGTTCATGGTAGACAATCTTACTTGGCTATAGGTGATCACCAAAGAAGAAGAAGAAGATTTGCTCTGTGTATCAGATGCTTTTTCATACAAAATGCTCAAGGCAGCTTATAACATTTAATTGAAAACAATTAACATGCTCAATTCAAATGCTAAGTATACAAATGCAAGGCCATAAAATACTGGAAGAAACAAGCTATTTCATAATAAAACCCAGAAAAACAGAACAAAACCCATTTAAAAAATATAATTGAAAACCAAACTAGAAATGCTTTCTCAGTCACTGGCAGTATTCCAGCAATGAAGAAAACTGGCAAGCCTCCCTCAGGGAGCTTGTTTTATAATGTAACAAGGTAGGAGTGCCCTACCTTGTACACTCATTCACACACTGCACTGCTTTAATAAGTGTGTAAAAGCATTGCAGAGTCACCCCTCTGGCAGATCTAAATTGGTAGACCTAGTGTCCATCTACTGGTGGAGCTACATCCAGAAAACACCTTTCCACTCACTTTGGAGACTCTCAGTCCTTTCCCCGGCTCCTTTCACTTCATCCAACCCTTAATTAATTTCATTACTTCTACAAGCAACTTTACAGTGCCTTCCTCACTGCATCCCTCATCCCCCCAAAAGCCAGGTTAACAGTACTGGACTTCAGCGTTGTCATACATTACCATATTTTTCGCTCTATAGGATGTACCGGACGATAAAACACACCTAGTTTGGGGGGAGGAAACAAGAAGAAAAAAATCCTGAACCCCAGAAGCCAGAACCGCAAGAGGGATCTGGCTTCTGGGATAGCCTCTTGCTGTTCTGGCTTCGAGGACAGCCTTCGAAGCCTCCACAGGGCAGCGGGGTGCCTTCAACCCGCTGTCCTGCGGAGGTTTTGCACAGCTAACCCCAAGCTAGAACAGCAAGACGAAGCGCTGCGCAGCGCTCCGTCTCCCTGTTCTGGCTTTGGGCTTAGCTGCGCAGCTTGCATTCGCTCCATAGGATGCACACACATGTTCCCTTACTTTTTAGAAGGGAAAAAGTGCGTCCTATAGAGCGAAAAATACGGTACTTTCCATCTCCCTTCACCAAAATGGGTATAACAACACTATGTTATTTTGCAGGGCTTCTATGGTCCACACTTGTTTAGCCACAATCCTGCCCCCTGCAGTATGGATGTGATAATGATGAACTTCATTTGCATTGGCATTAAGAGAATAACTTTCAAAAGATTTACAAACTCAAAAGAAAAACTTTTTTTGTTTGTTTTTGTTTCTAATCCCAAGTTAAAAAGATCACAAGCCCCTACCTTTGCTACTACCTGTTGTTGAGTTGACACACTATTCCACAATCACTGCTACACTAAAATGCTGGATACCTGCTTTGGTTTCAATGGGGCAGCAATCACTTCTCCACTAGCAAAGACCAGCAGAAAAGGATTAGCAATAAGCCAAAAGTCTAGATAATAGAAGTTTCACTTGAGCTTTCTCTTTGTCTAATTGGTTAGCTCTGCTTTCCTAAATGTTAGTCACTGCTATGACTTCATTTGTTGGTTCAAAACCACTGAAAGGTGGGAGTAGGCTAGTTTCTCACAAAACAAAATGAATTTGGCCTCATATCTTAGGTTCTACAAATGGTAGAAACACTCCTTTTTAATGAAAGCTGGGAGTTGGGGAATTATGGTTCATCGAAGATTCTGAATTAGAGAAATGTGAGTGATCTCTTGCTTTGGTGTGTATTGGCAGGATGTGCTGGCTGCATTATGTGGCTGTACAGTATTTAATTCAATGGTCCAAATCCTACTTAGTACTTCATATTAAGGCTAACAGTGTGCGTTAGTCATAATGAAGCAACTAACTAGAAAATCATTTCTTGTTTATCTCAACTTTCCACAATAGATTAGTATTTATTTTGAAGAAAAAAGGAACAGGGAGGCTTTCCCCACTGTATGTAAAGGCATATGATAATATATTATCCAATTCACACGTGAGAGAGGTGAGCTTTATGATCAATCTGGGATAATGCTGCTGAATAAATTGAAAGCTAAGCATGCATGAACAGGTTTAGTTGTTTTGTTTTTACCACATATGGTTATTAATGTGCTTCATCGCATAATGTAGAAAATGGGGTTAGTACCAAGCCATGTATTTAAAATAAAATAAAATGGAAGAAAGCAAGAGTCAAATTAGAATAATAGCTGATACAATACCTGAAATTAAGATGCATGAAACAAGGCTGATCTTCTGTGGTCAGGGAAAGCCTGGGCAAAATGATAAGTCTTCCCAAGACATTTTAAGTAAATGACAATTTGTGCTTGATGCATGACAGAGGGAATGGCATTCCACAGTATGAGGTCAAGAGCAGAAAACACCAGTTTTGGGGTCACTGACCTATGATTTTCTGTAGGGTACAGAGCCACAAGTAGAATTTCTACAAATTATCTGTGTGATCTTACAGATCTACACAGGGGCAGGTGATCTTTCAGGTAACCCATTTTCAAATTTCTCATGACTTTAGGTTATGAAGACCTTGAGTATGGCTTAGTGACTGACCATAAGGCAATGCAGTTCCCTCAGCACAAGTGCAATGTTTTTGTGTTAAGGTGCTCCAGTCAACAGCCAGGCCACAGCAATATGTACCAGCTGCATTTTTTGGATCAAACCTATGGAAAGCCCCAAACAAGAGGTTGTTTCCTTTTACTGCTGCTGTTGCTCCCAAAACAGGGAAAGGAGAATTCAGGTTCTGTCTTCCCCTTCTCCTCCTCTCCACTGCAGCCGCAGCAGCACTCATAGCAGCAGTGGGAAAGAGATCTGCCATTCCTTCCTCCTCTCTTGTTTCTCAGTTTTCTCACATGGAGAAAATATTGATTGATTGATTGATTGATTGATTGAATTTATATACCACCCTATAACCAAAGGTCTCAAGGTAGTTCACAGAACAGGATGAGGTTTTGGGAAGAAATCTAGAATTTTGAGACTCAGAATGGCAGGAGCTCTGTATATACAAGGGTACTGCCAATTATCCTACGCTTGATGAAAGGAGTTGGAAACTCCTTTCAGATATGCAATGAATATCTATGAAGTAAACACTGTACTCTCTATACTCTCCTGAAGTATTCCTGACCCTTTGAAGATCTACCTAGACTCTGCATACCACATACAAGCATAGAAAGCACTATGGTTGAAAGTGCTCTCTTTAAGCAATTCTAGCTGCTCTGACCACCATGCAATGCATAGAAACTGAAATATGGAATATATCTTTAGGGAGGGGAACCAAGATCAAAGTGACATTCACATTTAAATCCAAACTAAGATGTACAGTGACAATGACATCATTTTATTCTTATTATACCGCCTTTTTCCATACAGGGAGGCTACTACAGCAGTGGATCATAACAGCTTCCCATTTCTCTTCCTGCTGTTAGGATTGCGCATTTCCCCCCATTAAAAATTCCTGCTGGACTCATCACATTTGCCAGACCTGTTCTACACTAGAGGTTGGTTCAGGAAAACATTAACCTATGGATACTAAGAGCAAGGAAATCAATACTGTAAACAAATAACGTAATCTCCACAAAGGATGCAGCTAATATCACACGTAAATAATGAGGAAACCTTTATCTATACAGGTGTATGGACCTTCTCCCCTCCCTCTGCGGCCATCTGTTCAGTACGATTGGTGGCAGATGCTTTATTGATGAAACTGCTCTGAGTTTCATCTGTGAACAAACCGTGTCTGGTGGGGGTTCTCCCCCGCCCCTGCATCTTTCCCATAACTATAGGTTTTCTGATGGTTTGAAATTTAAGTCTTGCCATTCTGCAGTTCTCCCAGCTGGTTTTGGCTTATATAAGAGCTCAGCTACAGCGCTGCTGAGCAAATTCAAAGAGGTTAGTCTGCTTTCTGGGGCTTAGGAGATAAGCTGCACAATTGTTCAGAGTTCATGGTGTTAACTTTCATGTATAGAACGTGTGGTGGGCGCTTTAACTCAATTAACTAATTGAGTCCATACTTCAGTGTCCCAGGGTCAGGGACCATCCCTTTCCCCCTATCTGTCTGTCTGTTTCTTCTCCTTACAATGAAGCCTAGCCTAGCAATGCCTTTCTATGTAGTCACTGATTAACAGCAGCAGCAACAACCATAATAAATCCAGTGCAAAAGAAAAGCAACGACAATGGAAGTAGACTTGTATTTTGGGTCTTCAGCAAGAGAAGTTTATTAGCATATGCAAATGTGTTTCCACACAAAGACAAGGGCTTGGAGACAAGTCCAGTGCATGAGCTGGGATATATGTGGGGGGGGGGGAATTGTGCACAGAAGCACTGCTCTCCTATTAAGAAAGTTGAAAATGGGGGGAGCACTAGTGATCTGGGCTCTATTTTTGGGCCCCTCCCTCCCCCCACCGCAAGACCAAATAGGTAATCAATATTGGCCAGAGTATTGGGCAGCACAGGTGGCTGATGGGAGTGACGGGAAAGTGTATAAACTGAGATGTTGAAAAGCAAATTGGTAAGTCACACAGTGGTTGCTGGGATAGGGCAGGTGTTCAGCACAGGCATGCTTGACTGTGCCATTACCTCTGCTTGAGTTGCTGAAAGGAGAACTGAGGCAGTCACAGTTCATCTCAAATAGCCTTTTCATCTCAGTCCTGCTCACATTTGCTACTTCCAACAATAACAGAAGAATCCCAGATGTGTGTTTCCTTGAGCAGAAAATCACACACACACCTTTTCTTTTCCTTCAGGGGCTGGTGCTCAGATATACTAACCACATGGTACCTGCTCAGAAGTTTGAAATTGCCACATTTCCTCCCTGGTTGACACAGAGAATTAGTAACGTTGTGTACAACTGAATGATCAGATGCTTCAGAGGACTCCCCTGCTCGTAAACACACAGACTGAGGTTTCTGTCATCTGAATTCACATTCAGTGACAGGACTATTGGTGTGCAGAGGCCTGGTGGTGAATGATCCTTCTGAGTACTCATTGATTCATTCATTCATTTTTTTAGAAAAACTACCCTTCACTGGTTAGGACGTGAGAGGTTTACAAAATACCATTCAATGTGTTCAATAATAATAAAAAACATTTACAATCTTAACCATGATTTAAAATAATGGTTTTAAATTCACGCCATCACAGCACTACAGCAGAAGGCAACACCCATGGCCGAAAACACATCCACCTCTTCCAAAAGCCCCGAGGAAGAGGAAAATCCACAGATGGGATGCCACCACCAAGAAAGCTCTGCCTGAATCACTAGTCAATGAGGTTCCCCATCAGAAAAACAGCCTGGTACAAAGGTGGTATGTAGGGAAAGATGGGTCTCTACTGACTTGGGATGGGTGTTGCATGCCAGTGTGTTTTTCTGTTGGATTATGGCTATTATCACAATTAATGGTTACTTTAAGAATTGAGGCACATCTATGCTATTAAAAGACCTGGCCATTCACCACGGGTTTCTGAGATGGACTGCTAAAATTCACATTAATAGGTTGGAGAGAAGACACAACTTTTTTTCTTGCTTCTTGGGGTTTTTTCACTCCTGCTATGCTTGGCTTTGTACAACACTGTGAAGTTCACTAGTGAAAGGGGAAGCAATGAGTGAAGAGTATTTAGGAGTGGTTTGTGGTCCAGCACGTTTAACTTAGTGAATTTATGGGACAGCTTTGCACCTATCTTACTAACTCCTCAGTTCTGACTGGCTGATTTGAAAACAAGTAAGAGGAAGAAACAAAGAAGAATAATTTCACAAAATAAAATGTCAGATTTTCTAAGACATTATGGCAATATCTATGTACTCTCCTTTTCTCTTATAACAGGATCTTTAGAGAAATCCACCCTATCATCATTATCATCAATGCCTCCATTTTATTTTTATTGTTTTTGCCTTCTTTCCACAGCTTTCCGCATTCCAACAGGATCTCCAAACCTAGAAACTCAAAAAACTGAGCTCACATTGACAACCACAAAGAATCACTATCCCAAGAGCTATAATCACCAAGAATGATAATTCAGGTGGTGAAAACTGCACAAATTAAGAGGTTTTTGAATTATATTTTATAACCACAATGATCCTAAAGCCCTCTTTATATACAGTACTACACTTCCTTATAATTTAAACATAAGTGTTACCATAGAAAATGAGCCTTCATTTGAAAATAAGTCATAAACAAGAGGGTTCATTTAAGCCTTCACAGAGTGTCCCCCCCCCCCCAACTGCTAAACACAGTTGGATAAAAATGCAGGACAAAAAAAAGAAGCAGATTGTGCATTCCTAGCAGAGATGAGCCTGGTGCTGTTACCACTACCAAAACTTCAATTGCTGAAGAGTCGCACAACTATGAAGCAAAATGAAATAGCTGTTTCATCTTCTTGTGCCATTTCAAAATGTGCCATATTCCTGTCCAGCCAGAAACTCCATGGGGCTTACTTCCAATTCTGTTCACACACAGGATTTGTCTGCAAAACTGGACCAACCATTTTCCGCTATCTTCTTCGGAAGTTGTGGTAAAAGGCTCTGAAGCCAAAAAATTTCGCTGAAGCATTCAATGTATGATCATAAACATTCCTTCACAAAGAACATTCCTAGACACTGCATTTTTTGCAAAGCAAAAATGGATTTCACATAAATAGTTAAGAGATGGAAAATAAACCTACCAGAATACCTAGTCCATCTTCTGCCCTTCTCCGTTCCTGGCCAATAATGCAGGTGCTCTAGTGGTTAGTCTATCTGCTTGAGTTACACAGACAAAAGACTTCTTTCTTGGGGCCAGCAAAATAGAAGCCAACCCTCTTGTTACAAACTGCCAGTCTTTCTTCATAGTCTCAATCTGTTTAAAATATGAAGAGAATATTTCATTCAGTATTACGTGGGCAGCAGGGACACTGAATGACTGCTGCATTCATTCAAGAAAAGAGGGAGTTCATAGCAGAGCCCCCTCGTGACAAGCAAACTCAACAGCTGTGGTGGCCTTTCAATCAATGAGATAGCTCTTCACAAGTAAAACCTACCCAAAGGAGGTGGGAGTCATACAGAAGTCAATGGTCTGCAACTCATGGTTTACCAGGAGAACCCTGACGTCTGAGTATGAGAAATACAGAGGCCATGGAGCTTCTGAGAGAAAAAAATGGGGGCGCAAAATGACTGCAAATTTTCTCTCATTAAACCCAGCTTGCAGTCCTCTTACTGAGAACTCGAGATGGACAGATCAGCTTAGGTCTGTCCTGTTTCATTTTTGCTGGCAAATAGGAAGCTTGGAAGTAATTTTGGAAAGGATGCATACATGGAATGTTTGCATTTAAATTGCATGCATTATTAACTGCATAATTGCACACATTTCACCCAAAATCCAGATTGTTCAATGGAGAATGACTTCTGTTCCCACCATGGACCGTCCCTCCCCTCCCCTCTCCCCACGTGCCCCTGGAGGGGAGAGAGGGAGGGAAGGTTCCATTGCATGATTGCAAGTTGTCCAGAGGGAACAATGACTTTGTCAGATGCAACCCATAATTTTGAGAGCAATTTTTACACACCAAAATGGCATTGCAAACTCTGACTGGGAGTTGCACTTCCAACTGCAAGCAAATTCTGGCCCATTGGACTGAGTCAATCTGCTGTAAAAGCCTACCAAATTCCTCCTCCATCCTTATTGGGAACTGCTTTATTATTTTCAAAGGAGAAAAGTTGTCATGGCAGATCATTGGTGCCCATCTAATCTGAACTGAGCTAGTTTCATACATGGGATTCTCTAACATAGACTCTTCTCTGGGTCTCAAAAAACTCTAGTGGTTTTAGGGTAATGTTAAACCAGCACCAATAGTGGAAGAAATATGACTTTCATTAATATGACTTCTGAATTCTCTGTGTCTATAGAATCCAAATGGATATGACCAGCACCTACTCCCATTAAAGTCTGTAGAACAAATGTCACAGCTTGTCCAATAGAGGGCAACAGTAGACACATAATTCTGAAAATTCCACCAGTCTATGAGTAGAAATACAACAATGCTGAAGGTATTGTATTTTTTGTTTTACACACAGCATCGTATGGGAGTTGCAATGCTGGGGCATGGTCCCAACTGGTCCCTTCATGTTGGCAGTAGGACTGGATTACTACTACTTTACCAGTTGTCCCACACAAGAGTATTACTTGATTCCAATGGTGTGAGACAAAGGTGAGGTATTGTGGCATATCTGACACCCAACAGCCAAAGAATCCTGATGTAGGGTCGTAGTTCAGTGAAACAACATCTGTTTTTTCTATACTCTGACTATGACTTTGTCAGATGCCAGACAAGGGGAGCCTTAGGGACATGAAGGTCCTTATGCAAATCTTGTATGTTTGAGCCTTGTAGAGACATAGCAGTTCTATCCTAATTGTTATTAAACTTTGAGCAAATTAAAGGGGTTTCGGTATTTTATAGAAATTAATATGGGGATGCTTTATATACCACAGGCTGTAACAAAAACTGTTTCTTTACATCAGTGCAGTTGGTGAAGATCCATAGGATTGATCTGTAATACACTTAGGCTTTGCCCTCACACTATATATGCAGTAACTGCTTTACTGTGGAGCACAGTGCACATCTATATAATAGTAAAATAGGCATTTTAGTGGTGGTAAAATACAAACATACTGCTATAAAAAATACTTTCCCCCACCCTTCTCATGTTGTGTCTGAAGATCCTAAACCAAATTAAACATCACCTTAACAGCTAGCCTGGTTCCATTTAACTTTTGGAAGAAACTGAGCTACTAATGTGGTCAGATGAGCAGTTTATGATTGTGTATAAAGGACTGTGGCCTTTTAACACCTCCTAAAAATAAAGCATCGCCAAACATGACTAGGTCAATTTCAGTAGGTCTTCAACAACAGTAGCATCAAGGTTTCATTTAGAAATATACATGATGAACCTTCCTCTTTCCGTGCAAGGGAGAGATGAAGCAGAAGCCATTAAGAAAACAAAACTTAGATCTTGGTCACTGCAATGTTGCACTACAAATAGCACAGAATACTGCTCTTATACAAAAGAAATGACAGGCTGGAAGAAATAAAAACGGTTTGAGAAATGGTCTATAAATACTATAAAAATTTGCAGGGTGCTTAAGAGCTAAAAAGGTTGTATTCAACTAAGTCTTGCTCATTGTAAACCCATTAAAATTAATGAGCCTAAGTTACCTATGACCATTAACTTCAATGGAATTTAATACCACACTAAGGTGAACGGTGCATCAGGGCAAGCATTTTGGCTTGCCAGACCAACCGATTCCCCCTCTTCTCCCCTTTACACTATTCCAGGGGATCTCCTGGCCCCTCTAGAGCCAATTCAGGAGGTGTAAAGATGGGCGGGAATCCCCACTGTGCAAGGGGAAGCCCTTGTGACAGCTGAATCCCGCTCATCATCTCCATATGCCTGAACATCTTTCTGTGTCATTTTGCTTCAGTAGTCTGAGCAAAGTAATCAAAGTATTTATGCAATGAATTCAGCCATTTGTCCCGGTTGATGTGTTTTCATGAAATGATCAGTTATAATATCCAAATATTATTCTTCATTTGTAATGACTTATGAATCATTTGACCAAAAATTACAACTTATGGAGGCTATGCTGGCATTTCTTAGTACAATTATTCATTGTGCATGGTTAGTCACAACCAGGCTTTCGACAGGGCACACTAGATACTTTTCGGAGATGCACTGAGGAGGGTAGGAATATGCCATATGTTACATTTGTGTCATGAGAGCCATGTGCATAACTTGAGAAGCACCAGCCATATGGGAGGAGCTCAGTTTTACCTCACATCATTTTTTAACCTTCTAGGTCACACCCACAATGTACATTTAAAGCACTATTGTACCACTTTAACAGTCATGGAGAATCCTGCAAACTGTAGTTCATTAATGGTCCTGACTTCACAGAACTACAGTTTATAGCACCCTAGGAGCCACCAACTGTTAGGGGTAGAGGAACTGTAGTCAGAAGAGGAGGGCACATCCTGTTCACCCAGGACCCACTGGTGCTCCCAAAGCTAGCAACTGATATGTCCCGCCCGAAACAGTGAACATCTACGTGTTTAACAGTTCTGCAAGACATGAGAGTGTAATGAGTAATCTTGCCTTGCTCCATCTTTAGAAGCTTGGTGAGTGGATGTGCCAACCTGTTGGGAGAGCTCCATTGCTTCTGTGCAGTTTTAAGCACCTTGTCCTGATCTTGGACTACACTTTCATCACTGCCTCTAGCCTAGCTGTGACTTGATACCCATGGCTGAACTTGTATCTCTTCTCTGTCTCAATAAAGATCTATTCCTTACTCACAAGTAGAAGCGTCTGTTGTGGTGGTCTGGGCTGGAGCCATGACAAGCTTCAACCTTGAAATGTGTTGTAAAGTTACAAAATGGGTTAAAAAGCATTCCAAACTTTGGAGAATAGGGTATAATCCTAAAGCATTTTAGGTGCAAACTATTCAAGTTCCGGTCAATAGCTTCCAAATTCAGGACATTACTCTTTCCTCAAAGGGACAGTTTTTAATTCAGATGCTCCTGACCATGTTGAGATTCAGGTTACACTATCACTGCAGCTATCCTAAAGTTACAAAAGCAAGGAAAAAAATCATCACCTTAAGAGCTGGCCTGGTTCACTTTTCCTTCACATTAGAAGGAAACTGAGCTAATGATGTGGTCTAATGAGTGGTTTATGCCTTCTGACAAACTAAATGAGGTTTGTCAGCATAGGCTCTAGGCAGCATGGAACTGCTGCAATTTTACATCTCATTGATTACTAGAATGAGGATTGCAAAAACATTCATAGAGCATCAAATATCCTTCACAGACCACAGAAATTCAAGCCTTCGCAGAGAAGAAATAAAATGAAGCAACTGGGTAGCACATTGTTTTCTATGTGTATATTGTGGCAAACTGACCTCTATATAAGGTAATAATAAAACAATAAGGTAAAAAACTACAGAGGCTGAAATTCCATGCGTTACATACAGAATTCCATGGGTTCTGGACTGGGTTACATGTTAACAGGCAGTTCAGGCACCAATGATACGCTTGCTTTTCATGAAAAGCACTAGAGTGTTTATTGCACAGTCACAGAGAATGTGCACTACACCAGCAATAAGGGTATATAACAGACAAGTAACATTAAAGAGGGGTCTACAAAATTAATACTATGATTCTAAGACTTTCATGGTATTCCTGCTATATAAATAGCAATTATTAGTCTTAATTATAATAAAGCAAAATTAACACCCAGGAGTTGATTTTTGGGTGAAAGGACTGTGAGATCAATTCAGTTTTTGCATTGTAAGCCAAATCATATGCTCAGAGTGTTCTCAGAGGCACTCCGTTCTTTATTTTTATTTTTTTTATAAGATATTTATTAAGATTTTTAAAAATATTACAATAAAAATGAAAAAAAAAACAAAAATACAAAATAAAAATAGTTAAAAACACACAGATTTTCCATTACTTATTTTCCTTTGACTTATTTCCTGGACCTCCTCATACCTCCCTTTTTTGTATTCCACTTCAATCTGTTGGTTCAGCAAATCCTTTAAAAGTAAAAATATTTGATTTTTAACGATTTATAACCCTTTTTTCATATTCCCTTAAAGCATTACAGCTGGAAACCACTTAATTACTATCCAACATCATTCTAACATTCATTAATTTTACAATATTTCTGTAGATAATCTTTGAATTTCTTCCAATCTTCTTCCACCGACTCTTCTCCCTGGTCTCGGATTCTGCCAGTCATTTCTGCTAGTTCCATATAGTCCATCAACTTCATCTGCCATTCTTCCACAGTGGGTAAATCTTGTGTCTTCCAATACTTTGCAATGAGTATTCTTGCTGCTGTTGTGGCATACATAAAAAAAGTTCTGTCCTTCTTTGGCCTCCTTTAATCCTAACTATGGCTTTTGCACCTGGCTCTAGTTGGTAGATATTGAGGTTTTAGCAAAAAAATAAAGTAGATCTGTCAAGCCTGAAGTCTGCCCAAACCTGTCATAAAGTATGCCTCTGAATAAAAATATAAGAACATAGAACTAGCATGCAGGATTAGGCCCATGGCCCATCTATCACAGAGGCCAACCAAATGTCTGTAGGAAGCCTGCAAGATGGACCTGTTCTGAACACAGTGACACTTGGCCCACCTGTGATATCCAGAAGATAATTCTTTTAATGGTTATCTCCAGTGTTTTTTTTCTGGGGGTATGCAGGGGTATGCATACCCCTAAACATTTTGTGAATCTTTGTACTTCTGTCCATTTGCTGTATTTATTTTTCCCAATCTGAACTATAAAATGGTGATTTTTCTTGAGTCAAAATGAGAGTACCCCTAAACATTTTTTTAAGGAAAAAAAGCACTGGTTATCTCAATTATTTACCTGTTAAAAAGTAAACTAACTAAGGCTGCAATCCTATAACAACTTGCCAGGGAGTAAGTCCCATTTGACTCAATTCATGCATATGGTTGCTGAGCCACCTGAAATGAAAATTTCTCTTCTGCCACAACATTGCAATAATGCATTTTGTTATTGACCACATCAACTGATATACACAGAAAGCTTCTGTTGAGTTAGATAGGAGCTGATTTGTAGATTCATCAAGGGTGTGTGTGCAAAACAACAATGGAATCCAGCCATACACTGGAGGAGAGAAGAGAAAACACAGCTACAAGTACTCACAAGACTACCACCATCACAGAAAAAAACCTATATGATACAAGGCTGACAAAGACCAACCTCCCACAATCCAGACCGCCATATACAAAAACTAAAACCATTTAACTCAATCAGATGATCTCAGAGACAGACCATTGGTTGTCATTTGTACAACCTATTTATATAACACATGAATTCAGCATTAGAAGATACTCTAGAAAACTATTTTACAGATGGAAAATACTGGTGGGGCTAAGAGGGTCTTGGTCTAGAAAGGCAATCCATCTATAACAGAGAACGCAAAACCTTGCAAAGCAGAAGTAAATGAGCCAAGTCCTCAGATCAAGGAGAAGCTCTATGCTGGAGACCACTCAAAACAAAGATCAAATCACTCAAATAAGCATGCCAATTTAATTACTTCTTAGAGGTAATAATTCTAAGCCTTGCATAGTAGCCCAGACACCAAATGCCAATAACATATGTTATTATCAGGGAGTAGTTGACTATATGAGCGTCATGACAATTGCTGGAAACTGCAGGAGGAAAGAATGCTCTTGTGCTCAGATCTTGCAAGTGGGTTTCTCACAGGCATTTGTTCAGCCACTGTGAGAACAGGATGACTGGATGGGCCATTGGCCTGATCCAGCAGGCTCTTCTTATGTTCACATTTGGCTAGAACTGGGCCATATCAGAGGCAATAAACAAAGGTAGTCATCGTAGGTGTGGTAACCTCTCACATGGAGAAGGTCTTTAGCTTCTTTGCAAATGTAAGTAAATCCCAGGGAAGGGTGCTGATCTAAATTAAAACCTCCAGCAAAAATAGCAACATCCTTTCATTAAGAAGCCTGAGATTGAGCAACATATTTTTAGAGGGAAAAGAAACAGAAAAGGAAATAATATAAAGATGCAATAAAATCAGGATGCAGATTATAGTGGGTATATAGCTCATAATGTACGCAGCTGAACAAATAAAGGGGCAAAAATGAAATCCTGTTTTAACTTTGACATCTGAGGCCTCACCAGCATATGCAGACTTAGGCAGTACAATCAACTGTTGCACTTCAGACTACAGGCAGAGATACATGTAACCCCCCCCCCTTTTTTTTTTTTGCAAGCAGTAAATAAAGATCAGTATATCAGGAACAAGTATCAAAGCCCTCTTGTGCCAATTGTTTATGAGCAGTGTGCTGTTTGGAGTCACACAGAAAGCACACGAAATGTGACACCGCCACTGCATTGACTCTGACCGAGCTGTTATTTTGCCAAACCCAACTGCGGAAAGAGCCAAAAGATGAGGAATTTACAAGGAACGACATCACCACAATCACACTGGAGAAAAAGAGGGAATTAAATTTTGGGCTCCTGTCTGCAGTAGAAGTCATAGAGATATAAGTGACCAAGTGACATAAATGCATATTTGACTATGCTCTATAACACTCCAATAGATGGCTTGGGAAAGGAATACCCTCTTTTCTTCTAAGGAGAGCTGGGGGGGGGGGAGACAGAAGGGGGTTTGCCCATGCTCTCAAAATAGAGATGTTTTTGAAATATTGCTTTCTTGCTCCAACCCCTCCTTCCCCTTTTAATAAACTTTGCATGACTACGCTGTTTATCTTACTCATGCTCACAATTTTCACACTCAATCATTCTTTTTAGGGTGGTGGTGGGAAATCTCTAATAGAACTATTCTGTGATACATGGCTTTGGCATTTAATATAGTTGAGGGTTTTTTATTAAATATGTATATAATAATAATTTATAAGGTCACACATCACACTGGCATCTGGGTGACCTTATAAAAATCTAAGCAGGAGGTAAATAAAGACTAAAGATACGTGTAGGGGATAAAATGTCAGATGTCATATTTCCCATCCCCCAATGTACATTTGTTAAACCTAAAGTACAAGTTAAATATATATATGGCATTATGGGTAGGGGAAAAATCCCATAAACAATCATTGTGGTTACCCTTTTTATGTGAACATTTTATTCTGTATTGTAAAAATAATTTCATACGATAATTTCTGGCCTATCTGTGAATCTTTCAGAGCTCGGATATATTCAGCTGCATTGTTGTGGTTTTGCTATTTTATTGGCTTTCACTGATTATTACTTTTGTACTCATTACATTATAAACCACTTTGTAAAGAGCAATGCAACTTCTGTGAATAAATAAAACAAGAAACTCGTGCACAGGACTGGGCTAGACAGCACTTAAATCCACACGGGCCAGCAGTACTTTCCAGCTGCACATTTTCAAAATGATCTAGCCTGATTTCTCCTTTAAAAATTATGCTGTTCATTCACATTTTTCCTAGATGCTTACACATTTGAATTTATTATTTATTGAATGCTCCAGGGCCTACAGGCTATATGTTCAGTAAAGCCCAGAGTGATATGGAAGCCCAGAACTAACATTCCCTGAAAAATACCATCTGGCCCATGTCACTGGGCATGTTGTTCACCCAACATGTGATAACAGCTTCTTTTTTCTTTGTGATAGTTATGACTGTTCTCTTTTGATGCTCCCTCAGCAGTGCAGCCTTATAAAACTAAGCATTTGCTTGAATCTCTGTAAATGCCTTTTCTCCTGAGTTGAGCAAAGATCTTAGAGTGCCCTTTGTCATTATTTGACCCAAACAAATATAGTGGTACCTCCACTGGCGGAGGAACAGGAGTGCAGAGGGAGCAGACCGCCCCCAGCACCACTATTCCGGTAGGATGCCATTGCGCCCCCCCCGGACATGCACCGTGCCCCCCCAAGCGCCAGGTGCCACACGCCCCCGGGGTGCACGCTACGCCTCCACCTGCTCTCCGCCCCCAGTAGCGGAGCATACAGCTTCGCCACTGCTTGGCTCCTGAACAAATCGACTCCCAAACGCTGCAAACCCAGAAGTAAGTGTTCCGGTTTGTGAATGTTTTTCAGAAGCCGAACGTCCAACGTGGCTTCCACTTGAGTGCAGGAAGCTCCAACAGCCAATTGAAAGCCGCACCTTGGTTTTCAAACAGTTTCGGGAGTTGAATGGAATCCCGGAAGGAATTAAGTTTGAAAACCAAGGTACCACTGTATGTAATGCACACAGACACACACACCCCGGATCTCCTACCGATGACAACTTCTTTTATACCCTTGCTTGTGCTGTCCACTTACTACTGTGTTTTGCTTTGCTTTCCATTTCTCCCCATCTTGGGAGACTGGCAACAATCACAAACTCTAAGGGCACTATTACCAGCCAGCAAATAGTGCAGCAACATATTTATTCTCCAAAATAAAATGCATTCTGACAGAGTTTTAGGACATTTGGAGTTACCAAGAGTGAATTCACAGCAATCAGCTCATCACTAAAACATTTATATTGCTACACATTCATGGACAGCTGCAACTTCATAGCTAAAGCGATGCTGCAGAGAGTATAGCCATCTGGATTTCACAGTGGCAGAGAGACTAAACAAGAAGTCCTACACTTCCAAACATCTGATCAACAGGGGACACATATGAATAATTTCCATTAGCTGCACAGCACAAGCTTTTGTTGCTCAAGATTCCTTACAGTATCAGCAATGATGGGCATACTTCTTTGACAGAACCATTTAGTATTGTAAGCAATGATTCATTACAGAACTCAGTGTATGGGCAAGCCTATTTATTGTGAACAGCAGGCAAAAGTTTATTGACTTCAGTGATTTAAAAACTGCAAACAGGATCTTGAACTACTTTAGCTTGCAGGGAATGGGGAGGGAGAGGGAGAATCACCCAACACTTTCCATATAAAGTAAAATAGAAACATTTTAGCATCTCATTTCAGTTTATTAGTATGAATGAATGGTGGTTGTTTTGGAAATTCTTACTTGAATGTAGCCAACAATATGCACAAGTAGCATAAACTAATATGTGAAACTCAAAATCCTGCACGCACTGAAATTTGGAATAGATTTAGAAGTGACAGGAATGAAGCAGAATAAGTCTCTTTTGTGGAGCAAGAAAAGTTCCAAGAAACTAGAGGACAGGTTTTGTCAAAGTACTAATCTATGCTGGAGTTTATATTTTCCCATCTTTGTGTTAGAGTCCAGCAATGAATTTCAGTAAATGGAGAGACCCTCTCTTAAACACTGTTTTACTCTTCAGAAGTGGTGGTCAATGCAATTCTTCACAAAAAGATACAATTATTATTTTAATTTTATTTATTAAATTTCTATACCGCCCTTCATCCGAGGATCACAGGGTGATTTATAATATAAACATACATAACCACATAGCAAGGCAACAAACCAAAAGAACACCCACTACACACACACACACACCCTGTTTAAAAGCCCATAGATTGTTTAATTAGCCAAAGGCCTGGGAGAAGTGGAATGTTTTTGCCCGGCATCTAAAGATATGTAACAAGGCACCAGGTTTGGAGCTATGGTTTGTGCTGGATGGCTTATGCCTGGACCTTGTGTTTGCTCCTGGAAGTCCTGGTGGATGTCCTGGAGATGTTTATCAGCTCCTTTCCCCAGTCTTGCAGATTTGATCATTGTCACTTATGCTCTGGTCACATCCAGATTGGACTACTGTATGTGAGTCTACATTTGAAGATTTTTTGGAGTCTTCAGATCCTGCAAAAAGCAGCAATCCAAGTGGTTCCTGGTATATCACTTTTTTTCATTTGTGCTGGCTTCCAGTTTATTTCTGGGCACAATTCAGAGTGAACTTGCCCAGGCAATGCATCTGAAGTAATGTTCTGTGTTCCACTACATTCAGAAACGTACTTGGCAGAGACACAAGAGCAGTCCTTCTTGGTCGCAGCACCAAGATTGCAGAATTTCCTCCTAAAAGAGGTTCAATTCCCCTCTCTCAAGGTGGATGACTTTTTTAATTCACCTGTGTTTCAGTAATCAAGTGAAGCATTTATTTTTAATCTCATTGTTCTTATTCTTATATTGTGATTTTAATCTGAAAGCCACTTTAAGGGCTAGAGAGCAGAGTAGAAATTGCCTATATTTCTCCATGGTTATGCCCCAATTATGGGACTCCCCGTTTGGCAACATGCATTCTCCCCACATACATACACACTATACATTTAAAGCATTCCCTACCAAGAATCCTGGAAACTGTATTTTGTTAAGGGTTCTTCTCTGTGAGGCATAAACCACAGCTCCGCAGGGCTGGGAGAGATGTGATTTAAATGTATGATGTGTACATAGTCTCAGTCTAAATCTAAAGACATTGCTGTTCATCCAGGTATTTAGTGCTCAGATGTGATGGGTTTGGGCATCTTACTTGCTGTGCTTAGATGTATTTTCAAAAGTTTTAAAATGTTCAATGTTTTTAACTGTGTATGGCTGCTCTGTTCGCCTTTGAGAGGAAAGGCAGGATAGAAATTTAATAATAAATAAAACATTGCTCCCTTCTTGTTAACCTATCCTCAATTTTCCAGTTTCTTTGACTTAGGCAGATATCAGAATGGATAAATCAGTGGCCCTTACAGATCATCTTACATATAGTTTGCATTTGAGGAAATTAAACATTAAAAAAACACACAAGCTAGGTGACTAAAAATAAAAAATTCTGCACACAAACATTGTGAAAGCGTCCCTAATGTTATCAGGACTGGATTGGGAGGCAGCAAAACTGTTGCCTTTATATAAAACAGATCTAGCCATGCATGCAACTACACAGCTAAGCTAAATCACATTTATTGATTAGAAGGGAATGTGTGTCGCCTCTTGTATCAGAAGGCTATGCAGATATCCTCCACAGTGAAATCTGTCCAAGCAGACTGAATAATCTAGGTTTAATATTTTAAACCACACACAAAAAGGCGTGTGTGTATGTGAAGTCAAGCAAAATAACTGCAGCCACAGGAACTGGGGAGTGGGGCTGGAGCTTCTTAAAATAACTTTTTATTTAGCTATTTTAAGGAGGATTCAGTCAGCAAATTTTAATTCTCTGAAATGTGAACATCTCACCCTAGTTCCAGATCTCCAACAATTGACGGCATTAGACCCCAATTCCATTATGCATGATGAGTATTTGAAGTAAGAAATTACTAATCAAGCCACTCCAGATTTACAGTCATTAACCACTGACCTTGAGTGCAATGCTATTAAGTCTGCGCCTTTGGAATTCACCCCCGTTTCATCACCTAGATATAATAGAATTTCTTCTGTATTAATAATTCACCTTAGCTTGACTGATTTTGGCAGCCAAACCCTTCTGAAAATTTCAGCTTTGAGTTTCCTACCCTGCTTTCTGGAGAAATACCATATAAGCAACACCTGGATTTAGGACTTGTAAGCTCTAGCACACATTATGGCAACTGCAGCACTGTTGAAAGTTACCGTTTTGTTTTGTTTTCTGACTAAGGGCTGAGTAATGACCTAGATTTAAATCCCAGCGTATTCCACTGATCAACCTTCTTTTTCCTTCCAGACAAATTATCCCAGCTCCGTCTCAGGTGTAAGACCCCCACGCAAATGAGAAGCACTGGATTGATTCTGCTGCTGCTGCATTGGTAATTTCACCCCCCCCAAGTCAGCTTTCATTTCATAGGAGAAAACCATTATGGCATGTTTGAAACAACTTCTAGGTATCTGTGATGCTTACACAGTAAGCAAAATGTAAGGAGACTGCCTGGTTAAGTGCATTTCCAAACAAACAAAGAACAGAAAACTACATTTTTAAATTTTATTTTTGGCACATTGCTTGGGTCTCAAAGACAGAGGTTAAACCTAGTTTTGGACTGCACTACTTCAGGTTGTGTGTGAGGGACTCACTGGTCTAAATGGTCTTAAATACCATAAAACAATCCCCTGCATATAGGGTTGCCTTCTTTCTGACATGCTAGTTATGTTTGTTGCTGAGGGTGGATATGATTTGTAAATGGACAAACATACATGCAAGCATCTAAATATAGTGTAAAAGTAGTACAGTGGTACCTTGGGTTACATACGCTTCAGGTTACATACGCTTTGCTTCAGGATGAAAACAGAAATTGCGCGGCGGCGTGGCAGCAGCAGAAGGCCCCAATAGCTAAAGTGGTGCTTCAGGTTAAGAACAGTTTCAGGTTAAGAACGGACCTCTGGAATGAATTAAGTACGTAACCAGAGGTACCACTGTATATTCCTCCGGAAATGGTTTTATAAATTATCTGCTTTGCTGTATATGTAAGAAGCAAGTCTCACGGAAAAGCTAAAGCATAATAATCAGCATTTTCTCAAAGTCTTAGGGATCCTATGTCCCTGAATTTCAGTTGGATTGGATTGGATATAGCCAATCCAACAATTCTAGATAGCCCAGTTATCCATTTCATTGCTCTCTCTCTCTCTCTCTCTCTCTCTCTCTCTCTCTCTCTCAACATCACTACAGTATGCCACCCCATTGATTCATCTCACATACGATAAGAAACCTAAGCCTCTTGCATGACACCTAGTATGGACTCTCAGGAGATGATCCTCTATATCAGACATGAATGAACAGAAACAATGACAATACATAAAGTACACAAGTGTTAAAACCAGTGTTCTGTCTCTCTCCCTCTCTTCTGCAAGCCAAATTTCTTTGAATACTATATTATAACAAACTGTAAACTAACAGGTGGTTACAGGCTAATCCTATCATCTCGACGGGCTTTTGTGGCACAGAGGCTTGTGTGCTATAGCAGTTACAACAACAATGTATATGGGGAAAGTGGGGCAGAACTCTTTGAAATATGTACATTTTTCTAAAGAACAATAAATAGTTGATCCAGGAACTGACAAGGTTAAAGCAAATAAGGCCTTTAAGAACCATATTGTCAGAAAATCATTGTTTAATGTCTGGACAAAATATAAAGACTTGCTGGAAAATAAAACACCAAGGTGGCTTTCACCTTTGGAAGCCAAGGCCCGAAAAAGACCCAATATGGAGGCTAAATGGCCAAAATATTGGGAAATACTAGAAAAGGATGGAGACAATTGGAAATTGCAGAGTTTGGAGAAAATGAAAGACAAAGTGCGAGATTGGTTACATTACGCTCAGATTAAAGAAGTTTTTAAAAATGATAAGAAACTAGGGTTCCAGGTGGAGAAGTCGAAATTGGAAACAGAATTGCTAGAACCAAAGATTAAGGTACTCTCAAGGATGTATAACTTGCTGTTGAAATGGAATACACAAGATGAAATGGTTAAATCGGCTATGATAAGGTGGGCACAGGACATTGGGCATAATATCATGTTTGAGGACTGGGAGAGGTTGTGGAGTAATGGATTGAAATTTACTGCATGTAACGCTCTGAAAGAAAATGTAATGAAAATGATTTATAGATGGTATATGACCCCAGTCAAACTTGCCAAAATTTACCACCTGTCTGATAATAAGTGTTGGAAATGTAGAGAGTGTGAGGGAACGTTCTTCCACCTCTGGTGGACTTGCCCTAAAGTGAAGGCGTTCTGGGAAATGATTTATAATGAATTGAAAAAGGTATTTAAATATACCTTTACTAAGAAACCAGAGGCTTTCCTTTTGGGTATTGTCGGCCAAGGGGTGGCAAAGAAGGACCAGACATTTTTTATGTATGCAACAACAGCAGCAAGGATACTTCTCGCCAAACATTGGAAAACTCAAGATTTACCCACACTGGAAGAATGGCAGATACAACTGATAGACTACATGGAACTGGCTGAAATGACCGGCAGAATCCGTGACCTGGGAGAAGAGAGGATTGAGGAGGACTGGAAGAAATTTAAGAACTATTTACAAAAGTATTGTAATTTGAGTGAATGCTAAATAAGATGCTAGATTAAAATAACTGAGCACCACTAAATTTAGAAGTTTTTAAGAAAATAAGTAAGACTGTGAAAATTTAGCTCCTTCCGAGAATTATAAGATTATGAAATATAGAAGGGATATAAGAATTTAAATAAGATGATAAATTGCTGACAAAATGTTACAACGATGAAAGTGGGAGCGGGAGATGTGAGGAAGTCCAAAGAAAATGTGAAAATATGTTAAGATAAATGTTATATTGTTTATTATGTTTATTTTTATTGTAAAACCCAATAAATTGCTTTAAAAAAAAAAAAAAAAAAAAGATCCAGGAACTGTTGGCACTCGACTAGGCACTAGGACCCAGAAATTAACGCAGCCCCTGAACTATACAGTACTGAATGCAGCAAGCAACTGTCCTTATGGTAAGTGTGATCCATCCAGCCAAGGAATAATGCTCGTAATAAGTCCCATTGATTTCACTGGTGGAATTAAACACATGCTTAAGTCACTCCCACCAAAATTAATGGGTTTTTTAAAAAGTGATTGACTCTGGCTACATAGATGTTATAAAGGTAATTTTTATGGACTGATTTTAAAATGCAAAAGCAACTACACAAGGGATGTAAAATGCCTTTGCAGTGAAGACTGGGTATTTTTTTTTAAAAAAAAAATGAACTACTAACCACTCTGATACTTTCCGCATTTTTGTAGGGGTGCCCTGAGACTGGGGTGGACTAGGGAAGGACGGCTGGTAGAGTAAACTGGATATATGATTGTTACATTGTTATATTGCCAAAAAAATCAATTACAATTACAATTTTTAAAATGAGCTGAGAAAACTATAAGGGGTGTTAGAAATCAAGACTGGAAGTCAAACGATGAAGCCCTTCCATCCTCATGCTTCAAATGTCTGGACCTTAATCTGTCAGAAACAGGGGGCACAGTACCACACAATTGTTCTCCATAGCGTCAGATAATGGCCAAAATAAAAAAAATCCTTCCAGTAGCACCTTTAAGACCAACTAAGTTAGTTCTTGGTATGAGCTTTCGTGTGCAAGCACACTTCTTCAGATACACTGAAACAGAAGTTGCCAGATCCTTCTATATAGTGAGAAGGTGGGGAGGGGTATTACTCAGAAGGGTGGTGGGAATGGGAGATTGGCAGATAGCTGAGATGAGCCTGCTGACGACTCTTAACGACTGTAATAGGTCTTACAGGAAAAGGCAAGGGGTGAGAAGGTGAGAAATGGCTTAGTCATGTATAATGGGATAAGAATCCAATGTCTTTGTTCAAACCAGGTCTCTCCATGGTTTTAAGTTTGGTAATGAGTTGCAATTCAGCAGACTGGAACCTTCTCACCCCTTGCCTTTTCCTGTAAGACCTATTACAGTCGTTAAGAGTCGTCAGCAGGCTCATCTCAGCTATCTGCCAATCTCCCATTCCCACCACCCTTCTGAGTAATACCCCTCCCCACCTTCTCACTATATAGAAGGATCTGGCAACTTCTGTTTCAGTGTATCTGAAGAAGTGTGCTTGCACACGAAAGCTCATACCAAGAACTAACTTAGTTGGTCTTAAAGGTGCTACTGGAAGGATTTTTTTTATTTTGACTATGGCAGACCAACACGGCTACCTATCTGTAACTAGATAATGGCCAATATTGGAAAAGGGCTGCTTAAGATTCGGTACAGCTGTTTTGCAGCTACTTAGGCTTTCCTAGAAACTTATTCCTTTCGTCTTGTGAAATACACAGGCTCTCCTGAAGATCTGAAGACATAATTATGATGTTAAAAAGTTCTTTTAACCCCCAGCGCAGGTTACAGCCAACAAGCAATGCCTATTTATAACATTTGTGTTCCACCCAACCCCAAGGATCTCAGAGGAGTGTATCTGGGGTCACTCCATTTCAACCAGCACTCTATTAGGCAGGCGAAAATAAGATTTTGGTTCTACCAGGCCAACTATTTACCCTGCTTAGAAAACAAAGGTATTGGTCACATCTTGAAAGTAATACGAAGGAGGCATTTTCACCCGATTGTAGATTATTATTACGCCCAAAATATATCACAAGCACACTTCTATAGAGATCATTCAAAGCACATTTTTCACCTCTTAATTATCACTTAGGTTAAAGGCTTGTGAAGAAATATGCTAGCACATTAAATGTCCTTCTGAGGCTGGATTGCCTGACTTGCCTCTGGCTTCTAATAACCTGAACTGTTGCAAGGACTAAGATGGAAATACACTGATTAACAGCATGCAGTTCTGTAGAATACCTTGGGACCTTAACATTTCACTCGTCAGTTGGGATTCTTGTTATTCCTAATCACACCATCTACCTGTCCCTTCAGGCTTCATAGTAATGTCATGATAAGATATCTCTTCCCTCTTTCTTTTTGTATTTCAGTTGCTATGTACCTCAAAGAGATTAGCCATCTTTTACTTGTGACCTCATAGGACGCATCTATATATTATCTTTTTGCTTAAAAGTTCAGATGCTATTTCTGGCATCCAGGCAGAAGGATTGCTAAGCACTATGCCCTTTACTTTGAGCAGGGTACATTCAGAACACCAGATGTGGTGTTCTCTCTGATCTAGGAAAATAGGAAGTTAATCAACAACTCTGATACAGGCTAGAAAAGGATTCATCTCTATTTCAGCACATCTCTGCTCTTCCTCTTCCTTTTCAGACTTCCTCTTAGGCCTGATGAACAGAAACATGTTTCTGATTGTGTTCCCTCCCTCCCTCCAGCTTTCATTGACTCATTCAGCTGAGCTGGGATGAATTTACATGAGCAGAACTAATCCAGCAAAAGAATATTAGAGGAAGTTCAGATATTTAGGAGAGAAAAATGCGATTAGTCCTGCTAGGACTGTGTCCATTCAGAAAGTGACTGAATGTTCTACCCAGGTTGAAGATTTGTTGTGCCTGAGATGCTAGCGCATTATGTTCTAACCTGGCCTTCTCCATATTCTGCTAGATTTTCCAGCTTCCTTCAACATTAATTGGAAATGCCCTAGAGTTGTAATGTACAACTACACATTAAGTTCAACCAAGGGAGGATTTTCCATCCAGTTCCTGGTCTCTCAATCAGTTTAGGTAAGCCAATATACCACAAATAGAGACCAGGTGTGCCAGACAAGACAAAGCAAATAGATGGCTCTCTCACACATAAGTCACACACCACCCCAAAAGTCAATTGTTATGAAAAATTATCAAGCACATTGATAATTACAAACTACAGTTAGGGATTCCTATTTGAGCCAAAGGCTTAACCAAACATCTCTATATATGTCTAGCCAGAAGCATGTCCCATTGCTGTGATCAAATCAGTCCCTGGTGAAGTTTTGACTTTTGTATTTCTGCATCTTCTTGGATTCTTAAATTTTTAATTGCAATTATTTTCACTTGCTCTTGATTTTATTTTATAAGCCTTTCACAGAAATTTGTAAGGGGGAGTCTTGTGTATAAACCCATAATCAAACTTTCTTTGTTTATGCAGAGGGAGGAAAAAGAATTTGTGATAACAAAAATGAAAAGCCAAAAAAATACAAAAGGAAAGGAAAATCTCACATACTATTTTCATTTTGTAGAGCCACAATTAGAGAGGGATCACTGAATGAGAAGTTTCAAGGATGATAAAATATGTAGAGGAGCAACCATAAAAAGAAGTTGAAGATTGTGGCAATAAACTGACTACAAAGGTTGTAGGAATGCTCCAGGCATGCCATATATATTGCCTTAGGGAAGGAGGCAGGGCTAGTTGGCGCTCTTCAGCTCTAGCAAAAATCTAGTGTCAGGAAACAAGCATATTTTCTTAGCTCTAGCAGGTGACAAGACGCTAATATTTAAGTAAAATACACAGGCTTCCTACATACACACAGTATAGTTTTTCTCACATACTACATTAAAGGAAATGGTTAGAAGTGATGCCCTAATGGTTGAAAGACTATAAATGACAATTTTTAAGGGTTTGCCAGAATGTGTGTACATTAAAAGTGGTAAAGCAGCGGGCCCTGCACCAAAACCCCTGGCATAGAAGCTCCATGTCAGAACTCCCACTGAGTAACGTGGATCACGTAGCTCCCCATGGTACTCCAGTGACCTGCATGCAATGAAACAGGGGGCTGGCAGCTAGAACACAGGTGGTGTAAATCTGAGTTATTTATACCACATGGGTGGGAACTCATGTTTCTTGTCTGGCTGTATTAAATCTAGACACTGCTTTGGAGATGTGTGGAGGATGACATGGAAGAAATATGGAGACATGCTTTTTTTCATCTGCAGGTAGTAAGTGTGTTCAGATATATATATATATATCCACATTTTCTCCAATGAGCTCTAGGGGCTTTACATGACCCTCATTTTCTCCCCACAAGGAGCTTGTGAAGTAGGTTAAGCTGAGAGAGACTGGTCCATGAAGAGAGCTTCATGATGGAGTCGGGTTTTGAAGCCTGATCACCCCAGTCTGAGCCCAACTGCCGACCCACTGCATCACATTGTCTTTCTTTTAAACTTGTGCAGATTTGAAAGTTCTTATTCTTCAACCTAATTAATTCCTTAAACAACCAAACAAACAAACAAGCACAAGCCAGGTTGCAAAACAAATCAAGCTAGTCAACTTTAAAACCTAACAGATGGGAAACAAATGCCAAAGAAAACATGTTGTACTGGAGAATTTAGAGAGAGACTGCTAATCTTGAAAATAAAAGACAAATTAATTTAAGTACAAATTAACCATTTCTTTTGAATCATGCCAAGACAGAAAAATGCACTTGTATACTGGCGGTGTTAAAATTAACACATTCTAAATCTCACCCTATTATACATTATTATTTACTGATAAGAACCAGCAGAACACTGTTCCACCCAGTAAGTATAACAATGTCTTACATTGTGTAACTTATTTTCCTGGGTTTGGTTATAAAAGAGCACAGAAAGCTGCCTTATACCCAATCAGATCATTGGTCCACCTAGAGCAATTTCATTTTTACTTTCTGGCAATTTCACTGAGACTTTTCCAAGATGCCATGAATTGAATCTGGGACCTTTTGCATGCAAAGCAGTGTACTACCAGTGAGCTACTGCCCTTCCCCATTCCTGTTAATCTGCTCACTAAGCATTTCTGCTGAGGAACAATGATGGAGGTCATTTTTACCAATTATTCACCCTCTGCAGCCCCCCCCCCCAAAAAAAAACCTACTTTGGAAGGTTGGAACACTCTCTGGAGCAGTGTTTGTGACTAAAAGGGAAAGGGGCAATCAGCCAAAATCACCTTCCACCACCCCTTTCTCCAGTGTAAGCCTCGGCGAAATGTCAGCCCCTTCTATTTGCCAAAGCGTCACAGTGGATGCAACTAGCATTGTCCTGATTCATGAACTGAGAGTAATTAATCCCTATTTGTTGGCTTATTTTTACCATTTTTCTTTCTCCTTAATGACTGCATGGTTTGTTGTTCTTGTTCTTTGGTACAATATACTTTTATTGTGTTGTGGAATGTTGAAAACTCAATATGCTAATGAAAATTAAAGTTACATAAATTAAGAAATTTGAGATGGGTATCTATAGAAGAACAAGAATCTCTTATTATTATCCCCAAGGAATCAGCTGACCCCCTGTATCTCATGGTGATGCTGAATAACTGTGTACGACATCCGGGCAGAAACAGCACATACAGAAATTCCATGGCAGATGCCATCAAAGTGTAAAACTCATTTTTTCCTGGAGACAAATTTAATCACAAGCTATCTGTTTGATCCAATGGCAGATTATTCAGTTCAAGAAAGTGCGGACTAGAAACTTACAGCTTTGCCTCTTTTAAATGTCTCCTCGGGTTTTGGAATTCCAAAATACCTTATCTTGTTGCCAAAGAGAAACCAGTGGCAATAGCAATTCTCCATTAATCCACTTTTGATTTCTGAAACCAGTTTTGATGTATGGATTTTGTATTTCTGAATTTTGTTTGGACAAAGTTTGTCCCCACTGCCACCGCCAATTCCTCTCACAGAAGCTGAATAGACTTGGGGTCAGCAAATTTTTTCAGCAGGGGGCTGGTCTACTGCCCCTCAGACCTTGTGGGGGGCCGGACTATATTTTGGGGAAAAAAATATGAATGAATTCCTATGCCCCACAAATAACCCAGATGCATTTTAAATAAAAGGACACATTCTACTCATGTAAAAACACACTGATTCCTGGACTGTCTGCAGGCCAGATTTAGAAGGCGATTGGGCCGGATCCAGCCCCCAGGCCTTAGTTTGCCTACCCATGGACTAGACTGACAATTGTTTCTTAATTCAATGCCACATTCTTTAGCACACCTACCCTCCCAGCATAGGCCCCTGAGGTGGCTATCTCACTCTCTTCTGTCCTGGTGTGGGGTGAAGAACCTGTTTCCATGTAGCAGTGTATGCCCTATCCTGAAAACATCTGACAAGTAACAAGGGGAGGCATTTCCCTTATCAATTCATCATTAGGAATACAGAAGCACAAATGGGACACTCACAGTTTTTATTGCACACTCTTAATTGTAGGCACAGTAAGTACTGACAGCATCACTGACCAAAAAAAATAATAATTGCCAAACTTTTTGCTCTTGCCTGGCCTTTATGCCTCTGAAACAAGGCAGCTTTCCCCATCATCACATCCATAAGCTAGGCAATGCTGTACTTCATCAGTTGCTTTCCTGTCTGCTATGCACTTCTGCAACTAGCAGGAACTAAGGGAGGTAAAAGAAGGAAACCCTGATAGGATCAGCTGGCTTCCCATTGGTCACTGCTGCTGTAGGTCTTGCTTGTGTGGTGTGCCAAGGGAAAGAACATCCTTGCCTCAGCAGGTTGCCTGTAGAGAGAAAGGAAGACGATGAGGAGAGTCCTGAATAATGGCTAGCAGCTTCATGTGAGTGAGGTTCACAAGTATGTGCTTAAGAATGCTGTAGCCCAAGTGCTTTCCCATTCTGCATGTTCTTCCAGCCCCAATCGGTGTGTCAAAATAACGTACCCAGGCAATACTTACTCCTCCAGTTTGATGTAGGAAGTTCCACTGGAATGGTCTTCAGCAACTGTTTGTTCTGCTCCATTATCTCCTGATTCTGAGCCTGCAAGGGGGGAAAATAATAATCATGTGTTCTTGACCAATGGTAGTAAGCAGTGAAGATGTGCTTGCTAGTCCCTAAGCAAGGCTATGCAGAACCTTCCCTAATGTGTGATGAAAACTTACCTGGGTGTATGTGAGTTCTGCATTCCCCACACCCTCACACCCCATTTTGCCATATGAGGCAAGCTGGGAAGTACCATCCCACCACTTCTGCACCGTCCTGCCACCACCGCTGCAGAAGAGGTGCTGGCATTGGCACAGATTTCTGGCAAGATGTCCCCAGAAACTGGTACCAATGCTGGTGCTGCTTTCTCCCCAATGGCAGAGGTGCCAGCGAGGCAGGGCGCTGCCTTGGGGACTTCTGCCACCCGAGGCAGCTACTTCACCCTGCCTCATGGGTCAAGCCTGGCATTCTTCAACAGTGATGCCTTTCCTGCACAGTAGTTATTTGCCCAATATGGGAGATACTTTCCACATTGTAGGAGGACAGAATGACCATGCATGTGTGAGTGCTCTAGGCACCACTTGGAGCCAAGGGAAGGAATGGAATGTGTCCAGGGGTCAGTTCTGGGGCATAGGTCTCCCCCAACCCTGCTAAGCCCTTATTTTGCTTACCTGTGTGTGGTATCTCTGTTGGGCAGTCCTGGTTGCAGTGGTGGAGCTGGCATTCCTGCCTCTTGCTGGTCTCACAGTACAACCTCTGTAAGTATTCTGAGAGGAATGTTATTCACCTGCTCCCACCTCTTTGTTCTTGGCCCCGGCTGTCTGTTATTTGTACAAAGTGATCCCTTTCAGCAAATTGTTCAGGTTCCCTGTTGTAGGAATTCTCTGTTGTATGCTGCAGCTTGCTAGACAAGAGGGTTGACTGGTGTAGAAATGCACTTCACATCTTGACATAAGAACTGTGCTCCTTTGTGAGTATAGTCCCAGAACTGTGCCATGATGAAGTTCAAGTTAGTCAGAATCCCACCTTCAATAACCCTCTGCATGTGTTGAGATTCTGCGTTAACACATGAGGGAGGGTTGCAGGGGTGAGTGTGTGGTCTCCAGTCCACCACCAGCGATCTTTGCTTTCTCCACAATTCCTGAGGGAAACTGTATAAAGCAGGGAACCTTCTATACCAGACTTCCTCAAACTCGGCCCTCCATATATTTCGAGACTACAATTCCCATCATCCCTGACCACTGGTCCTGCTAGCTAGGGATCATGGGAGTTGTAGGCCAAAAACATCTGGAGGGTCAAGTTTGAAGAAGCCTATTCTATACCCATGAAGACTCATAACACATTTTACAGCTCTGGAACAAAACAGGATTCTAAAATGCACAGGGAACCTAAGCAGATGGAGAAGGCTCTCTGCTTCACACAGTCACTCTTGAACACATGGAGGGCCACAAGATGGGCAATGGAACCAGAGCTGACACACTAGTCTCCTTGTCCCCTTGTTTATTACATTGACCATGAACCTGCGTGCCTGAAGAGGATTAATGAAGTTGGTGGTTGGTGGGAAAAATGTGAGTGGAAGTGTTGAGCTCTCAATTGATTACAACAGATTGTTTCTACTTAGTGCATCACAGTAATGCTCTTGTCAGACTGGGACTGACAATGAAGTGAATATAAGCTGCCAACTGAGTTTGCCACAGCCCTAACATTCCCCCACCGTACTAGCAGTTTCTGCCAGTGTGTGCCACAAGACTACTGGATGTTGTTGGGCTGCAATTGCTACCAGCTCCAGCAAGCATGGCCAACAACTATCCTGTACTAAAATATTATAAATCCACTGTGTTGCATCAGTGCAAAGAAAATTACTAGTGAAGTCATCCCCATGCAGCAAGCATAACTCAATTATAAAATATGCACAATTAAGTAAATAAATATTACACCCCCCCATACACCATTAAACTTTAGGGCTGCGGTCCACAACTCACCTATGCTTGTATCACATGCTTCCACACAAACAAAATTAAGTACATCATTTCAATTGGTTTGTGGATCATATACTGTTCATTGATATTTCTTGATCTAATGCAGGCTGGGGGGGAAATGTTTTGCAGATCACTTGTCAATTATTCTGCTGAAAATTCCTGGAGAGCCATGGAACTGACTCATTCAGTTAGTCCATTCAATAGAAAAGGCCCCAGTGGGAGTAGCAGATTGCAAAGCTCACCACAAACATCATCTGCCTGGGACATGTGATCCAGCCAGGGCATGCAAAATAATGCTCCTTTATTTTTAGTTCTCTAACTGCAGGGAAGGACTTAAATTCTAACCCTGAGTCTAAAAAGCTCACATCAAGACTTGCAAGCTAACATGAATCACACCCTGGGCTTTTAAAACACAAAAAGAGAAATGTGAAGAGACAACCTACTGAATACTTAAGAGTGCAATCAATTAAGCAAGTCCAAAATTCTTTCAAAAGGACCTTGAAACCATCACAAAACAAATGGAAGATACTACATAACAATCAAAATTGTGAAATAATAAAGTGTATAGAAACCAAAGGTGACATGGCCAAGGTAATACAGGATGCTGAAAAAATCCCATTGTACGTGACATTATAAAGGGTATAAAATGTTTCTAATTTAGGAGTGGGCCAAATGGTTTTCCTCAATTTTGTTGTCAGTTCTTGGTGAGGAACATTTTGGTAACTTACAGGGGGACAAATAAGGCTGTCTCCTCCTCCATCATTTCCTCTTTCTGTCTGTCTTTCTGACTGTGTATTTGAGCTTTTCCAACCCCAAGAAAGTGCTAGATAATCTCTCCTCCCCTTGGATAATTTACATAAAATGGCTTCCCCAGTTTCTCTTTGGAAAATTTCAAGTTGCCATTTTCACACATATCTAGTAGGGACCACTGCAGTAGTCCAGTCTGAGGAAGGGTGCTCAATTAATGCACAGATAATGGAGGCCAAGACCATCCTCTCTAGGAAAGGCTACAACTGAGCAAAACTGGAAGAAAGGCATGACTAGCAAACATCGCCACCCAGGTATCAGGGGAAAGCACTGGATTCCAGAGCTTCCCAAACTGTGTACCTGCCCCCGACTTTTTTTAAAAAATGGAAATTTATCTCCTGAGCCAATCTGAGGCTCAGAAAATATGCTCACACCCTGCTTTCAAAATCTTTCCTTGAAGAAATAAAACACTGCTGCTTTGCAGTAAAAGCCCACATCTCATGGGGGACCCTCTCGTTTCTAATGAAATTATGCCTCAGGGCCAAGGAAAGCAACAGAAAAATCTCAGTGAAGCATCTGCTTTGAAAATCTGATTCCTGGAAAACAGGCTGCAGGAAGGAGGGGGCTGCCGAAACTACAAGTCCCAAAGCTTCTGGCACCAACAACATCTAGCATCCAAATTGCTCAGCTACCCTGAGAAAAGTTCACGTTTCAGGGTCCTGGCACCTGGGCTGCAAATGAATCCTTCAGTGCTAGAGGGAAGGAAGGAGAGAGCCTCCAGCAAAATCTCACTACAGCCACCATCAGAAAATGGGGGGGGGGGGGAGAGAGAGAGAGAGATTGGCAGTTATGGAACAGAATATTCAGGGACTCCTAGTGGGAGGTTGAGACAGCTCATGGGAGTTGGGTGGTGGGTGTGATAATTTTTTTGGAATTGTGCAAAAAATCTTTGTGAAGCCAGTGTGAGATCTAGACCGAACACCACCCTGCCCCCACCCATCTGAATACAGATGAACTTACTAGAACTTTTATTTCTTATTACAGGAGATATAAAAAAGAAATCGTATGACACTTCTTTGTTATTCAAATAATACGTGTGATATGGGGGCAGGGAAACTCTCCATTGCATTACAATACAGTGGTACCTCGGGTTAAGAATTTAATTCATTCTGGAGGTCTGTTCTTAACCTGAAACTGTTCTTAACCTGAAGCACCACTTTAGCTAATGGGGCCTCCTGCTGCCACTGTGCCACCACTGCATGATTTCTGTTCTCATCCTGAAGCAAAGTTCTTAACCTGAGGTAATATTTCTGGGTTAGTGGAGTCAGTAACCTGAAGCGTATGCAACCTGAAGCATATGTAACCCAAGGTACCACTGTACTTGTTCAAAGACATGTAAATCCGCACTGGAGGTAGAAACTGCAGGGGGGTGGGGATCTATAATATCTTCCAGTAATGAGAAGCAGTGATGCAGTTGTAGGGTCTATGGTTATCCAGTGCTTGATTGGACAACATTTAGTTTTTCATCTTGCATTGCAATTGCTATGTAGCTTCACAACGCCTGAGATAATCTCTATCATGAAATGAGACTCAAATGCATTCTACCTATACCTCTCCAAAATGCATTATGCACCTAGCAGGCAGCATAGGAATGTACACATGACCTCAAACAGTACCAGCATACAAGAAGGTGCAGCACAAAACTTTCTCAATCAATATTATTAATGTGATAGTATTGGATTTGACCTCTTCTATCCTTGGCAATCATTTCTGGAAAGGCAGGTGTGTTACTGGATTCTGCCATTTTACCCATTCATGTCCTACAGTCCGATTCTGAACCGGCAAAACAATAAATTTCCTAATGAAGGCCATAACGTGGGAAACCCTGCTCATTGCTTTTAATCAGCTGTAATCACTCCTCCATTGAGAAACTATGGCAGAATCAGCAGGAGTTCTTTCTCTATCTGCACATGCCAGTAGCATTATTTAATGAGCTTAGACTAACATCAGCCTTGAGTTCTCTGCAAATATGGTGTTGCAAGTGAATATCTTACTAGGAAACCTAATTCAGATCTCTTTCATTCCCACAGAAACTGAATATGCTGAAATACGTTAATTACTATACTTTAAACTATTATTTATTATTGAAAGAGCTTTAGGCATTTCTTGCAATAACTGAGCACCAAACCTTAAATATACTCTGCTTGTCTTGCTACCCATAAGACAATCTTACCACATTTAAGAATAACTATGTGATTGTTGACCCCAAATGGTTATGTTCACATTTCAGGTAATTCTGAGTAGAGGATACAATCCTCTCTTTTTTAAAAAGCACATATTCAATAGTATAGGATGTTCCATTCACGCCAAGGTATATGAATCCTGAACTAGTCAAGTTAGTGGGTTTGCTAAAAGCACGCTCTATGTGTATGGAATCCAAATAGTACACATTTATTTGGTTCAACATGAAAAGAAGCTTGTGATCAGCAGCCTGATTCCTGTCACCTGTGGCAAGTAGGTTTGCAAAGAACTGCCTACAATACACATCCACAGCAAAAGCAGAGTGCACAGTAAATAGAACCTATAATCAAATATCCCGAACAGTGCAATTGAGGCTGGCCTTGGACATAAAAGGAAGCAGTCAGAAACAGGATTCTCAAGCGATTCCTACACTTTCCCAGCTATGCTTCTGATGTAATGCCCAGCATATTGACTTATGCATCTCTGCCGTGTGGGATGAATAAAGTAGACAAGCATCTCTGCTGGGGGGGTTACCAAGCTGTTGTTTCAGATGTTACACTGAAACTGTCGAAAGAGGGTAAAGGCTTGATCACACTTTCTCTTTCTGGCATTCCAATTGATAATCCAACACAGTAATCTGCAATCTGAAAATCCCATTTAGCCATGCACCTCTCTACAGGAGATGTTCAAAACTTTGTTTTGTTTATTTATTTCTTTAAATGAATACACTTGATTATTTTAAAAAAACCCTGAAAGTGGCTTACAAAAGATTATGTATACAGTACGATGAGTCAGTGACCCTGGTTTTCGTGAATGGGGAATGCTCTTTGACATTTCCCATTGGCCAGAGCATGAAGCAGAGCTGCCAACTGTCTCCCCTGCTGTTTGCCTGGCCATAGAACCCTGAGCTTTGGCACTTGAAGCAAATGATAATTGTAAAAGGTTTTGATTTATTTGGAAAAACCCATCTTATCAATATGATCACAGATGATGATGTGCTATTCCTTTCTGTTCCTGAAACCTCATTACTTGGTGTCATGCCTCAACTTGCTATATATAGCAAGATATCTGAGTTCACTGTTAACTTCATCAAATTTGAGTGAGTGTATATGCACCCTGTCAAACCTACAACGGCAAAGTCAGAAAACAACTAGCCTGAAACTCTTTGCTACCTACCCACCAACCTTCCAATCAGCAAGCCCAAGAGGCTTAGTGGTTTAGACCAGTGTTCCCCAACCTTGAGCCTCCAGCTGTTTTTGGACTACAATTCCCATCCTTGAACACTGGTCTTGCTAGCGAGGGATGATGGGAGTTGTAGTCCAAAAACAGCTGGAGGCCCAAGGTTGGGGAACACTGGTTTAGACCACAACGCCACCCGCTCCCCTGAAGCAAGATGAGCACCACACCCCATAGTTGCCTTTGAGTGGACTTAACTGTCCAGGGGTCCTTTAGCTTTTACCTTTACTACCTACTTTAAATACCTGGGAGTGAACATATCTAAGAATTTATCTAAACTATAAAAATTGAACTTTATGCCCTTGATAAAAAAAATTAACAACTAAGCTAAAAAAAACTGGTTAATGCTAACATTCTCAGGGTTGGGCAAAGCTTCTATAGCAAAAAAATGATGCTATTACTGCAGCCATCTTTACTTATTCCAAGTCTCACCAATAAGCATACCCATATTTCATGTTAATAGATGCCAAAAAATATAGGGTCAAGAACAGGGAATGGCAACCTAAGGCCCATGGGCCACAAGCAGCCCATGGGGGTCATTTAACTGGCCCATGGACCCCCGCTGCCTGTTTAGGGACCCCCGCCACCCGCTTGGTTGGCTCCCGTGCACCATGCTAAACCAGCCCAGAGCAGAGCAGGTACTGCCTTCTGTGATGCTGGCTGGCTTCCCATTGGCTGCAGGAACTTCCTGCAGCCAATGGGAAGCTGTGCACGCCTCCTCTGCACCGGAAGGAGCGCTGGAAATAGTGTTTGCGCATGCATACGTGCACGCACACACTCCAGCCCACTGCAGCGTCTGTGGGACTGTGAACCGGCCCAAGCCACAAAAACTTTGCCAACCCCTGGTCAAGAAAGAAGGGTCACAAAAGTAGGAGGTATAGCGATACCTATCCTAAAATGGTATAAAGACTCTGCTCACTTGCACAATAGCCTTTTGATTTTACAAGGCTTATGCCAGCTCCCATGGTTAAAACTGGAGGATGATAGAGGTCACGACATTATGCTTTTATTCCCTTATCAGAAAATGGACAACAAGACACCAGAAGACATTATTAACCCCTTTCTAAAATCAGATTTGACCATGTGGAAGCAATGGAGACTGAAACGTTTACCTTTTGATTCCCCTTTGGTTTCAATAACTCTTTCTTTCACACAGCAGCCAAATCAGCCTCATTTGCTAGGTGGGAAATGGTGGGATTATATAAACTCAACGACTTCTGCACTGAACAAAAGCCCCTTGCAGCTCCAAAAATAAATTTTATATTGGGAGATATACCACGTCTCTGGTTATAGATACACCAGATTGTACATTTTCTATATCAGCCAAATATAAAGACTCAAGCATTATGCAACTTAGTTTTGAGCTGCTCAGCAGAACCAACCCACTGGGAAAGGAAATCATCTCGCAACTATATAAAATCCTCACAAAATTGGCTACCCTTCCTTTCACTTCATTAAAACTAAAACGGGGGGGGGGGGGGGTTTGAGAAGAATTAGAGGAACAACTCTGGGAACAACCCTGGAGTAAACTACAACCTGGATTAATCTCAATCAGAACTCAAGAAAATACTTTAAAGATAGCACATTGCTGGTACATGTGCCCAGCTGAATTATATAGAATTAGTAATAACACATTCAAACTTTGCTTGTGAAATGCAATTTATCTAGTACACATGTGGTGGCTTTGCCCCAAAATTATTCCCTTCTGAGAAAAAGTTTTTCAAACAATTAATCAAATGATTGAACAATTGCTACAACCAGACCGAAAATTAGCCCTGCTATCTTATTTTACTCTTCAGATTAAGAACATAACCAAGAGATTGTTCTCCACTTACTAACTGCAGCCTGAGTAGTGGTTGCAAAAAATATATATTAAAAATTAAATGTTGTTCTTTTGAAGCCTGGATTTCACAAGTATAGGACATTGTGCTTAAGGACTAATTAACCATTTCACAAAAGGAATATCGATCTGGGAGGGAAAAGACTCACACCTTCTATACAACATGGTATCCTTTTATTGACTTTGCTAAGACAATCAAACATGGCTTTCACCCTCCATCAACTTCTGAAACCTTCTGGAGAGACACTTTCATTTGATTGCCTTTCTTGGAACGTCTCAAACTACAACCATCAGCCACTACGTTTCTTTCTTTTCTGCACAACTACTAAGCTCTGTTTTCCTAATATAGGTATGTTTTGTTACTTGAAAGTAAATATCAATTTTTTAAAAAAGATAAAACAGTAAAATCAATAAAAATCCACAACTATACTTTTAAAAACATGCAAAAGTTAAAATACTGAAACAGATTAAAATTGCCTGAAGTTTCTAAGCATCTGGGTAGGCTGGTCTAAACAACATTTTTAGCAGACGTTGAAAGAGTTCTGTGAAGGCCTAAACCAGGTCTGTGTGCCAAACTCCAGCTCTTTAGGCCCTGTGCCACAAGCAGGGATAAGGAGATCAATCTATTCCCATATCAATCTGCAATTTTTCAAAAAAAGCATCATGACTACTGAAAGTAAGCTGGTTGATACAGTAGTGTCATTAGCCAATATTGACTGCTCTCAGCAGCCAGCCAGCCCCTGACAGACACACACAGAAACAAACCATATTACTTTTTATCAGAATTTGAAAGGTTATTATGCACAGAAGAGGGAAACAAGTTCTTCCAAATCCTCGGTTAGAGGAAAAATAAGTTTTGGCAGACACTCAGAAGCACACACAGGTGCTGAAATGTCCTGCCTAAACAATTTACAGGACTGAAATATAGGCAGACAAACTCTCTCATGCACACATGCTCAGAGTAATTTAGTGAATTATATGTTTTTTGATACTCCCATAATGTTATACCAGTACATGGAGTGGGATATCAGAGCCACAAATTCTTCCACAAAGTCTAACAGCTCTGAAATCCATGCCACAGAGTAACTGAGTCAATAAATATGAGAAGTGTGGAGCAGTTCTCCTGGGATTTGTCCTAAGAGACATCCAGGGAATCAATGAAGATGAGCCAAAGTACTAGCATGCAGCCACCACTGCATGTGTGTGTGTAATTTTTTTTTGTGTGTGTGTGTGTGTAATTATTGCTTTTCAGCTGTTTCTATTTTAGGTGTAAGCTACCTTCAGTTGAAAACAGTATGGGTGATGAAACCATGCCACAGGTCTGTCCTAATCAGGAGAACTTGAATAGTTGCATTTATTGCTGAACAACAGAACTTACTATACAGGCACCCCCTTTGCTGGGTTCCAAGTCACATTCTTATACTGCTGAAAAGACCAGCGAGCAGACAGAGATGTCTCCACCCAGTGCCCATTACCTGATTTGCTTCCACATGCTGAAGTCCACTTCACTGGAGCTGCTATCTGTCACTTGCTCATGTGTAACTGCTGCCTGAAATGTACACACCTCAGCTTAAGTTTTCTAATCAGATGAAAGCTGGTCTGAGGTATAGCTCATCAAACAGGACTACTTTTCAAGAAGCTACAAGATACCCAAGGATTGTGGCTACCATCATGTGCACTCAGCTTCAAATACCAGCAGTCCGAGGTGGAGTAAATGGTAATGTGTACACAGCATAAGATTCCAACTAGTTCCCATTGAGTTAAAGATGAAACCACACGGAGAAGGGAGGGGAGATCAGGCATGACTCTTAAAGAGACAGTTGACACACAAGGTCCATTCAGACCATACCCAGGGCTTACTTACTTAAATATTCCTGCACAGCCCTAATTGATCACACTCTACTTAAAGCAATTACTTCATTGCCTGTAAAGTGCTTTAATATAATAGTGCATGTAAAGGCTTGCTACTACTAAAGTGCACCACACTATTTAAAGAATGCTTTAACAGCCTTATTGCGGAGACAACCCATGAGAAGAAAGAAAGCAAGGAAATCTGACAACCATACAGAAGATACTAGAGCTTAAATTGTTCACCAGCTTTCCCTTGGCACTATTTAGATTTAAGGAAGACACACATGTTTGCAATGATGCACTCCGTAGTTTGCATTTAATTTGCATTATGTAATGCAAAATGTAAACACTCTGCAGCTGCAAAGGCAATGGAAAATTAGACCCACTAAGGTTCCATTGTCCTGTTGATACCAGAATGCTTCAGATAAAGTGACTTAGAGTACAGCCTGCAGCCCATTTGTCTTGCTTGCTGCAGTATTTAAAGAGATACAATTACATTCTACTTTCACATAAACAGTAGGGCTAAGCCAGCCAAGGAAGCACTTTTAAGCCACATTGATGTCAATAGGGAAATTGGGCCTAATGAAGTAGGTAGTTTCTCTTACACCGAAACCCACGGGACTTCAGATTGTTCTCTGGATTGTGCCTAGCATGTTTTATGGATAGTTGTTCTTTTGGAGTGATGCGGTTGGATAGCAATAAGTAGATAGCAATCGGATAAGGAAGATAAAGGATGAGAGCAACAACTCATATTTCTCCTAGTACTGAAAATCACACACATTCATTAGAATAATGAAGAAATATAAATTGTCATCCCTACCACATTGTTCATCAGATACATTGCCAAATGCACAGAACTGTGAGCTAGTCTTCCAAACAGCTTAAGAAGCTCAAAAAGTAATACAAAGTTTTGGACAGCATGTAACAGCAATAAGCTAGTTTCATCAACTAGGAGTTAGGGAAAGAACTATGCAAAGATGTAAAGCATGAGTAGGCAAACTAAGGCCCGGGGGCCAGATCCAGCCTGCGGACGGTCTGGGAACCAGTGTGTTTTTACAGTTTTTACACGAGCTTTTATTTTACATGTGTGCTTTTATTTAAAATGCATTTCTGGGTTATTTGTGGGGCATAGAAATTTGTTCATTTCCCCCCCTTCAAAATATAGTCCAACCCCACCTCAAGGCCTGAGGACAGTGGACTGGCCCCCTGCTGGAAAAGTTTGCTGACCCCTGATGTAAAGCATAGCATTTGAAATGGAAAGGGAACCTTTAGAAGGAAGTATGGATAGCAGCTGATGGTTTGGCAACAATTGTGGTCTGCCCCAGTTCTGATCTGTGACTACCAACAAGAAGGAATGACATCTGTCATGTTACTTTTCCCAAAACCAAAGATGCTTCACACATGTAAGCTCACTGCTTATGTTCAGTAATGGAAGCTTCAAATGCTGACTAACAAATGTTAATGAGCCATTATAGTAGCTCAGTGGTAGAGCACATGGTCCCATGTTCAGTCCTGAGCATCTCTAAGTAGGACATGAAAAACTCCCATCTGAAACCCTAGAGAACTGCACAGTCAATGCAGTGTCTTTTTTTTTAAAAAAAGGAATAATTTATTTCAGTTATTTTTTAACAGTATCTGTATTTCACCCGATAACCAGCTTCTCACATTCGACTACAAGAAAACCAAGTGACAAATGATATTTTGACTGTCCCCCAAGTGGTTCTTTCCTTCCATTTCAGCTGATTGGTGCTTGTTTTGGCATCAACAGGCAAGTACAACAAGCAGGGAGGCATATTGGAATTGACTGTCCTTCTGAGCATTGTATGGCATCAACATGGCACTGGGGCACTCTTACCTCTTACTGCCAGCCAGCTTAAAGGATGGAGAAGGGTTGCCTTTTCACCCTGGAAGCAAACAGGTGCTTCCTCAGCCTGTCTTTTGGTGAGCAGGCCAGGAACAGCAAGGATCAGGTAAGGTTGTGCCAGAGTGGTGTCACTCAGACATCATCATTATTTATTATGATAGATGGTCTTTCATTCCTACCTCTTTATACATTCTGGAGTATTAGCAATAAAGTTGTGGCAAAAACAAAAGGCAAAAACAAAAGCAAGGGAAAGCAAGCATCAGTGAGATTTTGATTAGTTTACCAAATGCAACTATGTTACATAAGCTTAAAAGGAATTACATCGGGTTCCCTATTCATTACTGAGCCCAGTTCAAGATCTTAGTGCCTTCTGCTGGACTAATCTTCTCATAGCCTAGGATTGCAGGCAGAGTTCCTTTTCTATGTTCCACCTTTAAGAGGAGTGTAGTATATAGAGAGAACCTTCTCGGTGGTGGCACCACTCTGTGAAATGTCCTCCTGGCACTGACAATAGAATCTTTTCTTTTTTCTTTATGCTCTAGTTAAAAACCTTTTAATTTGCCCAGATATTTTGGAGGATAGTATTTTAGCTGATTGGATGATTTTATTCCTCTTAAGGGTACTGTACTGTTGGTTGCTCGGTCCCTGCTCCTGCCAACCTAGCAGTTCGAAAACACGTCAAAGTGCAAGTAGATAAATAGGTACCACTCCTGCGGGAAGGTAAACAGCATTTCCGTGTGCTGCTCTGGTTCACCAGAAGCGGCTTAGTCATGCTGGCCACATGACCCGGAAGCTGTACGCCGGCTCTCTCGGCCAATAAAGCGAGATGAGCGCTGCAACCCCAGAGTCGGTCACAACGGGACCTAATGGTCAGGGGTCCCTTTACCTTTACTGTTGGTTTGTATTTCAACCCAACATGTCACTGCACAAAAACATGTATCATATTTCAGCCTAAGCAGTAAGTATTTTATTGTTTATACCATCTTTATTCCAGCTTAATCTTCTTTTCCCCCTCATAATAGCTCAGTAAAAGAATAGACGTTTAATGGAAACCTTGTAAAAGATGACTGAATGATCAGAAATATTAAGCAAACTGCTCAAAGAATTTAAACTTTCAGTCTGATCCAATGCATATCATTTATATTGATGATATGCATTGGATCAGACTGTAAGTTTAAATTCTTTGAGCAGTTTGCTTAATATTTCTGATCATTCAGTCATCTTTTACAAGGTTTCCATTAAACGTCTATTCTTTGTCAGTAGAATTTACTGCCTGGTATGCTTAGGGCTATTGCCTTAAGACTTCCAAAAATGAAAGATGCTTGATAAACAATATCAGAAGCAACTGCCAGACACAAAGGACAACAGATCTTCTATATTTTGTGTGCAGAGGAAGTGATTTCCATGGATGCAGCTTTCTTTCTTTCCCCTAATTCTGCTTGACAAAATGCACCTGCCAAAACTTCTTCTACTCCATAGCTATTTAAGATCTAAGAGCACAAAATAAAATATTGGGGGAGGGGGGACAGGTAAATCCCACCCACATAATCAATCATGTGACAAGGTGCATGCAGACCATTTGAATGGCAATGCCCATCAACTTTGAGGGAGGCAGCCCCCTCAAATATTTTATTGGGGGTCAAAGACCCCTTGGCCCCTAGAAGTTGGCTTCTATGGCTAAGAGTCCTATACACCTGCTTCCCCCAACCTGGTGGACTCCCGTACAGCTCCCACTAGCATGATGGGACTCTAGATGGGTTTAATGGGAGCTGAAGTCCCAAACATTTGTAGGGCACCATGTTGGGTAAGACTGCTATACACTGTCACGTTCTAATTTCTAATAAATAAAGGGTCTGAGATGTTTGTTACCAATGGGTGCATGGTTGAGGCATCACCAAACTGCAGCACTATACATTAGACTCCTCATAGAAGTATGAAGAACAGTCACCTATCAAGATTGTATCGAGTCTTTGATATCCCTTTTAGCCCAGGCAAGATGAATACGCACACTCTACGGTACTCATCTGCTAATTGCATTATAAAATAAGCCCTTCCCCACAAAAACTCAGGCCGCAATGAACTAGTCAGTCTTTGTAGATGGAAAATGTGAAATAGAAAGGAGTCAATTGGAAAGAGAATTGAATCCTTCTTAACAACAGGATAACAGGGAAAGGAAAGCAGGATAACATGATATGGAAAGGAAAGGGGGGGCAGTAATAAGTCCACAAACTAACCATAACTATTTGATTACAGTCCTATAGCATGCCAGGGCAACAGGAGAGCCTCAGTTGCTACTGCAAAAGTAGTAGTAGTGCCCCATTAAGATATCTATTAAGATAAACACCAGGAGAATCCTCTTGGTTTCGGCTGCAGAAAGCCTCTTTGCTTAATATTATTACTTTAGCAGATTGCATTCAGGTCAATGACATTTGAATGTTTTCCAGTCTAGCATGCAGAAAGCCAACTAAAATCTCCTAGACCACCTGATATCAGCTTCCTCACTCTCAGACCTGACAAGGGAATTAATGAGCCAGTGCCTCGCATCTGGAGGTGATGACCCTGCTGATTGCATCGCACATGAGGGAGCCTTGTGTGCTGGGTCAAGGCTTGACACCTGTGGATGTAGGCAAAGGGAAAAGGACAGAACGGCCTTTGCCTAAGCAATAAGCTCCTCTTGTTGAGGGGTCCTCTAGTTTCCCATGTAGCATCTCAAATATGCAACATGAAGTTTTCAGACAGTTGTTTCTGAAATGTGTAAGGAAGAAGATGCAAAATGAATTTGGGGATGTCCCAGAACACTTCTTATGCATAATAAAATAAAAACTGAGAGGAAAAACCTGCCTGTCGTCTTTAGGCTTTATGGGGTGAAAATCCCATAAATTGCAAGTGCTGCATCATTAAAATGCTTCCTGGCTTCTGAAAGTTAAGCTTACACCAAGCTGCATGAATCCTGCTGCTGCAGGATAAATACTGAGAGATCCATTTGTTCAACAGCTATGTCCAGGCTCTGAATCTCTGTGGCTTTTCAAGACAAAGGAGCATTAATGGTTTCCTGTTTTTCATAGCTATGATTATAGATTTGGGGTTATCAGAGTAAACCAGGAACAAACAACACAAAAAACTCCATTAGTTTTAATTCTAATTTTAAAAAAATGAAACAAAAACCAGTCAAACATATTGCAGCAAATGATAAACGGACTTTCCTTCCATCTGCCAGTACACTTTCCCATTCTCCCAACCCACAGTGATGGTTTTGTTCCTTGGCTTGCAAAATCACAAGTGAAGGATCTTTTTATACGTGTTTCTGAATCTGCATTAAGCCTGATAGGCATTGTAGTCTGCCCAGAAGTTACAGGGATAAAGATTCTTCCCACGCAGGTTTGCTGTTGTTTCTAATTGTCAACAACAGCTACACTTCACTCGCCTGGAGCGATCCAATTAACATACCATCACTACAGAAAATATTGTAATATTTTTAGTGTCTAAGCATGAGGAAAGTGTCTCATATTCTTCTTCTGCTGTGGAACTTGAGCTCCCAGTTAGGGCTCTAGTCTAGAACATTAACAGTTTGGGATAGGAACAGGAAACAGGCAAGCTTTTCTCTTTCTTCTTTTTGTAGTGAGTTCTGTATAAATATTTGTTGTTGTGAACCAGATTAAAAAAGACAGGAAGAAGGGAGACAAGCTCTTCTAGAGAGTGGGACACACACACACACACACACACACACACACACACACAAACACAACATGCCCTGAAATATCACTATGGCAACATTTATACAATGCACAGAAAAAACTGCAGCTTTCTGTATTTGCTTCCTTGGATACCAAATGCAAATGCCCCCTCTCTTAGTGCGTGTGTGTCTTTAAGCCATTCTTTAGTCTGCAACAACATTATTTCCCATCCCCTCTCCTCTAATCAGTACAAATGGATCATATACATACTTCTGCCACATTAATAATCAACCACATATTAGCTAAGCAAACACACAGCCATCACTGCAGGAAAGTGAAATGAACAGCTTAGAGATTTTCTAGTAACATGTGTACCCTTTCTGCTGTTGCATGAGGGTTATACAACACTATGAAAATTTACCAATCAGTGCATAAAATATGTTGCCAGTCCTTTGATCAGTCTAGGAAAGTCAACAATTACCTTTACAGGGAGAAAAGTTGCTTCCTTTTTGTAAGCTTAATATAAATCACAGCCCAACATCACATCTCTCAGCTTTTTGCAAAGTGAAATAAATCCTGCTTAAAGAGAAAATGGGCTGTCCACACTAAAGGGTCTATTGCTATAAATAATGGCTTGCAGGATCAAGATCCCCATGGCTAGTAAACCACTGCCATTATCAATTAGCAATGTTGTTTCTCTAAAAATTAATTGAGTTGGTCTTTAAATAGGTGCCCACATCTTGAGGAAAGGATCCACATTAAATTCTGCTTACAGGATTTTGCATCACTGGTTATTCTTATTAATGGACCAAAAACCTCTTTAATGTGAAGACACATTAGTAGAAAGATATATTCTTACACTGCAATTCTGCAGACTATACTTTCTCATTCAAAATGCCCTGTAGATAATTTTAACTCCCCCAAAATGCATATTTAATGCCTTACAGCAACTCATTCCTTATTCTAAAGGAACAAGAGGAGAAACCTTTGCAAAATTCAAGTTATAGCCTTCAAGTTCCTGATAATACATGTACAGATCAGAATATATTGTATGCATACACTGTTTTTATACTGCCAATTTTTATGGAATGGAATGTAGAGCTATCTCATCATAAACTGTCCACATTTCCCCATAACTCAACAGTATCAGGACAGAGATATGTAAATGCTATACATATACAGGACACAGAGAGAGAGAGACAAGGGAGAAAAGGAAACTTTCTAAGATATATTCATAAGATAAACATATACTGTTATGATGTTGGATCTTTCACTGGCTTTCTGAAAAGGCAAAGCAAAGGACTAACCTTCTACCCAACAGAAACTACATACACCTCAGAAGTGTGAAACCATTGCTTCCAAGATTTTGATGGTAAATATTTTGCATCATTAACTATCAGGCGGCTAAGAATCATTTTCATTTTTAGATTAGCTAATCTTGGATCGTCCAAGACCAAGCACAGCAAATGAAGCAAGCCTTTTAGAGCCAGTGCTTGTTCCTTTTCACTGGCAATTCATGCATTTCTTTTTTTATACACAAAATTGTTCCCTATTCACACACTCCAGGCTGTCACTTTCCTAGCTGCCTGATGTAATTGCAGAATTGCTTACCCCTTTATCCTGAAAAAATAGGAAGGCATCTTGGCTAATTATCAGATGCTGATGAATGTTGCACTTATATTCTGACACAGGCAATAGAAAACAGAGTCAGCCACATAAAATTTCCACTCAGGCGACTATGGAATCAGTGTTGCTCATCCAACATAAGGAAGGGGCAAATCAAGGTTTTTGAGCATGTTTTAGGTGCTTCCAACATTTCCCCTGAGCAATACTGGAATGCACACCTGAATGTCAAAGTCCCTCCCGTTACAAGATGGAGAGTACTAAACTCCAGCCTGAGCCACATGCTTTTAGCTCCCATACTAACTGGATTTAGCATCTCTGCAAGCGCGCAGTCACTCCTACACAGCAGTGAGGTTTGTTCCTGTTGCATCCCCAGTTTGTGACCATTCCCACACACATACTTAGTGACATTTCAGGGCTTAGGTACTATCCTTGTAGCTTCTCTGGCCCAGCATGAAATAGTGATGGCAGTACCCTACTGTCAAATGGCAGGGTGGCTTTGCCTAATGATCTCTGATTTATGGGATAACAGCAGAGTGATCCTGTGGCAAGAGGATTGATTTTTCCACACTATCTTTGCCTTCTCCATCTCCTTTCAGGACTTGTTTGGCACCAGCATAATATCCATTCATGCTCCATCATTGCTGCCGCAAGAACTGTCCATAGCAGGACAGCAATTTATGACAGAATATGCACAAGAAGGATAAGGGGGAATCAACCAGTTTCCTAGATTGACTAATATATCCCCCCCCCCCCATGTGCACCTACAATAAATAATTGCCTGAAAACACAATTCAACTTGTTTAATTAAGGGAAATATGTAAAGAATGGAAGTGACTCTTTGCTGGGTGTCTTGTTAAAGGCATTGCAGGATTAGGACCCGATTCACAATTCCCTCCATGTGTATATGTGTGTTTGCGTTAAAAAATATCTGATGGACACACTTGGAAGCTGGGTCAAAGGTTTGCTGCTTTCCAAGTAACTAACACTCAAATCAAGGGCCAAAGCAGGGGGATGCCTTTGAAAAAGAGATGCTCTGATTTCCACCCCCAACTTTCTAGCAGGTGTTTCGAAGTATATCTCAGAATTATGTCTAATGCTTATGCTGCTGGGTAGGAGGGCAGGCAGTTGGTGAAGCAACTTCAGAAGTGATTGTCCAAATGGAAAGAGGAGGAAAAATAATAATGAAGACTTCCATCTTCCAGTAAGAAAGAAACAGAGTACTGGGATTGGAGGGAGGGGTGAAAAGTTCATTGAAGTACAATATTTTCCCATTGCCCCCTACATCCATTTTGATTTGCTTTACGTTTTCACCTGAAGTCTTTCAGGGTTATTCTCTGCACATGGAGGCAAACATGGTAGTATGAGTCACATGTGAAAAAAGGAGTCACATTTAGCAAGAAGGTGGTGGTGCACACAGGCAAGGAAGGCAAAGAAAAAGAGACGGATCCCTTTATGGAAGAAATAGCCCCCAACTTTTCTTGCCATTCTGCTGTAAGTCAAGCTAAATCCTGGCTCTTTTCTGATTTTGCTTCCTCACTCTACATCCATGTACAGATGAGATCTTATCCTTTGGGGAACAGAGAGTTAGTGTTCTTAAGTGGACAGGTTATCCAGCCTATGCTCCTCATCAAAGAAATAGGCCACAATTATTGGCTCCCCCACCGAGTTAGGTGAAGACCAGTCAACACTAATGTGCTGTTGGCATTGGCACAGTGAGGGGTGAGGTTGTGATCCGATGCACACTTACTTTGGTGCAAGTCTCCTTGAACACAGTAGGACTTATTTCTGGGTAAACATGCTGGGGATCAAGCCGTTGCCTCCTGCCCCCCAGTCCTAAAGGACCCGCTGAATTCAATGGGCCTCTCTTCCAACTAGAAGTCGGAAAGCTGAATGAGCTGCAAACAATCACAGAATTACTAATAGTAGCTTAGATCAGATAGTGACGTCTCTGCTGATGGACCCATAATCTCGCTGCCAAAGGCATGTCCTGGGGGAGCAGGAAGGATTTACCCAGCAAACCACAGCCAAAAGGAGCTAAGAGGTGTAGAACGGAGTGCGCTTGTGGTGTGTGTGTATTTGGGGGGCAGCTCCCTAAATTCTCTTCCCTCAGTCGCCTTTTGTAAGCCATGGGATGCCAAAGACACAGCCTCCTTTTTCCCACCTGCTCGCCTTATTACCATATTCCCACGTTCATACACCATGTCTGCCCCGCAAGGTCTGCCAGGATGGTGTCCTTTACATAGGATCCCTTCGATTTCTAATCTCCGTCTTCCCCAAGTCTCTCTCTCTCTCTCTCTCTCTCTCTCTCTGTGTGTGTGTGTGTGTGTGTGTGTGTGTACGTACATCAAACTCCTCAGGCTGTCATGAGAGACCTGGCAGCCTTCGGCCAGTGAGCGAATCAAGCAACGCACCGTCACACACTGCAGGGGCTTTCCGAAGGCAGAATCCCTTCTCAAGGCACAGGCATCACCCAGAGAGCCGCAACGTCGGAGCAAAGCTCGCTGGCACAACCGCCCCCCTCCCCCCACAAAGAGAGAAAACATTAAGCTAGGATGGAGTTTCGCGGTTCTCCCTCCCAGCCCAGCCAACCACCCCCAACCCCAAGGGGTGGGGGGGAAAACCCAGTTCAAACTCCATCACATGTGTCTAATGGCAGGCAACAAGACACGGGAAGCAGAAAGCGAGAAGAAGAAAAATGGCACTCACTGTCTTTGAGAAATCGCCCAGAAGGAGGGAAATATCCAGAATGAAATTCCGATGGGGAAAAGGGGGGAAAAAGAAAAAAAGAAAAGAAAGGTGTGGGGGGGAAACAAAGGGGGGAAACAGAAAAAGACCACGGAGGGCAAAACTACATCATTTCGGCAGCAAATCCAATTTGACGGAAAGGAAAAAAGAAAGGAAATTCAATATCCATCTGCAATTTTCCATCTAGAGTTCAGTCCAGGCGGGCTCGGGCTCCAATCCACCGCGAGTGGGCTGCTTCCGCGGCACCTTCCTTTACATGGTGCGGCTCCCTGCTCGCCTCCCCCCGTCGCTCTTAAGGACGTGGCTGCTGCTTCAAATGTCCCCGCGTCTCTCAACTTGCGCCTTCGTCGTCGGGGGCCGAAGCGAGGCGGGCAGCTGGCTTCTCTCTCCCGCTCGCTGCTCAAAAAGAGCAAGCGGAAGGTCAGGTCTCTCCGCGCCGCGGAGGGGGAGTCTTTCTCCTCGGAGAAACTTTTTTATTCCAGCCTTGGATCTTCTCCGGGGATGCTGGATCCTCCCCGCCCGCCCCCCAAACTCCCCTTTTCTTCCAATCCTCAGCCACCTTGGAATCCCTCTCGGTGGGAGAGAAGCGTTTTTTGCTTCTGCGGAAGGTTTCCCTTGCCGCCGCCACCACCAGCAGCAGCAGCGGCAGCCCCGTCTGTCTGAAACGGCCGCTGTTTGGTTTAATAACACGATTTTGTTGTCTGCTCAGCTCCGGCCAAGCGGCTCCTTCTCTGCGAGCGGATCCATGTGCGTCCACGTTACATCGGGGGTTCCCACGGCCGCGCTTCCCGTGTCTCCCCCTCCGCCCTCCACCGAGGCGCGTCCCCTTGCAACATCTGAAATTATTTTCTCAGAAAAGCCAACTTTGTGGCTCTTCTTTTCTTCTCTCCCTCTCTGCCCCCCTCCGCTGCTCTCACGCTCTCCCCCCTCGCCGATCCCAGGATCTGATTAGATTTCCAATCACAACCCAGTGCGCAATCGGATTTCTGATTTCAGCCAGGAGCAAGCCAGCAATCCGGAGCATCCGCGTCTTCTCCTCGCCAAACTCTCCGCGTTATTATATCCGTTCGCCTTGCCTCCAACTCCTCTGCATTCCCCCCTCCCAGAATCGCACATCAAATGCAAAGAGATGCTGATGGTGGCGGCGGCAAGCTTGGTGGCGGGAGGAGGAGAAAGCAGGAAGAGAGAGAAAATAAAATTCCCACCAGCTGTTAAGAATCCATGATCATCATTTATTTTTTTTAAAGGAGAGTCCGCTCCCAGGGTGGGTGGCTTCGAAAGCCCCTCTCTTCTCGCACGTCCTGCTATTGCTTTCCGATCCTTCCCGGCGTGCAAACTCCCCCTGCGGGAGGCGTCCTCTTCTCCTCCGCGCTGGATTTCACCAGCCCGGGGCTTCCCTTCCTCTTCATTTTGCCTCCCTCTCCATCTTTGCACAGCCAGCCTTTCCAGGACCGACGATGCCCGTGATCAAGTTGTTCTTTGGGAATATGGGATGGCTGGTGGGGGGGGGGTGGTGAGGGGGAGAGAGAGAGAGAGAGGCGCGCGCACACTCCAAACACCCTTAAAATAAATGTAAAGTGGGGGCGGCGATGATGATGGCCGTGATGGGAGGGGGCTGTGTTCCCTGGCACCCCCTCCGCTCCCCGCCCCCCACCGCCGCCTTCCTCCTCCTCCTCCTCTTGCAATTTCGCGGCAAGCCAAGCGAGGAAGGCGATCTGGCGCCCGGCTTTCTATCTCAGCTCCACAAGTTGGACTCCGCGCCCGCGCAGCGGCGCTGGGCGGTTCTCCCCGCCTTCCGGCACATGTCAGTCCCGCTGGCACATTCCTGGGAGGAGATCGGACGCGGCTCCTTGCAGCCCTTCCATCACTCGGTCACACAATTGGGCGGCTCGCTCTCTGCTCTGCCAGCAGCTCCGCCTTGATCTCTCCCTCCCGCCTCGGGGAAGGAAAGGAAGAAGCCGGAGATCCAGTTGCAGGCAGCGCGCTCGCGCTCTTTCGCCTTTGCGCTATGCAATGGCACCCCGAGATTTGGAGAGAGGGCACCGGGCCAGTCTTATTGCTTACAAGCTTTCCTGTTCTCCGTCAATCTCTCCCCCCCCCCCCCCGCTTTACCTTCATCTCTCTACATCGCCCCCCCCCCCTTGTGATCAGTAAAATACAATTACCCAATTACCTCCCATCATCTTAGCACTGATTGGTCAATTGCATTAGCGCTTGATGTCAGGACAAAAGGCGCTCCTGCGATAGGGCACTGCTGCCACCCGGCGGAGAGCTGGAAAACAGCCTTGGGTCTGTTAACCTCAAGGAAACTTCCGAAAGTGGGGAAGGAGTAATTGAAAAACAAGGGCTCATCTTGAGGAAAGGAATGTCAAAACTCATTTTCTTAAAAGCCTGCCTGCAGTGTTCACAGGTGCACGCCTAGCCACGGAAGGGGGGGGGCAGGGGAATTAGCCAAGGAAAATGAGAGTGCGCAAGGCATGTTGATGCTTTCCTTTCAGATCTCTCTCTCTCTCTCTCTCTCTCTCTCTCTCTCTCTCACACACACACACATACATACACACATTTTATTTACAGCCCCATGCCATGCATGTTTACTCAGAAGCCAGCCTCACTTTCGTCGACAGGAGTTTCAAGTAAATGCACATAGGATTGCAGCAATAGTCTCATTAGGGCTCAGTGGTTTCACATCCACCTCTACCCAACATAACAAAAAATTACCGGTATAAACCACCAAAATCTCTTTAAAGGCCTTCAGATCATGGAGATCAGTGGAAGGTTCAGTAGGGAAGGCTAGCGCTAAAGGTGAGATTGCATGTATGCCCCTCCCCAGGGACTGCAACTCCCATTATCCCTGACCATTGGATATGCTGGTTGGGGCTGATGGGAATTGGAGTCCAACATCTGGTGGGCAACAGGTTCTCCGCTTGGGATCCAGATATGAGGAAGGAGAGAAGGGACTTGCTCTAACCCAGACTTCTGGGAGTAAGATGATACGGTACTTCATGTTTCACTGCAGTTGTTACAAAGAAGGAAACCTTCAACACAGTCCTTCTACAGAACTGGTCGACTTGTTCCCACCCTGATGTTTGCTCAATGAACTCCCATCAGCCTCAGACAGCATGGCCAAATGGCAGCAATGCTGGAAGCTGGGTAGTCCATCAACATCTGGAGAGCTACAGTTTTCTTATCCTTATTCCAGGACATGATCACCATCAGAGTAGAAGAAGAAGAAGAAGAGTTTGGATTTGATATCCCGCCTTTCACTCCCCTTCAGGAGTCTCAAAGCGGCTAACATTCTCCTTTCCCTTCCTCCCCCACAACAAACACTCTGTGAGGTGAGTGGGGCTGAGAGAAGTGTGACTAGCCCAAGGTCACCCAGCAGCTGCATGTGGAGGAGCGGAGACGCGAACCCGGTTTCCCAGATTACGTGACTACCGCTCTTAACCACTACACCACACTGGCTCTCCCCAAGCCAGTGTAGTACAGCATCTCCCCAAGTTCCCAATTAACATTTAAAGTTTTCTTTCTGAATATATTACAGGGAATGTACATTGAATGGTAAATATGCATAACAGCTAGTCATTGTGCACATTCACTGGGCCTCACTGAAAATGTGCATATAATTTTTCCATGATGAGGGAATGTTGCACATTTTCCAGTCACCATAACACAATCCCCAAAAGGCTTTGAGGACTGTGCATATATTGATGAATTTTGTCCATTCTCTGGCTATTTTGCATAATTCCCAACAGGGCTTGGGCAATGCACATGTCTTAAATGCTTTTTGTACATGCTCTGGGCACATATATTTAATTATTATTTATTCAAATTATATCCCTCTTCCTCCAAAGGAGCCTTTTTTGCAGCTCAATCCCCTTTTCACCACTTCCAACTGTTCTCTGAATTATTTATTAGATTTAATAAACAAAAAACAAAAATATTTATCTGGAGCCCCACCTTTCTTCCTGCTGATCATTGGATGGTATGTTGTGGGTAGTGTAAGAAGAAGAAGAAGAGTTTGGATTTGATATCCCACTTTATCACTACCTGAAGGAGTCTCAAAGCGGCTAACATTCTCCTTTCCCTTCCTCCCCACAACAAACACTCTGTGAGGTGAGTGGGGCTGAGAGACTTCAGAGAAGTGTGACTGGCCCAAGGTCACCCAGCAGCTGCATGTGGAGGAGCAGGGAATCGAACCTGGTTCACCAGATTACGAGACTACCGCTCTTAACCATTACAGCACACTGGCTCTTACACTAGTGTAAGTTTACGCAGTGGGTCAGAAGCAGCCTGAAGAGTGCAGATTCCACTCAACCAGAAATAGAAAAAGCATGCTTATTGGAGACTATGTATGCTCACTGGAGAATGAATATACTGCCCAACGAGTGTATAAAATGCAGTCAAGATATGCACCTTCCCCAAAGCCTGTTGGGGGATGGTGCATAATGTTCTGAGAATGGACAAAATTCAGTCAAAAAATTGGAGATTTTATATTTTGACCGGGAAATGTGCACAATTCCCTCTTTGTGGAAAAATTATGCACACATAATCCATGAAAGCAGATGAATGTGCATAGTGGCCAGTTTTATGTACATCAAACACTCAATTTACACATGAGAGAACCAAGTGAATGATAACCAAACAAATATATTGGGTCCTTCCCCCCCCCCCTTTCTCTGAGCCAATTGGGATCAGGCAAAAACCAATTGAAGGAGGCACATGTCAGCTTCCTTCTCCTGACACAGCACACATGGCTGTTGAGCTTCATCTTACTTAACCCAAACTTGGAGCAGAAAAACATTTCAAACACCCCCACATTTGTGTTACTTTTTCAAGAGTGTGTGGGTTACTGCTAAGCTGAAGTCTACTGAAGAGGGGTCTGAAGAGGTAGGGAGTTGTTCCACAGAACATAGTTTGCCTTAAGCATAAATTGTTCATCATAGCAGGAAGTTCCAGAGCTTCAGAACTTTTTTTTTTTTTTTTTTTTAATGTTTAACATTCAGCATGCAGAAACAATTGAAGACTGAGTATCCAAACTTGATGAAGTTTCACACATCGTTAAAGTTTTCAAGGGTGGACAGGGAGTGGGCAATCTCCCAGTTGACTCATGCATAGGGGAAGTCTTCAGAGTCAAAAGCTGCTGCTGAAAGCCAAGCATATCCGAATATGATTCATTCCACTCCTGCATGCTTTCCTCTCAAAATTAAGCAGCCAACTTTTCTCTTTCTTCCCAACTCCTGTTATTCCCTGGAGTTAAACCAATGAAAAAAATATTATATGCTATATATCATTCTCTTTCAGCTCCCCTTTAGATAGATAGATATAGGCAGATATGTAAATATGGTTGATAGATACTGATATTGCTATAAGAGTCACTGGATCTATGCCCACTAAGTGCATTGAGTTTAAAGGTGATTTACTCCCAGGTTAAGTAGGTATTGGATTTCAGCTTTCTTTGCTGTTTGAATTCTTCCCGGCTACAATATTCCATGTTTTCCTAGTATTTGAAAGCAACTAGTGTTGAGGTGAATATGAAGTTAATGGATAGAATGAATTAATAAGACATCATCAAGGGAGTAGTCATTGTCATACTCCAGTCCAGATTAGATCACAGATTTATGCACAAACCATTGAAATAAATGGGACTTTAAAATGTTAAATCTTGCTTAATCATGCTTGGGCTGCAATCCTAACCATATCTCCTCAGAAGTAAGTTCCACCAAATACAATGTTTCTTGCATCCATGTAAGTGGGGTTAGGATTGGAGACCGAAAAATTTGTCTTTGAGTGCTGTCAAAATGCATTTGTATGGCATTATAAAAAGAAAAAGGGTTGAGGGAAAGAATTCCACATGCATGTCCATTTCTCTTGAAAACAAGATAACAGCATTTAATTTGGAATATTTTATTACAGAAAAATATATTTTGCCTTTTTTCAAGTTGCAGTTAGTTTAAACACTTTCAAGTGGAAATGCTTTGAAGCTATGATCTGAGGGGCTAGCCATTTAACTTTCTCTGGTTTATTAGTTGATAAATTATAATAGCCATATTAAAAATAATAAAATTTAAAAGTGGAAATTAAAGCCTTAGTCTCAGCATATTAGAGCTCTGATATGTGTTTAATCATATCTATTTCGTTGACTATATTATCTCTATTTTTCAGTGTATATATTCCAGTTAGAAATTCACACTCTAAAGTAAATTGCAGCAATATTAAGGGTTCCTAAAATGTATATTTTTGGCAAAGTTAAAAGGAATATTAGACTGTATTCAGAGCTGTGCTGTAGCTACAATTTGAAATTTAAATGAGACTCCTAAAAGCTGTGACTCCCTTTAAAAAAAGAAAGTTGCTGGGAATCACAAGTAGGCAGAAAACTGTAGCATTTATCTTGAACTTTGGCAGTATTCATCCAATTCTGCCCCCAAATAGCCATTTCGTTTTGGAAATAAACATTTTAGACGTGTCCAGCACACACATGCAAAAACCTATTTGCCTGTAATTTGGCAGGCTTTCTCCACTTAGACAACCAATTTAGCTGAAATTTTCATCCACTTCTGTCAAAAGGAAGTGAAGTTATAGTCAGATTTTTTGATTTCTCTGTAGTGAATGGGTTGGGTGGAATGGAGCAGTTTCAGACCTCTGAGTCCAGTCAAGCTGCCTCTGATTGCTCTGAGCTGAGTCATTTTTACAAAGTGTGAAACTGGGGCATGATTTCAATCTTGTGGTCATCACACACATCCCTTGGTCACAGATTTATAAAGTTATTCAGATATTATAGTCCCCCCCCCAATGGGGAAAATCCACATTTAAAACTGAATTTGATTTAAGTGTCATGGCTTCCTCACAAATAATCAAGGAAATGTTAATACTGGTGGTATACAGGTGTATGGGATAATTATCATGGAAGATTATTGTAATCTCGAGGAGATAATGATCTAATATGGTCAATCCTTCCATCTTTGGTCTCTTCCTAACTCTCCTATCTGTGTTTCATTGCTTTCAATATCCCTTGTGAAAAGGTCTTTGATGACACTGGTCAGCAAAGCCTTTGATGTATAGCCTGGCATTTTTGTCTTTTGATGTAAAGAGCCTGTATTAGCCCAACAGGACACAGGTCTATAAAATATCTGGTTTGGGGGCATGTCGGTCAGAAGCTCAGCAGTGGCCACAGTGCTTCTCAGTGGCAGATTGTAGCGCTGCTTGGTAATGTATACTTTGCTTGCTATTTGGGAATAAAATCTTTAATCTTCTCACCCACTTGCATTTGTATTGCTTCTGAATCTAACTTTGAAAGAACCATCTTGCATTTGGCAAAACAACGGGGTGCGGGGGGTTACTATTACTTAGGTCAGAACTTCCCAAACTTTTCCTCTTCTAGGCAACTTGAAAATTGCTGCCTGCTATAGCTATCATAGCATACTGTGTTAGAAGCTGTATGACTTTTATTACATGTTTACAGACATACTGCAGTCTGGGAACCCCTAGTTTACTGCAGGTGAAATCTATGGTTTATTTGTCTGGTTTTTCTTCCTAGAAGCCTTCGGAAGAAGGAAACAACTTTGGGGTCTGCAACTGCTGGCATGTAGCAGATAATTGTCATATAAAACATTCTGATGTTAACTTGCCCAATACTTCCATTGCATCATATAGTGTCACTAGGAGGTTTTGCCCATCAAATCAAAGGATTTTGGATTTGCGCCACCCAGGCTCTATCCTATCTTTTCTTCCCTCAAGACAAGAGGCAAGTAAAGGAGCTACTTTCCTAGGAAGCTGCACTGGGGATGGGCAAATGTTCAGAACTCACACACATTGTGGAAATCTATCATGAGACAGAGGGCTTCAGTTTTTATTACACATTATTGGCCTATGAAAACTGTAAGTATATTGCAAATGCCAGTCCTCATATGGCAGATGCAATTTTTCTGTGATGTCAACTGCTCGAACAATCAGAGAATGAGGTGAGGAACTGGGAATAGAAGAAAAAACCGCAAAGGGCATCTATTTGCATGGAATTCTGCCTTTAGAACATGACAGAAACTTATTGCCAAGGATCAGGCTTACTGGATAGCTTTTCGGGAAGGAACCAAGCAAGTCCAGCAATGGGTCTCTATGCCCAAGACAGCTGCTGTAGGACAGAAACTTGGCCTTTCCAATAATTCTCAGTGACTTCCTCTCTTCCCTCTCTCCATATATATACCTGGCTTTACAACTGATAAGCTCAGTTAAAGGATTCGTCTCCCCGATCCCGATTTGTGCCTGCTAAGCTCTATAAGTAGCTTCTTCCTAACAAATGCTCTGCTTCGTGAAAAGCTTCCACTCTCCAGCTCCAATCAATTCCATTATCATGTGATTGTGGCAGTGTTTGTGCAAAATTCTCCTTCCCTTTCCCTTTTCTGGATCATGGCATTGCCACTGTTTCCCAAATGAATGTACAATAATGAGGATGAGAAGTTCATTTTAGAATAAATTTGCTAGTTCCAGAGCTCTGTGCAGAAGTGCCTGGGAAGTTGCATGTGACTTGTATTTCATCTAACCTTGAATTAAGCTATTAAGCCCCCATTTCAGGTTTTGTCTGGTTAGGAACAGAGAACTATTTCCTGGGAAGGAAAATATTAAAATGTTGCAGATGCTCCTTGTTAACTTGATTCCAATCCCCACAGAGCCTTTTTCTGTTTGTTTGCTTTTGCAGCCGTCCAGCTGGGTTAACAGCGCAAGTCTCAATCAAGAGCAACAATTTGTGATAGAAGATGCCTGCATTTTACATGCATTCTTTTCAATAGGAGGCAGATTGCTTCATTGAAATGTCTGATGATCGTTGGAAATGAAGCTAGTGGCATCTGTGCATCTTTTGAAACTGTGGTTGATGGAGCATCTCACAGTGGAGAACAATAAGAAGCTGTGAACGTTACATTCCAAGTTCACTCTTCATATATGACAATGGTCACATTCCCCCTCTACATGGGAATAATCTCACCAGTCATATATGGGGAATATCACATTTCTACAGTGTTCCTTACTAGTTGCTTTATTTTTTAATAATGAAAAGGAGTATAGCTGGTGATTGAAAGAGTGAAATTACCGTTGTCTCACTTCATGTCATGCTGGTACTGTATAGATGTTTGGATTCTGATCCTCTCCTAAATTATTCTGCCCTAATTTCTTCCTTCAAGGCCACTGCTGTGGGAAGTAACTATGGCTGTGCTCACATTAGCATCTTAAAACACACTGAGGTTGGGATTATTTATTTTGCTGTGTTTCAAATCACATCCGTTTGTCATTGTACACACCAGTATGATTGGATTGTCTGCTGTCTGTCTATACCAGGGCAGAGAGGGAGCATAGAGGTCTTCACATATGGTTAACATTTACAAAATGGATTGGAGCTCATTTGGGAGGAACTGCTTCCAAATGCAGTATTTCATTATTATTATTATTATTATTATTATTATTATTATTATTATTTACCTATACCCGGCTCACTCTGGGCAGCTTCCAACAGAATATTAAAACACAATAAAACATCAAACATTAAAAACTTCCCTAAACAGGGCTGCCTTCAGATGTCTTCTAAAAGTCAGATAGTTGTTTATTTCCTTGACATCTGGTGGGAAGGCGTTCCACAGGGCGGGCGCCACCACTGAGGAGGCTCTCTGCCTGGTTCCCTGTAACCTCACTTCTCACAGTGAGGGAACCACCAGAAGGCCCTCAGAGTTGGACCTCAGTGTCTGGGCTGAACAATGGGGGTGGAGACGCCCCTTCAGGTATACTGGGCTGAGGCCATTTAGGGCTTTAAAGGTCAGCACCAACACTTTGAACTGTGCTTGGAAAAGTACTGGGAGCCATTGTAGGTCTTTCAGGACTGGTGTTATACAGTCTCAGTGGCCACTCCCAGTCACTAGTCTAGCTGCCGCATTCTGGATTATTTGCAGTTTCTGGTTCACCTTCAAAGGTAGCCCCACGTAGAGCGCATTGCAGTAGTCCAAGCGGGAGATAACCAGAGCATGCACCACTCTGGTGAGACAGTCTGCGGGCAGGTAGGGTCTCAGCCTGCATACCAGATGGAGCTGGTAGACAGCTGCCCTGGACACAGAAACTACAGGGAGGGATGTGGATAGTGGATAACATCATGTATACAGCTTCACAAGCCAGCTGAATGAAGAGAAAATGGGAGTGTGTACAAAACCCCAGAGATCCAGGTTCACCCTGTGATCAAAAATCTCTCTGTGTTACGGGTGCTGTAAATAAGGGCTAAGTTAAGTGTTACATAAAATGCTAGGCCACTGGGAAAATGCACTCCCTAGATTGAATTGGTTGGAGAACTGCATCACAGGATTTTGCGATTCACATCTGATTCACCAGCTGTGGCCGTTCCTGAATAGAGATCTCCTGGTCTCAGTAATCCATGCTCTGATAACCTTATAATTGTATTATTGCAATGTGCTCTCCAAGAGACTACTCTTGAAAATGATCCAGAAGTTCTGGTATCACAGAATGCCACTGCCATGAGGCGGAGTGAGGTGAGGCCATACAATGCCTATGTTGAAAACATTGCAACCGTCTGTACTGGGTAGTTACTGGGATTAATTGATTTAAGTGTGCAAAGCCCTAAATGGCTTGGGTTCCAAATACTGAATGTTTCCCAAGATTTTGGAAATTGGTTTGGAAATGGGAGGAAATGCTGTTTCTTTTTTCTTTAAGCAAGGATGCAGAATCATGGCCAACAGGTAATGGGACTGAAATATGTGGAATTGGGTATAAAGCAACGAAGATCTAACAAATAATTATGGACTACCCTTGGAGAAAACTTCACCATACTGGATCAGAGAAGCACTATGATTGACATTTAATGATAATAAAAATTGAAGAGCTTCTTTTGGCCTTTTTTGGGGGGAAAGATGAACACGAAAGGACTGGGAAGTGATGGGTTGAAGATGAAGGCCCTGTGCAAGAGGCAGGGTAGAGAGGATCTCTCAGCCTAAGGGAAGAGGGCAAAGCTCCCAGGTGAAAGTTGGGAGGGTTCACTGTTCCATGTGTGAAATAAGGGTTAAGATTTATATTTGACAGAGGCCTTTGCCATTTCCTTTTATTCTTATTTCTCTTCTTCATTTCCTTCTTTTCTTTATTTTTGCTTTTTTATTTTTCTTCTCTAGATTAGTGTGATTTTTATTGTATTTTATGTTGAAAACTTTAATGAAAAATTCATCATAAAAAAAATAATCCAGCAGAATGTGCTCAACACTGGATTCACTTATACTCTGTTTTTTTTCCTTTTTTACAAATGCAGTTGCAATTATCTTCCTATTAACTGAAACTTAAAGTGTAAGAACAAATCAATATAAATAATAACCAGAGTTTATTTCAAAAATATGTTTATCTAACAGTAGCAATGAATTGTCTGATAAAATATTATCACAACTGTAGCTAAGGAAGGATTTGCATGCCCTGGAACAGCAATAAACCAAGCAACACTTATCCCATGAAGGAAAAGTTCACAGTGGCTGGATTATGGTAATTCAACAGAATGCCATAGCAATTCATTGCATTGATTGGAAGCAAAGTGCACCACAGTTTTTGTACAGCATTGGGGGGTACTCCCCAAACCCTAATAATACAGTCCTAATAAGATCTGTAACTGTGACATCTGTGACTCCATGGATCTCTTCATAAACACACCCACAGCCCAACTGGTAGTTTAACCAGATGCCTCTTATACAACTGTCTGTCTTCTCTCTTTCTCTCATATATATGAGTGTGTGTTTGTGTCTGTGTGTTGTTTGTGTGTGTGTGTGTGTGTGAGAGAGAGAGAGAGAGAGAGAGAGAGAGCCGTAAAATGAAATCACCCACACACTATATCATCTATCTATCATATATCTGTCTATCTATCTCTATCATCTATCTATAATGAAGGGAAATAAAAAGAAAAGGGAAAAAAATCAAATCGTTATTGAATATGATAATACTGCTTGGCTCCACAGCATATCTACACAAGTTTTATGGCAACACAACATATTCCTGCTGTAGGAATCGTATGGATAAACATTTGCTGTCACCTGACTGGGGAGGGCGGGAAGTAGTTTTCAAACTACAGAAGCATTTCTTCCTACTATCCTTGTATCCTCTGAGCTGAAGCATAACAATCTAATATAATCATAAAGATGTTCCCCACCCTTCATCCGTCTTGCCATCTTCACTATTCACTGAGCTACAGGGATGGTCTGAAAATTGTTTTGGTGTGTTCTCTTTGGTGCACACAAAAGATTATCCATGTTTTGATATGTCGCAGGAGTGCAATGCATTGTCAGATGGCTTTTGAAAATTTAAGTTTTGTTAATTTTGAAATTTTCCAGCTGACAGCAAGCAATCTATTGATTATTACCTTTCTCGACGCAGTGTCGGAGTGAGGGCAGAGTAGAAGAACAGAGAATGAGAGTGAAAAATGTGGCTGAAGCTTATGTGGTGTTGGCATTGCAACGATTCAGATCCCCAGTAGCCTGAATTGAGGCAATAACCTAGCCCATATGCTGGTGAAATATTAAGGGGTGAAAGGCAGAGTCAAGCCCACTGCTATTGATATGCCCTAATGCCATCAGTGAATGCCTTGCATTCCTGGCCAGCAAACCACAGAACCCAACCTCAATAACAAGTTCACTCCAGGATTCAGTTGGTTACCGTTTCACCTCCCTTGTAGGAAACTTTGTCTTCTTAGATAACAGCTTACTTTACACCAGTAGGAGATGGGGACAGAAGATGAAGAGAAGGGAGGTCTAAAGTTAGGCAGGTGCCCGTGTTCTAACCGGGACACGGGTGGCGCTGTGGGTTAAACCACAGAGCCTAGGACTTGCTGATCAGAAGGTCGGCAGTTCGAATCCCCACGATGGGGTGAGCTCCTGTTGCTCGGTCCCAGCTCCTGCCAACCTAGCAGTTCGAAAGCACATCAAAGTGCAAGTAGATAAATAGGTACTGCTCCGGCGGGAAGGTAAACGGTGTTTCCATGCACTGCTCTGGTTCGCCAGAAGTGGCTTAGTCGTGCTGGCCACATGACCCGGAAGCTGTACGCCGGTTCCCTCGGCCAGTAAAGCGAGATGAGCGCCGCAACCCCAGAGTCGGTCACTACTGGACCTAATGTTCAAGGGTACCTTTACCTGTTCTAACCATTTTAACATGGGAGTGTCTCCACTTAGACTGGAGAGGGATGCCTCTTCTCAGCCATCCTGCGTGATGGGGGCAAGGACCAGTGAACTGACCGGAGCAATAGTCAATGATGGGACCACTCTCAGCCTCACCATATGGCTAAACTGCAGGCTTCATGACAGGTGGTTAGGTGTGAGCATCTGAGAGACAATTGTGGCATGGATTGGCAAACAAATTTATTAGGTAACTGGAGAGCAGAAAACACGCATGCATATTCTAACAGCTCTAGCTCAGTTTGCTGTAACTGTATGTAAAATAAAGGTTACAACATAATTTATTAACTCTGATTCTGGCTTCTTCCCAGTATATATTTCTCCATCTTCCTTGCCATCTGCAAGCTTACAGTTTCCTTAGCAGAGTGCCCGAGACGTTTGTAAATTCTGGTAACCAAACTGCTTTCACAGCATTTGCTAGCTAACACTCTCCAGAATAGTTGCACACTTTCTTTTGTTTTGATGAACTGCAGCCAGTTTGTTTGTTTGCTTGCTTGCTTGCTTGCTTTTTTAGAAGAAAAAAAAATCTATCAAGACTATAGGGTATAATGTTTGTAGATACAGAAAGCTGTATGATATAAACAAATATGTATCCTGAAGGGCAATTAATGTGAGCCTACAGACACATTGGAACCGCCATACAGTATTTGAGAAATAAGCAAGCAGTAATTCCAACTCTAGGCTTGTTGAGCCACGAAATAAACCCATGTTCAGAAATGTTTAGGTGTTTGGGCAATTTTGCAGAGTACACCAGAGGATATTCCATAAGTTTTACCATGAAGCTATTAAAGGGGTATTCCAGTGGCGTAGCTAGTCATTCGAGTGCCCGGTGTGGCACACACATCCTGCAGCCGGGGGCGGGGTGAGCCACCCATGAGGGTGGGACACTCTGTGTGGAGCCTCTCCCTCAGCTTTAGGGTGGCAGAGGGTGAGGCAGTGGGCAGACGCAAGCCCCACAGTGCCATTTCAGGCAGCACAGAGCCTGCAGGCACCCAAGCCACCACGTCACTCCCAGTAGAGACGCGTAGCTCGGGCACACTGCAGGCCCCCCTGTAAGTGCCAGCCACATTTTGTTGTGTTTGTTGACTGAACTAAAACGTTTCATGAGCCGATTTTTTTTTAAAAAAAAAAACAACAACTCATATTTTTGTCATTTTGTGATGACACCTGGGCACCCACCGCACCCCCCTTCCTCTACCACTGAGGTATTCCAGGACTCTGCAAAGTGGAGAGAAAGCAGCCATCTTTGAACCACATGACATACAAAAGTACTGTTGTATAGGAGCCAGGTTCACCCATATACCCAGCATTGTGGTATATTATAAAGTCACACAGTTGTACTTTCCCTAGACAGTTAGGGAAACCTCCACTAAGAATAGGAAGGGAATGCTTTTCTTTGCTTTGTTCTGGTTTTTTGCAACATACCCCATCAGACATTCCTGAACTTGCTTGCAGATCAAAATGCAACTCCAAGTTAGATTTCACACTTCTCTGGATTTTACAATGCAGTCTTGGTGTTCAAAAGGTGCACATATAAATGCATATTTTATGTAAAAGATGCATACAAAATGTAAATTTTATACAGAAGTGCAAGAACTGCAAGATTCACTTTGTATCTGTGTTTGAAAGCAGGGTGATCTATTTTGGATATAGTATCATAGACAAATTAGCCCAGGGGCTATTGTGCTATGTGGCAACAAAGAAGAAGGCTTTCAGTTGTGGCTCCCTGATTATGGAATGCCCTTTCCTTTGAGCTCTCCAGGGACATTGCCTGGGAGTTCGTGTTGGGCCTCCGACGCTACTTCTGGAAGAAAACTAGAAGTTGTGTTGGAGCTCTGTGGTATGGGGAACAAAAAAATTGTGGGGGTCCAGGCCCCCAGAGTTGCACCAGTGTTGTAGTCTAACAACACCTGGAGGGCAAGACATTTGCTACCTTTGACAGCAATTAAACCGAGGTGGTAAGAAAAATGTAGAAAATGAGGACTCCAGAACAGAAAGGCAAAAATAAAAATAAAATGTGCCAAGCACCAGGAAATTTATTCCAGGAAGAACTGAACATTTTGTGTGTGTAAGACAAACACACACAAAGATATCAGAAATAGTAGTTTTGGAGAGGTTGGATGAAGGAATACAGTCAAAATAGAACTTAGTTGAAAGTACAGAAGAGAGATGCAAAAGTGATGATCTAAAAAAAGTAATGATCTGTTGTCTTGAATTTGAAGATGGCTAAAACTAGTAAAAGCACAGTAGACACTCAGGAAGAACTCAACAAGAACTTGAGAAGTAAGGCAGAAGTTATAATGGAATAAAGACAAAAGTGAGAACTGTGGTTAAAAAAAGAGATAACATGATTATTTTGAAAGATTGCATTTCAAAGGCACAATCCTGTACTTACTGTAAGGCCTTAGGGTAGGCATAGGCAAACATAGCCCTCCAGATGTTTTGGGACTACAACTCCCATCATCCCTAGCTAACAGGACCAGTGGTCAGGCATGATTGGAATTGTAGTCCCAAAACATCTGGAGTTTGCCTATGCCTGCCTTAGGGGCTTCTGAGTGCAGTGCAGTTGTGGCTGGTGCTCATTGGGACTGGTAGGGTCGAAGGCCAACACTAGGTGGATCCAGAGCGAATGGCAGCTTTCTGTAGCAATCCCCTCCTCACCAGCAAACTCTATTGCGGCAACTCAAGAAATCAGTAGTTGCTTTGTTGTTCTTGCTTCATGCCATATACAGCCTCCTTTGTTCTTACAGAGAGCAGGTGACAGGCAGAGCCAACTAAGCCTAGTTTTGTCTCCATCCCATTCCCTCTTGAGGCAACACAGAGGTAAAGGTGGTTGAGGAAGGTAACAGACAGGGGCACCTCCTGTCCTGGATGGAAATAAGCAGCCAGCCAGGTGGAGGCTGGCTGAGGGCAGCCAGTGGTTGGCAGGGCAGCACCCTGTTCGCACTAATGGTCTAACCTCCACTAGTGCAGGGAACATACAGCCCCATAAGCAGAGATGAAAGTATGCCAGTAGGGTGGTGCTTACACCCCCAGTCTTCCAACAAGCTGATGGGAAGCTCCAATCACATAGCTGCCCACTGACCATGTGCCACCGACAGAGCAATAGAAAATGGGACATACTGGGAGTGACTATGGAGCTACTGCATTCTCTCTGCCCCTAAGCCTCTCTTCCCCACTGACATTCCCCAGGAACTGGTATAACTCTACACCTGTCCTAAAGCTGGCATAGTTGATTCCTTTTCCTTGCCACTGCAGCAAATGGGAGGTAAAATCGGACATGTTGCCTGGTCTCCCTCCCATCCAACAGCAAAACAGCAGCACAACAGATACTACAGTTCCTCTACTAATGGTTCTTCCCCTCCTCAACATAATCTCCTCTGTAATCTTTTTTAAACCATTAATTTATTAGAAGCCTTCAGGTAAATTATTTTTCAAAAGTAAAATGTCAATTAAAAAAGGGGGAAATGATATATCAGGCACAACTTTAAATGCATGAGAAAATATTGAAAAGAAGTAAAGCAAAAGAATTAGGAATGTATTTTTTTTAAGGGGGTGTTGGGAAAGTGTGGAATCTCAGCTATTTATTTATAGTCACTTTATTCCTTTATTTCCTCCCTCTTCAGCCTGAATTTTAATATAAACCAAGCCAGTCAGTTTCAGGATGCAATCCTACATTCACTTTGCAGCACACAACCTAAATGCACAGCTGCATGTTCTTGCTCCAGACTGAAGAAAATGGATACAGCACTCTCCAAGGACAAGGACTCTTCCGCTAGAAACACTACATACTACAAATGAGTAAACAACTAGATATGGAGGGTTATTTATATATGTTAGAAAGACAATACCTGACTTTTGGCAATGGAACACCTCAGAAAAGTGACATGAAGAGAAACAGGAAGAAGAAGAAGAAGAAGAAGAAGAAGAAGAAGAGTAGTAGTAGTAGTAGTAGTAGTAGTAGTAGTTTGGACTTGATATCCTGCCTTTCACTCCCCTTAAGGAGTCTCAAAGTGGCTAACAGCCTGCTTTCCCTTCCTTCCCCACAACAAACACTCTGTGAGGTGAGTGAGGCTGAGAGACTTCAGAGAAGTGTGACTTGCCCCAGGTCACCCAGCAGCTGCATGTGGAGGAGCGGAGACACGAACCCGGTTCACCAGATTACAAGTCCACCACACTTAACCACTACACCATGCTGGCTCTACTTCCAACCAGGGACCACTTCCAACCAGTGAAATCATTAAAGTCATTCCTGAACTGTATTACTTCAGACTACAAAAGTAGGAATGTGTGAGTGAGGGCTCTTTCATGTGCACATATTATGGGTTAGGTTTAGAAATATTGATGTTTCCTTGCCTATTATGTCAACAATAAGTGGTCTCAAATGCTTCCAATAAATTGCTGTCAGCTCGCAGAATAAGAAGGAACTGTGCCAACCTATACGTCTACTCAAAAGCAAGTCTTGCTGAGTTCACTGGGGCTTCCCCCCTTTATTTCCTTTTACGTGTGTGTGTGTGTGTGTGTGTGTGTGTGTGTGTATGTGTGGGTGTGTGTAAGGGACTGCAAGGGTCATTTACTCCAACCCCCCTGCAATGCAGGAATCTTTTGCCCAACATGGGCCTCAAACCCACAACCCCCAGAATATATTTGCTTATTGATATATATGGAGGAGCATTCAGTTATGCTGCCTAGCATTTACCGCAAGCAGTTCTACCACTTCATTTGCTGTTTGTGTGAACTACACCAGACAGAATGAGAGACAAAGAAATGGGAGGAAAGGTGGAGGGGAAACCTCTGTGAATATGTGTCTGGGGAAATCTGACAAAAATACAGAAGAACCCTATCAAGAGAAAAAGGTTCATGGCACAACTAGATAATAACTTCTTCTTCCACATATGCTGTAGGTGCAGTTTCCTGTATTCTTTTCAAGTATTCACAGATGAAAGTTGGTGCCGTTTCACAGTAGTTTTAAAGACACTTTCATTTCAGTCCTCTATTTTCGGGTGCTTATAGATTTTGAAATAAATTACCCTCTAGGCTTGAACTTTCTTCCTCTTATTCTAAGCCCCAAAGGTGGTAACAGTTTCTGGAGAGCTGACAAAATTCCATTTGGCAATTTTTTTTCAGAGGCTCTGATATGAGGGTAGAGAAGGGGGATAATACTGTTTTCTCAGCATGTCAGATATTTGGGAGCCTTTTCTCTCTTTCTTCTCGTGTAAGAAAAAAGTGAACAAACAAAAATGGTGTCCCTTTTTGAACTGCGATACTTGGCACATGTTTCATCCTCATCAAGTGCCAACACAAACCTGGGAAACAACTTGGTTTGTCATAAATAGCTTCATGCTCAAATCGGTAGAGTAGGCATGTGGGCTGCTTTTCAAGGAATGAATATGACAGCAGGCACAAAGTCAGTTCTCAACTATGGATCTCCAGGATGAGGAAGAGTTGTAATCCAGTGATAGAGCACATGGTTTACAGGCAAAAGGTATCTATTAGCTTGGAAAGATCTCGTACTTGGCCCTATCCATCTGGTTTTAATATTCACATGTATTTAACAATGGCATGGGGTCTCTTAATGGGGAGCTGCTTCTCATGCTGCTGTATGTGCTGTATGTGTGTGAGAGAGGGGAGTGGTTGTCAATATCTGACTGAACAGGAACAATCATGATGATCCATTATTTTTTTTCATTTCCTTAGGCATGCCTGAATGATTCCTTGTTATTCACAATGTTACTAGACCATCACATACAACGGAACGTAATGACAGCTCAGGTATTTAGCTGTTGGGGTGGGGGGCGGGAATAAGAGATACCTATGCAACCACATCACAGTTCAAATTTAGTGTGTTACTGAAATCATTCCTAGGCAAATTGTTCAGATACTGTACAGTTATTTTCCTCTCAGTCTGCACATAATTCCCCCAATCCAAAGAATGCCATCTCCCCAGACTTGCTTTCTGCTCTCTGTCTCATCCTACAAAGCACAACTGTTGTTCATCTTTGCTCCGCCAACACTACCACCCTCAACAACACAACAAAAGTCTCCTGCTCTTCAGCCAGTCTTCTTATTCTCCATTGTCACTGAGTCAGGCTTGATAACACTGTTCCAGATCTGTCAATTAACTCCAGAAGCCTCAGGTTGTGTCCATCTTTAAATGCACTGATCTCATGAAAGGAACAACAACAACACTTATTCAGACAACACACAACATTTTCCTTCCCCTTTCTTGAATGTGTTTACAGGATATTTGCTATTTATTCCATGCATCTAGTGAAGAAAGTTCTGGCTTACATATAGAGCATACCGCAACAAATGTATTAACACTTTAAAAGTGCCATCTTTGTACATGTGTACTCAGAAATGAGACCTATCCAGTTCAATGGGACTTGCTCCTAGATGTACAGGACTGCAGCACTAGGTTATCTCAGTATGCAACAGATGAACACAGTTACTCTCCCAGAATTCATGAATTCATCTTCTCTTAATTCATCTTCTCACATTATGGTGTGCATGCTGCTATTTCTTTCTCAATGTGACAAACTTTCAGATACACCTTCAGGACATAATTGTTGTGATGCCAAATAAAAATGCAGAAGTGCCAGTTTAAAATGTTTGCACAAAAAGAAAAGCCATCATCATGTATCACCATCATTAACTATAAAGAGGGAACACAGATATCTTCCACACCCAGAAGATTTTTGAGAATAAGATCTCAAAAGTTATGCGGGTATCATCAGAGGCTGTTCAAAATAAAGTTGCGCCCTCACATATCCCCGAGAATGGAGCTGAGATTTTATGTGGAAAATGTGAGCTCACCTTTATATCCTCCCCTGTTGGTTTATTTTCAAATTTAGATCAGCCTTACCTTAAGAAATCATTTTGGATGCTTGCACTGGAGTGACAGTCAGCACAATAAAAAATATGACGGCTGGTGATGAAGGTGACATTGGTCCTGCAGGAAAAGAGACATGGATATTACAGATTATCAAAAATGCATGTGTCTTGGGTAGTTAAATGGAAATCAGGGAAGATAGATACATCTGTTATATGAAGGCATGCCAGTTTAGTCGAGACAGAAATTGTGGGTTGGAGGCAATGATGTAGTAGGGTGTATGGAATGTTAGGGGAGTGGCAGTACCACTGATGGAGGACGTGCTATGCTCCTTCTGCCATAGTTTGTCCACCATTGGTCCCCTGCACTCAGCTCTCACCTGTGGCTCCTAGAACTGTCGGCGTGAGACAGCAGCCACACCCCAGGAAACAGCTTCGACTGGTGACTAAACCAGGTGAAGCTAGCCAGTGGATTATGCACTGCCCAATCTTGCGCCCCAAGGAGGTCATTTTGGTGCTGCTAACACAGCAGTCTGACTTTACCCCCTGGAGACACACTCCACTGTTTCTCAAGACAGACAGATGCCAACAGTGGCAAAACACAGTCATTGCTCAATGTGGTAGAAATATGGACCTACATACAAGATACACGTTGATCTACCCACACGTAGGTGAGGAATCATATAATTATTTGCTGCCTTAGAGTTTTTAATTTGATTCAACACATGTAATTATTATTAATATTGATTATTTTCAGTTGTTATCCCTGAGAAACGTAGAAAATAACAGGATTTAGTTATCCAAAAGTTTTCAAACTAACACGACCCTTTAAAAATTAGGTAAGGAACCAAATGTTATATAAATGATATATAATACTGTTTTATAATTTGTGACTGTTTTGTAATTTATGGTAATTTAGAATTTAAATGTATTTTCATGTAATATTTGATGCTTCCAGCTGATGAAGGTGAATACATCGAAACAGGGCCCTGTCCTGATTTCTGACTTCTGCTCAATGATTGAAACTAAGACCTCCACGCCGAATCTGACTATGGACTAACATAAACCTATCTCTGAAAAATGTTGGACGGAAGTGAAAAAAGATTTAGAAATCTGGTCAAATTTGAAGCTTTCACTGTTGGGTCGTATTGCTGTGATAAAAATGAATGTATTGCCTAGAATGCTGTTTTTGTTTCAAACATTGCAAATTGTGGACAAGATGGACTGTTTCAAGAAGTGGCAGAGAGATATTTCTAGATTTGTCTGGCAGGGCAAGAAGCCCAGAATAAAATTTAAGATATTAACTGATGCAAAGGAAAGGGGTGGATTTGCCCTGCCAGACTTTAAACTTTACTATGAATCAGCAGCTTTTTGCTGGTTGAAAGAATGGCTACTTCTTGAAAACACAGACATCTTGGACTTAGAAGGTTTTAACAATGTATTTGGATGGCATGCATATCTGTGGTATGACAAGGTTAAAGCGCATAAAGCATTTAAAAACCATATTGTCAGGAAAGCACTGTTTAATGTTTGGATAAGATACAAGGATTTGTTGGAAAACAAAACCCCAAGGTGGCTGTCACCGATGGAAGCGAAAGCTCTGAAAAGGCTCAATATGGAGGCCAATTGGCCGAAATATTGGGAAATTTTGGAACAAGATGGAGATAGACTGAAACTGCAGAGTTTTGAGAAACTAAAAAATAAAATGCGAGACTGGCTTCATTATTATCAGATAATGGAGGCATATAATTTGGACAAGAAAATTGGCTTCCAGGTGGAAAAATCAAAATTAGAAACAGAACTGTTAGAACCCAAAACTAAGAATTTGTCAAGAATGTATAACTTGCTGTTGAAATGGAATACTCAGGATGAAACGGTGAAATCTGCTATGATTAAATGGGCACAAGATGTTGGACATAATATTATGTTTGCTGACTGGGAACAGTTATGGACCACAGGTATGAAGTTTACGGCATGTAATGTCCTAAGAGAGAATATTATGAAAATGATATACAGGTGGTACATGACCCCCGTCAAGCTTGCAAAAATCTATCATTTGCCCGACAATAAATGCTGGAAATGTAAAAAAACTGAAGGTACATTCTTTCACCTTTGGTGGATGTGCCCAAGGATTAAGGCCTTCTGGGAAATGATATATAATGAACTGAAAAAGGTATTTAAACATACCTTCTTGAAGAAACCAGAGGCCTTTCTCCTAGGCATAGTCGGCCAATTGGTGCCAAAGAAGGACAGAACTTTTTTTATGTATGCCACAACAGCAGCAAGAATACTCATTGCAAAGTATTGGAAGACACAAGATCTACCCACTCTGGAAGAATGGCAGATGAAGGTGATGGACTATATGGAACTGGCAGAAATGACTGGCAGAATCCGAGACCAGGGAGAAGAGTCGGTGGAAGAAGATTGGAAGAAATTCAAAGATTATCTACAGAAATATTGTAAAATTAATGAATGTTAGAATGATGTTGGATAGTAATTAAGTGGTTTCCAGCTGTAATGCTTTAAGGGAATATGAAAAAAGGGTTATAAATAGGTAAAAATTTAATATTATTACTTTTAAAGGATTTGCTGAACCAACAGATTGAAGTGGAATACAAAAAAAGGAGGTATGAGGAGGTCCAGGAAATAAGTCAAAGGAAAATAAGTAATGGAAAATCTGTGTGTTTTTAACTATTTTTATTTTGTATTTTTGTCATTTTTTTTCATTTTTATTGTAATATTAAAAAAAAAATCTTAATAAATATATTATAAAAAAATAATAAAACAACAATGACCATCAAAAAAACAACAACATAAACTTATCTCTATTCATAAACTCTTATCTCTAATTCTGTAACAAATTATTGTGTTATACATATCTTTATGAGTTTGAGTTTGTAATCTCTATTTGAATTTGTAATCCTTGTCGGAATACATACTTTTGAATGGATTAGTTTTTGTTACTATTGACCATTGATTTCCGAGTAGGGACCGCTCCCACTAGTGAAACTTACATTGGCCTGAGTTCTTGGTGTGCTTTTTCTCTTGATGCATAGCAGTGGCTGGCAATTTGCTCAGCAAACTGCCTCACCACTCTAATTTTCAATATCTTGGGTTGTTGTAAGATGCAACTTGTTTATGAGTTCTGCCTTGCAGTGAGCCTCTCGCAAACCAAATCTACACTCTCATTTTTCATTCAGAGTTGACTTCAGCACATGGTTAAAGAGACATGAATATTCCAGAATATCTCCATATGTCAATTTACTACCACAGGCTAGGCTCAGACAACTTCTGGAAATTTTTAAAAATATGTGATGAATCATTGTTTGGAGAACTGTTGAGACAGTTGCACCACCCCACCCACACGATGAAATCCACTTGGGTTGACTTCACCCTGTCAAAATGGGTTTGTCACTGATCAGATGTAAAAAGGAAGAATGCCCTTGACAATTTCTCCACCCAAACCAAGTGCCATAGCATCTGACAGCAAGGGGGTGCAATGTGTAGAGTAAGAGATGCTGCACTCCTTTGATAGTCAGCTGTTGAGCAGTGTAGGAGAAGGCAAAGAGATTTTCCCCAATAAAATGAAAAATGTTTATTTTTTTTAGAAAAGGAAAAGAAACAAGAAACAAGGCAGCACAGTGAAAATAATGCAAAGCATGCATACTACATATGTAATTAAACTTGTAAGACATCTTTTAACTCTGCACTCTACGCTACTGACATGATAGAGGCTCATTAATCCACTCACAAAAAATGTGTGCCTGAGGTCAGGGCATCAAGGACTTCCTTGGAAACCTCTGGAGAAGCAAACGTTTAAGCAGACTTTCTCATGCAATAGGTTTGGTTTCAGTAGTCTAATATATGTGATTTAATCTCGGGTACTACTAAGTGAAAGGTTTCGTTTTGTTTCGTTTCACAGGAAGAGCAAAGCTTCCCCATCCCCATATTTTAGTGCTGGCTGTAGCTCGTTCTTCTGAAACACAGATTATCTCCTTTTCAATATGTAAACATTATTGACACAAACAACCACAAGGAAGGTTTAAAGATGCATGAGTAAGAATATATACATTGTCTACCTCTTCTTCTTTTTTTAAGGTAAGAAAGAGCAAGAGACAAGGCCCCAGCCCATCCCTCAAAAATATGAAACCAAAATGGATTTTGGTGTTTTAGCTGGCCTAATAAAAAATATTGCCCTACTATCGATAATGGAGGAAAGTTCTCTCACAAAAGCCACTGCATCAGCAATTTGGAAGGCTTAATTCAGTCTGGAAGGGTTTCTGCACCTGTAATTTTTCCTCAAAGTGGGGGGATGTACAGCCATTTTTAGATTTCCTGGTTATAGTGAATGGGTAACACATTTTAGAACCCAAAACACAGGCTGAAGGTGAGGGCAGCCAGAAAGATCTGACAAGTAATGTGAAGTCAGTGCTAGACCAAAACATTTTACTGTTGAAAATGGAGCCCATATGCCTTCTTCCTGCTGAACCCAACATTTTGAAAAGTCTTGGTGCACCAACAAGACTCCATCCTTGCATTCATCCATCCTCTCTCATGGCACCACCTGAAGCAGATTGCTTCACTTTACTCCATGGTAGAATTGGCCAAGTGTGAAATATTCCTGTGAAATCCTTGTCACTACTGTGTTTCTGAATGCATTCAAAACACAATGGGAGATACAGGTCTCATGCTGCGCATGCTGAACACTACCTGAGTGTTTCTGAATGAATGTCAGCACAAACCATATCACCCTAATGACACCAGTCCTGTCAAGGTAAGTTCTCATTCTGTGAGGATATCCAACTAAACAAGCTGCCATCATGCCAGGATAAGTGGGAGTCCATGTACAATGAGATTGTGATTCAGTAGTTTTACCACTGGGGGTGAGCAAAAGGACTTGGCATGTCAGACATGTAGCAGAACCTTTTCTTTGATACTGTCTTGGAAGATTCAAATTTAATTCAAAGAGCCTGGAGCGATTTAAAGATGGAAAGAAGGTCAGATACTAAATGCCCCCTTACCTGCATGATTTTTTTTTACAAGCACTATTATCACTGTGCGTTCTGACTGTAGTCAGTTTAATTAACAACTATGCCATGTGTTCTGTCCTGTGGGGCTAGATTGTTCCCATATATGCCTTCAAAGAAGAGAAAGAACACTCAGATCCTACACCAAAGTACCTCAAATCCTATTCATTACTGAAAGACCTCAAATCCTATTCATTACAACAAGAATCAGCAACAACAAGCAACGTATAATGCAAGGAAATCTGTGTCGTAAGTGATTGTGGTCATGGATTCTGTTTTCTGCAGTTGACAGATAATTTATTACGGTCAAAGACCAGCTCACATAACATAACACAATAAAAATAGCATTCATAAAGATAAAATATACAATCAGAGCAGATTGCAGCAATAGCTCATGAGTTAAAACTGAGATATATACATACACCTGTACAACTGAGATTTGGACTACCATAAAAAATTGACCCTGAGGCGCCCCAAAGGGCGACTTCAGCATTTCCCTAGTAAGCTATTTTATTCTAGAGGATGGTCTGTGCCTACAAATCTGGGTGCAGAATCTGGCTACCAGCCAGGTCATCTTATGATCTTTGCCTAAGAGGAGAGAATTAAGTTTAGACTTGTCTGAAAGATCAGCGAGCCTCTTCAGCAAAGGATCAATGGTGCCTCTACGTATCTCAACATAAAAAGGACATCTAAAAAATATATGTTTGAGGCTTCCTATTTCCCCCAATGGGCAGGCGCAAAGTCTCTGTGTGTACGGGACCCTTCTATAGGAGCCTTCCAGAACCGGTGAGGGCAAGGCCGAGCTTCTAGCAAGAGTAATAGCCCTTCTTAGGTTTCTGGATGTGAGGAAATAGAGATATGCTGCTGGAGCGGCTACGTATCTCCCGTTTTCTGCAGTAGTTAAATAGATTACTAGACAAGCAGTTTCCTGCTTGGTTGTTTGAGGCCTGCAGAGATGGGACAAAATGTACTGGCACCAGTTGGAATCACACGGTTTGGCAGGCAGCAGAAACCAGCAGCTAGACAACTGTAGGAGAATGGGTGAAGGCCATCTGGAGACAATAAAGATAAGAGAGGAAGCATTCCCTGGACACAGTCTGCAGGACCACAAATAGCTCCAAGGCAGACACCTTGCTCTGACAACTTTCAGAGCCAAATTGAAGCCTTATGTCATGGTGTACACCCTGATGACTGCATCAAGGCTTACCACTCATAAGAACAGGACTCCTGCTGATTCACACCACAAAGGCTGATTGAATCCAGCATTCTGTTCTCATAGCAGCCAACCAGATACCTATCAGAAGCCCACAAGCTACACAGGAGTGCCACTAATATTCCCCACCAACTGCCATTAAGGGGTATTCTTAGTCCAAGTTGGGACTATCTTTACACCTTGTGGTAGCAAATTCCATAGTTTCATCTGCCTTTAACTCCCACCATTGTGTTTTGCTGGATGACCTCAGATTCTAATATCATGAAAAGGGGAAACTTCACTTTCTACACACCATGCATAATTTTACACACATCTCTCATGTCCCTCATTTGCCTTTTTTAAAAGCTTAAAACTCAACAAATGTTATAGTGTTTTCCTCATAGAGTTGTCGTCCTTTTCTGCATCTTTCCCAGCACTGAAATATTTTTCATTTACCAGAAGGGCACACAGTATTCCTCACTACTGAGAGAATTAAATGCAATAATAATTATTTGTGTTTGTAGGAGGAGGGGTTATTGGTTTTGTATTGTTATTGTTCTCATTTTTATTATGCATTTGTGTTCTCCTTTCATCTGTTGTCAACCACTCTGCGATCTTCAAATGATGGGTGGTATACAGATTTAAAAAATAATAATCACTAATAATAATAATAATAATAATATAAATTTTATTTATATCCCGCCCTCCCCAGCCGAAGCCGGGCTCAGGGCGGCTAACAACAATAAAACAGTATAAAAGTATAGCATAAACAACACTCTAAAATCAATCATTATAAAATTAATTAATTCAGGCCACTGGCAACCATTGGGCCAGAGCTCCGCGAAGATTACCGAGGGAGGGAGTCAGGCTGTGCCCTGGCCAAAGGCCTGGTGGAACAGCTCTGTCTTGCAGGCCCTGCAGAAAGATGTCAAGTCCTGCAGGGCCCTGGTCTCTTGTGACAGAGTGTTCCACCAGATCGGAGCCGCAGCCGAAAAAGCCCTGGCTCTAGTTGAGGCCAGCCTAACTTCTCTGTGGCCTGGGACCTTCAAGATGTTTTTATTTGAAGACCGTAAGTTTCTCTGTGGGGCATACCAGGGGAGGCGGTCCCGTAGGTACGAGGGTCCTAGGCCGTATAGAGCTTTAAAGGTTAAAACCAGCACCTTAAACCTGATCCTGTACTCCACCAGGAGCCAGTGCAGCTGGTGTAGCACCAGGTGAATGTGATCTCGCAGCGAAGACCTCGTAAGGAGGCTCGCTGCAGCATTCTGCACCCGCTGGAGTTTCTGGGTCAGTCTCAAGGGCAGCCCCACGTAGAGCGAGTTACAATAATCCAGTCTGGAGGTGACCGTCGTGTGGATCACAGTAGCTAGGTCAGGGCGAGAGAGGTAAGGAGCCAACTGCTTAGCTTGGCGGAGATGGAAAAATGCCGCCTTTGTTATAGCTGCAATCTGCGCCTCCATGGAAAGGGAGGTGTCGAAGATTACACCCAAACTCTTAACGGATGGTGCTGGCACTAATTGCGCCCCCGCAAGAGATGGGAGTTGCCCCCCCAATCCCATATTGCCCCGTCCCAGCCACAGGACCTCTGTCTTCGAAGGATTTAGCTTCAACCGCTTCCCACGTAACCATCCAGCCACAGCTTCCAAACATCTGGTCAGTGTGTCTGGGGCCGAGTCAGGATGGCCATCCATCAACAGATAAAGTTGGGTGTCATCGGCATACTGATGGCAACCCAGCCCAAAACTCCGAACAAGCTGGGCGAGGGGGCGCATAAAGATGTTGAAAAGCATCGGGGAGAGTATCGCACCCTGAGGTACTCCACACACCAAGGAGTGGCGCGATGACAATTCCCCCCCAAGCGCCACCCTCTGTCCCCGACCAGAGAGAAACAAGCACAGCCATTGAAGGACTGTGCCCTGGATCCCCACGTCGGCAAGGCGGTGGTCCAGAAGTTCGTGATCGACCATGTCGAAAGCTGCTGACAGATCTAGAAGAATCAGCAGCCCCGACCCGCCTCGATCCAGCTGTCTATGAAGATCATCTGTTAGGGCGACCAGAGCCGTCTCGGTCCCATGACCAGCACGGAAGCCGGACTGGAATGGATCCAGAGCCGATGTTTCATCCAGAAACCCACCAAGCTGTTCAGCAACCGCTCTCTCAATCACCTTACCCAGGAACGGAAGATTCGAAACCGGGCGGTAATTGGATAGATCTAAAGGATCTAATGATGTTTTCTTTAAGAGCGGGCGCACCACTGCCTCCTTCAGTTCCCCTGGGAATGTCCCCGTGCCAAGGGACAAATTGATGATATCCCCCAGGAGAGCCCGCACCTCGTCTGGACACGCTCTAATCAGCCAAGACGGGCACGGGTCGAGAGGACAGGTGGTGGGCTTTCCAGCTCGGAGGAGTCTGTCCACATCGGCTGGGGATATCCGGTCGAAGTGGTCCAATACTGGACCCAAGGACAGTCGAGGGGCCTCCAGTTCCTTTATTGTATCCAAATTGGCAGGGAGGTCATGGCGGAGCAACAAGATCTTCTCCGCAAAAAAGCTAGCAAATGCCTCACAGCTAAGTGTCAAATTGTTATTTAAATTTGGCTGTCCCTCAAGGGACGTTAAAGACCTGATTATACTAAATAATTGCGCTGGGCGAGAGCTAGCGGATGCAATGGAGGCCGAGAAGTATGACTTCTTAGCAGCCTTCACCGCCATCTCGTAGGTTTTCATAAAAGCCCTATAAGATGTTCTTGAGGCTCCGTCACGGGCACCCTGCCATACTCGCTCTAGCCGTCTGAGGTCCCGCTTCATTTTCCGGAGCTCCTCGGTAAACCAGGGAGCCCGGTTTCTGCGGGGTCGCAGAGGGCGCTTAGGTGCGATCTCATCAATGGCTGCCAGGAGCTGGGTATTCCAGCCCTCAACAAGCTCAGTCAATGAGTCGCCAGGGGGAGCAAGGTCCCGCAAGGCTTGGCAGAATCTATCAGGGTCCATCAGCCTCTGCGGGCGAGCCCAAATTGGCTTGCCACCTAAGCAGGGTGGGGGCGGAAAGTCAATCCTGGCTTTCAGAGTGTAGTGATCAGACCATGGCACCTTCATCGAAGGAGACATGATCACATCTATACCTACGCCAAAGATCAAATCCAGCGTGTGGCCTGCTTGATGTGTGGGGCCCGAAACAAACTGGGAGAGCCCTAGTGTCGCCATGGAAGACACCAGGTCCAGAGCCTGTGAGGAGGGAGTGGCATCAGCATGGATGTTAAAGTCCCCCAATACCAATAGGTTAGGGAACTCCAAGGCCCAAGAAATGTAAAGGCACAGGGGGCGGATTCTATGGTAGAAAGTGAAGATTCAATGTGTAGCTGACGACAGTGGAGAGAGACAAAAGAGAAATTTGCCTTTCCCTCCTGTGCATTACAGTGGATATGAATATGTGAGGGCAGAAAGGTCAGAGAACAAGGCCTTGAGCAGTGAGGAAAACTCCAAGAAGTTGATAACTCTGGATGATGAGACTAGTGAGTGACAAGAAGTAGGTAAAGGAGGTTAAGTGGTCCTAAGGATATAAGCACATTCTGGTCCTTTCCTACAGAACAGTGTGGGAGTATAAATGATTGCAAAGCAGAGAGTGAGGAGTGAGGGGGAGACAGTACCACAAGAATAATTCATTCCGTGATCTGACATTCATCAGTAACTGTCAAAACAACACCTTGTGCACACACAACAAAACAACACAGAAGAGGGAAGGAAGGCAGAGAACACGTAAATTGCACTGCAGTCTAACGTTAAGCAAGAATAAGCAGGGCAGAATTACACTTAGCAAGAAGCTCCCACTTGTTCTCTTTCTGTCAATCATGGCTGTTGCTCCTATGGCCCCAAAAGAACTCAAGGATGCTCTCCAAGTAGGCTGGAGGGGACCACGTGCCCATCCCAGAAGAGCCACGCTGCAGTGGGACAATAGTGCAACAATGGCAATGGAACTTTCTGGGGCTGGAATTGGAGACCAGTACTAGTTCGAGGTAAGAATAAGTTTCTTCATTGTACCAATGCTCAAACTCTTATCTGGGATCCCTTCAGTGGAAGGCCTTAGAAGCTATGTCACAACTATGTTTCATCCCACATTTTTAATGGTGTCAGATTTGAGGCTTCTATAAACTCTGACAATTCATTACTTAAGTATCAAGCAATGGCAGCAAGGAACCTATAAGCAAAATGGAGCCCTCCCAACATGCTTTTAAATCACTTTTATTACTCCCCATCATAGCTGTCAACGTTTCCCTTTTCTTGTGAGGAATCCTATTTGGAATAAGGGAATTTCCCTTTAAACAGGGGAAACGTTGACAGCTATGCTCCCCATAGCTCCTGATAGTAGCCAGGTCTGAGAATGGGGGATTAAGCTTCAAGGTGAGCTGTCAAATGAGTCAAGTGAGAAAGTGAGTCCTTGTCCCTGTTCCTGCTAGAAGACATGATTGCAGAATTTTAAGGCCCAGAGGCTCCATGGAATTAGAAGAAAGAAACGCAAAAATGAGTATTCAAGGTCAAGCTGAAAAAGGGGAAGAGTCAACACACAACAGATCAGTAGATGGGATAGGCATAAAAAGGAGAAAGGGTGATGACTAGGAACTGTAAAATCAGAGGTTAAAAACCATTGTCAAGAAGTCAAGTAGTATGGAAAGAGGTTAGAAAGAAGAGGATAAGGGACTGGTACTGTGTTCATGTGAGATATAGAAAAGGATGTTGGATGCTGGGGGGACATACTGCCTGAGTTTGTTGTGCAGGCTTGAAATGGTCCACTAATCAACTCAACCTTCCAAGTTTTAAGGTAATGTTTAATTATGGAGACACACAAAGCGCAACATTAATAAGTAAATATTCGCAATTCAGCTCCAACTTGAAATGGGTTCTAGAAAGAATCCCATGCTCTGTACATACTGGAGCTTTCTTTTCATTCAAGCACCTCCATGCAATTGCTTTTGGTGGTAAAAAGTATGAGCTGATAAGTCTGGCACTAATAAATTTACAGTGTGGCTTCCCAAATATATGAAACTCCCTGAGCTGTGCCAGTGCAAACAGCATTATGCTCTACTCGGTACAGGCGGTGGGGAGGGGGGGAAAGCCTATGGTTATCTGGAGACACATAGGGCATTGAAATCATGATTAGCTCTGTGCAAGGCTGCTGGCAAAAAGGAAGGTGGTATTATGTAAATCCCTGTGGATCTGAAATAATTTTCCAAGCCTGGCATGATCACCATTCAGTTTTGCCCTCCCCATTTGCCATGCAACTCCCTGACAGTAAATAATGAAATTATTCAGCAGCACTTTCCCGTGCAATCCTGGCTCCTGTTTGGTCCATTTGGATGCTCCATCCATTTCCTGACCTTTTGCATTTTTTGCAGCAGATGTAGGCTGCTACAATGGGTCTAGCTGGAAGAATCCTCTGAATGGTTGTATTGCCCTAATTTCTGTGCAGTGCAATGCATAGAATATGGTCATAAGAACCTCAAGAATTTCATTTAGGATGCAAGTCAATTCTTTTTTGTTATCTACACCCCTTGCCTAATATTTCCATGCTTCCAATAAAGAAGTGCATGTACATGGGGTGGGGAGTCATAGTTCAACAGCATTAAGAGAAAATGATTCAAAAATATAATCAGCAGGTCAACAAGGCATGCTTTTGTCAAATAATTTAGCTTGCCCTAAGTGAAGTTCTCTGGCCCCCAGCATCTGATGTCAGAGCTTCCTGTTCACATCTATAGTTCAAGCTGTCCTAATTTGGTTTTATGGTTCTATTTTGCATAATATGTGAAAATTACCCAGTTATTCTTCCCTTCTCCATCAGAAGAAATGCTCTAGCAGATAACTCTTCTTTATTCATCTCTCCATCATTCAGGCACTTAGCTATAGATTCATGATATATATTTATGATAATAGATATATTAAGAACACAAAGAGCCCCCACTCTCTCAATTTCAGTTTTTCAGACACTAGTTCAAGCTTCCAGCCTGGGCTAAATCGACATATAATGGGGTGCTGGAGTGAGTCTGTCTCTCAAACTTAGGGGAACAATAGGGTGATATTTAATTCAGTTTTACTCAGAAAAGACCCACTGAAATTTAATTTTTTTTGTAAGTTAGGTTCTTTAATTTTAATGGGTCTGCTCTGAATATAACTTAGTTGAATTTGTTGTGTGATTTGAGATCTAGAGGCATACATCTATTTTCACATGTCCTGTTTGCATGATTCTTGGCTCTCACAAACAGCTGATAAATCACGAGGGCAGAGAGGGAGGGAGAGAGAATCAAGGAAGGAAGGATCATGCCCACAAGTATGTTATCTCAGTAAACATACTATTTTCACATTTCTGTTTCTCGTGGCTGTTTTAAGTTGCTGTCTTCCAGTAATGTTGTACAACTTTCAACTTTTTACTTCCTCATGTCACAAACAGAATACCAAAATATAAGTATATATTTTAGATGTGTAAGCATTCAATCATTTCCCATTATATACCAATACAGTACCATCAAATTAGGTTAAACTTGAGGCAGAAGTTCCAATGTGTATTATTTCTCCTTTGCAAACAAAAAAACATATCGCATCACTGCCATTTCTACAACATCTCTCTTTTTCCTGGTAGGTGTCTCCAAGCACAAACCTATTTCATGTGTAAGTACTGGCAATGGTAATGAGATAGTATTGCTCCAGGCTCCAGATTGCTTCACTAAGCATGGGGAGCTTGACTGGAAACAACAGACATTCTAAAAGAATGAAATGCCAACAACCCATCTTGCTAAAATGAATCCTTATTATTCCAACTATAAACTTTGTAAAAGGTCAGCATTGAAAATCTGTGAGTTTAAAGCGTTCACAAATATGGCAGAATGAGACCTCCTAGTGGTGCAGCAATAAAACTGCTAGAGCATTTGCAAAGCTAAGCAGGGTCCAGCATGGTTTCAAATGAGATTCCTGCATTGCAGGGGGTTGGACTAGATGACCCTCAGGGTACCCTCAACTCTACAGTTCTATGATTCTAAGGCACATGTTCATAGAATCATAGAATTGTAGAGGTGGAAGCGACAATGAGGATCATCTTTTGTCCAACATGGGGCTTGAAGCAAGTTATCCAGTTGTACTCATGGTTATATATATACTTATTATTACATTTACTGACGTGTTTTTACAGAGTCCAACAGTCACTAATGAATTAATGTGCCTGGACCTAGTAGAAAGAAAGACAATGGCTGGATTTCCTTCGTGTGCCTCCTCCTTGAGATGTCCGGAGGGTGGCAACATGAGAACGGGCCTTCTCTGCAGTGGCTCCCCATCTGTAGAATGCTCTCCCCAGGGAAGTTCCCCTGGTGCCTCCATTATACATCTTTAGGCACCAGACAAAAACATTCCTTTTTAACCAGGCCTTTGGTTGATTTGATTGACATCCTTTAAATTTTTTTTTTGGGGGGGGGCTATTGGGTTGTTGTTGTTTTTTTATTAGGTATTTTGTGGTTTTACATCTTGATTTTATTCTGTGAACCGCCTTGAGACACATTAGGTATAGGGCGGTATATAAATTCTAATTCTAATTCTAATTCTAATTATTCTAATTATTCTAATTATTCTAATTCTAATTCTAATTCTAATTCTAATTCTAATTCTAATTATTCTAATTATTCTAATTCTAATTCTAATTCTAATTCTAATTCTAACTACTACTACTACTATTATTAAAAACCTGAGCATTATGCAATGTGACACTCCAGGAGTTTCTTACAAGAGTATGGCCCCTACAGGTCTCTGCATCAATCAGGGAGCTGGAAAGTCCAGATTTTCCTCAATCCTCCACAGAAGAACCTGCTACCACCACCTGCTGATTAACAGTGAGAAGTAGGACCCTCTTTTTATTTGGTTGTGTAATTCAGTACCAGCATGTAGAGTGAAACTGGGTAATCTAGAACTGCCCAGACCAGAGCACATCCATACATTCTGAAACCAGTACAAATAATTATTTTTGGGAAACAGTGTTTCAGTTTGAGTGTGGAACGTCCATGCTACATGAGTGTGGTAACCGTGCCCAAACTGGTGGTTTCCAGACATGGCTGGATTCCAACCCTCTTAAGTCAGACAGAGCGGTCAAGGAGTCAGGGATGCAAAACATCTGCAAGGAACCAGATTTGGAAAGGCTGTGCTATAGGGCAACAGTCTGAAGCTTTGGGGGGGGGGGAATTGCTATCACAGTATGTAATGCTGTAATGACAGGACCCTGATTTATTCATTCTCCTTAAACTTTATGAAGGGCTTAAAAGCATAAATGTGAGAACTCACTGAAAACAGGGCTGCTGCGGAAAAGCTCAGGATTCTGGCAGATGTTCTTTGCTGTCCTTGGTACTGAATTTACTGTTGCAAAGCTTTGGGCTGAAGCTCTGTGTGGGAAATGTAACGCAGTTTGGGGGGGGGCAAGGATGACATTTGCACTAATCCATATACCAAGGATGTTTTATGAGGAAGATGCTTACCATTCTTTTATCCACAGTGTGGGTGGGGGATGCCACACACAGGAATTTTGAATACAGAAGAGGAAGGAGCAACATGAATTCTTTATTCTAATAGGAGGAAATAACATCTGTTAACACAATGCTTACTGACAGCAGTGAAGATATCTCAGAAATTATTAGCCAGGTGTGAGGATGTTTCTGAAATTCTGCAGGTGCAGGCAGTGTACTGCTGCCCTAGCCACATTCCAGCTTCGATAATATCATACTTTCAAAAACCACATCTTGTGAAGTGTAAATTTCCCTGTCAATTTATGCTAGTTAAGTTATGTGGTGTAGCACAGCTGGTACATTATATCTTCTGCTTTTGCATTCCAGCTATGATGTGAGTTACATTTAGGGATGCTGCAAAACTGGACATCAAGTCCCTTTGATATCTCTGCACAAGGCGCTACTCCATGACTGCCTTCTGGAGGCTCTGCACTTTCCCTGATTAGCCTGAATGCTGACCATTCTTGCAATGTATAATGACAAAGTATTGATTTCACCATTCAGTATGTATTTATCTATCCCTAACCCATCATTTTTCTATGTTACTGTATTGGTTATTTTAAGAATTGACTTGTTCAAGTGCAAACTGAATGGCATTTTAATAAGGGAAAATTGGTATTTTAGCACAGACAAAATGAAGGATATTTTAATAATAGGTCCAACTATCTTAATATGAGATACAGTACAACTGAAAAACAACAACACTCTATAACTTGATCGTTAAGAATTTTGTTAATACCGCTTCCTTTCCACTGCTGCTAGTTTTGTCTTGATATCATAGTCTAACCTGGAGGAGAAAGAAAACCTGGCCTATGGCTCCCATAAATCATTACCAGGATCACCATTGCCACTTGCTGCCTACATTGCACATAAGCAGAACAGTTATCACCGGAATCTAGATAGACTCTTTCCTCTCTAGACTTGATAGCTAACCCGTTAGGCAAGAACAAGTAGAAATTCCATGTTTTTCAACTGTTGCTATAGGGCAGACGTCCTCAACCTCAGCCCTCCAGATGTTTTTGGCCTACAACTCCCATGATCCCTAGCTAGCAGGACCAGTGGTCAGGAATGATGGGAACTGTAATCTCCAAACATCTGGAGGGCCAAAGTCGAGGAAGCCTGTTATAGGGGAAAAGTTGTCCAAAATGGACTCATTTTTTTATTTATTTACAATTAGTGCTCCTTTAGTATCCCAAGGGTAAGATGTGTCAGGGCATGTGTGATGGCCTCATCCCATCCACCCCAACTTTCATGTGTTCATTGCAAGGCAAAGAGACAAGCTTATAAGCCCCTTTAGAACTGAATGCTCAATGCCCCACACCTTCTATAAGCTTAGAACTTTTTAACTCCTGAAGATGGTTATTGTGTATTGAGCTGCATATTACCTGTGTGCCAAATGTCACCTTTCTGTGTTGCACTGGATATGCATTAACCATTGGGGTTATATTGTGGTTCTTTCTGTAGTCATAAAGAGTTGTAGAAATGTCCATTCTTCAGATTTTTCCCCCCAACAGTGATCAGGATTCCTTGAAGCTCTCTAAGTATTTGTCTACCTATCCTCTGTGAAGTACGTAATATATATGCTCTCGGCAATGGTTCAGTCCAAGTTCCCTTATTTCCTTTTATCTCTTGCAAAGTTCTGAAATTGGATGCAGTAGAGGCAAGTCTAATTTCCTATCCTAATGCAAATTCCTGTGAAACAACTGAATTTGCATCAGGACTTGAAACTTGAGAATTTTTACACCATCCCTATTTTGTATGCAAAAGCTTTTGGATCCTTCTGGATTAAAGTGAATCCATAAATATGCATTGTTATTAGACACAAGAGATTTTCTTGAATGACATTTAAGGCCATGCCAAAAACAAAGATAGATATAGCGTATGTTAAAAGTAGACTTCAGAAAGAAGTGTTGTAATTTCTTTTCAGTTGATGCAGATATCTTAAAGGTCTCATATATTGGTAGGTAATACTGAAAGTGAATCTCTTTTTATTAAAGAAAAATTCCAAATGCAATCCAAATGAAATGTCAGAAATAACAAGATGCTTTTGGCTCTAAGGAAATGACACAGCACCCGTTTAAGATAGCTGGACTGCGTTATATCGTGCTGATAGTGAAATGTGTTAGTTCAGTTTTACAATGTTAAAATTAGAAAGAATTCATTATTATTTTTTTGCAAGAGTCCTAGAGAATCTAGTGGTAAGATCAGGAATAATGAAAAGGTTGGGCTGCCTTAAAATTAATCCATGCATTATTAGAAACCAAAAAAGAAACCAAAAGAGATTAGAACTACGAAACTGAGAACAGCTACATAATACTCCCTTTTCTTATTGTCGTGGCCTGAGAAGGGAGTTTGTCTATACTGGATGGCATGATGCCCATATGATGGCTTATGACATGATTAAAACAACAATTCTCAGTAATGTGTACATAAATACAACCCTAATATGAACCATAAAACAGTCACAAAGCCTCCATCAAATTCACTGATAGTGGTGGCTAAAATAACCCCAAATTTTCCCAGCAGTGAGACAATGGGAAGACTCCCTCTAGATCTAAAGACTCAGGCAGGCTGATACAGGAAGAAGCGGTTTTTTCCCCCCAGATACCTGGACCCTGAGTTGTTTAGAGATTGTATGTCAGCATTAATGCCTTACATTCAGCCTGGAAGCAAACAGGCATCTTTGTTGCCTCCTCATGCAATGCCAATGGAACTCCACTGACTTTAACTCTGAAACTGCATTATTATATTTAAAGATTGCCAAAATGTTGAAAGCACTGTAGTTTGCATAGTTTCTCCTCCCCAAAGAAGGGAGAAAACCTATTATTACTTTATGCTATCCAACAAAAGAAGTCAGAATTGATTGGGAGAAAATAAAAAAAAGCAAATATTCCCTAAAGGCAACCTGAAATATCAATAAGCTACATTAATACTTTTGAATGCTAAAAAAAAATCAATGTGTTTTCTAACCTTGGCCAATGGTTCCTCATCTTTTGATTACTCTCAGAACATTATACAACACCTTGGAGTAAAACACAGAATACCTTACACTCCTGAAATCAAAGAGAAACACAAGCAGATAGAATATAACTCTCACCATAACACCTAAATGTTCTCCTAAGATTTATTTTTAAGAAAATGGCAGAAGGAAATGTCAAATTTTGAATCTTTGTGAAAAGATGAAGCTTCAAAGCAGAACTTGCTAGATTGCTAACATAACAGCAAACCAATGTTCTTCTGTGAAAGAACTCCATCTTTCAGCACATACATCCTTAACTATACAAAAGCATGAGACAACATGACTACCATATTAGCTTTGCTTCCTCAAAATACACATTGCTTTATATTATAATTTCTTTTTTACATGAATGAAAAGTGTACAGTGGTACCTCAGGTTACAGTCGCTTCAGGTTACAGATTCCAGAAATAGTACCTCGGGTTAAGAACTTTGCTTCAGGATGAGAACAGAAATCGTGCTCCGGCGGCACGGCGGCAGCAGGAGGCCCCATTAGCTAAAGTAGTACCTCAGGTTAAGAACAGTTTCGGGTTAAGAACGGACCTCCAGAACAAATTAAGTTCTTAACTCGAGGTACCACTGTAATTGGAAATGGTGACACAATTTTCTAGTCTATACATTTGTTAGTTATTCACATTATTGTGGGCCTAGGCCTTGCATCACATTATTGTGGGCCTAGGCCTTGCAGGAACCCATCAAATATCAATTTCTGATGGGAAGCTGTTCACATGGTCAAGAAGATACCGGATAGTGTCTAGCTGACAGTCATGTGCAAGAAAAGGTGATCTCAGGTAAAACTTAGGAAAGGTTGTCATGACTCACAGAAACTGGGTCACCACCAGTATTCCAAACACTAGAACCGGGTAGGAATAAAAAGTATATAGCAGAGTGGAATAAACAATAGTGTTCCTCAAGGATCTGTGTTGCTACTGGGGCAGATTAAAGAACAACGAGGTGAAGAAGTTGGAGCATGGCACTCATGAAATGATTATTTGACAGTAAAATCCCAAGCAGGCTGTGAAGAGCTTCAAAAGGATCTCTCCAAACTGGGGAAATGGGCAACACAAGTGTAGATGAGATACAGCCTAAGTGAAAAATGATGCAGATTGGAACAAAAGATTGACATTCGCTTAACGCTCTCTGTTAATCTGCTTCCTATGAAGCTGTTTAGCTACTAATTGCTCTACAGAGGTTTTGATAGTCTTATGGCCACAGTCTGGCTGCTGTTTTAGTTGATCAATTTATTTTAATTAGTTCTGACTTAATAATGTTTAATAGTTTGTTAGTTTTAAACTATGTTGAAAGCTGTCTTGAACTGGCAGAGAGATGAATAGATTTGTAAGAGAGAGCTGGGGCGGGGGAGACTAGTCACATCCCAGATACACAGCAACTATATTAAATTATCCTTGAAAGAGATATTAAAGCCAAAACAAACAGCTCACCTACACGGTGTGTTCTGTCAACTCTCAACAGTAAGTTGAATGTTACAAATTATCAGAGAAGAAAACAAAATAGCAAGTCATTTAATGTCATTTAAGGGTACAAATTGGGTTCCAATGGGAAGAAAAATATACACAGACTATACCTATAGACCAGGCATAGGCAAACTCTGCCCTCCAGATGTTTTGGGACTACAACTCCCATCATCCCTGACCACTGGTCCTGTTAGCTAGGGATGATGGGAGTTGTAGTCCCAAAACATCTGGAGGGCCGAGTTTGCCTATGCCTGCTATAGACATTCCAGATTTCCTAAAGTTACAGCACATAAACAGACACATTGAATGATCCATACAACTGCATACAAATGCTCAGTGCTTTTTTCTGGGGGGACACAGGGGTACACATGCCCCTAAACATTTCGTAATTCTAAGTTTGGCCTCATTGAGGGGCAGTATTTCAATATGAGTAGAGTACCCCTAAACAATTTTTTTTAAGGGAAAAAGCACTGCAAATACTTAGGGTTCCCCCCCCTACCATTTTGCATATAATTAGTCAGACTTCTTTTTTAAAAAACAACAACCCATAAACCTGGCAATGCTCAGGTGGTTCAGACATAAGATAGTTGATACCAGCAAAGCACAATCTTGCCAGACCCACCAAATTCTGTGTATATATCTGTTTAAATCAGATTCCTCCTCCATTCCTACCAGCCGGGTAACCAAAGGTGATGTTTTTCTGGCTAGTACCTTTGTGGGCTTATTTACAAGTCATGCTCTGGAGCAAAGAACTCAACATTTCCCTCCCACATGCTCCTGGGAATTTTTTTTTAATTAAAAAAAACACTTGGATGGATTATAAATTGAATTAAAACAGACTACTGATTTGGTATCAGGGAATGATACTTTGCTAAGCAGGGTGGCCAGTGCACATCAAAGCATGAAGAATTTTCACTGGTCTCATCCACAGCCTGCCCCTTTGCACCAGTGCATGAGGAACTAGGAAGCTGAGGAGAGTGCTGTTGTTGTTTAGTCGTGTCCGACTCTTCGTGACCCCATGGACCAGAGCACGCCAGGCACTCCTGTCTTTCACTGCCTCTAACAGTTTGGTCAAACTCATGTTGGTAGCTTCGAGAACACTGTCCAACCATCTCGTCCTCTGTCGTCCCCTTCTCCTTGCGCCCTCAATCTTTCCCAACATCAGGGTCTTTTCTAGGGAGTCTTCTCTTCTCATTAGGTGGCCAAAGTATTGGAGCCTCAGCTTCAGGATCTGTCCTTCCAATTAGAACTCAGGGCTGATTTCCTTCAGAATGGATAGGTTTGGTCTTCTTGCAGTCCATGGGACTCTCAAGAGTCTCCTCCAGCACCATAATTCAAAAGCATCAGTTCTTCAGCGATCAGCCTTCTTTATGATCCAGCTCTCACTTCCATTCATCACTACTGTGAAAACCATAGCTTCAACTAAACGGACCTTTGTCAGCAAGGTGATGCTACCTGTTTACAAATGTGACACTCGTAGTTCATAATCTTTTCAGGTGGGTTCCCCTTAACAGAAGGTACACGTTGATTACCACAAAAACAAGCAAATGAAAAAGCTCACTCTGACCTCAACAGCAGAAGACAACACGTGGAAATGAAGGGTTGGCAGGCACAGTAGGGAGTTGTTGTTTTTTAGAACCACCCCACCATAGAGCATTGCTCCTCCTATGAAGTCTTGCACAAGCACATGAGAGTAAAAAAGAATAAAAAATAAGGTCGCTTGCCAAGAAACATATTTCACTCCAAGTGGCAAACTCCTCCCCTCCTTTGGCAATTGCCCTATGGAAATGGTTATTGAGCAAATAACTGATATGTGGATTGTTATTTTTTGCTTGTTTGCTTTTTGTTCTACCAGTGCTATACGGATATGGATTCAGAAAGATTTACTTTCTTCCTTATAAAGCCTGAAGAATAACTTACAAGGAAAAAGAAAGAAGGAATATGCAGTGAAAGATGGTTATTTGTACCCCACTATGCCTTCATCTCGGCACTTTCAAATATAGAATTAACAACTGACAGCCATCAGTTGTGAGTCATACACACTGACATTTTCTCTCTCGTCTTCACTTCTTGCTATAGAAATTGCTCATATTTCACTCCTGCCCTCCCACCTCATTTCCAAATTCTAACCATAAAATGAGTTGATATAAGAAGGGCTGAATAGAATAATGTGTCTTTCAAAAGCAGAGGGTGTTAAGCTACATCGTCATAGCCTGATATGTCACATAGCACTTTTCTACTCCTCAAATGGTCAAATTCTGGATGGGGGGTATGATCAAAAGTAGCAAAGGAAATATTAGAAAGAAAATGTTCTTAAAGTCAGGACAGTGAATCAGTAGAATCAATGGACATATTGCTGAGTGATTTAAAATGGATCAACAGGCATCACATCTAAAGATGTTTTACCTTGGGTATTAGATTAAGTATTAAGGAAACACATATTTTCCCAATACACAGAAATGTGAAATTTGGTGTGCAGCTAAAGTCAACACAGCTGGATTAAGGTGGCTGTAAATTATTATTATTTTTTTTAATCTTACTCCATTAAAACACAGGACAAATGGACTGTTATAAAATAGAGACCAGGTGTATGTGTGAATGTGTTTGTCTGGCCATACCTACACATATAATTTAGAGTGACATGAATGATGTATATTGATGGTGCTATATAAATAATAAATAGTGTATTTCACCTTGTTCTAAATAATAATAATAATAATAATAATAATAATAATAATAATAATATATTATTTATACCCCGCCCATCTGGCTGGGTTACCCCAGCCACTCTGGTCAGCTTCCAACAAAACATTAAAATACACTAATTCATGAAATATTAAAAGCTTCCCTAAACAGGGCTGCCTTCAGATGTCTTCTAAAAGTCTGGTAATTGTTGTTCTCTTTGACATCTGGTGGGAGGGCATTCCACAGGGCAGGTGCCATTACCAAGAAGGCCCTCTGCCTGGTTCCCTGTAGTTTTGCTTCTTGCAGTGAGGGAATCACCAGAAGGCCCTCAGCGCTGAACCTCAGTGTCTGGGTAGAATGATGGGGGTGGAGATGCTCCTTCAAGTATACTGGACCGAGGCCGTTTAGGGCTTTAAAGGTTAGCACCAACACTTTGAATTGTGCTTGGAAATGTACTGGGAGCCAATGTAGGTCTTTTAAGACCAGTATTATGTGGTCTCAGTGGCCGCTCCCAGTCATCAGTCTATCTGCCACATTCTGGATTAGTTGTAGTTTCCAGGTCACCTTCAAAGGTAGCCCCACATAGAGCACATTGCAGCAGTCCACGCGAGAGATAACCAGAGCATGCACCACTCTGGCAAGACAGTCCACCAGACTGAGGATCAACAACAACTTGACTCAAATACTTTGTGCCATTTATTTCTGCATGGAATGGCTGTATGAACTAATAGAAAGGAGGATCAGCAGACATCAAAATGAGGTGTGAGTCATGGTGCATGCCATTACGTAATGCATCAATGATTGCAATGGAAGCTGCATATACAAGAAATCAAAGGAGCAAACTTGATATAATGCCTAATGCATTACTTCCACTGTATATGGTAACTACACATCTAGTTCCTCTTTCCCTTCCATAGCATCTGATACAATCTACTTATGCCTAGCATTCCAATGTTTTATATCCTCCTTCACTCTTCCTGCTCCACCCTCCCCATCCAGCAGCAGCCAATGAAGGTAGAACAGGCAAATGAAACACAAAACTTTATAACATCACCTCATGCAATGAACTGCACTAAGAAGTATGAAACTGGAGGAGGGATGGAGTTGTCATGACTGGGACAGGGGCAGAAGTCTGAGGTCTGCTGGGAGTCAGAATCCATGGGGCAAGCAAGTAACTGGGACTGGAAAAAAGAAGTCAGAACCAGGGGAGAAATAAAGAGAAAGGAACAAAGTAGTAGTCGGGTCAGAAGACTAACAAAGGATTCAACGACATGGTGAAGTTTGGAAGTACCATGCTGCTTAAGCAAGACTCGATTGGGACAGGAAGCCTACTGCTTCCTGTCCTTGAAGGATCATCATGACCAGCTTGGTGAGCAGATGTCCAGGGCCAGAGGGAGTACTACCCTGAAACACTTCCACCTGAAGTTCAGTGGCTTACTTCACAGGGCAGTCATCCTCAAATCCCAGCAGCTTCTGACAGGAGCTTAGCATGTAGCTGTTATTGTCAAGTCTCAAGTACCACCTATTAACCTGAGGAAAAGATGTCAGTTCAGATAAAGTGAATCATGCGTAACTCCAGTTCAGACATAAACTGGCTCCAGTTAGGCATAACTGATTCTAATGGGATTTAGGCATAACTATCTTCTGGATGCGGGTGGCGCTGTGGTCTAAACCACTGAGCCTAGGGCTTGCCGATCAGAAGGTCAGTGGTTCGAATCCCCGCGAAGGGGTGAGCTCCCGTTGTTCAGTCCTAGCTCCTGCCAACCTAGCAGTTCAAAAGCATGTGAAAGTGCAAGTAGATAAATAGGTACCACTCCGGCAGAAAGGTAAATGGCGTTTCCGTGCACTGCTCTGGTTCACCAGAAGTGGCTTAGTCATGCTGGCCACATGACCCGGAAGCTGTCTGCGGACAAACACTGGCTCCCTCGGCCTATAGAGCGAGATGAGTGTGCAACCCCAGAGTCGGCCACGACTGGAGCTAATAGTCAGGGGTCCCTTTACCTTTATCTAACTTCTGGATCAGGACATCAGAAACCTGTCCCATTGTCTTAACTGAATTCACTTTACAAAAAAATGTGCCTCACAATGAAACTTAAAATTCATCTTTCCTCATTCAGCTATGAAATCAGAAATCTGTGTAACTGTATACACAAAACGTGCAATCAGGACTGTTTATTTTTCATTGGCTTAAATGTGATTTCTTCAGTATAATTGAAAGATTGAAGCCTGAATATGCTTTTTTCCCATAAGAACAAAAAATAAGGAAAAGCAATTCTCAAAATTCTGTACAAAATTTCACAACTTGGTTCAGGAATTAAGAGAGGGAATGGAAAAGTGCAATCTTTGAATATGCTATTATTATTTTTCTAGCTTTCACATTTCCCTAGCTTTTTATGATACATTGTAAATCTGTTGGATTTCCTTTAAAGAAAATGTGAACAGACTTATTTATACTCATCAGAATTCATGATTCTCAACATGTCACTTAAAATTTTTTAGTAATAATACATGCTTCTATTTCTGCAGCGCGTGATAGATTCTCACCATCCCAACTGTTTTCTCCTAAATCTTAACAGCCTCTCCTGTTTTTGTACAACAAAAGTCATCAAAGAATAAATTAATAAAAGTAGTTACTTATACCCATGATCACTTGCAGGAATAACTTGCCAGAGGTAAATAAACTGCTAATGTTTATGACAGACTCAATTGACCATTATGACGTTCAGCTATAACAAACCATTCCATTATATGAGAATTGTGAAGCTTTTGCTGAACAAAATTAAATCATTGCATTTCTGTGCTTTATTTTATATGCATATAAGAAATGTCAGTCTGACCACTATGGATCACTGTAGGTAAGACTGAGAGAGTTCTTAGCAATAAAATAAGCTCTTAATTGTACTGGAAAGGTCATTTAATTCAAAAAAGAGGCTGTTGCTTTGTACAAAGACCTGAAAGTGCACATATAATGCCAACACATTAGACCATAAGGTAGTATTGAATGTTGTCCACCTGCTGGTGGAAGGGATGTCAATTTTTTCTCTCCCCCCTCCTACTGTTAGTCCCTGGCACATCCTCCTAAACAGGTTTATTGGCAGCATTTTATTTCAATACAAATGTGCATCAAAAATGGGAGGCCGAGGAAAGTTGCAAGTGAACTAAAGAAATCAAAAGGTGAACTAAACTGCAAATTCTCCAGTTCCAGAACTAAGGACCCCTCAAGATGTCCTTTTTATTGTGCATTGATGATTTGTACTTGTCATAGTACAGGGTGGTTATATGCAACCCTGCTCTCAATACTATTTGTGCCTGCACATTTACTGCTTCATTTCCAGTCAGGGGATGTTCCATAAATTCCTGCCGAAATCCTGTAAATTTTCATAACACAAATGATCCAGGACATTGCTGCTTTGTGTGTGCCATTTTTGTTGCACTATATTGGAAGAATGGCTGGGGCAACCCAGCCAGATGGGTGACATAGGGTGGCGCTGTGGTCTAAACCACTGAGCATCTTGGGCTTGCCAGTCGGAAGGTCGGCGGTTCAAATACCCACAATGGAGTGAGCTCCTGTTGCTCTGCCCCAGCTCCTGATAACCTAGCAGTTCAAAAGCACACCAGTGCAAGTAGATAAATAGGTACTGCTGTGGCAGGAAGATAAATGGACTTTCCGTGTGCTCTGGTTTCCATCACAGTGTTACATTACACCAGAAGTGGTTTAGTCATGCTGGCCACATGACCCGGAAAGCTGTCAGTGGACAAACACTGGCTCCCTTGGCCTGAAAGCAAGATGAGCATCGCAACCCCATAGTCGCCTTTGACTGGACTTAACCATCCAGGGATCCTTTACCTTTACCTTAATAAAATTCTTATTGTTATTGTTATGAGTGTCTGTCCAGAAAACAATAATGCACTAACAGCAGTGACGAACTGAAGAAAAATTAATAAAACAGAATGATTCATGGGTGGTCCCTTATAAATTCACCAATGCACAATTGTTGTGTCAATGAAATGTTGCAGAATATACTCATGAAAACATACCACTCTGAAGGGACCTAAACATTTTGGAAGTCTTCAGGTGAAACCAGGATTCATGTATTGCAGACCACAATTAACTCATGGAAAGGGGAGGAAAATCATTCATTTCCAATCTGAAACTAAGGTTTTGGCAAACCTTAAATTAGTGCATTGGTATTTCTAAAATCAAAAGTATGCTATTAAGAAATGGATGCACTTTGTATTGCATCCCATGCCTGTGAGGCCTAAAAAGTATTTACAGGAACAGAAGTATTTACTTGTGTCTTTGTGAATATGACATTGCTTTCTTTTCTTTTCTTTGCTAACAAGCTCTTCGTCTACTTGACTGAACATGTCATGCATGAGGACAGTTATCCAGTACTCTAAATGAGTACACATCTAAAACTGCAAATCCCAACACTCTATTAATGTACCCCTGCATTAATAAGTCTGCTTTAGGAAAGTCTTCAAAATGTTATCATTCCAGAAAGTGTCTGTTTTGCTCCTCGTACAAACTTTGGGAGGAAGGCAGGATAACTGAAGTCCCGTGTATTTATTTACTTCTCATTTCAGTTTACAGAGTGCCCTAGAACAACAGTTCTTTGCTTGGCATACCAAGTAAAACACACACAATGCGAAAGACATTACAGTGACATACTGTATACTATGATTATGAAGTAGGGAAAACTTAACAAAACCAAGACAAATCATTTTAAAATTGTGACAATGGAATCCTGCACAATTAAGTACACAGTCCTATGGTCCCTGGAATCACATCCTAGGGGGTCAAAGGATAGCGTTGATCTATCCCATCTCATGGAGGGTGGGGTCACTGCAATGAAGGAAGAGGTCTGCTCTTTCAGGCCTCCTAGCTGTGAGCACAGACATTTCTGCTGCCCTTGCAGGTCTGTTGTCAGAGCCTTGGCAGAAGTAACAGTAGACTGGTGGGAGATCGGGGAAGATTTTAGATTAGCCAGAACCCCAGACGTCTCTCAGCTCTTTGAGATTGGGGTGCATGCTACAGTATTCTTAGTGGAATAGGTAAAAAAAAAAAAAAAGTACTTCCAAAAAATCAAAGAATGAGATGGGAATGAGAAAAATCTGCGCAGCATCAAGAGGCTTACAATGAGATTCTCAGAGAATTCCATCCTTACAGGTTAAGTACAAGATTGCCTTAGTCTGAGATACATGTGCTGATGTAGAAAGATGATTTTCAAAAAGAAAATGCAATGCCAATTCTTCAAAATGTTTTCTGGCTTTCTTTTAATATCTTGCAATTAGAGGGATGGAGTGTAGAACAGTCAAGCTGGGCTGCAATCAAAGTACAATTTTATTTTGTGTTTATGTGTGAGAGAGAGATAAAGAGAAGTTATTTTTCCTGCTCTGAGAAACTTATTCTTCATTTTACCTTGCCACTCATCTTGAATTCAATTAAGCTAGTCCTTGACAGATTTTGCTGCTGTGTGAGTCATATTTAATTGCAACTGTACATTCACATTTTTAAAAAACTGACACTAGTCCAAATACAATCTTTACACAGTGAGATACTAATATATGAACACTCCAGGCCTGCCTCTGCTTTAGAAAAGCAATAGTAGAAATAATTCCATACCAACGCAATCTTTCAAAATATAATGATCAGGGTGTGGGGAGCTGGAATCATTTATCTGCAAGCATGTTCTTACCCTGAAAGGTGTGGTGTACATCTTTTAATACATCAATTAATTAATTGCAATTACACAACCCAAACAACTCTGGAATCCAGACTGAAATTTTCAAGCTTCCATTTTACCATTTTGCTCTTGAACATGCAACCTTGCATTTGCCCAGGCAGGAGCATTATGTGACCCGTGAGAGCAGCAAAATAACCAGCTTCTACAAGGGTGATGAGATAAATCAGGACAAATCTTGATTGACAGCAGCAGGCGGGGCAAGGGTTGGCATGGCATTGGGTCCCAGGATCAGTTCATCATTCCACAAGCCCCATGTTGATGGAATGGATGCGCTGGGTTTGGATCACTCCAAACCTGTATGATAGGAGTTGGCTGGTGTTAAAACTTCCCATGGTGCAAGCCAAGCAAGCAAGGTCTCACTGGGTGACCAGGGGGCAGATTCCAACCAGGCAGACAGCTAACCCACACTTGGGTTTGCCATGGTCAATCTGCAGGTCCCTTATGGGGGCTGCCCTATACTATGCTGATCCTAACCAATGCCATTTCTGCCCTTGTACAAACAATGTTCTTCCGCCTAACAAAGGAAAGCCACTGCTCTGAGCCCTTTCTGGCCCTGTCAACCAGTGCCTCCAAATTGCTCAGTGAAGGCTCTAACCTGAGGGTGGGCGGGCAGGATGCTCTCAAAGCAGAATGGCTGTGAGCTTGAGGGAAAGCAGCCTTAGGCTTCTCCTTCCCTCTGCAGCAAGGGCTCATGGGACAGCTTTTCCCCACGAGCCCATCACACAGAGAAGATACTGGGCAAAACCTTGCCCAGTATTCTGCTGCAATCTATGGGCCACAGCACTGCTGGGCAAAGACGTCCCCTGCTTATTGGGGACAGAACAGGGCTTAAAGGGGAAAGTGGCTTTGGGAGACTTACGTACATATTTATATTTATTACATTTATATCTCACCTTTCATCCAAGGAGCACAACGTAGGACATGTTCTGAATGAATCACTGCATTAATGGTCACAACCTCCCCACACCCCCGGGTTGTGGTTTCATAATAATTCAGACTGCTATCCTTCCACTTGTTAAACATTATAAAGTACATTATGAATGAGAAACATACTGGTAAAAAGGTAAAGGTAAAGGGACCCTGACCAATGCCATTGGTAAAGGGACCCTGACCAAGTCCACTCGCGGATGACTCTGGGGTTGAGGCACTCATGTCGCTTTACTGGCCGAGGGAGCCGGCATTTGTCTGCAGACAGCTTCCGGGTCATGTGGCCAGCATGACTAAACTGCTTCTGGTGAACCAGAGCAACACACAGAAATGCCGTTTACCTTCCCGCTGGAGTGGTATCTATTTATCTACTTGCACTTTGACATGCTTTCGAACTGCTAGGGTGGCAGGAGCTGGGACTGAGCAACGGGAGCTCACCCCCGTTGTGGGGATTTGAACTGCCGACCTTCTGATCAGCAAGCCCTAGGCTCAGTGGTTTAGACCACAGCACCACCCACATCCCATACTGGTACCAGGCTGCAATACAAGTGTCTAGAATGGTAAACTCAAATCCAACACATACAAAGATTCTGACTAACTGGTGTCAAACCAAGGAGTCTCTCCAAAATGGACGTCAGAGGATTAGGTGGTCTAGACTCCACTGGATTAGAGTTGATATTTTGGGGGTTGTGTTTTTTTTAAAAAGGAATCGAGTATAATTTATTGAAAATTATTTCTGGTCAGAATTGCATCCAATTTTTTTGAGGGCATCAATCCTACCAAATTTCAGGAGAACAGGTGCACCAGTTTTCCTGCAAGGGCAGCTGTTACTGTTTCTATGTGTGTAAGAAAGGAATAAATTAATCTCCGTAAGTGTTTTGACGGTAAGTGGTCTGAAAATTGCAGACATAAGAGAGTTACCCTCTCAAAAGCCAAATAGGTATTTTGTGCAAGGCACCTTTAAAATTGATTTTGAGGTAGGAGGAACTGAAAGGAATTCATTTTCAGATAACATCATTCCCTCCAATTATAAACTAGGCCAATCCTGAACCTGGTGTTTTCTTAAACTAGAGACATAAATTTCAGTTTTACAAAGCTGATGTCTCCCTCTCTTCTACTCTTACATACTGACCTTTTTTTTATATGGTAAGTTTAGAGTCATAGTTTCGCTTTTAGTTAGATGTTTATCTGCTGTTTTTTAGAAGTCGCTGAGATTGCTGAGATGCCGCAGTGCAATTCGGGGATTCCTACCTAGATCTTGCACAGATTCTGTTCTCCTTAATAAGAGAATTTTCATATGGTGGTCTGTGAGTTTCTTAAGAAACCATAATTAAAGTATGCTGCTGATTTATCATGTGCATGTGTGCTTGTTTGTTTCATTTCTGGCATCTGGGTGAAGGCACAAGAAGCAAATGCTGGGCAAGGTAGACTCACAATTCAGTCAGTCAAAATGGGAGTATGGACAGGCATCCTGTTGAGTCAAGCAATTTAGAAGTGGAGTGATTTGAGCCAAGAAAAGCTATTTGCGTAAATTCAACACTGTTGGCAGGCTCTGTCAATAGCAGCAGTAGATTAATGGATTATGTTTGAATAATGAAACTGTTTACATCATAGCATTTGATTTTTGTAGGCATTGTATACATGTTATACATTTAGTTCATTGTTACGAAGATATAGAAGGCTTTGTCTGCATATGTTAGGTGCTATACAACGATATGCATGTCAACATATCCACAGTTTGTGCATCTCTATTCAAGTAAAGGCATGTCAGGACATCTATTCATTCATTTTTAAAATGGAATCTATCTGTCTGTCATTTTCATCAGCTATCCCAAGGGATAAGTGAATCTAATTCTTCTCTGTTTTTTCACTTTAATTCTGTTCCCTTCCCTGTCCAAATTAATCTGTGACAATGAGAATAAAAAAGGTGCTGAAATATACATTTCAAATATGTAATTTTATGGGTGCTTTCTTTTAAAATGTGAATTTAAATGTGTGTTTTCTCTCAAAATAAATATTTAAACCCAAATCTTTATATGTTTATACTTTTGAAAACTGTTATTATTATTTTTTTAATGGGAGAAATCCAGTGGTAAATTCTGTTTCAATCATCACATGAGTCCTAGACATGTGTAGACCCTTCCTGAGAAGAGGAGGACAGTTCAGAATTACAACAGAGCTTTCAGGGAGGTCACAGCTCAGAGGCAGATGAGCAGAAAGGTTGGGAAATAATGGGAGAGTAGGAGGAAGAAGAGAAAGCACCATGGGGGTGACAACTGATGGACACAGTGTTTTTAGAAAGCATTCCAGACCCCCCGCTCCCAGAACCCAGTGAGCCTTGAAAGTAGGAGAGCAAAGAGCTCAAAGGCAGAGGGTGCTTAGGGATGACACATGAGAGAGTGGGAGAGACGGAAGGGGTGGAGATTCACTTGGGACTACACCATTATCCAAGAGGCTGTGTTCCAAAGCCTTTCTCTCTAAATGCTGAATAAAAAGCAGATGATAAAAAACTTTTTCTTGTCTTTGTACGTTCCTGGGCAACTGGCCATGGGAGTTGCTTGCAGCCACCTGACGGTGTCTAGTCATTTCATACTGGAGTTCAGAAAGATCAAATTCCTCTAGTATCCTTACATTTCCTCCTTTTTCATGTGCAGACTAATGTTACAGAAGGACAAGGATGCTGCCACTTTGACAGCTGCTGCTGGTTGAACATGTCACATCTTATACGGCAGTATGGTGTTTTGGCACTCAGTGTGGCTAGGGCAAAGGTGAGAACATTGTAATGGGGCAACAGTCATTGAGCTCCATTTTAATTTTTTAGGAAGGAGGAAGTGAAACCTTCATAGTTCACGAGAAAGATTAGCATTTCCAATTGAACAAGTAACACACACTCATGTCTGGCTCTCTTGAAAATAAGTGCTAGGATCAAAATGGTGCTTTTGTTTGTTTGTTTTTTACTTAAAATGCAACTTAGTTCATGATTATGTGTGTTAGCTTTTAGTTCAACGTCTTCATGTTCAAGGGATATGTGATCAAAAAGTCACTTTTTTTGCGTTTCCGCCTCCACTTTGCTAATGTAATGCAGAAAAGTGAGTCACACAGCTATTCAGTATTGAAACATATAATTGTGCCCTGAACACATATACCGAATTTCATTACTGTATTTTAATGTTCAGTGGAGTTATTGCATTACAAACAAACTGACCAAGCAATCAAAGCAAATATGCCTGTTATTAATCCAAAAGCCTCACTTCACTTGGGATGATCAGAAATCCTAATTCTGTGAGCAATGCCTATATAAAATATACAAAAAACAAAACAAAAACAAAAAAAACCATTGTGGAGAATAAGTGGCTGAAATGGGAGACTATTAATGCAACTGTTTGCTGTTAACTAGAGTGGTCTGTATTCATTCTCTTTGCCTTTGAGTCACAAATGGAAAAACTAACACGAAACTAAAAACAGAATAAATAAATCATAATGCTTACTAAAGAAACAGTTCAAGGGAACTTGAGCACTGAATTCCTGAGAAGTGATTCTAAAATTCCATATAATGGATGCATAATTTGTGATTATTTCAAGAAGTCTTCTTTATATGAAACATATGGCATGAATTTAAATATATATAAAGATTTGTTTTCTTGCTTGCTAACCAAGGCCAGGAGAAAAACTCAAAATGGTGAAATATGGAAGACTATTCCATGTAACGAAATACAAAAAATGTCAGTATATTTTATGTCCCTTTTAATATACTTTTAAGCATCTGTAAACATATCAGCTGTTGTCCTTGCAGTGAAAGATGGGCTGCCCTGCAGAACCCATGTTTTTGCAATTCAGTTTGGACTGCCCAGAAGTCCTGAGTCCTTCCATGTGTGTCAGAAACAAAGCTGGAAGGCTACAGAGAGATGTGAGCAGGAAAGTGGGGCTACAGTGTGCATTGTGTCTGACTGGAGCACTTCTTAGTGCAGAAAAGAGGGGAAATGCTCACCATCTCATAACATGATGTAAGCTATGGAAGACACAGATACACACTGACCCCCGAAAACACTTCCACAAACTTTTCTTGTCCCCTCAAAGTAGTTGAAAATTGTCCACCTGCTCAGGGTCTCCTAAAAGCAGAAGGGGGTTTTCAGCTCATCTCCATAATCTGAATGAGAGCCAGATAGCTGTCAGAAACAGTCTACCTGTGTGTCTGAGGGGCTGCAATTTGTATCATTATTTATACATGACAGGGACCATGCCAAGGAGTGCTGCACTGAAGAAGAATGGTGGGAGCCGCCCCCTCCCCCTGACCCTAAATCTTCCCAGGAGCAGGAGGACAGCATAGATTTGGAACAGTGGTTTGCAGAGGGGCATAGTTCAGAAGGCAGAAGCTGGGAAATACTGGGTGGCAAACAGCTAGCAGAAGAAACACTAGAAATATCTGGATAGCATCCGTCCCCCCCTTCTCCAAAGTCATAAACAGCTCAGAAAGTGTCAGAACAGAAGCACAGAGGGTACAAACTCAGATTACAAGTCATAGGAGTGACACAGATTAATAGGGATGGAAGGGAGAGTGTCCCTTAATTGGGAGTACCACCATTTCTAGGAGATGTGTTCTTTGTTCTCTCGCTGTGATTATTAAAGATTCTAACTGGTAAGGTGTTCCTTTTGTTTGATGTCTTATCCACTGCCATGCGGGGAGGAAGCTGATTCCTCGAAGCCTGACAATACAATTCTGTCAGCGAATGGTTTCATTTTCTCCTTGGTGTTTTCTAAGGAGGTTTTTCTTCAGTAGAAGGAGTGACTGGCAATAGCAGTTGGTGACTTGAGTGTGGGAGGTGTTGGAGTGATTGAGTGGGTGGTGCATTTGCAAGTATTGGCGGTTGTGAGTGAGTGGAATGTGATGAGCGATAGTGAGTGAGTAGCTGATAGTGTATGATTTGTGTAGATGTAAATAAGAGTGTGGTGTGTAACATTTTATGAGTCAGTATGCGCCTTGGTAAGAGGGAGGCTGGAGAAGGAAGGGCTCGCCAGTGTGGGGCAGCTGTGAAGAATGCCAATTCCATGCTATGGATCATTAGGAAAGGATTTGAAAGCAAAACTGTCGATATCATCATTTTGTCATACTAACCTATGGTGTGACCACATTTGGTGTACTGTGAACAGGTCTAGTTGCATCACCTCAAAAAGTATATTGTAGAATTGAATATGGTTCAGAAAAAGGCTACCAAAATGATCAAGGGGATGAACCACTCCTCTATGAGGTTTGGGACTTTTTTGTTTAGGGAAAAGGCTAGTTAGAGGTGACATGATGTTTACAAAATATGCGTGGTATGGAGAAAGTGATCAGATAAAAGTTTGTTGGGATATTATTTACTTGTTCTTTTGTATTGTAGTTTTATTTAACACGGCATTGCATTGCCTTACATTGCAGTTCCTCAGTTTCGCTGTTTCTTTCATATCTGCACATATATAGTGTTTGTTATTTTGTAAACTGCTTATAGACTGTATTGTGCATTGTATGGATATATTAATTAAATAAATAAGATCAGTTTCCATGCTTGTAGACCAAGAAAACAAAATCAAATTCCAAGTTAAAACGGTTAACATGGAGACAGTACCCTGAAGGTGAGTGACTTTTTTCCCCAACCCATGAACATCTCAATCTCATCCCATAACGGTAACCTCTCGTATTTACTCTTAGTTGGTCAGCTCTTATATATTTAAAATTTAAACCTGAAAAAGAGACTGACATACAATAATATATATCTGAAAATCCAGTTAAAATAAGATTTCGCAGCACAATGCATGTTTCTAGTTTTATTAGTTTTAGCAAGTATTTTGAAGTGCAGTTGTACACCCATCTTTCCAGAAGCAAAACTATCTATATTTAATAGAGAATACTCCCATTAAAGTGTGCACAGATTTCCAGCCTTCAACACTCCATATATTATTTCTAAAACTCCATCTTTTTAAAGCTTGTGGCCTACCAGACATTGCTTCCCACCAGCCCCAACTAGTATGGCCAATGGGCCAGGTATTTCTTTCATTACTTGAAGATTCTTTTCATAAAATGAACATGCTGGCACCCTTGTTCTGTTTTCACAATGTGTTCATAATTACAATTTAAAAAAAAACAAAACTCAACAGAGCAAACTTATAATAAGGTAAAATTACATCTTATGAAATAATATAATTTCCATAACAGCTAGTTATGGAGCTAGATAGTTGTTGTTGTTTTCAACAAGATCTGGAAGGTAAAAGGTAAAGGTGAGGGTAAAGGACCACTGAACTGTTAAGTCCAGTCAAAAGCGACTATGGGATGTGGCGCTCATCTCACTTCAGGCTGAGAGAGCCAGCGTTGGTCCACACAGCTTTCTGGGTCATGTGGCCAGCATGACTAAACCACTTCTGGAGCAACGGAACACTGTGACGGAAGCCAGAGCCCACTGTCTGTAAATATAGCTCAAGAGTTAAATGGGACTTTTTCCCAGCTAAGAGTCTATAGGATTGCAGCCTGAATCCCATGGGTGGTGAGCTAATTTTCATATAGGTTTTTTGTGGTTTTAGGAAAAGGTTACAAACCACCATGACATTTTCCTGTTCAAAACACCTACAATTCTCTTATGGAAATAGGTGACTATTGAATTTATCGCTGATGGAAAAATAGTTAGCTGTTAGGAAAATTATATTATTTCATGGATGTAATTTTACCTTATTATAAGTTTGCTCTGTTGAGTTTTATTTTTAAAAAAATGTAATTATGAACACACTGTGAAAACAGAACAAGGGTGCCAGCATGTTCATTTTATGAAAAGAATCTTTAAATAATGAAAGAAATACCTAGAAACCCTGTTATTATGCCTTTTTATATTAAAACAAATCTAAACTTATTAAAAGACCTTGGAACACAGCTTTTCCACTTCTGCTTTCCCTTACATTGTTTGAGATGATTTGCTGTATTTAATTTTAATTATTTGAATTAGCACTGCATATTTAATTATAAAGCACTGAATGTGATTAATGCAAACAGTAGGAACCTTGTTGTCAAAAGACAAAGAAATAGGCATTTTCCACGAACGCAAGGAGTGGGGGTTTTTTTTGGGTTTTTTTACTATGCTCTCTCTGGCTAAAATATAACACACACCTGCACCAACAACTTAAACCAGTTTAACAGTAATTCCAGCTCCTAGAGAACCCAGTGAACTGTGTTTGTTTAGAGGGTGTTTTGAAAGACTTAAGGGATACACGAGTCAGGATGCTAGACAGGAATTGCATGTCTCCAACCTGAAAAGAACAGATACAGTAAATACCTGATACAACAAAGTCCGGTGTCATTTAGTGATTAAAACAAAATACACCACTATTGTTGAAAAAATAAATAAATCTGTAATGGTAAAAAACATGTCAGAAGACCCTACCATTTGACAAAGTAAGGAGACTACCTCAGGCGGCAGGTACAGTGGAATGCAGATTGGTGATAGGACATTGGGTAACTATTATTATTATATATTTCTTTATATCCCGGCACTTCCCCTAGCAGGAACTCAGGAGAACAGTGTATGTAACACACAGCCTGCCCATTGCTAGCTTGTTTGTGTTTACATACAGTGAATTACACTGCCTCATCACCAGTGTTGAGGTAAGATCCAAATTCATGTCTGGTGGGCTTTGATACACAAGAATGTTAAGAAGAGTCAGTGGCCCAACTAGTCTAGCACCTTGTTCTTACATTGGCCAGTCACATACCATAGGAAGCATGCAAGACTGGCCAGTCACTTACCATAGGTAAGCACTTCCCCCTTCTGTGCTTTCCAGCAAATGAAATTTGGAAACATATTCTCTCTGACAGTGGAAGAAAGCTGTCAGGATTAGCAATCACTGGTAGTCTTATCTCACATGAATTTTTCTAATCCTTTTTTAAAGCCATCCAAGTAGGCAACCATCACTACCTGTGGGGTGAATTCCACAGTTTAATTATATAGTGATCAAAGAAGTACCAAAAAATCCAACATTCAGCTTCATTGGAAGTCTTTGAGTGTTGTAAGAGAGGGACAGAAGCTTTTCTCTATCCACTTTCTCCATACCATTCAGACAGAGGTGTATCTACTGCGAAAATAATGAAGCTTAAGCTTTAGGGCCCCTAATCCAGGAGGGGCCCCAGAAGTGACTTTAGTCCACATTGCATCATCATCATTATCATCAATGGGTTCAGTAGACCTAATTGGAGTTGTATGGGTCAAATTGATTTTTGTTGTTGTTGTATATATTTCAACAATCCCAAAGTTTGAGAGACAGTAGCACAGATGTTGTGAAGATGGTCTTAACAACCCCACTGGAGAAGATGACAGTGGTTACCCAGACTTGGTTGCTGGTTGAGAAGGGGTTTCTATAACAGTTCATGCTTCAGGGTCCAAAAAATGTAGTTCCGCCAATGTGTACAGAATTTTATAAACTTCTGTCATGTCATCTCTTACATTTTCTTTAAACTAGAAAGCCCCAAACATGACAACCTCCCCTCACAGAGTAACTCTATCCCCCTGATCATTTTGGTTGCTCTTTTCTGATCTTTTCTAAAGCATTCTAAACTTTGTTGTTGCTGCTGTTGTTGTTTTTAAAAAACCAATAAAACAGCAAAAACTATATGCCAACAGCAGTTATATGATATAAAACATATCTGAAAAAAATGAGAGAGCACAAAAATAGCACAAGATCACTAAAATTTCAACCATTCATATTTCCTGAAAGGAAACAATGAAAGAAACAGCGGGTGACTTAAAACTAAGAGAAAGAAAGAAGAATAATTTATTGAAGGGGGAGGAGAGGGGAAGAAGCAAGGTGAATAATTTAGAAGGGTTTGTAGTTCAAGGCAGGGGAGAGAGAGAGAGAGAGAGAGAGAGAGAGAGAGAGAGAGATGGAATAAATTAAATGAGTGGTTCACAGGTGAGTGAATACTCAGACAATGACAGCCCTGAGCAATGACAGCCCTGAGCTGGGATCATTTGTAGATCTCAGTCTCTGCCTGGGGTACCAACTTGAATAAAATATTGAGGGGGGCAAGTAAGCCCCACCCCACATAACTGATCACAAGGCACAGCACACACACACACACACACACACACACACACACTATTTTAATGGCAATGCCAATCAACTTGGGGGCCAGCCCCCTCAAATATTTTATTGGGTTCCCTTCAGCCCTCTGGAGTTGGCTCCTATGGTCTCCATCACTCTAGCCCTATTTAGGAGCTATTAAAAGGTATAAGTTAATGCTTAAATTACCACCAGCAGTGAGCACACTACTTCTGTCCCCCATGCCCATTTTCATCGGAAGTGGAAAATGAATGTTGGCAGCAGGCAGCCTCCATACAGTGCCCCACACACTTTGAAATCCTGGAAAATCCATAAACAGGGATTTTTTCATTCTCCTGGGTTACCGTTTATATTTCCATAGTTACTCTGCAGTGTTACCAGTCTCTCTTTCCTCTCCCAATCTCTTCAAACAACTCTCAAAATATCACCAGAGTTCTCCCCCCAATCTTCACAGAGAGAACTTTTCCGGACTCTAAAGACAGTCCTATGGGCCACATATGGCTGTGCTTTCAGGCATCCCACAGATGGTTACATATAAATTGTCTTACAAACTCAGTGGGGACAGAGAAAGCATCGCATTCTCAGGCCATATTTTATTACAATCTCTACTCCACTTTACCTGTGGAAGTTTCAATCAGCAAAAAGAAAGAGAAAAACGAACTAGGCAAGCTTGAGGTGTTTGCTGAAACGTCGAGAAACTAGAGTATATGTCCCAGCTTCGAAAGCTACAGAAGTTAAAAGACATCTGGCATGGACATATTTTTATATGATAGTTCGTCATGGATTTGAACCAACATCCCCCCAGAGAGATTAAACAGCTTAACAGCCAGATGCAGCAGATTGGTATTTGGCATATGTGGAGCTGATAAAGTTACCAATTTCAAAGTGAACAGAAAGGATTGCAAATGTTCCAGCCACCACAATCAAAAATGGGAATTCTCAAATTTAAGTTTGTAGGTAAGGCAAGTAGAAATCTGTTTCAATCAACTAAGAGTTGTGGTCCTTGAATTGTTCCATTGACCCATGATCCATTGCTTTCAACAGAGGACTTTTTAAGAGTGGTATAAGAGACAGAGGATACTTCAATAAGGTTCACAGATTGAATTTTGCACATCAGATTTTAGTCTTCTGGCACAACAATGCACCTCTAAAAGAACCACAAGAAACTTTGTTCTGACATTTGAACAAGAGCTTGTGTATATAGCCTTGACTGCATTAAAACAATGAGAATAAGAGTCATGCCTCCTTTTTCAATTCTCACTTCCTCATACTGGTTTAACTTGTTACTTCCATTCAGTTACAAAGAAATCAGTTTAGAAATGTTTTTATATCATCATCTTTAAACTTCTATCCCACCCTTCCTCCAAAAGGAACCAAGGGCAGCAAACATCAAAATATTAAACCAGTACAATTTAAATTGGAATATAAATATATTTATAACACTTAAGAACAAAACCATAAAAAACACATCAAAAAAAAAAAAAGAACATCTAAACACATTTAAAAGCAGAGTTATTAATTTCATGGTTGCCATGGCCAGTATCTGCCATCAAATTCCAGGGGAAACTGGAATGTTTCTAAGTTATTTCTGAAAGCCAATAATGAGGAAGATAGATGCACCCCATTCACGAAGGCATTCCACAAATGAGGAGCCACCACCCAGAAGACCTTGTGATGGGTCAATGTCAACCAGCCTCAGCACCAAGAGGGCCCTTCCTACTGATTGTATGGCCCAAGGTGATTGATACTGGGGAAATGGCTCTTTTAGATATTTGGGTCCCAAGCTCTTTAGGGCTTTTTGAGATAGCACTAGGACCTTGAACTGGGCGCAGGAGCTTACTGGCAGCCATCACAGAGCTTTCATGACCATCAATACATGATCCCACCTACCAAACTATCAGCTGCATTCTGCAGTACCAGCAGCTATTGGACTATCTTCAAAGGAAGCCCCGTGACATGAGTGGGAGATTACTAGAGCATGGACAACCAAGGACAGACTATCCCTGGCCAGGAACGGCTATAACTGGTGAATAGCCTAAGCTGGGTACAAATACCCCAAGACACAGAAGCCACTTGAGATTATGAACCTGTTCATTTGGGGGAATTCAACACTTCCAAGGACAGGGCATACACCTAATTTTTTCGGCATGGGAACCAACTATTCACAGCTCCTCTTTCTTGTTAGGGTTCAGCCTCAGTTTATTAGCTCCCATCTAGCACTTCACTGCTTCCAAACACCAGTCCAACATTTTCACAGCTTCTCCTGCTTCAGACGGGGGGGGGGGGGGGGGGAGAGAGAGAGAGAGAGAGAGAGAGAGAGAGAGAGAGAGAGAGCTATGTGTCATCAGCATAATGATCATAGCAGTATGCTTCAAATCCTTGGACAACAGCTCACAACAGTTTCAGATAGATGTTAAATAGCAAAGGAGATAGAATGCACCCTTGTGGGACCCCCACAATTCAAAAGCCCTGGGGCTGAGCAATTACTTCTGGTGACAGCCCTGCAGTAGGAACAGAACTGTTCCCTCCCTCTGAGTAGTCCCAGAAGAATAACACAGTCAATGATGTCAAAAGCAGCTGAGAGATCAAGAAGAACCAAAAGAGTCACACTCCACCTATCTCTCTCCTGAAAAATTACTTCTTGAGACATTTTTGCAAAGCCCTTTTAAAAATATAGGAGATGGACAAATTGACATATTTAATTTCTACCATATACTTCAAACAGAGAAATGGTGCTGATAAAATAGCTTTTACACCAAATATTCCCAACCTTTTGCTATAAATTATTTGTAGCAAAATATTTTATAAATTATTTTATAGCAAATCTTTGCTACCTTTTGATATAGATTATTTTCCCCTGTAAACAATCCTTCAGCTGATGGCTAATTAATTAATGCTAATTAATTTTGTCATATGTTCAGAAAAATCTGGTAAGCTTCTGATGGCCTGCACATTCACCTCCCCTGGATGTCCTGTGATCTGAAAATTTCAATGCTCTGTCGGGCTCTACTCAGCAGAAAGAATCCTGCTGACAAAAGTGCCACGGGCTGTTCTCACACCTTCCTTCTGTCAGACAGACTGCTATTTTAAAGAACTGTTGCAATCCCTCACTTCACGTGCTGTGTCAAAAGCCTTTGCACGTTGTGATAATTCTTCAGTGTGTACAGAGACGGAGGCCATATCCACATCATACGTTTAAAGCCCTGTTGTACTGTTTCAACAGTCATGATGCTCCCGACAGAATCCTGGGAACTGTGGGCCATATTCAACTAATGAGTCCCATCTGTGGAAGCCCACCCAAGGACTTCCACTTCTGCTACGGGGCTTTCACCCCTCTTCTCCCTCATGGAATTGGCTCTGAATGAAGTTCTGGAGAACCCCCAGAACAGCACACAGTTCCCCCCAGAATTGCTCTGTCTGGCAAGCTGAAATGCTTTTTCTCATGGAGTGTGTTGAAAACACGCCCCCGGGAAGGCTACCAACTTCCCAAGTCTTTGGAGCGTCTCTCCAGTGGTCCTCCAGCTGTCAACATTTCCCTTTTTTTAAAGGGAAATTCCCTTATTCCGAATAGGATTCCTCGCAAGAAAAGGGAAATGTTGACAGCTATGTCCCTGCCTGTAAATCTCCCTCAGTCCAGAGAGACCGATGATAAGCGACCCTTCTCTCCTGAGAAGAGCACGCCAATCTTCTGGCATATCATAGCAGAAGAAAGACTCTATCATAGTTCCTAAACTACTTTATTTACAGTCTTATAATACAGAGACTCCATCAGCACATCTGTGCTCTTTGAACACCAGTACAGAAAACTTTGACACATACAGAAGTGAAACTAACTTCCAACAGTACAGGTCCATTCTAGAACGCCCAGAAAACTACAATATGGTGCAGAGTTTCTTATTCCTTGGGCACTTCCATTTGTTCATACCTTTATTACAGACCTAGCCTAGTTATGAGAAGCAAGTGGGGAGAGTGATCTTTGATCGCCCATTCATGGAAAAGTGCATTGTCCATCACAAACACCTTAAAACCATGTTGTGTTCTACATTCTGATCTTGTCTTCTCTTGAGGGGGGGGGGGAGCATACTGGCTGAAAGGGAAAGTCAGTGGGCCATTCCCTCTCATTTTTAGGCATGTTGTGGGGGAACTTCATCTTAGACACTTGTGGCTTGCAGCTGAGAAAGGCAGAAATGGAATGGTGAGGGTAAAAAGAAGAGGCAAAAATATACAAGCAAACTGATTTATACCAAGCATACTCTTCTTCCCACTTGGCTCCAGCACTCTCTGATGCTGAATAGACAGCGGCTGTTTGGCTTTTCTATAGCCATCTGACCTTTCCCCAGTGTACATTAGCCTCCAGCTGATCCAACCTCAGTGGCCTTTTGGGGCTCATGGACTTTGTCAGGTTTATTGGACTTTCAATAGTCTGAGCCTCAGGAAAATCCTTTAGTGCAGCCCTTCTTATCACAAAGCAATTACTAGATTTCTTTAGACTTGTTGAAATTCAGGGACAGAACTTACCACAAAGGTTAAGGAGTCAAAAAATCAGATTAGATCTTGGTTTCAATCAGTCCTCCTGACTTCACCTCCTAACCAGGCATTCAGCTTCTCAGGGCACATGACACCAGCAGGCAGTGATGTGTGTGTGTTGCAGGGAATCAATTTGACATGTAAAGGTGTCTGAATGTGGAAAATATGTTTGGTCCAGATTTAAAAAGGAATTTTTGGCTTTGGAGTCATCATTATCATCATTTTCCATTCTAAGAGGACAGGTTATCTCTATGGTTTTAACTGCTTTTAATGCTGTATTTTTATATTGCTTGTACAGTGGTACCTTGGTTCCTGAGTGGCTTAGTTGTCAAACAAATTGGCTCCTGAACACTGCGAACGTGGAAGTAAGTGTTCTGGTTTGCGAACGTTTTTCAGAAGCCAAATGTCCGAAGCAGCGTCTGCTTGAGTGCAGGAAGCTCCTGTAGCCAATTGGAAGCTGCGCCTTGGTTTTCGAATGGTTTTGGGAGTCGAATGGACTCCCAGAATGGATTAAGCCTGAGAACCAAGGTATGACTGTATTGTAGTAATCATTAAAAACAAAAATATAGTAAACAAACACCTTTCACCCTGGCTGCAGCATGTCATCAGGATATTGGATGTAAGGATTGCTTTGCTATGGACTCACTCCATCCACACCTACCATAGAATTGCTCTGCAAAATAATATTATTTGGAAAGCCAAAAAGCTTTCTTCTTCATACACCTCCCACAATATGGCTGCTAAACCTGATGACTATGTTCTACCTCTACTATCAGAGGTGGTATGTTTCTGAATGCCAGTTGTTGGACACCACAGGAGATGGGAGTACTGTGTGCTCAGGTCCAGTTAATGTGCTTCTCATGGGTATGTGGTTGGCCACTGTGAAAAATAGGACAGGCATTGGCCTGATCCAGCAAGTTCTTCAGTGTCCCACCATGGCTAACCTGATCCATGTGGAAAGCCTCAAAGCAGGTCAGGAGGGCAACAACCTGCTCTTTCCCCCCAGCAACTGGTAGCCTTTGATTGTGGATGTGGTATATATTAGCCATCACTAGTATTAGCCATTGATAGACAGCATTCATATTCAGAACCCATATTTGCTGATATGCACAGAGATTATAGCAAGTGACACTGATATGCAAATGGAAGCTTGGTTGTGAATGCAGGTCTTATAGGAAGCTTCATTATACTGAGTCAAACCATTAGTCCATTTGGCTCAGTACTGGCTCATGGACCAGCAGTTGGTCTCAGATAGGAGTCTCTTTCCGAATCCAACCTGGAGATGTGAGGGACTGAACCTGGGGCCTTTTGTATGCTGTACCACTAAACTCCAGCCCTATGCTGGACTAGGGTATATGTATTCCACTTTGATCTAGGAAGCTCAATTCCTGGTCAAGTAGCCTTGCCAATATCATTGTTTAGGAATCAAGCAGGAAGATGAATCACTGGAACAAAGTTAAACATGGCAGAGTATACTAGCATCCTAAGCCAAGTGCATAAACCATGATCCATAACCCCTCTGGTGCACAGGATTCTCTCTGTGGGTTATGGCAGAGAGAGATTCCATGGCAATCAGGAGACTGTGTTTGTGTAATGTAGATCACAGCCATCAAGTGGAAATAGATCCTGGATCACAGCCATCAAGTGGAAATAGATCCTATAGATCCCAATGTTTCTTAATACCATGTAACAATTGAGAGGCATTAAGATTGCATTATAAAATATTTTCAGCTAAATTTACACAGCAATAATTACCATCTGGGCCCTGTGAAGTTACTATTTAACTCTGAATATTTGAGCTCTGCTACTTTAATCTTTTAGCTAAACCCTCACAGCTGCTCAGCCTGATATACAACTCAGTCCTTGGGATATTTTTCATGCAACTGACTCAAAGTAACACTCTTCCAATAACTGACCTTCTGCTATGCCACACAATCACAGATGACAATGGTTCATGCCTCGAGCTGTTTCAACAAGTAGGATAATCTGTATGTTGCTTTGGCATTGTGTGCAATGATCAAGCAGAAGTTTACAGCAAGATTAAACAGAGTTAGATAAAACTGGATTTCAGTGGCAGAAAAAATTGGTGTGCTGCGGAATGAGATGATCATTCAGGGCATTATAGTAATACCTCTGCAAACTATATGACAATGTAAAATGTGTCTGTGTTTGTATATCTGTGTTGTTAGTGCTCCACAAAGTTCCACAGTACAGGAAAAACCCAACCCACTAGGTTGGAGATAGCACAGATTGAACTCATCAGATTGGAGATAATTTACAATTTCTACCAATGAAAAGAGGCAAGAGCCCAAGTAAGATGGAGATTGGTAGTCCTGGGGCTGCAAAATAGAATGCAAAGTAAGGCAAAGGTAAGACCCTGGGCAAGGACTACGGTACTTATTCAGAGTTCAGCACCATCAGAAGAGTTCTGAAGCAGAAGCAGCAAGTTGTCTCAGTACTGACCTCGAAAAACTGCCCAAGTGTTTATACTCTTGGCTACGTAGTCAAAACTCAGCCTCCCTCCCCCGAGCATTGTATTTGGCAAGGTAAAGGCCTGTTTTACTTTTCCTGAAGCCATTGTTTTCTTTCAGGAACAAGGGTTTCAAGCTGCAGGGTCTTCTTTGGGAGAAAGTGCCTCAGATCTCTCCAGAACCTACAAAATGCCCATAGGCCAATAATTGGAATCTGGTGGAAAAAATGCCTCCACAGTGTTCTGTGTCCTCCAGAGTCTACTGGTGTGTGAAACCCCTGTATCTAAGGATTATTGGTCCAGACCCATGAGAGCAACATAAGCATCACTCAACATACTTCACAACACACTTTGTGTTTATTAGACCAGAATTAGGTCTTCTATTGCCTGGGAATGATGCTGAACATCATTTCCTGCAAAGAATGATGAGACTTGTAGTCTAACACCATTACTCACAATCAGAAAATGTCATTTTTCACCAGAAAGGAGACCGGATGAGGCTCTCCTATCATCACTAGACTTTCCTCCCTATCCTCCTATTCTCCTAACATTCAAGGTCTTTGTAAGATGGGAACAGGTAGCGGGTAGACCAGGGTGCCTGGGTGCAAGAAGAAATCAAGTAGGAGGCCTGTTTAAGGGGGACAGGGCCTCCCTGGGTTCTGCCTGTAGCAATTCAATCAGTGATGCTCACATAGTTGAGTGCCCACCTTTGTTGAATGCCTACTTCATTTCCACTTAGGATTGATGTATATGGAAATGACAACTGATCTCAGTGAAGCCACTGGATATCTAGTAACGACAAGAAACTCTTTAGATGGAGTAAAAAAGCTGCACCGGCTGTTTTATCTATTTAATGCTAACATTCCAATTGGAGGCTGGCTGTTAGAAGGTAGGGAATGTTGGCAAATATAAGCTAGCCTCTCAGATAGCAATTAGAGCAGTCCTTGCCAACCTCACTAATTAATTATCTATACAACTAGCTTCATAGAGAATGTACTCAACACACACTGCTTTTTTTGAAAACATATCTGAATGAACGTGACATCCAGTGAAAGGTAGAATTTAAAAATAAAACCCCAACAACTCAGTTAATACAATATCCTTCCCAACATTAGTCTATTCACTGGTTACAAGCACAACAGACACCTCACCCTGAAGAATCAACTGCTTCATTCCAATTGCTTAGGGGCCGTGTGGAAAATATCAGTTTTGTGTTTGTGTGAATTCTTAGAATAATTGTCGCCACTTTAATAAGATCAGAATCTTATTAAAGTGGTGACAATTATTCCAAGAATTGGAATAGGGGCATGTACTATGATGATATAATTAAGTTGACAATATAACATGGACTTTAGTGAATTTCACCCTGAAGCTGTCATACATACTTGGTGGAAAGGCTCTCTCCATATTGGCCAGTACAGGTCCTGCAGACTGCAGGGGAGGTCTGTTTTTTTATCTCCTCAGCAAGCAGAACTCATGATGTGGTGGCACACGACAAGGCTTTCTTGGTAGCACCAACCACACTTGCTGAACTTCCTCCCTATGGAAATCAAACTGTCTCTTCACTCATGTTTAGTCATTAGTTGAAGACATCTCTTAACAAGGAAGGTTTGGTGAATTAATATTGTATTGTAGCTGCTATTTGATTGTTTTGTAGTATTCTTCTGTATATTGGATATACCGTAGAGATGTTATTATTGCTATTGTTATTTATTAATTACCTTTCATATACAGTATGCCCAGAGACAATATAGAAAATGTAATAAAACAGCTAAAAAAACAGTTATTGAAATAGTAGAAGTTAAGTTTTAAAACAATACAAAATGGAGACCTATTCATCCAGTTAGGAAAGCTTCATGGCTCAAATGTCTTCCATTGTTTCCAGAAAGTGCAAATAATGGGTGCCTGTTATATCTTGACAGGAATGCTGTTCCACAGAACAGGGGCAGCCATGCTAAAATCCCCTGTCCAAGTTATAACCGGATCCCTTTAATGGATAATTTTGACTCACTAATGTATATGTTGATTGAATTGTTACCATCTAGCTTCATGAATCTGCCAGTAGACGTGACTCTGATCAATTGGTCATGGTGCAAATCCATAGCAGAGAAACAGTCAGTAGGGGTAGCTAGCTCACAGTACAATGCTAGACATGTATGTTCAGTTCTGTGAAGGAGTTCTAGGACTCCACATTTTAAAATATAATATTCTTTTCCAGCATGTGTTTATATGTAAAGGTTGTTTTATTGCTTGTACGTTGCTTTAGGGCCAAACTAGGTCATGTAAGAAACTGCATGATCACATTTCACACACAATGTTTTACTTTTTGTTGATGTTGAGCAGCAACTTGGGCGGGGTGTTGTGAGTCAGGATTGGAACCACAGTGCATGTTGATTTAATTATTTCTCCCTATACATTGAAACTGAGCTTTCAAGGCAAATAGGTGATCATCTGTCAGCCTGGAAAAGAGGAGACAGAAAGGAGATATGATAGCCATCTTCAAATATCTTAAGGGCTGTCACTTGGAAGAAGGAACAAGCTTGTTTTCTCCTGCTCTTGAGGGTAGGACTCAAGCCAATAGTTGCAAGTTACAAGAAAGGAGATTCCAGTTAAACATCAGGAAAAACTTTCTGACAGTAAGAGCTATTCGACAGTGGAATGGTTTGGAGGCTGGATGGCCATCTGTCATGGATGCTTTGGAACAGATTCCTGCATTGCAGAGGGTTGAACCAGATGACCCTCAGGGTCCCTTCCAACTCTAGAGTTCTATGATTCTATTCTGACCTGACACATAGCCGCTTGATATGCGTTTTTAGCAAATGAAAAATGTGCTGGCATTAGGAACTGTGAGGCCTGTCTTCAGGTCTTAGCCCATAACCCTGTCCCTTATTACCTCTTTCATATCCTAAGAGTGCATCTTGTGTGGCGTTTCCTGCTTTCAGCTATGCCAGCTCTCAGAACTTGTGTAATAGCATTTGGGCCCTTTTTGCAAGTGATGGTTATAAGTAAAACGCAACCGCATAACAATGGACTAGGCTCTTTATGTATCGGCTAAGTGAGAATGAATCATTTTGTTCCTTTTTTCACCTTGAGATTTGAAATCTCAGTGATGCAAAAAATATCAGAGTGAAACAAAGTCCATTTTTAATAGCAACCTGAGCAACACCTTCAGACTGATAAAATCAAATATTTTTGCATGCTTGACTAATCCAAAGAAAAAAGAAAAAGGATTTGGGATACAGACACTCTGGGGTTAGCCAAAGCTGGTTTAACAACTTGACACGCACAGAGAACAAAGAGCTGCAGCAGGAGACTTACATAAGGCTCCCAGGAGGGTATTCCACCAGAGTTATAACATTTCCAAATATGCCGTATATTGCAAGTATTACCTTTGCTGTTGCATAGGAACAGATGCACTGAAAGAGACCCGTTTTTAATAAAGCAATTTCCATTTTAAATAACATGAGGTAGACACTGTAGAAATAGCTTCCAATCCCACAAGAGCCAACTCCAGCTATTAAAATGCAGTGGTGTCCCTGCCATACAAAAAGTGGCTGCTGTGGCTCCTCAAGCATGGGAATTGTGGAGAGCAGGAACGGTTAAAGCTTCTGCTGTCAAAAATTAACACTGTTAATTAAGCTGTTGCTTTTGTGCGGTGTGTGTGTTTGGTTCCAACATCTTTTCATTTTGCTGCAGGCATCTCCCTTTTATTTGCTTGAATTTTACACTTAGTAATAAGATGGAATGTCACCCTCACTGAACTTGTAAGAATGGCTTGATTGCTTTTAAAAACTTTTTTATTTGTTTGTTTTGCCCATTGCTTTATTGTCTTGTACACTGCTTTGATAGCTTCAGGATGCAAAGTGGCATAAACATTTGTCATCATTTGCAGTCACGCAGAATTCCTTGTAATTTTTGCTGTGCTTCTCCAGATAATATACTATGCATCTAGGCTATATTCATTCACTCTGAACACTTTATTTTTTGGCAGGGGGAGGGGGAGGCAATATTGATGCCAACCTGCCACCTGAGTGTCCAGGAGCACTGAGAGAACAGGGGCAGCCCTAAATTGTATTTCTGCTCCTTAAAGGCAAATGTGAACCATCCAGAACAGACAAAAGAGCCTTTCCTGGCTGTACCGGCTCTTATGTTTGACTGAGCTTCAGTTTATTTGACCTCGTTAAGTCCATCACTGTTTCCAGGCACATGTTATGGGGATCCCCTACATTACATTGATCAGATGAAAGGAAGGGCAGAGCAGAGCTTGTAGCACCATCATGCTGAGGGAAGCTCATCCCAAATCTCTGATGACTTTACCCCAACAGCTTAATGTTACAAAACTTGAGAAATTAACTCTGCAGAACTCTACAGGGCAAACCCTGTTGGGAAGAACACTGGTCTCCCAGTACCACCATCTGTCTTCTGCCAGTGAGTCATGAACAGAAACACTGAAACCTGGTGCCTCCAAGTTCTGCAGAATATGGCATCATCAGTGTACAGAGGACAGAAGAAATAGTATTTTCACACTTCCTCAGCTGCAAACTGCCATCTATGCTGTTCAACATCTACTAGGAGAAGTCATCAGAGGACATGGGGTTTGGTGTCATCAGCATGCTGGCGATGCCCAGGTCTATTTGTTTTTAATCAGACCATGTAAGGCAGTGGAGTTCTTGATATGTGTTTGGATCAGGAGTTGACAGAATAAGGGTAAATAAACCAGTCTAGATAGTGTGGATTGATTGGCTGGATTTGGCTATCGGGATGGCTTGCAGTCCACTGTTAGATCCACATGGAAGGTGCTGTTAAACCTTGCCTTCTTCCTGGATTTCCTGGTGGCAGCTGTGGCCCAGAGTGCCTTTTATGAATTCTGTCTAATATGCCAGATACATCACTGCTAGAAGAGATTGTGGCACTATCATTTATGCTCTGATGACTTCTGTTTTAAATTGGTGTAATGTGCTCTAGATAGAGCTGTCTTTGAAGGAGGTTTGAAAAGGTCAGCTCGTAAACAATGTAGTAATCCACAAGTTAATATGCATGATCTAAAATTTCTTCTTTTCACAGAAATCATTTCTTTTGAAGCATCCACACTTGCTAGGGCCTTTTCAAAATGTTTGCTCTTACTTTAAATGCCTAAGTGGCTTGGCTGCTGATTCTCCTCTGTTAACCCCCAAACACTTAAGATCTTCTGATGAGACCCTACTCAACTCACAGCTGGCTTTAACTATCTATGAAAGCAGGGATCGAGCAGTCAATTGGTTGGCAGAACCTTTCTAAGCAGCTTGCCCATGCAACCTCAAATTCAATAACTGACATTTGTCCTTCTGCTCAGGGAAGGCCAAGCACGCTTGCAGTGCAAACCCCAGAGCCAGTGTGGAGGAGCAGTTAAGAGTGGTAGACTCGTAATCTGGTGAACAGGGTTTGCGTTTCCGCTCCTCCACATGCAGCTGCTGGGTGACCTTGGGCTAGTCACACTTCTCTGAAGTCTCTCAGCCCCACTCACCTCGCAGAGTGCTTGTTGTGGAGGAGGAAGGGAAAGGAGAATGTTAGCCGCTTTGAGACTCCTTCGGGTAGTGATAAAGTGGGATATCAAATCCAACAAACTCCTCCTCCTCTTCTTCATCTTCCACATCTAGTGTGGCATATTAATCAAATCAGTTATGTGCCCTTTTATCTACTAGGTGCTCCACAAATGAATCACAGCAGGCATCAGAGATTACTTTAGTTTCACAATGAAAAATGTCCACCCCACAGCACATGCAACATTCAAAGTGTTGGTGCTGACCTTTAAAGCTCTAAATGGCCTTGGTTGTCTCCATCCCTATCGCTCAGCCTGGACATTGAGGTCCTCCTCCAAGGGTCTTCTGCTACTTTCCTCACTGTGAGAACTGAAGTTACAGGGAACCAGGCAAAGGGCCTTCTTGTTAGTGGTGCCCTCCCTGTGGAATGTCCTCCTTTCAGATGTAAAGGAGATAAAGAATTACACAACTTTTAGAAGACATCTGAAGGCAGCCCTGTATCGGGAGGTTTTAACGCTTGATGTTTTTTTTTTTTTTTTTAAAGCAATTTATTAAATTTTACAATAAAAATAGACAAGATAAACAATGTAACATCGGTCTTAACATATTTTCACATTTTCTTTGGACTTCCTCACATCTCCCGCTCCCATTTTCATCGTTGAAACATTTTGTCAGCAATTTATCATCTTATTTAAAATCTTATATCCCTTCTATATTTCATAATCATATAATTCTCAAAAGGAGCTAAATTTTCACAGTCTTACTTAATTTCTTAAAAAACTTCTAAATTTAGTGGTGCTCAGTTGTTTTAGTCTAGCATCTTATTTAGCATTCACTCAAATTACAATGTTTTTGTAAATAGTTCTTAAATTTCTTCCAATCCTCCTCAATCCTCTCTTCTCCCAGGTCACGGATTCTGCCAGTCATTTCAGCCAGTTCCATGTAGTCTATCAGTTGTATCTGCCATTCTTCCAGTGTGGGTAGATCTTGAGTTTTCCAGTGTTTTGCGAGAAGTATCCTTGCTGCTGTTGTTGCATACATAAAAAATGTCTGGTCCTTCTTTGCCACCCCTTGGCCGACAATACCCAAAAGGAAAGCCTCTGGTTTCTTAGTGAAGGTATATTTAAATACCTTTTTCAGTTCATTATAAATCATTTCCCAGAACGCCTTCACTTTAGGGCAAGTCCACCAGAGGTGGAAGAACGTTCCCTCGCACTCTTTGCATTTCCAACACTTATTATCAGACAGGTGATAAATTTTAGCAAGTTTGACTGGGGTCATATACCATCTATAAATCATTTTCATTACATTTTCTTTCAGGGCGTTACATGCAGTAAATTTCAATCCATTACTCCACAACCTCTCCCAGTCCTCAAACATGATATTATGCCCAATGTCCTGTGCCCACCTTATCATAGCCGATTTAACCGTTTCGTCTTGTGTATTCCATTTCAACAGCAAGTTATACATCCTTGAAAGTACCTTAATCTTTGGTTCTAACAATTCTGTTTCTAGTTTCGATTTCTCCACCTGGAACCCTAATTTCTTGTCATTTTTAAAAACTTCTTTGATCTGAGCGTAATGTAACCAATCTCGCACTTTGTCTTTCATTTTCTCTAAACTCTGCAATTTCCATTTGTCTCCATCCTTTTCTAGTATTTCCCAATATTTTGGCCATTTAGCCTCCATATTGGGTCTTTTTCGGGCCTTGGCTTCCAAAGGTGAAAGCCACCTTGGTGTTTTATTTTCCAGCAAGTCTTTATATTTTGACCAGACATTAAACAATGATTTTCTGACAATATGGTTCTTAAAGGCCTTGTTTGCTTTAACCTTGTCATACCATAAATATGCATGCCATCCAAAGGTATTGTTAAACCCTTCCAAATCCAACACATCAGTGTCTTCAAGAAGTAGCCAGTCTTTTAGCCAGCAAAACGCTGCGGCTTCGTAATACAACTTTAAGTCTGGCAGGGCAAAGCCCCCTCTTTGTTTTGCATCGGTTAATATCTTAAACTTAATTCTGGGCTTTTTGCCCTGCCAGACAAACTTGGAAATGTCTCTCTGCCACTTCTGAAGGCACTCCGTCTTGTCCAAAACCTGAAGTGTTTGAAATAAGAACAACATCCTTGGCAATACATTCATCTTGATAGCAGCAATTCGGCCTAACAAAGAAAGTTTCAATTTTGACCAACTATCTAAGTCTCTCTTAATTTCTGTCCAACATTTTTCATAATTATCCTTAAATAGACTTAGATTTTTTGCTGTTATGTTTACCCCTAGGTATTTTACTTTTTTCACCACATTAAGTTCCATCTCATTCTGAAACCGTTCTGACTCTGTATTAGTCAAGTTTTCCCCCAAAACCTTAGTTTTCTGTTTATTTTTAACGCTTGATGTTTTTATTATGCTTTTAGATTTGCTGTAAGCTGCCCAGAGTGGCTGGGGAAACCCAGCCAGACAGGCATGGTATAAATAATAACATTATTATTGTTATTAGCCAATGGGTGCACTTATACCAGAATGATAATGGAGGCAAATGCAACCTGATCTAGAAATTGTTGTAAGCTTGTGATCCATATGGAAGAGTATGCAGTGGAAACAACTGTCTAAGATACAAGGCCCCTCAAAACTCTGCATGGAACCACCAGATCCTTTAATCTTGACTTTGGGTTTAAGCTCAAGGCATTTACAGCCAATTCTCCATTCCATGTACATTTCGTTCAAAGCAGTTTTAACTAGTGTTGCCTCTTTCAAGCACCCTAAGCTTGTACTGGAATCTAATTTCTTCTTTGGTCTCTGCTTTAGAGATGAAGTTAGATTTCTTTTATGATGAAAATTATTCAAAAATATAACCTTATTTAAATTGTTCAAAATCAGCGACCGAATACAAATTATAGCTATGAGGCCTTACATCCCAGAATGTTGATTCTTGTGATATCTTGGCGGTTAGCCAAGGGGGAAAGAGGTTCAGATTTAGGGCTACGGACAACACAAACTTCCTGAATGCCAGAGAGTTCAGTTCTGGTTCAGTGAATTTCCCATGCATGTATGCTGGACTGTAAGGGCTGTGGAACCCTTCAGGATGAAAGATCTCTGCTGTAAATCTATAAATGAATAATACCCATTATATACTAAATGGTTTGAGATAGAGGAAGTTATAAAGATGAAGGGGATGCCAAAGATACAAAGGAGCTATTAAAAAAGAACATCTTCCACCAGTCATTTCAAAGCATGACAGCAGACATGTGCATTAATCCAGACAACAAGACAGGACCCTGCAATGCAATTCAGGGATTGTGCTGTACAAAAATGTTAGGTAGCATGGTTTTGTTTAATGAGTCATGAAGCTGGAAGGGACCCAATGGATCTTGTAAGCCAATCACCTGTTCTAAAACAAGGCATCATCTATCTAAAGCATCCTGGAGCAATAACTGTCTAAACTTGTACTAAAAAGCTGGGAGAAAGAGATTTTACAGTTTCTCTGGACAACTGATCCAGTTGTTGAACTGGTCTTATATGCTTGGAAGTGTTTCCTAACATTTAACTTAAAGCAATGTTTTTTTTAAATTGGCTGGGTAGGAGACAGAGATTTATGTCCCAGCCTCAGGGGTTAGGGGGAACAAGAGTTCCCCTCTGTACCCCAAAATCCAACACCATATCTGAAACTTGTTAAGACATCTCCTTTCCAAGAATATTAATTGCATGTGCAATATATCAAGGTCCTTCATCCTTTCTGTTTAACATATTATTGTGGTTCTCTGTGTAGTCCCTTCCAGTTGGTCAGTATTGTTCTAAAATGTTGTTAACAGTTGGTGTTCAGGTTCATCTAAAGCAGGAGAGGGGAGCCTCTGACTTTCAGGCCAAGCTTGGCCCGGCATGAGTCCCAATTTGTCCCAGAAAGCCGTTTTTCCAAAGATCTGGAAAATGCTGTCAGGTGTGGGGCAGATACAGATGAAACTAGATAAGGAAATTATTCGTAGGAACTGAATCTGCAGCCAACTCCTTCAGAAAGGGGACTTGAAAGTCGCCACCTGCAAGCCGAGAGGCAACAACTTCAAGCCTGCTGATCGGCGGAGCTTCATGACACTGAATAGGCTTTTTACAAGCTTTGTGTGGTGCTTTCCCCCTTATGTCAGGTGAATGACCCCACCCAGCTGTCAAATTCAGCCCATAAGGATCTGGACCAGCAGCCAAATCAAGTCCCCAACCCCAAACTAAAGATTCAGTTTGGTAGCCTTGATTAAACCACAGCAATGTTGATAGTGATTGCAGAATCACACAAACGTGCACAAACTGCTTTAAAATAATTCTAGTTGTGTGTTCCTGTATCCATGCAATCACCAAATTAAAGTGATCTAACATACCAAGAAAAATAGCCGGAGAAGCACAATTAATATTTGTGACTTACCACTGTTAATTACATAATTAACAATGCACTTTTCTGTACTTCACCTCTCACTGAACACACTGTTTATTGTCTCCCCAGGGAAAAACCCACTGTGTGTGATACTCCACGTAGCTGATGAAATGGGCTGTCCTCCACAATAGCTTATACCACAATATATTTGTTAACTTCTAGGGTTCTATAAAACCCTTTGCTGCAACAAAGTAACACAACCGAGCCTCCAGAAATCACCATATTTTAGATGGAGCAAATATGAGAACAAGCATATGCACATCAGAAAACAGTGAGATGACTGTAGTAAGTCACTCTATAATGCATACTAAGGCTCTTATTTGGTATAAATATAACCTGTGCCCAGTATTAGTGTTTTCTAATATCTGTAAAAGAGAAAGGACCCAGTCTGCCTCTGCTAACAGGTATGGCTGTAGTCCAGAGTGCCCTTTTTCTTATTTCAAAAAAGGCGATTGCTTCTCTTTTGAGTACCTCCTTGGGTAATTGGCAATGTTTACAAAAGCAGCCACCGTTTTACATTAGAGGTTCCAGCGGGCGCATTGTGTGTTGATTGCTTTCTCTGTCGATTCATTTGGTTTGCTCAGTAATGAAATATAAATGAAACTATCAAAAACATGCAGCTCATAAAATTTGAAGGGAGATGGACAGCCCTTTTTCAAGATGACCTGCTCACATTTAAGTCTCCATTCAACCTTGATAGGTTTAGCCTCTTCCCAAAATCTCTGTGCTAGGGCAACAAGATAAGAAAGTGAGGAAGCATTTGGGGGTGCTCTCTTAATTTGAATATAAATGTGCTTATACCAATCCATTTATTTTGCTGGAAAGTGTTTTTGGTACATATAGACTTTGCCAGTTTGCATGCATTAGAGGGGCTTTAACACATAAACCGTACTATTTATGTGCTAAAGCCCCTCTAATGCATGCAAACCAGCAGTATCTATATATACCAAAAACACTTTGATACATATAGGCATATATAGAGCTAATTTTCAGTAAGTGGAGATAGCCAGAAATTTTATCATATAGTATCTCAAACTTCCTTCTCTAATGTGACCCTACAGGTTCGACTCCTTACTGATTCAGAATGATGAGCGGCATTTTAACAATATTGTAAGAAGAGGTTTGCTCTTGGGGAAAACCCTACATCCTTCCCTACAGACTTCAACTACAGCATGCCATCACCCACAGAGGCAGGCATCCACATGCAGATTTGTCTGTTTGGATGGGATGCAGCGCACGATCAATGGTGCACTGGGGTCAGTTTGGACAGTACTGTAGTGAATAGTTCTTTGAGAAAAGATCTGAGGTGAATTGTGTCTAAGCACTAATCTATACCTCTTGGACTAGCATGCAGATTTCACAAGTTTCTAAACGTTTTGACACAGTTCTACAAATATATCAAAATATGTCTTTCAGTATGTTTTTTATGGAGAAAATGCACAGATAAAAGTGGAAATGGAATAGAATTATGGCTTAAAACGTGCTCCAGGGAAAGAGACCAAATCTAGATGGAGTCATCTATTTCTAAACAAAACCTTGACCTCCTGATGCATTATTTGCAGTAGCAGAAACTCAGATGGCTCCAACTCACCTTTCTACATAACTTGTGCATAGTTAACACCAGGTAACAAGATTCTCAGGGTGCTGTTTTTGACAAAAACAAACCTTGTTGGCATGAATACAATTTGTTTTGGGGGACCAGGACATTTCTTCCATTTGCTTTCCATACAAAGCCAGACAATGATTGACCTTGTTGCAGAGCAATGAAATGCAACACCATTAACACTGGGAGAGAAATGAATATTGTCATTAAACAGAATGGAGTACATATTGGGAAGTGTGAACTGAGAGCCAAAAGAGAACTTAAATATTCTGAAAGTTGCCCACTCCATTCTCTTCTCCAGGGATTTATTATCGTTAGCTGTTGTTCTTCCACCCTTAATAAATTGAATAATAGGCTAACTAAATGCAGAGCAATCAATTGCGCCAGTTTTTTATATGAAATGTTATTCATCCCACAAAAGGACCTTGGCATGTTTTTCTTTTCTTTTTTCATTTGACAAAATCTCTACGGGGCTTTGGGTTTTTTATTTGCTTCAATGAGCCTCAGCTGAATTGAATATTTACCATGTTGCTTAAGTGGTCATGTTCCATTAACTACTTAAGTGCCTCTACCCCAATTGCTTCAAGTTCAGCAGAACCAGTCCCCAAGGAAGGAAACAAACAAACCATTGTCGTGCCCATCCTCCTTCCAGAGCAAATCATACTGCAGCATAAATCTCACTGCATTATAAAGAAAATTAGGCCTGATTCTCACATGGATAAATTGAGGGATTCCACGTGCACCTTGGTTCAGGGGTGTACACACCCAGCGTTGCACATACTGGCTTATCATTCATTGAAGATGGAAGGAGCATGGGAAACAAGGATGTCACATGCATGCTGCCTGACCACCAGCTGAAAATGTGCATGGATTTCTTATGATCCACTGAACATAAGAGAACAAAACAGTCTGCATCAATACTGGAATGGTTTTAAAGATGCAATAAGGATTTTTAAAAAAATTGTTTTATTACTTGTTGCTTGCCACTCTGGGCTCCATTGGAGATAGGGCAGGATATATGTTTAATAAACACATTTAATAATAAATTATTAAATTTAGTTTAGTTCAGTTCACCAAAACCTGAGTCATTCAGTTCCCCAAAATGTGAGTCATTACTGTGAGAGCTGGATTTAATAACTGGAGTTTTGATAGAGAGAAGCAAATTATACACATATTGTTTTGCGGTACCAAAATGTAATTGCTGCATCTACATTTAGGCAAATAAATTTTGCCCAGGAGGTAGTTCAAATATGAAAAATGTGTTTGTTGGGTTTTTTAAATGTAGTTATCAATGAAGTGTACATTATAGCTTTTCCTAGAGTGCAGGTTTTTTCTTCTACTCCAAGATAAACACACTCCTTCTGATCCATATCTCCTCATTTTAGCAATTTCCGGTAAGTAAACATACATTGTTACATGCAACTATCTCCCAACTAAATTTATTAGTGCTTGTCCGCTGTCAGAGAAGGCGGCAAGGAGAAAATGAATGGAATTTTTATCCCGCCCTCAAACATTTGTTTGCATTTGTGGTGCAAACCATTTTATTGCCCTAATCTAGGAGGGGGTACTATGTATTCACCAGAGGTGCCACCTTCTCTGGAGGATTGAAGGGGCCTGCCCTGATGTTGCCTGACATCAGGACATTGTGCGCAGGGCCCTCTGAACATTGAGGGGGCCCAATTCCCTCAAAAAAAAGAGATTGAGGGTGCCCACAGAGCCTTGGCCCCCCAGGAGCCAGTGCCCTTGCTGTGCACACATCCATGTGCTGGGACAAGTGTAATTGCTTTACTTTGCTGACAAATAACTGCTTGAAGTGATTATACTAGCACAAAGCCTGGATTTGCTTTTGAAAGCATCTGAATTATAAATAGATCTTCTATGTATCTTTCCTAGCTTACACTTAAACAGGCTAGAAATTAGTGCTTATTTGCAGCAAACAAAAATTTCCAACAGGTACACGAGCAAATTCATTGGCCAGGAGCCTTAACCTGGTTAAAATCAATCAGAAAGCCAATAAGCTGGATTTCATCAATTTGCAGCTAAGAAAACTCAGCCTGAATCCAGACTGACGTTCCACAAAATGCCATCCTCTTTCTTTAACACTTCTGAGTCATGAAACAAAGAAGACAGCGATTCCACATGATATATGCATGCCTGGGAAGTAGGGATATACTGTATATAATAGAAAAGTGGCTATCTATCTAAATATCATTTAGAACAGGGTTGGAAGCATCAGCGGTGGAGTTAGCTGCTCAGGTGCCCGGTGCGGCGCACATGCCCTGCACCCAGGGGTGGGGCGAGCCGGGGATGTGGCGAGCCAGGGATGGGCACACTGCATTGAGCCTCACACGTTGCGGAGGATCTCGCTCACGCAGAGCCGCTCCCGGCCCACACGGCGGTGGCACGAGCAAGTGATCCCACGCAGAAGAGCAACACGCTCAGCAGGCGCGAGTGCACTGAGCCTCTGCCACCTACATGCACATGGACCCTGCGTGCCCTGGGAGGATCCAGTTGCGGCCTCGCCTCCTCCGCCTCCCGCTCCTTGTGTGGCTGAGGCTCAGCGAAGAGGTCCCCAGCGAAGGTCCCCAGTAGTGCCCGCAGCGCTGGATCACCCTCACGCGTGCCACTCCACAGCAGCCCTGCCCTTGCAATCCACTTGTGCAGCAGCGGAGCCCACCCACTGAGGGGGAGGCAGCTGAGGGGGAGGCAGTGGCTAGGTGCAAGCCCCACTCTGCCATTTTGGCCAGCGTGGAGCCTGCGCCCAAGCCACTACCCAGCATTTTGTCACCCCCCTCAGTGGTGACACCCGGGGCGGCCCGCATCCACCGCACCCCAATTCCTGCGCCACTGGGGAGCATGAGGTGTCAGTGCTAAATGTTACCATCTGGACTCTCTAGCCAGCCCTTGGGAATTTTCCTTGGCCAAACCCTCTTTTACCATAGCACAATCATCCATGCCCCTGCTTCATGGCCTCTTCAGGGTCTTCTGCTTGACTGGAATTGTCCTTGAACTAGGATGATGGATGGATGGATGTGTGTGTGTGTGTGTGTGTGTGTGTGTGAGAGAGAGAGAGAGAGAGAGAGAGAGAGAGAGAGAGCGCTTCTTGCTTTTACATGGCTGGAATGTGGCCTACTGTACAAATATAAAAGTCTCATCCTTTGCTCCACCCACTTTTTGCCTCTGGCCCAGCCCACTACTAGTATGCACCTTCCAGGAAATTGTTTTGGGAGGAAAAAGCCATGGTCAGATTGGAAATGGTTCCAGCTATGATTTAGAGCAGCATAGTGGGGAGATTGCTTAAAAGTATGGTTCTTACTAAATCTAGATGCATGGAAAATTAAAATGTCTGGTCATCATGGAAGAAAATATACTCAGAAATACTTTAGTACCATATGCTCCAAGGCTGATTCTTGATTTTAAAACAACAGAGGTCTGGTAAATCCTGATCCTGATCCTGCCACCACCCTCCTATTCTTCCTTGTTCCAGCAATTATCCTCATGCCCAGGGTTGTTTATCAAAATCTTGTTTGAAGCTAATTATTCTGGATACAGCCTCAAGTCATACCCAACTACCCAAGAAAACTCTCATCTTATAGCCCAGAACTTAGAATGGATGACAAAATCCTGTTTTCGATATTGTGCAATACATGACCCACAGCATTCTCCCTTTGTTCTTGCTATGAGTTAATCTGATTGTTGGCAGATGCAAGCCACAACGAGACATGAAATATATTATAATTGTGAAGCTTTCGACTAGTGTCCCAAGAGAAACACAAATGATCAATTTCAGTTGTTTCTTTCTCCCTGCAGGCAAGGAAAAGCAAAGCATGTGTTTGTGTGTGATACACTGAAAATGGATGGCTGGATGTGGGACACCTTTATTCCCTCATTGCTTGTTTACCAAGGATTATTTATCCCACTCTCCACCTAAGGGTCTTCTTCTATGTCTTAATGATTTGTGGGTTCCTTTTATACAGTTACATTCACAAGAGACATCCACTACAGAAACAGGAGGGAAAAAATGCTTTGGGTTTCAAATTCCAGACAAGGCAAAAATATAAATAGTCACCCTGGAAGTCAGACTATTCTAAGACTGCAGGTATTTAGATTTATGCAATGTGGAAAACTAATATTATCTGGGTAGGATCTGGACTCTGAGTACAAGCAAAGTCTCAGCCTGTCATATTGATTTTCCTGTTTGTCATCATTTCAGGAAAAAGAAAAGAAAGAAAAGCTCTCCATTTTTACTTCCACTTGCCCTTGGGATATTTAAGTTCCTTTGATTGATTTAGAGCCATTGCATTTATTTCTGGATTTCTTCTAGCCAAACTGATTCTTCAGAATGTAATATTTCAATGTACTGGGATCAAAGGAGGCCTCTACAGCTCATCAATTTAATGAGGACTGGTCATTCATTTTTATGAGTTTTCATCATGTCCTATAAAAAAAGAAAGGGGGGGAGCACAAGTGCTATAGATTTGTTATCAAACAGGAGAAAACACAGAAAATGACTGGATGGTAAATGAAATTAATTGGTATCTGGTACAAAAACAAGTTAGCTATAACATTAACCAACAATCCCATTAATTATGAATTTAATTAATAAATCATATTTAACATTGAAATATGGATTTCAGACAATTAAATAAATTCAAAAAGCCAAAAAAATATTGGGCCAAATTATTTAACTTAGATCCTTTAGTACGTAGAGGATGGGAATAAAGAGAAACTAGATAATCCTTATGTAAATACTTCTAGAGATTAATTTTAGGTATTAAAATAGGTATTTTGAAAGCCAATGGAAGTCAAATTGGGTAACTTTACCTAGTGGTTGGGGAGAGTAAGAAGTCCTATCTTCAGATGGTATATGCTCCTTGTCCTCATTTTGGGGATAATTTTTAAAAAAGCTATATATAGTTATATAGCAAATGTCAACTAACCTTAAAATAAACTCACATTAAAATGTATTTACACATTGTCTAAGAGAACTAGAAATAAATTTCTATCTTTCATGTTTTTATATTGTAAACCACCCTGTGATCCTTGGAACGGTGATATATAAATTAATTGACTGATCAATTAAAATTCTAGGAATTGTGTAAAGTTCCACTATGGAGAAAATGGTACCAAGGAGCAGTCCATGTGGTGCCCTGGAGATGTGGTGGACTACAAAACAATTTTCACCATACCTTACTATTTACCCTGCTGGCCGGGTCTGATGAAGTCTGTAGTCTGGAACTGGCAGACACCACATGGCCTATCCCTGCTATATTCCAAGCCTCAGTCAGCCTAACCTCAATTAGATATGATTTTTAAACTATATATTGTTCCATCCCTGGCAGTGATTTTATTGGTTTTTGGGTCACCCCAGGAACAGGGGCATTTGACCCCACTACAGGCTCATGTAGAGTTAACTACAGCCACAATAATCAATGCCCAGTTAACAAACAAAACACATCCATATAAAGCAGAAGGGCTAATCACTGAAACCTATGCCTTTAAAAAAACAAAACAAAAAAAGCCAGTCCCTGACTCACTTCTGAGAAGATCTTAGGTGTGTGTTGAAAGAAGTGGAACCTCCTTAACCTGAATATGCCTAGACTCAGGCACTAGAATGAAACTAAGCACGCTTGCAATCTAAGAAGCAAAATGTGTACTGTCGCTGATGTTCCATCATAGCTGTTAATACAACAGTGAAAACCAATATGAAAGATGACAAGAAAAAGTATTAATTCAGTTAGAGATAAACATCAAAGATGAACAAAGGAGTCAATACACATTCCTGAGAGTTGCTGAAGAAAATAATAATAAACAGTTATTTATTTTTTTATCTCTGCCCAGAAGTATTAAGTGGCTATAACTGACATATGTCAATATGGATTGGAAAGTAATTTCAGTTTGTGTCAGGGAACTAATTTAAAGCCCACAAAGCCTTGGACACAGTTTTTCCCTATTCAACTGCCCCTACTGTCTACCACCAATCATTTTGCACCCATAAAATATAAAGATACGGAACATGGTAAATCTTTACTGTATAGACTCATAAGCCCTATCCAGTTGCTGTCCCTCCCATACCAATTATAATCACGCAAGAGAGAGGGAATGGGTCTTTTGGCCCCGCCTCTCATATTTGTTCTTACACCCCACCTTAATGTGTTGAGGCTAAACATCTGCAGCATGAAGACTGATGTACTCAAATGGATACGTCTGCAAACTGAAGAAACTGTTCTGAGCACACACATACCTCAACCAAGCACACAACACAACCTATTCTTTCAGCTACAATAGAAGGTTTCAACCCTAATTTCAGGGTGTGGGGAGACCTTATGGGTGCCAGGAAAGGCCTCTGCAGGCACAGGTACACCCAGGGGCACTGTGTTGAGCCTTCAGTCAAAGTCAATCATGTCATATCTCCATATACAAAGCCAACAGAATGTTCTACCAAAAGCCCCACTTATGCTAGATGAGACCTGCCCACCACTCACTGATTCAGGGTCAGGGTCAAGATTTAGAATACTGTAGTTCAGTGGTTCTCAGCTGGTGGTCAGTAGAACCTAGGGGTCTGTCGCAACATTCACATAATAAAAAAGAGAAATCAACATTTTTAAAAGTAGGGGTCCATGGCTTGGCTTTTGAAAAATAGGGTGTCCACAGTACTTAGCTAATCGGGAAACACTGCCATAGGTGAAATAGAATATTTACAAAGTAATCACAGTCTCATTTGGCTTAAGGGAACTAATATTTTCATGTATTGTAAGCTCTGTGAAAGAGCCAGTTGAGGAAAATTAAATCTGCACCCAAGCTGGGGGATCACATATAACATCACCCTTGAACTTGATTATCTTTGTTTTTCGACCCTCCTCTTAATATACTACAGACCAGGCCTTAGGTGCAGCTTTCCCTTGATTCTATTTACAGCCGAATAAATCATCCCAAATAACTTTTGACATTGTGAAACACATTTTTAATGTATTACCCTTTCTGTTGTCTTTTTGTAGAAACTCACTACATACTGAAGCAATGGTAGAATGAAACTTCATTCTTGACGTGGCTTCGGAACCAGCAAAGCATGCTAATAGCATTTCTCGAATGGCCATACCTCTGAGTCAGCTCTCCCAGAGTTGGCCTCTTGGGTCATAGCTGTGTCTCTGAAAAGGGCCACATGCCAGACAAACTAGAACACTGTGCAGACATCAGTGAAATGTCCTTATGATCAGCTCTATCTTCACTCACATATGAAGACAGTTCAGAAACTGCAGCTAGTTCAAAATGGGTCAATCGCTGACAGGGTCATGGCGAGCTGATCACGTTTCTGAACCCAATTCAAAGTGCTTGTTTTAACGTATAAAAATCCTTTATGGCTCGGGGCCACAGTTTCTCTAGTAGCACCTCTCCTGGTATGAACCTACCCGGAAGGTTTGATCTTCATCTGAAGCCCTCTGCTAGAGGCCCGCTCTGAGGGAGGTTCAGGAAGAGGGTCTTTTAGTTGTAGCTCCCCATCTGTGGAATGTTCTCCCTGGTGAGATACACCTGGTGCCATTATTAACATACTGCTGACACCAGGTTAAAACCAACCTCTTCCCCCAGGCATTTGACAGATTATACCTATTTGGGTAATGGCCTATTTGATGAAACGTTTGAAAGCTTTGTTGCTGCTGCCTCTGTTTATGGATATTGAAATGTATTGTTTTGGTTCTCTGCTATGCCTTTTTGGCTCTTCACTTTTTTGAAAGTTGCTTATAGACGTTGTAATAAGTGACTAAAAAGACATAGAATGATACGAGTGTGGAACCGGAAGGGAGCCCAATTGTCATTAATCCCTTTGCAGCACAGGATTAATAATAATAAGTCAAATAAATAACTAAATAAAAACAACAACAGCCATTCCCTCCCACAAAAGAAACACAGAAATGTTATTAATTTGCAGTACAGTGGTACCTCGGGGTACATACACTTCAGGTTACAGACTCCACTAACCCAGAAATAGTATCTCAGGTTAAGAACTTTGCTTCAGGATGAGAACAGAAATCGTGCTCCAGCGGCGCGGCGGCAGCGGGAGGCCCCATTAGCTAAAGTGGTGCTTCAGGTTAAGAACAGCTTCAGGTTAAGAACGGACCTCCGGAACGAATTAAGTACTTAACCCAAGGTACCACTGTAATGCTGATTTTCAAAAGCCCAATCAAGCAACAGCGATTTCTGTGTATCTCCCTACTAGAAAAGTCAATCTGAAGGATGTGGTTGGTCAACTAGACTCGGTGTGCTACTGGATGCTAAATGGGTAAGACATGACTAAATCTACATATGGGCTAATGCATACAAATCTAGATATGAAAGCCATTTTGGTTCCTACATTCTGCCCTCTTTGGACCTGTGAGAAGAACATCAAGGTGTGAATATCTTTCTATGGATCACATGATTCTCTGTTATGGGGCCAGTGTGGTGTAGTGGTTAAGAGCGGTGGACTCGTAATCTGGGGAACCAGGTTCGCGTCTCCGCTCCTCCACATGCAGCTGCTGGGTGACCTTGGGCCAGTCACACTTCTTTGAAGTCTCTCAGCCCCACTCACCTCACAGAGTGTTTGTTGTGGGGGAGGAAGGGAAAGGAGAATGTTAGCCACTTTGAGACTCCTTAAAGGGAGTGAAAGGCGGGATATCAAATCCAAACTCTTCTTCTTCTTCTTCTTCTTCTATTTTCAATAACCTTTCGGAAGCATGAGACAGCATCTAAGAACTTTACTAAAAATAATCTGGCACATTGTTGGTCCTGTATCACTAAAATCCATCCTTGTTAATGAAATGTCTGCAGTGCCCACTTTGTTGGAGGAAGCAAATGCATTTTCATAGCTTAAAGAGATAATAATAAATCATCTTAAGGTCCAGGTTTATTAGAAATGACTGAAATACATTACAGGGCAGCAATAACTTGAATGGTTGGTTTACCAACCAGTGGGGTGGAATTAAAAATGCATTAAAATTTATACAAAGGAAAGTAAATAGCAGAGAGTTAAGATTGGTTTTGACATAGTTAAATGAAGCATTATTGTGTGTTGTGTGACTAATAAAATAAAACAGGAGAAACATTCCATTTTGGATGCTGAGAGATGGTGGGGGGGAAACCCCATTATTAATTAGATGTTCTGCTTGTTTCTCTCATTCTGTGTCAGCAATGCATTTCAGAATGGGGAGCAGTGTGGGGGTTGTTCTCTCTGAGCTTGTGGCACATCAGAAATTCATTTGGATTTCACCAAATGTAAAAATGAAAACTATACACCAGCCTTGTAAACAAGCCCATGAATGTTACTAGCCTGGGGTGGGGGACTTCCCTATTAGTCTGCAGGGAAAAGATATGCAGTTCTACTCAATGTTATTTTTCTAGAAAAAGAAGTGCTGGAACTCATCATGAGTGTCTCCCTTGTTCTCTTATAATGGCAATGGTGCCCACCTGAGAGGTGCCAGAACTGTGTTCCAGTGAGTTCCAGCTGAACCAGCTAAAAGCCCTGGTTCTGGCTGTCCTTCATCAACCCTCTATGGTTCCTCTGGCAGCTCAGTTGTTTTCACTGGTAGTGAACAGAGTACTCCATCCCTTCTGCCAAAGCATGCACATTTTCCATTACAGAATTCCATCCACTCACCTTCATACAGTTCCTTGTTGCCCATGGCTATAGATACAATGCTGCTTTACGCAGTAAATCAGAGAGGCGCCTTCACAAAATGCAATAATACGATATATAGTCAAAAGACTACCATTGTACACCTATTATTTCCTTAAAGAGTCAACTCTTAGGCCAACTTCTGTGTTGCAGCTCAAAACACACAAGAAGGGGTGAGATGAGAAGGAGGTAGACACCAAGTCTGGAAACGCTACATGTTCAGAGGATGTGCACACAAAGTTGGTCCTTTTGTTAAGAAAAACTCAAAGATGGATAAAACCATTCAAAGGATTGAGCTGCAAATAAAACGTTTCAAGTGCGTTTTAAGTGCAATATACAATGTGACATTAGATGGCGATGGCGAGCCTTATGGAAAATTCAATGTATTTTTAAAGACGCTTTTAAAAAGCATTTTCAGAACAGTTTTTATATGTGTGTGGATTCCCCCAAAATTTGTTTTCTTACTAAACCTTTACTATAAAGCAAATTCTTCCTGGCTGTTTAATCAGCAAAGGATAATCTTTTGCAGAGCGAATTAATACAACGTATTCCAGGTAACTACTGACTGATCAGCTTGACGTTGATATCAAGAAAGATCATAAAGCACATAATTAGACAGTTGGCCTGTGAACACTTAGAAAAGGATATTGTGATTACTAAAGTAAGCATGAGTTTCTCAAAAACAAAACAAAACAAAAAACAACCATGCCAGACAGATCTCATTTCTGTTCATGATAAAGTTACAAGCTTGGTGGATCAGGGAAATACTGTGGGCGTACGGTACCTTGATTTCAGTAAGGCTTTTGACAAAAACCCCATGATATTCTTGTGGTGAAGTTAGTAAAATGTGGACAGGATGAGGTAACTGTTAGGTGAATTTGTAACTAGTTGACTGACCAAATCCAAAGGGTGCTCACTAATGGTTCCGCATCATCCTGGGGAAAAGTGGCAAGTAGGGTGCCACAGGGTTCTGTCCTGGACTGATTGTTGTTCTATAACTTGATAAATGACTTGGTTGAACAAACTGGTAACCAACTCCTTGGTTGAAGGAGGACAACCAAGACGATCAAGGGCCTGGAAATCAAGCCATATGAGGAATGGTTGAGGGACTTGGGTATGTTTAGCCTGGATAAGAGAAGACTGAGAGGAGATATGATAGCCACCTGAAACTATCTAAAGGGCTTTCACAAGGAAGATGGAACAAACCTGTTTTCTCCTGCTCCAGAGGCTAGGACCTAAACCAAGGGCTTCAAATTACAAGAAAGGAGATTATATCTAAACATCAGGAAGAACTTTCTGATAGTAAGACCTGTTCATCAGTGGAATGGACTCCCTCAGAAGGTGGTGGACTTTCCTTCACTGGAGGTTTTTAAACAGAGGTCAGATGGCCATCTGTCATGGATGTTTTTGGTGAGAGTCTTGCATTGCAGGGTGTTGGACCATATGACCCTTAGGATACCTTCCAACTCTACTATTCTATGATTCTATGATTTAGTCCACTATAGAGCCTTCAGCATTATAATAATTATTGAATGGGGGCATGGACAGTGATCCTTGGCTAGGGTGTTATGTTTTCTTACATTCATGTGCAAAATGTGGGCTGATATATGATATGAGAGAATCAATATCATTAATCGACCGCTACTGTTGCTACACAACACACAAATTGTGAGCATGTTGCAGGTGGAGGAAGAAGTGGTGTCATCGCTGCTGGTCCCTACATCTCTCTTGGCCTCCATGTGCTCATTTCAAAGTAGTAGCAGGACCTGTGGATAAACATAGGCATATGTCTGTAGGCTCTGGACATGCTGCCTGATGTCTCCCATCCTACATACAGAAGGCAGGCAGGCTGTCAGTTGAATCTATGGAACGAACAGCACTTGAGGCAGCAGAGTAGTTTAGGGTACAGGGTGGGACATATGGGTTAAGTAAGCAGCACTAACCTCCAGCACCTCACCCTGCTCCCTGCCTCCTAGCATCTGTCACCTGACACGACCGTCTCACTATCTCTAACAGTATACTCCCAATTCCCTCTGTCTTCTACATGTTCACTGAATAGGCGAAACAGCTTGCATTATGCCACTTCTCCAGCAACATGCTGGAAAAACAGTGCTTAAACTCAAAAGGATTCTGATTATTTTGGAACATGTGGGGTGCTTTATTTAGACCCATCACCACAACCAAGACATAACACAAAGAAAGCAACTGAAACCCAAGATACATCCATCCATCACAACAAGGTATCAGAGAACGCTATGGAGTTTTGAAAATGTGCTAACAAAAGTGAGGTGGTTACGCCAATGATTTGCCCTCTACAGTGATTCCAGTATATTTTCCTTCTGCTCAAGCTGCCAAAGGAGTCATCCCAAGAACTAAACAACAACATTTGCATAGGCAATGTTAATATCGCTTGGGTGACTCACTCTCTGAGGCTTTCCCAGGCACAGACAGCTGTGAAAAACATCCTCCGCTCAAGACCTGTAATCTTACTTCTCAGGGCACCATCTGCAAGGAACATTTTTAATGCTCTGTTTAATGCAACTGATCCTCAACTGGAACACAAAAGCAGCAGAGTGGGGGCACTATGTTGAAACCCAGCTTGACTGTATTGCAGTTGAAGAGTACCATGGGGTCAGTTTGGAGAAAATGTAATTTGCCCACCACATAGGGCATGGCAGCAGAGTGGGTTCTTGTGGGCCCAGGCACAGTGAGCCCATGGGTGCCAGGGGAGACCCACAAAAGGAAATAGACATATGGCAAGCCATCAACTGGGATCAAATAGGCCACAACTTTATTGTTTACAGATGTAATATGGTGTTGTGAACTGGCAGGACACCGAGGAAGGGAAAGAGGATCCCAGCGAAGGGTGTAGCCACAATTGGTGCACACCGGGACAAGCTGAGGATGGGGAAGGGGAGGCTGGGGACTTAGGAAGTACTCAACGGAGAACAGAGGATGTCAGAGGGGCAGCCGACAGTTCACAGGAGCCAGGGAAAGTAGATACATCACAGAACCAGAGGTGCGCGCTTCTCCGTGAACAGGACAGGCTGTGAGGCATCGTGAACAGCAGGAAACACACTTTAAGAGACCAAGACAGGCAAGAGAACACACCCCAGCTTACAAGTTGATCAGAAGAAGATCATGGGACTCGTTCGGTCCAGGAGGAGGTTTGTGGTCACTCAGCTTCATTGAGCTCAGGGCAGGTGGCAATCACATGCTTCAGTGAGGGGAGAGACACAGCTACACAGTTGGAGCAAGCTCCGAATTCTGTAAGGGACCTTCGATCTCAAATTGGAGTGGGATTGAGGCATTTTACTCTCTGTGAAAAATAGTGATGGTTCCAAGGTCACCCTGTGTTCTTCGTGGCTGAGTGGAGACTGGAACCCTGGTTTCCCAGGACACAGGCAGCACTCTAACCCAGCATTTCTCAATTGTTGACCCCCAGACATTGTTGGATTATAACTCCCATCATTTCTAGTGAGCATGGCCAATGTTGGGAATGATGGGAGTTGTAGTTCAAGATTTCCTGGGGACCCAAGGTTGAGTGAGGCTGCTCTAACTACTATGTGGTACTGTCTCTTCTCACCTCACTGGTTCTTACACTGCTTTTTTATATGTATATCTTCAGCCTGACTGAGCTGGCCATTACTTCATTCACTGATTTGTAGTCTACCATTGCTGAGTTTTTTTTCTTTCGTTCAGTGAATTAAGTCTTTAGAAGAAATATATTCGGAGAATTTTTTCTTTCTTTTAAAAACTGGGTAATGCAGATGGTTCACATGTCTATAAATATACATGTATGATATAGAGACGTGGGCTGCAGTTACACTAATTATGCTACATGAAGGCCAGCCACTGGGGACCAATTTCTGCTGCAATGATCAGAAAGTGGTGCTACAAGATTGTGTCAATTTCTGCTCCTTGTACTGACCATTTTCTTACAACTCCAGACAACTCAAAATATTATCACTCTTCTCTTATAGCAACATTTTAGCGCTGTGCCAAAACCTTTTCTCCAACTTTTCAAAACTTTTTATTTCCCTGTAAAATAAGACTTCCATTATGCTGCCTTATTCTCAAGGTATGGTACTTCAGAACATCTTTGGTTAGTGGGGAGTTGCAATTACCTTACCACCATGAGGTAGCCAAGAGTGGAGGTATGTCTGTGTTTCTTTCCATTAAACATTGTTTTTTCTACACTTGTGCAGCCTCCCCAGCTACCAAAGTTTTCTATATGAGAGAGAGAGAGAGAGAGCGCGCGCGCACTCACTCAGTGGGAGCATTTACTTCATAACGCCTTACTCTAAGCTTTAACTTCAGAACAGGAAGCCAGCAAAACTGGCTATGGAATGCCTGAGATCAGTGTTCACTGGTTTTGTTTTTAGAGAAGCTCTTCCTTTTCCCTTAAAAAAGAAATCAAAAACTATTTATTTAAATGCAAAATGACTTCACTGTTAAAAATAACAACGAAGAGCTGTCCGGTGCACAGAAGGGAGCCTGCCCACACCCTCATGCTTGCAGAAAATCCGAGCCAGTATCAGGATGCCCAGGTACCAAGGAAGGCTGGGAAGGTGCAGTCTACTGGAAAAATGACTTGTAGAATTAAATAATAGGCACTCACAAACACTCCTTGGTCACCTTGAAAGTTAGGTATCTGTTCCAAAAATCCTGCACCCAACGCTTGAGAATTTCACTGACATTTTCTCTCTCATTTGATAATTTTTGAATTTCTTTTCTCATTAATTCATGGAGAAAGGTAAAAAAATATGGGAGAAAGTCTGGGTACAGCACTACCATATTATTACTAATGATGACTTAAAACAATTGAAGCCTGTCCCGCATGAAGACAGAAGTAACGTGCTAATTTATAACCATCAAGGCTTCATCTTGTGAATTTTCCTTTTTCCTTCCTGTTGTTGTTTAATTTTTTAATGAATAGGAATAATAAGATGGCTAGCAGCCTAGTCTAAAGGGGCATGACTACAGAAACCACCAAAGCCTAAATATCAGAGAAATTCTATATACAAGAAACGTATGATGGCACATCCTATGTTGCTTCCCATACAGTTGTAAATGGTCATTCACTCTTCTGGAGCAGATCTGGGGCAGGGCATACAAGCTACAGGAAGAGAGAAATTAACAAATTTGCCTTCCCCTTTCTATTAGTGAAGGTTGGGAACTGAAAAAAGGGGGATTTCAGGTACTTGAAAGAATGGAAACAGTAACTAAGCCATTATTCCTAAAACTGAGTCTAATCTATTACTGTGATGATGATTATGACTACTAAGCTGACTAATAATAATAATGTGGTACTGAAAAATATTTCCCGTTTGTGACAATTTTCCAGTATGTTGCAAGGATCAGATATATTGAAATATATATTTACATTGTCCTAACGTGATGAAATAGCACAACAAAATCAGATTGGTTGTAACTGCAATACGTCGTACTATTAACTACATGAAACCCAGTTGTATGGATTTAATTAAATTAATGTTTAATTCAGATAGAAGGAAAGGGCAGCAATCAAGTCAGGGTAAAGATGCAAAACAGGAATAAGAAAGGTGAATATATGTGGAAAGGCTTAATCTCTACTCCATTGAAATTTTTCTCTGGAAATTGAAACTGAACAATATCTAGCTCTAATTGTTTCCATCTCAAGTACTAGAACAAGCCTATTACCACCTCTCTTTCTGACAATCTGAATTGCTCTCAACTCAAATGAAACTTTAACACTTCAAATTCAAGGTCACGGAGAGTGGGGGAGGAATGAGTCTTCAAAAAGTCATGTTTTCTGTCATTGGAACAATTAAGATATCTATCTAGCTGTCAGTGTCTAATTTTGCTAATGCCTTTAAAAATACATTGAGATGCATTGATCTGTGTCATAAGTACTTCAGAGATGGAAATAATTATGATTTCATAGAATGTAAACCCATTACATGAAATTATGATAGAACAGAGAAAGTGAGCAGTACCCACCTGGTCAAAATTGCCTTCCAAGTCCCCCCCCCCCCCCCACAATACAAACATGCTAATTGGAGCTGGCAACCTCAATTACATTGACCGTTGACAATCTTTGATTGGTAGAGGAATCTTGTATACAAATGCTTTGGAGTTCACAAATGCACTGAAATGCTGACTTGTGTATGGTACATTGCTGCATATGCAGCGTTTTTTTGCCATTAAAAAGACCAAAATATGCTAATTGAAATATTGAAGGTGTGTGCTGGACAACAAGAGGAAACTGATTAAAGATTAAAAGCCACAGGATTCTATTTCAGTTTGTTGGAGTGATATTTTTCAGTTTTTCAGTTTTCAGTCAACCCCTGGGTTTCAACTTCATATGTTTCTTCAGACCTCCAGTATTCTTGGCAAGAAGGTTATCAAGTTATATGGGCTATTGCAAGATAGTCTCTCCTCAGTTTAGGAAAAGCCTGCACAAGTGAGCCACCCAAATGTCAATGTGCATTCCACTAAACATGGGCTTCTCAAAAAGAAGTCATAGGGTCTGGAATCAAGGGTCTGGAATGGTTGAGGGAGTTGGGTATGTTTAGCCTGGTGAAGAGGAGACTGAGAGGAGATATGATAGCCATCTTCCAATATCTAAAGGGCTGTCACATGGAAGATGGAGCAAGCTTGTTTTCTCCTGCTTCAGAGGTTAGGAACAAATGTCCAAGTTACGAGAAAGGGGATTCTGAATAAACATCAGGAAGAACTTTCTGACAATAAGAGCTGTTCAAGAGTGGAATGGTCTCCCTTGGAAGATGGTGGACTCTCCTTCATTGCAGGTTTTGAAGCAGAGGTGAGATGGCCATCTGTCATGGATGCTTTAGTTGATATTCTAGAATTGCAGGGGGATGAACTAGATGACCCTCAGGGTCCCTTCCAACTCTACAATTCTATTGTTCTATTCCAGACTTTCAAGTATTGACAATTCTCCCATTGTTGTACTTATATGCATGCAGCAAAACAGGAGCCATTATTATTATGAAATTTCTCAAAACGTCTCATACCAACTTAGTAAAGAATTGAGCCACTCCTGATGTTTTGTGTTTTGCTTCATGGGCCAGAAATTGTGCAGACATGGTTTTAGATAGTCCCGGGCTATTAGACCTTTACAACTTTGTGGAGTGTGTAGGCATAGGCAAACTGGCCCTCCAGATGTTTTGGGACTACAACTCCCATCATCCCTAGCTAACAGGGCCAGTGGTCAGGGATGTTGAGAATTGTAGTCTCAAAACATCTGGAGGGCCGAGTTTGCCTATGCCTGGTATAGGGGAATCATACCATTAAGTGTAGTAGAGAGGTACTCCACCCCCTGCCTTTCTTTCCTTTCATCCTTTTCTTTTCTTTCTAGTAGCCTAGCAACATTACTGAACAGAATGCTCCATTTAAATAATGTTATGTCACAACATTGTTCCCATTAGGTATTATTTCAGGAATGCTGCTGAAGGTTTCCTCTCCCTTAGTGGTTTTTAAGCAATGGCTGGATGGCCACCTCTTATGGAATTTTGGTGTAGCAATACATTCCCTGCACTGTCAGAGGGTTAGATTAGATAACTTCTGCGGTCCCTTTCAATTCTATGATTCTATTAAGTTCAGCCTTTGAACATTCTCTCAGTAGTCTGAACTACTTCATAGGACTGTTGTGAGGGGACATGATAACCATACAAGCAATGGGAAGGGCTACAGTAGCAAGAAAAACTTAGCCCCTCTCACACGACATCTTTCTGACATGGGCTTTGCCCAGGATATGAAATAGACAGACGGTTTTAAGTAATTGTTAATATTATTTAAGATACGTTATTGAATATATGTGCCTTGCTCTGGGATCTTTCAGTGAAGTATGGCCAATTTATTTATTTTTAACTAATATTATAATGAGTGACACATTCTTGCAGAGGATTGCCTAATCCTTCCCAATAGTGCAGGGGTAACCAATTCGGTGTCCAATGGTTGTTTTTGCACTACAACTCCCATCAGTTTCAACCAGCATGGTCAACACTTAAGGATGATAGGAGTTTTGTTGCACATTTGGAAGGCATCATGTTGACCAACCCTGTGGATCTTGGAATTCTTTATGGACTTGGCAGATTCATAAGGCTGCAGGTCTTGAACCATTTAAAAGTCCAAATGAGTGTCTTAAAGTGAGTCCAGAAACACACTTGGAACTGAACTAGATAATGGAAGATTGGTGTAAGAGAAGACTTTCTACTAATATTTTCTAAAACTGCAGTTCCCAAGTAGTCATAAAAGGTAGCCCCACATAAACGTTTACATAAGCATGCAGCCTCGTTGTGTCTTATCCAGCAAGTTTGCACGGTTGTGAGGCTCTGTCAACCTTTCATAAGGACAGTAAACTGAATGTAATACCATGGTGTATGTTACAAACCACCCGATGTACTCCTGAGGCAGTTTGCAGCCATCCTGTTGCTTAACTACCCTATGTATTGCCAGATGTTCTGATTAGATATTATGTTACCTATTATTTTTCATGAACTGGGATAACTAGAGGCAGCTGGATGATAGCATTTTAATCTTTTTTATTCATTCCTTCCCCTTCTGTTAAGGGCATGCCGTATTAGCAGAGTAAAGCAGATAAGGATAGTGGTGGCTAAGCTAGTTTGTGTTAGTCTCTCCTTACTGGCTTCTCCAGAAATATGTATAAGGAAGAAATTGCTTGAAAAGGATAGCTTCCTTTTATCTTACCTACTCAGCATCACAGAAGCCTTAGATGAAACAGTCTCAGGTGTACTGTCCCGTGGGCATGCTTGCAAAAATCCCATTACTGTTGAAGGGAAGTTACACAAATGCTTTAGGGCAGAGAGAAGCTTTCCTCCTAATTTAACAGTGAGCATTTTTATTAATCTATACTCTGCTCAATGAGGATCAGGGAAACGGGATTTGATGACCAGCATGCTGCAACACCATACAGAAGTTAGGGATTATGCTCACCCAGAGAATGGTCCGAAGGTACACAATATGGTTAAACAGTTGAAGTTAAGGGGATCTAGTCATGAGCAGTGCCTGGGAAGCAACATGAAGAAGCTGTTCTGAACAACTTGGAAGAAAAATATGGCCATCACAACAACATCATACATACATATACACATACAACAACAACATACATACATACAGCAAAGTGGAAATGTTATCCATCTTAAACCAGGCAGAAGATACTTTTAAAGCTATATGTATTATATTAGTCATCCCTGCTATAACTGGATCCAAACAGATCAGTGTGTGTAATGGGAAAACTGCTGTGCATGGTTTATTCAAAACATGGAACAAAGTTTCATGTGTGGGGCAGGTATAGATGTGGTTAGAAAGAAACAGAGTGCAAATTGAAGACTGCTGATGCTTCCATCTTGCTCTGCTGGAGAGAGTGGTGAATAAAGGTCTGAGGACCTTTCTATGGATTGAGCATTCCTATATTTCTGAGGGTTTTATTTTATCTGCTGACCTCAGACAGCATCAGCCAAATTACTGTTTATTTCTCCAACAAGGGAAAGTAGAGCAGAACCAATCCTATACTGCTTTTCTTAGGTCAGCTTGGATGCTAAACACGGCAAACAAAGAAAGCCAACATTTATGCAGAGCTGTCAGGACAAAGGGGGTGGGGGCGGGAAGCTGAGTGAGAAAGTGCCTCCTTGCTTTCACTCCTACAGCAGTGGCACACAGCAATAATAGTATGATTCACAATTCAACAAGTTTCCTGGCTAGAACTCCATTTCTCATTTTGTTTTTCTATATGGATGCTTATCTAGACAGACACAGCTTCTTACACACCTCTCTCATTATAATATTTAGTGTTATGCAAAACTATGGGGGGAGAAGAGGGACAACAAAGAAAATGATCCCAGGGCATATTAGGAAAGGAAAGCAGAACATCAGCAATTGTCCAGCAGGTATCATAATCGGGCACATGCACAGAAAACACGTAAGGGAACTCTGTGAGAGTAATTTTTAGCACTGGTACAAAAATAGCCAACTTGTTTTCCACATTTTAATGTTAAGCTATGCACTGCTGTGCTAGTAACATTTTATTTAAAAACAGACTACAACACCCATTCAGTTGAAATACTCCATTTATAATAATAAAAACAAAAGATAAAGTTAACAACTCTGTAGCTTTCTGTGGTTAACCACCATGAGAGTACTGGAAATGACAACTAAGTTCTTGCCAGTGACTCAGTGATGACTTGAAAGAACCTATTTATGGGTTAGCCGGCTGCATGAAATAATTCATTCTGGTCACTTTCAGCAAACTTGGAGCTGAAAGGAGCCAACAAGAATTATGATGACAATATCTCCAGAGGAATAGCAGACTACAATGAACATTCATTCATCTCACTGTAGTTAATTAAACTATTTAAATGAGTGCAAAATATACAGTGAAAGGAAAGTGAATTAGGAATGTTTCATCACAGGCCTAAGCCACAAGAACACCACTCCTGGAAATTTCACATTGCAATGAATAAGGGTTATATAAGAGCAGTACACAGTGGATTTTCTCCTGTGGATTGAGCACGGACTTTTAATGAAAAGATATGTAACTTTGAATTTCACTTAGAGATGGATGGCCCTCCAATAAAATCATATGCTTTTTTCACTTTCCAGTACTATCTGATTCAATAGTTTCATATTTCTAAAATCACTTTTAAAATAAAAAAGCTGGATATTAGTGTAATTTGAGATTCTTTTAATGGAAGATGCCAGGCTCTGTTATTAAGCCTTCACAAAACTAATGGCATGTAGGGATGACACATTAAAAACAAAAAGATACCAGGCTAACATACACCTTTTTTTTCTAATTTCCATCTCACACTTTGATCTCAATTTTACTAGATTTATTTTCCAGCTCCGTTTATATTTTTATATGAACAAACTCAGTGCCTAATGTTTCAGCAATAAAACAGGTTTTTACTCTTTTTGGGGGGCGGGGGGGGGGAGAGGAGGACTGCCAAACTCACCACTTTTCCTTTCCTCATTACATGCTCAAATATATGAGACTTATACAGAGCTTCACCAGTGAATGAGAGGCTGAGGAAATCCAGTTAGTGAGCCAATCCAGAGAACTGCTATGAATTTATTAACTCCTTTTGGCATTACTCACTAATCTCTTCCATCTCCTAGTCAGGACTTTCAAATTGACCAGATCAGCTTTAGCCAGGACTGAGTTTGAAATAAACCATCCAGAAACTCTCTGAAAAAGCTTCATTGGTTGGCAATTTGATTCTGCAGACAATACAAAATGCGCTGGCAGAGGGAATTGAGCAGACCATCCTGCAGATTGCAGAGCTCAATGTGAGGAACCCTTTTGTCACTGATGCTCAGTCCCTGCCAGAGCATCTCCCAAGAGGACTTTTTGGAACTCGGTGTAATTCAGTTGCCAAAGATGAATTCAAACAATTCACTTTGGAAAAGTTTTGTTTGAATTAACAACTTTTACACCCCAAAACAGGAGAGCAGGTTCTACGCATTGTCCATTTTCATCTGCATGCCTTCAAGAAGCTGCTTTTTACTGCTATAATGGCTATTAAAACAAAGTAGTGCAAAAGACTGGATGCTGAAAATGAACAAAAATGTGCTCTTTGATTTGGATTTATTAAAGGCCCCCAAATATTATTTATAATTAAAAGTTATGGTATTTCAATCATTTTGAAAATACAAATAAAATAATAAAGGGAGTAAGGTTTGAAGGGGGGTATAGGATTTTTATATTCACCAAAAAAGGACATGGGCTTTAAAAATGTTAAGAAACACTGCTTCAGAGGCTCATAATTGGATGCACATTAACACTCTTATTTTTATTTTATTTAATAGAATTCATATTATTTATTTATTACACATACATCAATTGATAAATAAAACATACACTAAAGCCAGCCTAAAACTAAAACAGAAAAAAAAAACCTTATCCATCTATCTGTCATCTATCTATCTACACCACTTAATCATCAATAACCTTTAAGGGCTGCATATGCCAACTATTATAGTCTTATAGCAGTTAGGACTTTTCTGTATACAAATACAAGCAAGCCTTTTGACACGTCAGTAAAGGTTAAAATAAAATCATATAAAAATGAAATCTTCCATGCAATGTCAATAAAATTTCTTATATGCCATAAAGTGAAATAGTTTAATTTTTAAGGATTTTGTGGCAGTCAGAGGGCAGGATCCCTAATGATACCATCCCCATAACTCATTGTTTCCAACACTGAATCCACATTACCTTCAGCCGATCTACTAAATTCACATTACTGTCAGCAGAACTTTCCATACAAGAAAAGAAATGAAGCAAATGGCTATTTAGGGAAATCCTTCAGGATCCAGAGAGCACAGCAGTCTGGTCAAGCAATAAATCATCATGTCATACCAATATAGTGCTTATGAATCATGCACACGTTCCTAGAGATCTACAGATACTGTTTACCGCCAGGCATTTTGCACCAAGAGGTCAGTGAGATAAAATCAATGCTGCCATTCTTTTAATAGCTACCTTAGGCCAATGCTTCATTTCTAAAAAGAAAGTGCAAGAGTTAATGTGTGTCTCGAAGCTGTACTTCCTTCTCCTTAGTGCCAGATATGAGGGATGGATGTGCTTATTCAGTAGTGTGAGAGATGTGTTCTTAACATTCTTAATATTCTCAGAGATATCATAGTGTGCTTACCTCATATACCCCTTTTTCTCTTTACTTATTCCCCAATTCTTCCTCACGAGTTGCTGTGATGCAAAACGGACGTCTGTCTTGTCACAGCCAATATAATATTCTATTGCAAATCAGGTTTGGTAAAACAGTGCAGATGTGCACCATTTACTTCATAAATGCTTACCCTTATAATTTGTAGAAACAGCTGTATGGTAGCACCTAGGGACATTGTATTACCCCTGTCTATGGTCTCAGTGCATGAGCAAGAAGGCAAGGTGGCCCACACATCCCAATTATAAACTCTACTGCCACACATACTGTCCATATGAACTTTCTAGCTGTTCTTTCAAACATTTCCCTGTGAAGCCTTTTCTCTTTGTGATGCCTCTGCTCTTTCCCTGGCATATAATTGAAATAAATAGTGCAGAACTGTACTTGGGGTGTATTTTTTGTGTGTCTCTCTGCTGGCCAATTCATTTTAGCTGCAAATTTAAAGCTGCGTAGTGATGAATATTAATGGCACTATTAGTATGTAAAGGTGGCATTGGTATTGATGCATGGCTAAATGCACAGAATATAGAAGAAGAGAGAGTCCATCTATTTGTTAATTCTATTCTCTGAACACCTAGACTCTCCCTTTGCTTCCATATTAAATCTTGAAATGGTACAGAATTGTCTACAACACTATCCATTCCTATGCTCTCTTCATTGCTATAGATTCCATAATACTAAATTTAGAACCAAACAGGGGGGAAAAGATGGGACCTAGATTTGCATAAAATGTGTATATGATAATTCATATGGATAGGTACAAATTATAATTGAAACAGAAACACAATATATCTCATCCAAATGAGGAAGACTTTGACTAGGTGACCTGTGTTGCTGCTCAGTCTACTACTCAGGTGATATTTATAGGCAGTTTCAAGGTCCTCCTCTCCCTTGAGATTTATTTTTTAAAAAAACCTATCCTTAAAGAGGACTTGAGCTAGGCAGTCCTTTCAGTAGAAGTCTCTTTCAATCTGTCTGTTCAGATTGCCCTTCAGATGGAGGACTTTTGCCACATGGACACTTATTGTGGCTCAAGCTGTGATCTGAAAGTACATGAGACAGCTACCTTTCTGAAGCTAAGCATATCTGCATTTGGTCAGTGGGTGGCCACCTGGAAATCATATGTGTGACACCTTGTGTTTCATGAAGGAAGAAGTGAAGATTCTATGATCTCCAACCATAAATCTTGAGGGTGGTCCAGCAACACTTCCTTGTGTGCATGCTAGCTCCCTTGCATAGCAGAGTGATGATCACACAGCTTCGCATTGAAAGAATCAAGTTGCACATGGCCAATGGCAATAAAACTCTCATGGAAGTGGTAAACCTCAGTCCAGCATTGTTTATTTGAAAGGCAATATCCATCTTGACGCTAGAAGACTATTTACAGCTTTACTACCACACAGATAGTAAGGCACACTTCAGTCCTACATGCTGCCAGCACTCAGCTCAGCAGTCTCTCCTCTGCAGGAATCATGCAAGTCCACAGATATGTGCTCCCCAGCTATTTATAGCTGCTGTGGACTAAACAATCTTGCACCTCAATGCTTCAAAAATCTTCAAGAATCTTCTCTCAGTTTCTGGAAACAGATGGTTCTTTCTCACTTACTCTAACAAGAAAAGCGTGCTCAAACAAAAAAATAAACAATTAAAAACAGTCTGCATCCAGATAGCAGTACCAGGGCTGTCTTAAGCATACGCAGTGCCAGGGTGCAAAGATCCGTACAGTGCCCCCCACCCCCCAGGTTGCCCAGTCCCAGGCACGCAGGAGGGTGCAGCCGGCCAGCTGCCTCAGAGTCTCGCTCAACCCTGAACTCATGGCGCAGAGCTGCCCGCAGCAGAAGAGCACACCATGGCGCTCTGACCAATGGGCGGGCTCTTGCCCAGACTCAACTCTTGGGCCCCAGACTCTTGGTCTGGCGTCCCTGAGAGCCTGGCGGCCAGGTGTCCTGCACCCCTAGTGCCTATGGGTAAGACAGCCCTGAGAAGTACTATCTGCAGTGTAGGCTGAGGGACACAAAGCTGATCAAATTATGCAATGGGGCACACAATGCTACCCTCTCTCAGACCAGTAGTAGTTCAGTGTCATGAACACGTCTGCCCAAAGTACAGAAGTACAGCATGAGTTAGAATGCAGTCAGCCACAAAGAGGCTTGCATTTCTCTCAGTCAGCCACAAAGAGGCTTGCATTTCTCTCAGCTGGAAGCAGTCGGCTGTCAACTCCCCCCCTTCTTGACAATGAAAGGAATGCAGAAAGAAGCACAGGCAGGCTCGAAAGGTAGGAGGGGAAGCATTTCCTCACTGGAAGAGAAGGTAGTTAACCCCATGAGCCCAAGGAGTAGACGAATGAGGAAGGTATTAGACAGAAAACAAACCCAGAAATGTATGGGTCATAGGTTCAGGATATTCTGCAGAAGCAGGAAGCACTCTTCAGAAGGGACAACTGAATCGTAAGACACAGATGCTTGGCTAGAGCATCAGAGGCTAATTGTTTGCTTTGCAATAAATCTTCAAGCTGATTACAACTTGCGTGCTGTGTTATCAAGACGGCAGCCTGGGCTCCTGACACTCAGCGTGCCTTTGGTGAAACACTTGCTTGAACTTTTCCAAACTGGAAAAGTTCCCTGCACACAAAATGCTAACATACCTAAGACATGGTCTCTAGCTATCTTTCTCCAAAAATTCCAAATACTAGAAGACTTCAATATCAGGAATAGTCACATGGCCTGCTGGGCTTTGGCCTGAAAGCGATGACTTCTCAATAAAGGTCTCTATTCAAGAAGCAAGAGGTGGACATACCAAGAAGAGCACATCAGGCACAGACATTTCTTAATAACCCCAACATCCAATAAAATTGAATGTTGGGAGTTTCAGGTCAGACAAAAGAAAATACTTCAGTGGACAGTAAAACTATGGAATTTGCTCCCACAAGAAGTAATGATAGACACACCAGCAACTTGGATGCCTTTAAAAGATGATTAGACAAATTCATGAAGGACAAGACTAGCATTGGTTACTAGTCACAACGACGATGTTCTATACTCACTGTCACAGGCAGTATACCTCTGAATGCTAGTTTTTTTGGAACTGCAGGCTTCCCATAGGAATCTAGTTGGTCACTGTGAGAACAAAGTATTGGACCAGGTGGATTCTTAGCCTGATTCTTAGCCTGATCCAACAGTGCTCTTCTTATGTTCCAAAGCCCCCGTCCACACACACACCTGCCCAAATGCCTTCGGACTCTTCCATTTCAAATGGATGGTGGAAAAAGCCTCCCAGATATCATTTCCTCCATATCCAATTTAAAAATCTGCTTGAATCAGAATTTTCCAGCCACTCTATTTGACACAGTGGTACTTCTAAACAATAAATTAAGTTTACTGAGCAACTAAAATAAGTTTACTGAGGTTCACCTTGAAGCTGTTGAAGAAAGTCTTATTTTCAAAAGTATTATAACAGTATCATTAGTACAGTCGTGCCTTGGTTCTTGAATGCCTTGGTACTTGTACGTTTTGGCTCCTGAACGCCGAAAACCTGGTTTCCGAACGTTCTTCGGAACCCAAATGTCCGACACGGCTTCTGCAGCTTCTGATTGAGTGCAGGAAGCTCCTGCAGCCAATTGGAAGCCACACTTTGGTTTTGGAACATTTTCAGAAGTCGAACGGCCTTCTGGAATGGATTATGTTCGAGAACCAATGTATGACTGTATAAGAAAGAAAAATATTAAGTTCCTAAAGTGCCCCTTTTTGAATATGCGGCAGTGGGCAAGAACTGGGAACGAGAAAGGTGTCATGACCACTGATGGAAATCACTGTGCTGACTTTGTGAGGTCGCCATACATCATCACACATTTTGTACTCTAGTACATAAAATAAAAATGTAAAGTATCTTCCTTTTGTTCTCCATTTGCTTCTGTTAACTCAGAGATCAAATAATTGATTGCATTTAAACACTCAATTACATTTCTCTTAGAAAATGTCATACAATTTATTTTAAATAGCCCCCATTTTCATTGGCACAGGATTGCAGAATAATCCAATTCATTTTTATTTGCAGCACAAGCACCAATTTCCAGTTCTCAGAAATCTGTCAGTCTTCCTCTGTGTCCTAGGCTCCATTAGAAAGTGACAAAAGGAAGCATTATGCCTCATTAAGCAACACTGTAAATGGCTTCTTGCCCTAATCTATATCTGAAAATCATTTAAAAATAAAATGTAATGTCTGCCTGTAGTTTTTCAAGTATCTTCGTATGCCATTGGGTAAGAAAATTAGTGCTGGTGATTTTCAACCAGTTTGTACTGGAATGAACTTCAGGGTCCATTCTATTCTATTCTATTCTATGAATAAATTCCACAACTGTTTCACATAAATATAGCACATACGAATTTAGGGCCCCCTCTTCAAAAAATGAGAAAAGAATGCAAGCGGAAATAAAATGTGCACTGTGGAAAAAATGCTAACCAGAATTTAGTCAAAACACACTATTCCCATTACATTAAGAATTTCATTTTCTTTATCTTTTTTAAATGGAGAGAATCTATCTTAATTAAGATAGTAAGTAATTTAACCCTGGTCTGGTAACTTAAATGCATACAAGAACTAAAGATCTTCACAATAAGTAATGTATTAGGAAGAAACCCCAATTCAGTTAAAAGCTGAGGAAAGCAACACAGATTGCTGGCTGCCTTAGGCAGAGTCAACCTGCCACTCCAACCTACCAGTCTTTCTGCACTAGTATTGTCTGTGTTGCCTTGAAATGGATCACTAGGGTTTCAGGGTTTCCCCAGACCTATTTGGAGACTGAACCTTTTGTATGCAATGCTTCTGCTCTACCACTGAGCCACAACCCCTCCTCCCAGTACTGGGCGGATAGCAAAATTTCCTGTTACCTTTAGCATCTTTTGGTGCACTCCGCAAGTCCCCATTCATTCATTTGTCCATGTTATTCAAGTATTCAAAAGTTATAAGGAGGACCAAAGGTATATATAGATACAATTGCAGTACTGTGCTTAAGAGAGGCCATTCAGATTCTCAAAGTATTAGAAATAAATGATGCAATGTCTACCGAAGAGGTCTTGCTTCCACAGCCTGCCCTGTCATATTTCAATACTTCCTTGTTACACAATTCATCATTTCAAAAAGTGCAAGGATACGACAGGATTCCCTTTGGGAGCAAAGCCACTGATTCTAACCGATTTGGGGACCACGGGAAAAAGAAGAAATAACTGCACATTTTAGCAAGGTTGATTTCATGAACCTTATATAAATTCCTTCAAAAACTGAAGGCTGTTTCTCCCCCCTCCCTCCCCTGAAAAGTAAATTGAAGCCGATAGGAATCTAGCTGAACGTTAATGCATCATCAAGCAGAAGGGCAGGATATGAGCACATAAATTATCCTATATTCATTAGGTAAATTAAACATGACACTGTCAGGGCTGTGACTTGAAAGCATTACAGTGTAATCAAGATAAATAAACAGGATGTTTGTGGGAGGGAAAGAAGCTAGCAGAATAGTTCATGCACATCTGCTTGATCAGAACAAGGCCAAGGCAGAAAGCTTATGAAACGGCTGGGGAATAAAAGAGCATCTTAGTCCCAGCCAGACTAAGAGGTTAATCAGATGTGCTCAATTCCACACTTCAGTTCAGCCAGGATCACTTATTTTATATCTTTAGACAATGTAAACCCCAGCCTCCCAAAGTATTGATTAAGACCTAGGGTTGTGAACAGGAAGACAATGGCTTGCTTCACCTTGGGTCCCTTTGGGCACAACCTGCTTCAGCTTAGGTCCAAATAGAAGCATTGCTTCAGATATATGATACTTGGGCATGCCTTCCCATTGATCTGAAGAAATGGCTAACGGGGGAGGGAAGACCGGTGTAGCAACAGATCACCTCCTTTGGCTTGCATTTGGAGAAAACTTCTCCTGCTTGCACCTCTGGAACCAGCACTCAAAATGGGATATGGGACTGTGCAGATACACAGACCTTTTCTTTACACATTTGATTACTTATGTTTTGATGGGGTAGCCTGAGGGCAACCTTTCAATGTGTGCTTGTATGTATGTATTTACAATGCAATTTAAGGCTACAATTCAGAATGCCTTCCCCACAGAGTAAAAGTGCTTCTGAATATATTCTAGGAAGAGGCAGCACATTTGGATATGACATCACTTGTTGGGTAATTAATTGTATGGGAAAATATGGCTGCTCCCCATGTACCAGCAGGGGCAGCCATCTTTCCCCCATACAATGCTCTTATGACACTACCAGGAACACTGTACAGAAAAGAAGGTCTCCAAAAGTACATGGGAAACAGTCATTCTTATCCCAGAGAATTATTGAAAAAGGGACAGAGTGTCATAATATGCAGACATATTTTGGAATATTTACTTACTTACTTTGTGAAATAGGCGATGTACTCTGCAGCTTCTCCAAGCAGCCTCAAGCTATTCAAAACACAGTATTTTTCCAAAATGAAAAGTTGGTTTTAAATATATTAGATTTCCCCCCTAAGAAATCCACACAGAAATGCGATGGAACAGACTTGCTTGCATATGGAGGCATGGGGTGAAAATAGACTTAGCGCACACACTGTGCTAAGTATCCATATAAAATGAGATTATCTGTCAATAAATTTAGCATGTATTTTTCTAGACAAGGGGGGAAAAGTTACTATCATTTTGGAAGATCTGCTTCTCATGTGTCTGAAACACCCTGTTTCCATGGCTAAATAGGTTTCACTATATACATCTGGCTAAGTAACAGTATGTCTTATACAACCTGTAATCATGGCTAAGTAGTTTTCAGCATATGCAATCTGGCAACTGTTCTTCATCATGAAGTGCTGGCACTCTCATTAAGCTCCTCTTAAAACAGCAGGTGAGCTAGTTTACACTTGGAATACAAAGAACCACACTCTGCAACCTGCTTTCATAAATGGGAATGCTGGTGATTGCTAAAACAGTCGTGGGATATAGCAGCGTGGAAATGTTGACTTTACCTGCACAGACCAAATCAGTATTTCATTAGAAGTACAATAAAACTGCATTTACCTTTTGTACATCAGGATGCCTAGTTCTGTAGGTAAACAGACCAGCATTGTACAGGTGTTATCTCAGTTCACATAACTCCCAGTTTGTCAGTACAACAAGCTCAAGGCTGTTGTACTGTTAAATCAAGCCTGTATCTGGGTGGGAAAATGCCTGCCCAAATCACACTCTGTGAGCATTCCAAAGCCCTGGCCACCAGCACTAGAGCTTAACAGAGAAGGCTAACCCTGCCACTCTTGCCGGCCAATGTGGAATGGGGGGTGGGAACACAGAATAAATGCCTCTTTGTAATGGCAGCTTCTGGGCTGGTGCAGCAAAGAGACTTGGATGATGACTGTTGCCAACATGTGACAGCAGCAGGGAGGCCTCAGGCAGGGCCATCTTAAGCATATCCGGCGCCGTGGTGCAAAGATCCCTCAGGTGCTCCCCCCTTTCCCAGAGTTGCCGACTTGTCAACCTTTTCCCAAGCCTCTGCAGGGATCGCTCTCCTCCTGTGGAGGCTTGGGAAGGAAGCTGCAGCTCGCCAGCCATGTGGTTGATGGGCACAGCTGGCAGGCGTGCAGGGAAAGGGGAGGCCACCAGCAAAGCCGCGCAGCTCCCCCACATGCTGGGGCGCCCCTGAGACGCCAGTGCCCTGGCGCAATGTGCCAGTAAGCCCAATAGGAAAGACTGCTCTGGCCAGAGGACCCCACCCCTCAATACCACATTTAACTGTTTTCCACTGGCTACCACTGGTGGTAGCTTCTGCTTCCCTGCTGTTTGAGTAGCTGCATTTGTATGCCTCTTGCTGATGGGGCTCCTCCACTGGGACTGGACCTCCACCACCAGCAGAGACTGATGGGTCCAGGCACAGCTTGGTAGAGGGATACCTTCACTTCATCCAGCCCCGCTCCAGCGTGGCAGATTGTTTTGTCTGCCATACAAAAATTCAGCAGGGATAATCACTCCAAAAAAAGGAGTAAAATAGGGTCCAACATCCTCCTTGGTCAATCGAGTCACTTTAACTGGTTAGGAATTATTTGAAAATCGACATTCAAGTGCCATTTTAAATTTAGAATAGTTGAAAGGCACAAACAATACCAGAAAGATAGCCACATGATTAAAGAGCTGAATCAAAGCATTCTCCATTAACACAATAGGTGGAATCACAGAGGCAGAAAACACACGTCATTAGTTAAGTGAAAAGCATACTTTATGGAGAACTAGTCCTTTGTAGCCTTCAGCTACACACACACGAGAAATAAACCCCCTACTGGAATCACAAAATCAGTCCCAGCTGAGTCTTTGCAGGGAGATGTAGCAGGGCCTCATTAATTTATAAGAATAGAACTGCACGTTACAAGAAACGCTGCGCTGCTGCCAATAATGGCTGCCTCATGTTGAGTTCTCCTTTCCCTACAGGTGTGTTGTACAACTCAAGCCAAATCCTGATGTCATTGTGTTAAGTATTTCTCTGTCCCCACTGGCTACAGCCAATGATGTGGATCATGGTGCAGTTCAATAAATACACAGTATAACTATGTCAGGATATAATGTAAGATGTCCTACAGGTAATGAAGAGGGACAGGAAAGCTCAACATGGAAAGTGAGGGACCTATTTTGGTGACATGTTCCTTTTAATGTAGAATTCTGCTATAAAACAAAAAGGAGAAAGTGTTGGTGACTTCTGAGTCCCTTTGTAAGACATTATTTGAATGTTATCTGTGCAGTGGTGATAATGTGCATTATATGTTCATAACCATTACCACCATCCTAATCAGCTGGGGCAGAAGCTTCAAGTAGGCAGGGGAAGCACAAAAGCAACAATGTGATAGAGACTGTTCATGTTGGGCCTAAGACCCAAAACAAACATTTGGGTCTGAACATATATGGAAGAATCACTTGACTGAAAGCACCCTGGGATCAGAATCTTATTCAGAAAGTTTAAATATCATATTAAATGTTTTCCATGTATTTGGTGTTTTCAAAGAAGCAATTCAACTTCTCTGTTCTGAAAGCAATGTCATATGGAGACCTATGCCATGTGCCACCCTGGGTTAAATAAATGGAGCTGTCTATATTGCCTTAATAGAGATGGGATTAAGTATCATTCTACCTACCCTGTAATTCATGAAGAGGAATATACATTTCAGGGATGTCTGCTTCTGGTAAATTCTGAGATTGCTTTGCTGACAGCATACCATGGGCTTCTGTACTGAGTCCTGATCAATATCTAGCTCCCTTGTCTTGTGCTGTATCTACTTCCCTTTATCTATATGGGAGATAGAGATGTGCCACTCCATGTGCCAAGCTCTTTCAAGAATTGCAATAGCCAGTGAGCCGTTGGGTGGGCCATGCAGGTAGGGCTGTGTCGCTGTACCAACCTCCCAGTGCTAGACGTCACTGCCACTTACAGCACAAGACAAGGAAGCTAGATACAGCACAAGACAAGGGAGCTGCTGCTGTTTGTGGCTTACTATATACTGGTGCTTCTCCTTTTTAGTTATTATGGATAAATGGTTGCTTATGGATAGCAAATGATTTGCACATGCATTCAAGTGCAATCCTGAATGCTCATCTTAAAAAAGAAGAAGAATGGAGCAATGAAGAGGAAGGAAGGAAGGAAGGAAGGAAGGAAGGAAGGAAGGAAGGAAGGAAGTCCACCACCTTGGGAAAACAAAGCTTATCCTGGTGACTAAGGAGTCTGATGAGTAAAATGCAGAAGAAGCAAAAACGAAAAAATGTTTTTGTTAAAAAAATATTTGCTTACTTACTTACTTATTAGCTCAGGGTAGTATACAATATATTAGCTCAGGGTAGTATACAATATATGGTCCTCCCTTCTCAATTAAACCCCACAGCAATTTTGTGAGGTAGGCTAGGCTCAGAGGCAGTGATTGGTCCAAAGTTACTCAGTGAGCTTAATAGCTGAGTGTGGATTTTAACCCTGGCCTCCCAGGTCCTAGTCTGACACCTTAAGCACTACACAATGTCACAAAAACATGAAGTTCTTCATCACACATGGGATTTGTGAAACTAACCCATGGAATTCATTTCCACAGGCTACTGTTATGTCCAGAAGCACAAATAAAAGAAGTCGATAAATTGGTTGAGTATGAGTTTATTAATGTGTATTAGAAATATTGTGATTTGAAGAAATTTAACCAAAAAAATGAATTAGTAAATAAGTCTAGTGCCACCTCAAGGAATTGGGACCAGGAGAGAGAGAGAGAGAAAGGGGATGCTGCTGCTGCTGCTGCTGCTGCTAATAATAATAATAATAATAATAATAATAATACACTACTCTAGTTCTCATTGTTTTAAGAGATAAAGTGGCAGTGAAATGAAGAACACAATACACTGAAGCTGAGAAAATGCAGTTTAGAAACATGAAGTTAAAGATGCATTTTCCCCTCATTCTCTTTCAGCAGTGTTTGGCCAAATTCCCATTAATCTCTGGGTTATTATTAGATAAAACATTCGGTCTGCCTTTTCACCACTCCTACCAGCCACAGGCATCACCTTAAATACACTGCAATTGAACATGACATTTAATGTCAAGCTCGAAAGTACTAATGCAATTGCAATTGTCTCTGGGACAACCTGTAGCATGACCTTCCCTCTGATGTATTTGAGCCACATATCCCCCCCCCCTTTCTGTCTCTTCCCTGCACTACCGACTCAAGACATTCCGTTCCAGTAGGACCGATACATTCCCCACACCACCTCATCCAAATTAATTTGATCCACCATCTTATTTCCTGGCTTCCATGCCATATTAGACAGAAGACTTCGTAGAGTCTCAGGTGTGACACAACCACAGGATGCTCTGCCGCATGCTATTGGAATTTAAATGGATGTTGCAACTATGTGGATAGCATTTTGTTTGGTTAGTTAAAGTCACTGAGGCCTTAAGGTAGATGTGACTATACCTTTTTGGAAGGGGGGAGGGCACTGACAGCCACGCCTCTGGAGCCTGCATGTCGGTAGTGGATATGACCAAAAGCACATGCATCTGCCAAACCTACAACACACATACCACACACTCATCACAAACACAAACCATGTCTCTCTCTCTCTCTCTCTCTCTCTCTCTCTCTCTCTCTCACACACACACACACACCTCTTCTGAGATCATTCCCTAAAAATCAAGAGCTTCTGAGCCCCACTTCCCCATTGAATCCTTTAAGTGGTGAAGAAAACCCCCTCTTCATTTTCAAAAAATGATCTCTGAAGAGCAAGAGACAGTGATTTCTCTCCTCCCCATTATAGCAGAAGTGAACTTAAGTGAGCACTACTGCTTCAGTTGCACTGGGTGTGGAGCCTTGGGGACACCAAAACCATTATGGAAAATGGAAGGCAAAAGGTTGGGGAGGCAGAATTTTGACGTTGCACAGAACGCCACTGAAATTAGAGACTCCAAGATATGCCATTATAGTACTATGTTTGAAGATGAACCATTTCTAGACATTCTTAGCAAGCAGGAAACCAGAGTTATCCTTCCTGTTTCCTGTATGCTAATATCTTTTAGCAATGGTGCTGAGCCAAAGGGAGAAGAGACATATTTGCAAGTGAATTGTGGGTAAGCAGCAGAGCACTCAATTTTGGGAGAGCGCAGGTGGACCATTGGGAGTAACTTCATGGGCTGGATGTAGCCCTCTGCTCTTATGCCAAGAGTGGAGAACCTGCGACCCTCCAGATGTTATTGGACCTCATCTACCACCAGCTCCAACCAGCAAGGCTAATGGTCAGGAATTATAGAAGTTGAAATTCAACAACATCTGGGGGGCCACAGCTTCCCTGGTTTAAGCCTTTGGCAGCTGCTCTTTTGTGTTGGGGGAGGTTGCTCCTTGCTTGGAAAAAATCTCATCATATTCAGTCATCATGCACCCTGTGATCTTTGGATGAAGGGTGGTGTACAAAATAAATAAATAAACAATAACTAAATAACTAAAGATTTCAGGCTACACAAGCCTCTTCAGTGTTGTATAAACAGAAGTTTCTGTTGCAGACAATGAATTTGGAACTTGTTTGCTACAACCAGGCAACTTCATAGACCAAGGGTAGAGAAACCTTTTCAGCCTGAGAGCCACATTTTCTCATGTACCATTTTCTGGGGGTTGCATGCCCAGGGCCAGCTCAATACATATTGACACCTGACGCAAGCCAAAACATGTTGGAGGGCAGGGGACCTGCCAGGGGAGAAGGGGTGAGTGAATATCTGCACCAGGAACAAGCAGGGAATAAAGATCAATGGTGGGAACAAGGAGAGAATAAAGATCTACAATGGGAACAACTGGCAGATCTGGCCTCGAAGGAGCACACCACAGCCGTCAGTGCCACCATGGCAGCAGCAGTGGGTGACACATTCCTTTAGAGACCAGATCTGCTGCCCCTGTGGATCCTGTTGCTTAAGGCGGTTGCTTCACCTTGCCTCATGAGTGGGCCAGCCCTATGAATGCCAGTGGTGTGAGGAAAAAACATGGGTGGAGCAATGGATATAACTCTTTCCTTTGTACAGTGGGCTACATTCCAGCTCCACAAAAGCCATAGGCTTCTACACCTACCACAAGTCCTCCATTCAAGCAAGCAAGAGGCCTCATCACCATTCATGGACTGTAAAAAAGGTGTGTGTCTGTGTGTGTGTGTGTGTGTGTGTGTGTGTTCCTGGGAAGAGGATCACCTGGAAAGAGTCCTCAAGGCCACATTGTGGCACCTAGAGGGCAATATTTGATTCCTGGGCTTGAGGATTACAAATGAATGCCAAGCAGATTATTATCTTGACTTACTAGTTTTATTGCATTGTTTTTTAATAATGCATGGTTATGGTTTTGTATTTTTATAATGTTTTACTGATTCTCATAATAAATCACTCTGCCTTGCGGAAAAGTGTTATAAAAATTTAGAGAATTAAAACAAAAAAAGTCCAAGGGCACCATCTGAGTTGGACTGCAGCTACTTCAATTTAACAGAATGGGGCGGGGGGGGAATGATGCTTTAAAACAGGAATGTAAGAATATGCAGAACATTATTGCATCAGGGATAATGTTTGGCTTTAACATTAAAACCTGGGAGTTAGGAAAGGAGCTGAATAGATGAATTGCTAAAATCAAACAAATATTTTATTATACAAATACCTATTAAACAAAAGTTATGGAAGAGGATTCTGCTGAGGCAGAACTATTTTTGCAGAACCAATAATGTTTTTTAATTTTGCGTGTTGGATCAAGAGGGTTGTTATTTTTTGTAATATTAAAAACACTGGAGAATTAAACTCACTTCCATACAGCTACAGTTACAATCTCAAAGTGCATATCCAAGATACATTAGGAGCCAATATGTATGACTCCATCTTTGATCCAAGAGCGCCACTCTACACCCGATGCCCTTCTAAAAATTCTGCAAATCAGCTGTTTGGAATAACAGTAGATCAAAAATGGTACTCTGCCTTTTGTTCAGAAAATTCATTCTGTTCATGATTCAGATATTCTTTAGCTGTGATTTCTGCACTGCAGGGGCTTGGGATTTTGTGACCCATTTCAGATAAAGTAAACCAATGCAGGCAAAAATTAATATAGCAAATTTGGCATGAATGAACACTCAGCAACATAGCCTGCATCTGAATTCACTGGCACATCAATAAACCTCCATAAAGAAACAAACAGTATGAACAGGTTATGAAAAGTATGGTTTCAGTTTATTCACTTGACTAGAAACTGTCATCAATGAGTTAAGATGCAATGAGTTCATACTTCAGGCTATTTTAAGTCGGCTTGGCACTGGAGACTCTCTTCTGGAGGATTATGGGGAAATGAGGTGTCAGGATCTGGCAGAGTTAGTACAATAATACAGAATCTGACAGTGGTCAAGTGAAGCTCCTGGCTCTGCTGTCCAAAGAAAAGATTGTCAAGACTCTTGATGCATTTGGAACAACTTCTCGATATGGCCTCTGGACACTAGGAAAATGTCATTAGAACACCACTCTGCACAGTAGTAAAAAGAAGAAGATGCTGCACTTTGGAGTATATCCTCTTCAATCAAGTCAACCTTAACAACGGATCTGCAAATAATCAGTAATAATCACTATGCAGTCTCTTGAGCAGAACTTGACATCCCAAGGCAGCCAGATTTCATTATTTTAAAGCAAGTTTCTAGCTATCATTGTTTTTAATATAAAAGTTTGGAAAGGTGCATGTAATGAACCATTGTGCTGGAAGAGCAACTCATAAGGCTGGCCTTGCTCCTTATAACTAGCTGAAGAGTACAATCAGTACCAGTAAGTCCCTGAAACCTGCAATCGCCACCCACTAAAGGACAGCTATGCAATATATAGGTACCCTGGTCAGGCTGGAAAAGTAAAAAAAGAAGAAAGTATCTCAAGTATTTTGCTTGGCCCCTCAGAACTGAAGACCCAAAATCTTATGCTGAGCACTTCCAACAGGAAAGGTGGTGATAACGATTCCCTTTCAGTTTCCTGTCTTACTGGTGGATTTCAGTATGTGACTTATACTTAGGCCCCATCTGCGCTATACATTTAAAGCAGTATTGTAGTACTTTAAAGAGTGATGGCTTCCTCTTAAGAATCCTGGGAACTGTAGTTGTTAAGGGTGATGAGAGTTGTTAGGAGATCCCTATTCCTCTCGCAGAGCCACAATTGTCGGGTGGCATCTAAACAGAGTGATTTATTAAAAATGTATTGAAGCACATTTGTCTGCCAGGTAATTCATGTGTACCAGGTTTCTATATAAACTTCAAATAACTGCTTCACATTCCATGGGTTCAAGCCCCTCTCCTGGAATAAAACACATTTATTTAAACGCTCTGGAAACTAAAGAACATTTTGTAGCCAGGTTACTGTATATGCCAAGAAATCAGTGTATGTCTTGTGCAACTTGATTCAGTTCATTGGCTTTGGCACTGCTGCACTTCATCCACATGTCTCTAATGCCTGGCACTGAAGTATAAAAATATATATATAAGAACATGCCTCTGAGGGAAGGCAAAAAGTTCACATATTATTTCTGCGAAGTTCTGTAATAGCACTGTAGATCCAGCCAGTTCTGATGCAAAATGGAGACGTGCCAAGGGACAGATGAAGGGCAGAAGGGAAAGGAGGGAGTAAGGAAGGGAAATATAGAAGACGAAATGTATGTTGGAGACACCTTTCAATGCATGGAGGGATGGAGGAGATATAGGACAGAAAAATGACTTCCTCTCCCCCCAAATACCCCCCAGCATTCTTCATAATTACTTTTAGAAACCTATGTTGGAACATTCATCTACTTTGGAGAGATCCTTTCAAAAGTCTTCACAATGCATTTTTGCTCTTACTTCCCTGAACCATTTTGTGTCATTAGCAAATCTGACCATCTCACTGCTCACCCATAACCCCAGGCAATTTATGAATAAGTTTAAAAAGACAGGTCCAAATACTGGTTCTTGGGGATCCCACTACTTACACCTGGTCATTGTGAGAAATATCAACTTGTTCCCACTCAATGTTTCCTGCTGTGCTTGATCTCTAAGCATAGCTGTCAACTTTTCCCTTTTCTTGCGAGGAATCCTATTCGGAATAAGGGAATTTCCTTTTAAAAAAGGGAAATGTTGACAGCTATGTCTCTAAGAGGGAGGAATCTCGTGTTATGGAAGACAGCTTCCTCCTTCCTGTTGGCTACCTAAGGTGGTGTGATGAGTAGTTTAGTCCCCTTCTCTGCCAGAGGTAGCCACACAAGCCTTCCTCCTGTGGATGGGGTGGAGCAAACTGTAGGATAACCATGCTTAACTCTAATTTATTCATAAAGAGTAAGTTGTCCTGTCAGGCTTTCCTCACTTTGGGAGGAACTATGTCAGGGATAGGCAACCTTCAGCCCTCCAGATGTCTTGGCCTACAACTCCCATGATCCCTAGCTAACAGGACCAGTGGTCAGGGATGATGGGAACTGTAGTCCAAAATATCTGGAGGGCCAAAGGTTGCCTATGCCTGGACTAGGTAATCAAGTCTTTGTTCCTCTTCAGTATACCTGAGAAGCTCAACGAGGAGGTCTGAGCTGGTTGGTCCAAGTTCATACCACAAGCCATTATTGAGTTCCTATAACAATAATATAGGAATTTTAACCACTTTGTAACTAAACCACATTTTACTGCCTGTGCTACATTTTCTGAATGCTGGATGGGAAAGCACATGAATCTGACCTTTGGGGAGTCTGTAAACAGCCAATTTTTAACTTTCCAAACGTGTGGTCTTTTTTATGCTAGGGGAAGAGGGAACTTCTGGAACTCACAAGGGCATATTTTAAAGGTCTAACAGCCTATATTTCCATGCTTTACTTTGCTGCATGCTGTATGATTTTAAATCTCTGCTGATGTTCTCTCACCAAAGAGCACTTGTCCCAAACTTGGATCCTTGCATACATGAATTCTCCTTTTCTTTTTATCCAACACAAACTCCCTTCACTGTTAATAAGTGACAGAATAGTCTTTTCATCCATGTTCACTGGTGATGCTTTGATATGGTTTCTTTTTCTCCTATAGAACATATAGTGACAGTTGTATTATTATGATGCAGCATAGGGATGCAGGTGGCACTGTGGTATAAACCACTGGGCCTCTCGGGTTTGCCGATCAGAAGGTCAGCAGTTTGAATCCGTGCGATGGGGTAAGCTCCCATTGCTCTGTCCCAGCTTCTGCCAACCTAGAAGTTTGAAAGCACACTGGTGCAAGTAGATAAATAGGTACTGCTGCAGCAGGAGGGTAAATAGCATTTCTGTGTGCTCTGGCTTCCGTCGCAGTGTTCTGTTGTGTCAGAAGTGTTTTACTCATGCTGGCCACATGACCCGGAAAACTGTCTGTGGACAAACGCCGGCTCCCTCGGCCTGAAGTGAGATGAGAACCACACCCCATATCACCTTTGACTGGACTTAACCATCCAGGGGTCCTTTACCTTTACCTATTAGGATGCAGCACACCCAGATTTGGCTACATGCTTTGTCAGTAGATTCAAGCAAAGCCAAGTCATGTTAAATGGGTGGTCTAAGCCAACTGGGGCAAATGAAGCTGATTTAGGTAAAAGTAATGGTTTCCTAGATGTGATTCTAGCTAATCAGGGTGAGATAATGATCCAATAACATCACACAGGCAAATGACACATTTTCTGGACAATGCCTGCTGGATATGTGATGCCATCTTTTCTTTTTGTTCCTGAAAAATGGTCATGAAAACCACAGTTTTTTCTGCCCACAGTGCTAAATGTAACCTGTCCCTTTCAGCACTTAAAATACTGAGTATCTGGCCTTTTTTAGAAAAGAATTAAGATTTAAGATCCAAAGCAATGTGATTAACATGATGTTTGAATCAGTCCTTCCTTAATGCAGCAAAAATGGAAAACACTCTAGGAAAACAAATGTGGTTTTTCCATTGTCAAGTTATAGAAAGTTGTGAATACAAAGACTTTGCAATTTCACAGACATCAATGGGAGTACTTTACAAATACAGAGCTCTGAATAACAAACATATCCAGTCTATTTCTGCTGAATTACAACATTTGGTTGAAGCAGCACAGTACAATTTGTTTTAAACTATGAGATTCAGAAGTCATTAACATGAAGATTATGTGAGTTGTTTGCCTTCTCTCTGAGTCAAAGTTAAAAGAAGCAGGCAGGGATAAAGGGCAAGGGAATTTACAGGGTTTTTTTTGTAATTTAATTATCATGTTTTGTTGCATGCAAATTTCTTCTAGTATCCAAAGCATTTGCTAATGAAGATGATGTGGGCATTGTTACTACAGCCTAGATTTGGATTGCTAGTAATTTTGGCAGTGCTATTTGTCTAGAAAAAGAGGTGCTGGAACTCACCATGAATGCCTCCCTTGTTCTCTTATAATGGCAATGGCACCCACCTGTGAGGTGCCAGAACTCAGTTCCGGTGAGTTCCAGCTGAAGAAAAGCCCTGAATTTTGGTAATCTGTGAATCAAAATGTGTGGTTTAAATTAGGTTGTTGTTGTTTTAAAAAAGAATACACTTGCAATGTGAATGCTTGATTTGCTCATTCTCTCTCTCCCCCCACCCCCATTGTTGAGAATGAAAAAAAAATCCAGTATTTCCCAGTCTTATGATATGAGAGGATGATTATTCAGTTTTGCATTTTTTATTTCAAATTAGTTTTTTAAAAAATACCTGTAAGTTTCCGAGACCACCCCACCTCAACAGTGCTATCTATGTACCTATATGACATGTAGCACACAGACATATTTTTAGTGGTTGCTTTTTATTTAAGTTAAATTGGGTTTTGAATTAAGATAATACAGAATTGAGACTGCAATACTGATCAGGTTTTATTTGTTCCATAAGGTTATATTATCTATTAATGTGTTTTACTCACCAAAAGACTTCAGGACTATAGGCTACAAACAGAACTTATAATTATGCTTTAATCCGCTTCCAGTTGCAAAGAGCAATGTTTAAATGCTGACCTAACATAACAATTTGTTGAGCTCTGTCAGCTGAGAAACACTGAAATGCTCATGAATTCCCCTGACTTAATATATACCTTATATTTAGAAAGAGAGAGGATTTAGTTCGTAAACATGCAGAGAATTCTAATCAAATGCTAGTTAATTGGCTGATGCTAAGAAATGTTTCACTTCATACTAATAATTTTCATTCTTCATGGAAATCAAAACTTTGTGACTTCTGGCTCAATTGCTAACACATGAAACTTGGATCCAATCATGTAAAATTGGACTGAGTTGTATCTTCTCCCACAAACACAGCTAGGGAGCAAGAATCCACCTCCCCACCCTGACCTAGTTGGTTGCCTAGCTGTAACATTTGAACAGGACATACACTTGTAAATATCCAGTTAGGTAAAGGTAAAGGTACCCCTGCCCGTACGGGCCAGTCGTGTCCAACTCTGGGGTTGCGCGCCCATCTCGCTTAAGAGGCCGGGGGCCAGCGCTGTCCGGAGACACTTCCAGGTCACGTGGCCAGCATGACGAAGCTGCTCTGGCGAGCCGGCACCAGCGCAGCACACGGAAACGCCGTTTACCTTCCCGCTATAAAGCGGTACCTATTTATCTACTTGCACTTAAGAGTGCTTTCGAACTGCTAGGTGGGCAGGAGCTGGGACCGAATGACGGGAGCTCACCCCGCCGCAGGGATTCGAACCGCCAACCATACGATCGGCAAGTCCTAGGCGCTGAGGTTTTACCCCAGCACCACCCGCGTCCCTAATATCCAGTTAGGAGCCCTGAAAAGTGTAATTGACTTCCCTCACTGTGCATTGAATATTTTATAACCTCCAACATTTCTCAGATGAAAATAGGGACATTCTCTTCTATATCAGTATTACTGCTTGAGAATTTCTTCCTATTCAAGTATAAAAGTTATTAGAGGAAACTGTAATATTTTAAGCACAGAAATCTTTGGATTTATGTAATGCATTTACGGACGCCTGAGGGAAAAAGAAAACCCCAGATTAATAAATACAAATGACTGTGTGTGTGTGTGTGTGTTAAGACTATATAATGTCATGCATTTATGAGTATATTGAAAGCATGATAACTGAACAACCATTATTGTCCTGATTGTGCAGGTGTATGATATGGGGTATCCCAATGTTTATTTGGGGATCCAGGCAGTGCCAGATTTACGTATGAGCTAAACAATCTATAGTTTAGGGCCCCACTCTCTTGGAGGCCCCAAAAAAATTTAAAGGGGGAAAAACTGGATGTACATTTTCAAAATATAAAAGAACAAATAAAATAAAACCTACATACAGCAACAGTGTTTTGTGTATTGTAGGCTCCAACGATGTAAGTAATGGACCCCGCCTGCTAGCGTGCCCCCAAAATATAACTGGTTAGATACCTAGTAGGTCCATAAATTACCATATAGCATATATTCAACACAAAAAACAGCGACAATTTGTTGTTGACAAAGGACAGGTGGACATATAAAGGGCCCCATTACTTTCAGTAGCTTAGGGCCTCATCAAACCGAAATCCGGCCCTGGGTGCAGGGACATACAAACTTGAGTTTGGGGATACATAAACTTCCCTTTTTTAGTGTTGCAAACTTCTGAGCAAATTAGGAATGTGTAAGCAACTGAAGTGGTGAATCCTGGATGGATCAGTTGCACAGACACCCACCCCCAGGGATCCCCTTCCATAGCTACTTTGGGGTTCCCCTTCACCCAAATGCACAGATTTCAGAAGGAGCCACAAATTCAGCTAATTGGAGAGATTACTGTCTTTCCCCCATCCATATGAGAAGCCAGGCAGGAAGGTGCTTTGGAAGGTGCTTTGCTCCAGAGGATCCTTCCCCATCTTCCCAAATCCCCTTCCTCTCTAGGAATCTATTCTGCTTCATTTTAAGCCAAGTGGTAGGATAAGATCTCTCTGCATCTCTCAAAGCAGGAGCCAAAGAGCAATTGCCCGTTACACACACAGGTGGTGGGGATTCAGCGACATTTCAGGTTCCTAAACAAAACTGGCAATGAAAATTGAGGCAGTAATGCAGAGAAAATGGGCAGGGACCTAAGAGGTTTGGACACAGAGCAGACCCCATTGTGTGTGATGTCGCTGAGGGAAATGGTAAGAGCGTGCAAATGAGAACCAAAAAATCATTGCTGCTTCTCTCTTTGCCTGGCCAGGAGATGGAAGGCACAATGAATGAAAAGGTCGAGAAAGGTTTGAGGTTTGTTTGTTTTTGAAGAAGGGGGGAAAGGCCTGTATTTGGGAATTCCGGTCTCTGCATGACAAAGTGATAACTGTGATGGCTTAAGTTAAGGGTCTTTGTGGTGGTCCCGGCATTTTTGGGGCAGCTGGAGAGTATGGTCTTTCACGCAGCGGTGCAACCACTGAGCTTCCTTTATGCATAGGGAAAAGATTGAGGACAAAACATCTTCCAAGCTGGGTCTTAATCTTTTAAAACCCAGGCACACTCAAACATAAAACTGCAAATGTATCTTTATCACCTCCAAAATAGGGGATTTTCTGCTGGGCAAGGAAATCAAGATCCCAGTGATCAGGCCTGACTTGCTGCCTGCAGAGTTCAAGGCTGCTCTGTGCTGTCCTTCTTTCCATCCCATCAGTCTCAAAATCTACCAGCCACCACTGACACATGGACAACTGCATACTATTTGTTCCACTTGTAATTATATAATCTTCAAATCTATTTGAGCTGCAGAAGTATTGCACAGAAACTTTCCGAGTCCATCTTATTATGGTAAAACACCCAATACAAACACACACTTTCAAGCTCATCTGTCAGTGTGATTCTTTCTGCCCTGTGATTAATAAGGCAGTTCAATAAAGAACATATATAGAAGCCGGATAGTTGCAAAGCTTTAAAAAAAGCAATAACCACCAAACCTGTTGATTTGCTCTAGTATTATTTGTTGGCTTTGCTTTTGCACAATACGTTTATGTTTATGAGCTAACAGAACTGTTAAATGTGCCACAGATGTGAAGTTGAGTTCTCTTTCTCTGTTCTGTGAATGGTATGAACAGGAGTAAAAGGCTACTTATTCATTAGTGAGATTTAATAAGAAGGGGTCAGAATGCCCACACATCCATGTTCTACCCTAATGTTTGATGTGTTCTGAAAAGCCCAATTCTTTAAATCTCCTTTTTGTCAAGTTTATATAAAAAAGAATCTTATCTACACTATTCAAACATTTCCTTTCTTCATTTATTTTGACTTTACCATGAGCAAGTGGGGTGGGTGGTGTTGAGGGCAGAGCAACATTGCCATCCCCACCTGACTTCTGCCATTAAATCATTAACATATTCATTATTTCAATCCTAACCACTTTGGTGGGGGGGGGGGGGACAGAGGTCAGGTATATCCAGGTAAATGCATAGGGTTGGCTATAATTTGCTTTTAAACATCTTGACCCATCATTTATTTCTCATTAAAGATCCCCACATTTTCAGCTCACCGAATTACCTAAAGTAGGGTTGCCATATTTCAAAAGGTGAAAATCCAGATACAGCAGTTGTTGAGCTTTTTCTAGTTTGGTCCAAAGTCGCTGAGATTTTTTGGCAAAGTCTCAACATGGGTTGCCATACGGCTGGATTTTCCTGGACATTTAAGCAATTTCCGCCTGGACACAACTTCCGAATGCCAGATCCCAGCGATGTCTGGGAAATTCCAGTCGTATGGCAGCCATACTTAAAGAGGTTCTATTTTTTATTATTATTCAAAGATTATTGTGATTTCTGTCTGCAAAGTGCCGTGTAGAACAGTGTCACACTGAATAGTGCCTAGTATGCTATGGGTGCTACATAATTCTATAAATAATTGCCAATATAGTGGCAAAATAAAGCTGTATCAGAAACTTCAGTCTATTATTCTCACTGTCTGGCATCATCTGCGCTCCCAGTTTCTCTTCCTACACTTCTGTCCATTGCCGCAAGCCTAGACTACTAGACTGCTGTAAATTGTTCTGCACGGAACTGCAGCTGGGCCAGAAAGCTGCTACTTCCCGACAGAAGTCATTCATGGGGAGCATCTCTCACTAGCATTCAAAAGGATGCAGTGGCTTCCTATAGTTTGTCAAGTTCAATATAAGTTGCTGGTTTTCATGTGTAAAGATAAGATGGCAGGCATCCTACAGACCTAGCTTCCTTTTCTATAGTCCGTTTTGATCTCTAATATCAACTGACAGTAACTTCTGGGCTACATCATCTGGGAACTGAGTCCATTTAATGAAGGCATAGAGAAAGGCATTGCGTGGCGAGTTCCTGCCCCCCACCAAGGATAAATAAAGAAACCAGACACCAGAATTTAAGGTTAAATGGGCGAATTAGGCCACAACTTTATTGAATTCAGGAATGAGAGGCATTGGCTTAGGCATTGGTCCTATCGACTATCCGGCTCCAGCCCATTTGCTGGAGACACGGGAAGGGTTAACACCATAGTGGGGGAGACTCCTGCTGAGGCACGTCAACTAGGAGCTCCCCCGGGTCACCGCTCGGGGGCATGCCTTAGGCCCACACCTCCATAGGCTTCTGACAGCGCCATGCCCCCCGGAGTCCTTTACTGGACCACCCTTCATTCAGTGGGGAGGTGATGGCGTTCCTCCCCCCCCCACATCCTCTTAACCCCTTCTTACCAATGCCTAACCGCCACATGAGCAATCGCTCGCCGCCGATACTCTCATGCCTGAAACCAATCCATTATTCCCTTTGCTATGTCAGTCAGCCAAATATCATTTCCAGCATCCGAAAGATGCACGCCATCAAGCCGGTAGAGGGCCTCGCAGTTGAAACGTATGCCCAGGTGATCAATGACCCTCCCACCCAGGGCTGCCACTCTACGCACCACTGCCCAATCCAAGGCTTTCCTAGCCCTATTTATGGCTATTGGGCACCTGCAGTCTCTCCAAACCCGCCTCTCCATCAGCGAGCCCCAAATGATGGTGACATTTGGGTAAGAGGCCTTAAGCTCCTCAAAGTCACTAAAGATGTGCCACATCAAGTGGTAAGCTAGATCATTTTCGCCTAATTGGATAACTAAAGCATATGGGGGGGGGGGCCTCCGCTGCCGCTCTGGCCATAACTGCGGCCAACATCTCTGCCCAGCGCATTCCCCTCCGAGAGATCCAAGATATATTGATGTCAGATGGTAAGTTAAGGTGTGGCCCGAGACCGGAATTGATGGCGCAGACCCTGGCCCAATGCACAGTGCTATGCCCCATATCCAGATGCACACCCTCATAGCTCCTGCAATAAAATTGAAAGAACAGGGCAAGGTCAGGTAACCCCATGCTGTGCCCGATTATCCAGATGCGCGCCCTCATAGCTCCTGCACCCTAGGTCCCCGTTAACGGCATGGTTTCTATCCCAGTGGACAGTGCAGGGCCTATAATCCAAATGTGCACCACAGCGTCACCTGAAAGCAAAAGAAGGTAACAAAGCCAGGTCAGGTATACTGTGAACAATCACAAGGTCTTACGAATATATCCCTTAAATGCATCAGACTTCCACTGCCCCCAAGTCCTTCATCCTTTCAGCTGAGAGTCCCAAATGCACTGCTGTGGTGGCGGCCCCAATCCTAAAGGAGTTAGCCGTGAATTCAGCTGAGGGTAAACCGCAGGTAGCAATCGCCCTTTGCATAATGCGTGTGGACTGATGCCGTGCAAGGCGGGAGCCATCCAAATGTATGAGGAATGGACCTGAGACGGTTGGTCTCACGTACATGAAATGTTTAGTGTCCTTTACTGCTGATCGGTTTTGGAACATTGGACATGCAGGACTAAATTGGATCTGAACAAGGTCAGGTCTCTCAAACTACCCCGGGCAGAGGAATCTGGTTGGCCCTTACAAACCACTTTGCCAATGCGCATAGCGCCAAAGGCAATGCAGCTGAAAATAACCGGGCCTTGTCCTCGGACCAACAGATACTTCTTAATTTATTTTATTTTATTAATTTATTTTTATATATTTTTTATTTTTTTTTATTTTGGGATTGGCATAGAATGTCATAAGTTAAGGGCCTTCTACCATCACTTTTAGGAGGCTGCAGCCTGCGCCAGCCCTACAGTGCCCTTCACACTAAGAAGTCCACACCAGGGTCTATGGATTAAACAACCTTACAGAGAAAGGAGATTGCCGCCTACTGGATGTTTAAGAGTCTTTTCTGCACGACCCAGCACCCTCCAATGTACCAAGTATTGCAGGGCTTCAGCCAGGCCACGCCCCCCCCCCAGCCACCCGATTGGCTGGGTGGGTGGACGACGCGGCCGGGATTCCCCTGCTCTCGCAGGGGCTGAAACTAGCCCCCGCTCACGTGGGGTGGGCGTGAAGCCCGCAACCCCACCTCCTGGCCAGGTCCGGAAGTGGCTTTCTTGCAGTCGGCCTATGCGTGTTTACTTACAAATACCTTTTGCTGCCTTTGGTGATCCTTCCTCTTAAGTGTGCATAGGCTTACATTGTTAATGGTGTGCCTGCCAAAGCAAAAGTCACTTCCCAGGAGTCTAGCCATGCTCTAACCTGAAAATTTAGTTGCAGGACCTTCTTATTTGAGCAGACTTTTATTGGCCAATGGCATATGTGTAACTTGACTTTATAGCATTTAATGGTGTTGTAGTTACTTTACTGTGCAATTTATTCTTCTTCTTTTTCCAGTACTATTGCCTGTTTGAATCTCTGATATAGATAAGCAGCAAAAGCTATATAGATTCATAAATATAAGAATGGGACCCTTCAGTAGCCTAGATCATACAGTAGTGATTTTTAGAGTAAGAAGGGCCAAGAAAACTGGGAGTGACAAGGTGTGTATAACAAGAGACGATAGTAGGGGAAAGATTTCATTATTATTTTTTAATTAACTGGTTTGGATATGTGAACCATGCAGAATGTAGGTGACAAATCCTTTGAGCTGAAAGAAAATCCATTCCAAAGTAATGCTAGATCTTACCTATAAATTAAAAAAAAAAAAAAATGTCCATTGTCCTTTCACAAAAAAACCCAAGCACTAATGCTAGTGCTAATCCATTGTGCCTGATTAAAATGAGAAAATCTATTTAACTCAGAGAGAAATTTGTAGACCTGAAATTCTGCAAACCTGACAGTTATTCCTTTCTCCGTGGAAATGCAATTTCTCTCAGAACTAAAACCTTTTTTTAATAAAAACAAAGCACCACTCTACAGATTCCTTCTTGTAAATAGGCCTCAAAGGAGGCTTGGTGCTTACGATGGATCTGATTAAAAATTTTATGGGGTCCATAACACCTTAGGATGCACTTCTAGCTTAGTGCATTAATATTTTATATACTGAAAACAAAACTGCCATTACTATCAATGTGGTATTTTGTTTTATCTGAGTCCTGCAGTGCTCAGGCTTGCCTTGTAGGATTTAATTAGTATGTCAGAATGGAATTGTAGCTCTTTTCATTCTCTCCTGCTTTTTATTTGTACTTACCTGTGAAAGATGACATTTTAAATAAAAAAGTTTTCATTCCTTTTCTTCAAGAAAAGAAATAGCATATTCACTATTAAAGCATAGTATTGGGGGGGGGGGATGGCGCAAGAAGTGAGGAGGTGGAGAAACTGAGAGGCTTAAAACCCATTTTGGGATTAGGACTATATACACAGGAATAGCTGCAAATCACTCAAGAACTAATTATAAAATATTCCATTTAAGGCCGATCCAAAGTTCTGACCAGAAGAAATTTCTAAAGGAAGTTTGGAGTGTATGAGTAGTATGAAATTCCCTTTGAAAAACCCAACTTATCTCCAGTTTTGTGCCAAAAAGCTGGGTAAATCCTTACTGCTTCACCCTCTAGTGTTGTGCTCTGCAACACAGTACAAGATAACAAGGGGGAAAGCATCAACAAGTTGCCTAGGTAACGAGGCAACTCTATGCTGTTTTCTCTTCTGGCACAGTAACAAGAAAATGTCTGTTATGATCACGGAGGTGAACAGTAACTGACAAAATGAACTTGAAGTTAAGAGGAGCACTTGGATGAGGGCGAACGTTGTTCCCCTATCAAAGTATTGACAAAATTGAGTGAGGGGAGGGCTGAAAGTTCACAGACAGAAAAGTTGATAGAGAAGTTTTGACACAGCTCTAAGTTCATATTTGGCAGGGGCCAAGGATGATGGGGACTGTAGTTTAGCAACATCTAGAGGACCAAAGTTTCTCCACACCTGGTCTACTGTTATAAGGGACACTTGAACATGAATCTCCATAAGCAAAGATCACCAGTGTTGAAGCAATGATTCTTCAACATCAACTTCGTTGGCCTGGTCATGTTGTGCGGATGCCTGATGATTGTCTTCCAAAGCAACTACTCTATTCCGAACTTAAAAATGGAAAGCGTAATGCTGGTGGTGAACAAAAGAGGATCAAAGACTCTCTCAAGGCAAATCTTTAAAAATGTAGTATAAACATCGACAACTGAGAAACACTGGCCTGCGAGTGCTCCAATTGGAGAACAGTCTTTACCAAAGGTGTCATGGGCTTTGAAGACACTTGAACTCAGGACGCAAGGGAGAAACGTGCTAAGAGGAAGGCACGCTTGGCAAATCCACACCGTGATCAACTCCTGCCCGGAAACCAATGTCCCCACTGTGGAAGGACGTGTGGATCCAGAACTGGCCTCCACAGTCACTTACAGACTCATTGTTAAAACCGTGTTTATGGAAGACTATCTTACTCGGCTATGAGTGATCGCCAAAGAAGAATAACATAAATATCCATAATTCTGCAAGTCTCCAAGTTTACATATGGTTCTCTATCGCAGTAGGGATTGGCAGCCAGTAGCAATTATGAAATGGGGGGGGGGGGGGCTCATTGTTCTCCCAGCTTCCCAGCCCATAGGGTTGCTGCCTCCAGAGAGGTCTGAGGCATGGGGAATTCAGTTCAATACAACACATGGTAGCAAGAGCAACATATTGGCTCTCAAGCCACATGCCACACTGAGCTCTTAGCACAGCACCCTCCCCCTCATGGTAAGCAGCAGTGAACCCCTATGTAGGTGAGCTGAGAGAATAATGGAGCCTCACCATGGGCGTAGCAAAGTGGGGGCAGGGAGGGGCAGCTGCCCCCCAATCAATAAAATTCAATAAAAATACATAGCAAACTGAGGTTCTGCCCCCCTAACAAAAATGCTGGCTATGGCCATGAGCCCCACCCACACTACTCTCTGGCTGCTGCTGCTACTACTGTCGGGATCCATTATCACCCCTCATAAGAACATATAATGAATTTCTCAACACTGGTAAGAGCTAGACTCCATTTTCTCTGAGTTATTTGCAGTTATTTGAGCTCCTATGGGTACAGAAGACTCACTGGATTCAAATAGCATGCAGGGATTCTTCAGAGTTTATAACTGCTGGAGATACAATTCTTCTCCATGTAGGATCATATTAGAATGCTAAACAGTGGAGTTGTGGCGGGGGGTGATTTATTTTTACTGTTTGAGCGGAACAGTGTTGATTTTATGTTACTAATCATCGCTCTATTTCAGGCCAGGAAGAGCAGTGTTCCACCTAGTCAGAACCCAATGTGATATCAAGTATATGAGCCAATAAAGTTCTGAGCCGAAACGATTTTGCATGAAATAATTGGGAAAATTCTCCTATGTAAATGTTGCCACTGAATGTTTACCAGATCTTATCTGAGGGCTTGAAAATGTTTCAAACAGTCTCTGTGAATATGGGATATCTGTATTTGACACGCAGCGATATTTGATTGCACCTCACTTCCTCTAGTCCTGCTGCTTTCCTATGGGGAAACTGCTCTTTAGCGCTCAATTGGAGCAAACAACAATTCAGATTTTCTCAGGATTGATGTTTGCTCTGATTTCATACTAAAGAGTGGGTTTTCCTTAGGAGAGGAGTGGGGCAAGGGGAAAACCATTGGGATTCACAGTTTTTAGGTCTGGGACAAGTGAAAGTGTGAGTGAGCCCTGAGTATCACTTTGTCTACCCTCATCTGGTCAATTATTGTAACCAAACGCTTGTTCAGGACAGCCACACCAGCATCTGATGAAAAAGAAAGATAAAGTTGGGTGTTATCCACATAGACCAAATTTCAAGATAACCTCTTTCAGGGGGTTTCATGTAGTTGTTAAACATCATGGAAGTAAAAAATAGAACTCCAAATCATGACAGCCAAGGAGTAGCATAACCTCTAAGCATCAGTTTCTGGAAACGTCCATCTAAGGAACAGAGTTATCACCAAATAGTGCCTTCCACATCTAACCTGGACAGTCTACCCAGGAGAAACCATGGTCAGTGGTACCACTAAGTCCTAAATGCTGAGTATATAGCACAAGCTTAGATCTTGGTGGTGATACAAGCCAGGTTGGGCCCCCTCATTCATAATTAAATCATGGGTGACATACGCACCTGGTATTCAGCAACAGAAACAGCAGTCCAGAGAACAGGTTGGTAAGGAACCTTCCCATTGGGACAAGAGTTGAAAGAGGAACTAGGTAGATGTTGAATCATTATTTCCTCTCCAACTTATCTGAACCTCACCACTATATCTTCACCCTTATGGGTCTCTTATACAACGCGTTATAAGGATAGCCATTTTATCTGTATGCCACATCTCTGTGTACATTTTGCTCAAAGCAGTTCACTACCAACCATGAACCAAACAACAATAATAAAATGCATCAACAGTAAACCAGTATCCATCATATCTTATCTCTGAATAAACAAACAAACAAACAAAAACCCTGTAACATCCTGCTGGGAAGGGTTGTTTTTTTTTAACTGACTCCGTTTTATGCCCTGCTCATGCTGCTAATGATTTAATTGATTATAAAATTCATTTTAAAGCTCTTTTTTATTATTAAAAAACATACTTTTGTGTTTTTAATTTGGAAGCTACCTTATGGATCATTTGCGGGGCTGAGAGTCAGGGTAGAGAATTTCTAATAAAATAATAGTAATGAATACACACAATTAAACGCCCTTAGTTGTAGGCTCTATATGATAGCTTGAGGTGCTTCCTCATTCAGTGATATCAAAGAAGCCTAGGTAGTTGTGGAAGTGATACTGAGATTTACAGCATAATCCAAACCCATATCTGGAGCTGTTGCTGAACAATTTAGTGGATTTCTGGTTGAAACATCAGGTCTGGATTCATTCTAGCCCGGCTTCGGCTCTGGTCATGGGACCGAGACGGCTCTGGTCACCCTAACAGATGATCTGTGCAGGCAGCTGGATCAAGGTGGGTCGGAGCTGCTGATTCTTTTAGACCTGTCAGCAGCCTTTGACATGGTCAGTCATGAACTTCTGGACCACCGCTTTGCCGACATGGGGATCCAGGCCACAGTCCTTCAATGGCTGCGCTCGTTTTTCTCTGGTCGGGGACAGAGGGTGGCGCTTGGGGGGGAATTGTTGTTGTGCCACTCCATGGTGTGTGGAGATACTTTTCAACATCTTTATACGCCCCCTCACTCAGCTTGTCCAGAGTTTTGGTTTGGGTTGCCATCAGTATGCTGATGACACCCAAATCTATCTGTTGATGGACAGCCATCCTGACTTGGCCCCAGACACACTGACAAGATGCTTGGAAGCTGTGGCTGGATGGTTATGTGGGAGCCGGTTGAAGTTAAATCCTTTGGCTGGGTCGGGACGATATGGGATTGGGGGGCTAACTCCCATCTCTTGTGGGGGCACAATTAGTGCCAGTGCCGTCCGTTAAGAGTTTGGGTGTAATCTTTGACACCTCCCTTTCTATGCAGATTGCAGTTATAACAAAGACAGCATTTTTTCATCTCCGCCAAGCTAAGCAGTTAGCTCCTTACCTCTCTCACCCTGACCTAGCCACTGTGATCCATGCAACGGTCACCTCCAGGTTTGATTATTGTAACTCACTCTATGTGGGGCTGCCCTTGAGACTGACCCAGAAACTCCAGCAGGTGCAGAATGCTGCGGCGAGACTCCTTACGGGGTGCTCACCGCAGGATCACATTCACTCGGTGCTATACCAGCTGCACTGACTCCCAGTGGAGTACAGGATCAGGTTTAAGGTGCTGGTTTTAACCTTTAAAGCCCTATAAAGCCTAGGACCATCGTACCTACGGGACCACCTCTCCTGGTATGTCCCATAGAGGACCTTATGATCTTCAAATAAAAACATCTTGGGGATCCCAGGCCACAGGGAGGTTAGGCTGGCCTCAACCAGAGCCAGGGCTTTTTCGGCCGTGGCCCCGATCTGGTGGAACGCTCTGTCACAAGAGACTAGGGCCCTGCAGGACTTGACATCATTCCACAGGGCCTGCAAGATGGAGCTGTTCCGCCAGGCCTCTGGCCAAGGCACAGTCTGACCCCCTCTCTCCTTCTGTAATCTGTCGGAATCTCCATTCGACCGAGCTGATAAGGCTCATCTTCGGAATCGCCTCCCGATGATTAATTGACGATTAATCCTCATAGAACTCTAACCCAATGGTTGCCATTAATTTGATTCTGAATTGATTTTAGAATGTATTTTAATTAATTGACTGTGTGATGTTATGTACACTGTGCTATTTTTACTTGTTGTTAGCCACTCTGAACCCGGCTTTGGCCAGTGAGGGCGGGATACAAATAAATTATTATTATTATTATTATTATTATTATTATTATCCAAATAAGCCAAGATGAGCAAGTTGGGAATAGGTGAGTCTTGGGCTGTCCTGGATGAGGCTGTCCCTCATCCTGGTTTTGCTGGCGATACACTGGCATAACTCATCCTGGCATAGTCAGCATAATTAATCCAAAAGTAGGCATTTTAGCTGCAGGATGGGGCAAGGAGCTACCCCTATTCTACCCCTTTTTCTGCTCAGTCACTAGGCTTTTAGGGATGTAGATGATAGGGCTTGTGTGTTTTGGGTTCAGTATAAAGATAATCTATTCTCAGAAACGCTTGGTATGTCTATGCTACGGCTTTATATATTAAAATACATTTCATTGGGGGACCCATACAGAGAAATCTGTTAAAAATAAATAAACTCACTAGATTATTTAATGAATATTTGTTCAGGCTGCATATTGGAAGGGCTCTTTTCACCACATTAAAAAACTGTCAAAACCACTTTGCGCAGATTGGATGCTGATGTTAAACTGCAAGGGAATTCTGGAGGACACCTCATGATTGATGTTGCAAAGCATGCCAGAGGAATTAGTGATTTAGTGCTCGTTGCAGAGCCCTGCCCAATCTTGCAAGGTTTGCAAAGATGACAGCTAGTATCAGCTGTTTGCAGTGGTTGAGGCTTCACTGCTTCTGGCAAAGGGAGAGAGAGGGAGAGAGAGGGAGAGGGAGAGAGAGAAGGCCATTAAGAAGAATAGTGTGTTAGAATTGGAGGGATCAAATAAGGTTCTTTTCTGTATGCTCTTTGCACACACACCCAGAGTGATCTGCATATTTTTAAAGGAAAATTGACAGCGTTTCATGAGGGCCTAAAGCCTCTGGGCCAGAAGCTGCCATGTTGGTAAACAGAGAAAAGAAGGAAGGGAAGGGAAAGGGAGATGCAGAACTTGCACACACTGTCCATTCCTTCGTGCAAAGACTTTGACAAACTATTAAGCCTAAAGTATCTTCTATGTAGATTCTGCCAGCTGTTCCTGTAAAAGCCATCATAACATCATATCACACTGCACAAGTGATTCTACATAGAGAACCACTTCAAGCAAAAAAACAAACAAAAAGAGTACTCATACAAAGAACAAATTGATGCTGAATGCCAAGCAACCAACCCTTAAAATGAAATAAACAAAGCAATAGGAGCACAGAAATAACTACATTGATGAGAACTTGCCAATTTTAAATTAGCCGGTGGAACACATCACCCAGTGGACAGCTATCCCCTAATCCAAAAGTGGACAATCTGGCTTAATGAGCCTCAAGCAAAAATATCCCACAATTGGGAGAAGTGCTGTTCTGCCTGACCTGATTAGGTCCTTCATTTTACTCAAGAGAGTTTTGCCAGACTGTCTGATTGAATCAATTGATTGATTTCTGCCAGCATAATCAATAAAGCTATGGGCTTCTGTTAAAATTAGGGATGCTTGGTGAATCTGATCGTTGTGATTTCCAGTATGAATTGACTTCATCTGCACCTCCTGAGCTTATGTGTGCATTATAAAATGGTTAGCCACACACAAGCTTTTGCATATCCTGAATGTTTTTGGCACAGTTCTTCTTCTTCTTCTTTTTTAAGGAAAAAGTGGTAAATATCTAGTTTTGAGAGAAATACATATATTTAGAAATGAGCATTTAAAGAAACTATGTTAAATATGTAATGCATATTTATTTATAAATGATTAATATATATAATGGAAGGGACTGTGTTATTGAGTGAACTCATGCAAAAGGAACACAGATTGCACACTGTCTATACCTAGTTTAAACAACCATGGATGTTTCCTCTCATGACCCCAGGTTATGACACTCCACTTACAGGAAATGAAGCCATGGATCAGAATTAGAGATGAAATTGCCCTCAGAACCAGCCCTACTATGTTCTTGTTACCACAGGAGTGTCAGAGTAAGAATAACCTGCTGTGCCAGCACCTGCACAGGGTGCATTACAGTAATCCAGGGCAGTATCTAAATAATGTATACTGGCAGAAGTGTCTCCACCCCCATTGTTCAGCCCAGACACTGTGGTCCAGCGCCGAGGGCCTTCTGACGGTTCCCTCCCTGCAAGAAGTGAGATTACAGAGAACCAGACAGAAGGCCTTCTCGGTAGTGGCGCCTGCCCTGTGGAAGCCCTCCCATCAGATGTTAAGTAAATAAACAACTATCTGACTTTTAGAAGACATCTGAAGGCAGCCTTGTTTAGGGAAGTTTTTAATGTTTGACGTTTTATCATGTTTTTAATATTCTGTTGGGAGTCGCCCAGAGTGGCTGGCGAAACCCAGCCAGATGGGCAGGGTATAAATAATAAATTATTATTATTATTGTTATTATTATTATTATTAATGTTTCACATCAGTGCAAGGATTTCCACTTAGGCAATGGAACTTTCCTTCCTCCCTCCCCCAATGTGCGCACCCCGCACCCTCCCCAGATCTGCTCCAGAGGTTTGGCAGAGCCCCTAGAACAGATTTAGATGGTATGCAGGTGGAGGGAAGGAGGGGGAAGTTCCATTGCTCAAACAGAACTCCTTGCATTGATGGAATCAGTCACTTAAAGTCACTTTGGATACAGTCTCCAGTCCTGAACATACCAGTGCCTGGACCACTGTGGTCAAACTAGCCCAATCCATGATAGGAATATGGCCTTGGCCTTGATCTACATTGCTGGAACTAGGATGGATGCCTTGAACATCCTGACTAGGTCTGGAGCAAAACAGTCCCCATTTTCATTTAAGATCCACAGATAATTATTATTTCAATAATGCACATTCTCTTTCAGTTGTACAGACCCTCCCCTCCTCCATGAGTAACAGATTAGCCGAGTCCAATGAAAAATATACTATTTGAATGAATGAAAAGCACAGATTTCCTTCATCTTTGCCGCTTTTACTTCTCTGAAGGAAAATGCATTCAGAAAGTACATTCTTCAGTAAACACAGACATGGCTGACAGATCCCAAATAGTTATGAGAATCAGTTGGAAAGATAAAAGAGATATAACTTGCCGCTAGACAAGAGGTTTCCCCACCCTTACCCTAAAGAGTAACAGAGAAATAAAAATTTCAGAGAGGTTCATGGAGATGGAATTGAGGCAATTTACAGATATGCCAGTCTGTGGAGATTGGTACAAAAGCTGATGACAGGGAAGGAGACAATAAGATAAAAAGTAGGGCATTTGGAGAAGAAACAGAAAAAAGACAGAAGAATGAAATGAAATGTATTGTGATGTAACACATTGTATTTTCTTTATGCTGAAAAAGAATAAGAAGGTAGCCAAATACAAGACATACAGTCTCAATTTATGTCTTCATCCCAAGTTCCAAAACTGTGAGGCAGGAACAGACAGTCCCTCTCAGTGTATGGATGGTCTGATTAAGAGGACATTCTCAGTTGATCTGTTATGGGAGAGACAGTGGAGGAAGCAAAACAATTATAGGAGAGAAACGTGAATTGCCTCCCAGATTCTGGTGGGAATTAGCAAAGTATTGAAGGCACTGGTGGGATATGGTTCTTGAGACGAGCCTAGAGGAGACCAACTCATTTTGTTCAGGCTGCCATTTCTGAACAGTCTTCACAAAGCACATTTATGTAGCCAGGCCTCCAGCTTAGAAAGGCAAGAATAAGGTTAGACAATGGGAGAGAAGTCTGTAGCCATGCAAGCAGTCACAGATGGCATTCATGGCAATCTTCATCTCTGTGATGATCATACAGAGGGTAGCAATGAAAGCAATTTTGGTTCTCTCAGTTTCTCTTTTTTCCAACCTTAAATTCAGTTCACATTTCTGCATCAATTAGCTTTTTTTTTTTAAATGAAGAAAATTCAGCATTTCAATATGAATTTCACTTAACATATTATTATGCAGTTTTGACTAATGTACACAATTTTTCAATCAACGTCACATAATATTATGCATTTTTATATATTATTTCAACCAATTTTTATACACACTCCCCCCCATATATATGCATATTGTAAACGTTGGTTGTAAAATTGGGTCGCAATATTTGAATGAGTGTGAATTTTGAAGGATGGCTATGTTTTGGTTCTCACATTGTTTGGAAATTTCAGCTTTGATAGTTTTGACTTTAAATGCAAATTGAATCATATTTATCCCTGATCCCTAACACAGGATTAAAAAACACACACAAAAATTGAATTCAACCAAATGGTAGTTTTCATTCATACATTCTTTTCTTCAGACCTGGAATAAAAGCAAGTAAGTTTCTGGGTTGCTAAACTGGCTCTATTCTCAAACAGGTTTAGGGGGTGCTATTTATAGAACAGAAATGAATGGAATTCAGCTGACGGTAATTCTAATAAACATGATGGTAAATACGGTAAGCAGTTTTCAGCCAATGTCCCACATACTGAAAAAATGAATGCGGGAGGCAGCTAGGCTGTACAAGGTAGCCCTGTGCTACAAAGAAATGGCCTTCAATGTTGCTTAAGGTCCCACAATGAGTACTGGGTCAAAACATATTGGTTCCTATAGCAGAGCCCAAACATCCTCCCTCCTAGGCAGGCCTGGATTTAGGTTTGATGAGGCCCTAAGCTACTGAAGGTAATGGGGCCCTTTATATGTCCAGCTGTCCTTTGTCAACAACAAATTGTCGCTGTTTTTTGTGTTGAATATATGCTATATGGTAATTTATGGACCTAATATGTATCTAAAGCCATTCACACATAACAAATAGGAGCCTAAACAACACAAAACACTGTTGCTGTATGTACGCTTTATTTTATTTGTTTTTTATCCTTATATTTTGGAAATGTACGTCCAGGTTTTTTTTCTTTAATTTTTTCGGGGGCCCCCAATAGAGTGGGGCCCTAAACTATAGCTTGTTTAAAACATCTTGCTGCACATGTGTGCTCTCATCTGGTCCTACTCACAGCTTTTCTTGAAATACTTTAAAGGCCTGTGGAGAACATAAGCCTCACTTCAAATTAACATAGAGACTGGGATTCAAAACATGTCACTGTAAAGCCAAATGCATATCAACATGCATGGTGCATGTTGTTCAACTTTATGAAGCACCTATTGTGCTGGTCTGCACCAAACTTATTCAAATCCTATACCACTGACACATTTCACAGTCAGGATTTTCTTAAGGCCTCTTGTCACATCACAGACACACACAAAAAATGCAACTGATCTTTAAAAATAGATTAAAATACCATCACGGATGCTGCCTAGGGCTATGCATTTACTAACATCACTTGGTTGCTCAGTTCACTGAACTGGTTCACTTTTTTATGCCTGACTTAGCAAAGATGCTACGAAAGGGAAAAAAATCCAATATATCTTATACTTTGATCAGCTGACAATACTTCCCATTTAATCTAGTGCTGAGAGAGTAAATCATTAAATCACACCCTGACTTCCAAGGGTAATACAAATGCTGTAAATAAATCTATTCAAAAAGGCATGGCTAACAGAAGAAAGCAGTAAATACCAACTCTACCGGCTGAGCCAGAGAAAATTTTTCTTATCTACCTGATGGGTCTGGTGGAAATAGCCAGATATCACATCTTTTGCAGCAGATGCTTTGATTTACGACTGGTTCTTTCCATCCACAATCCATGGAAGTGTGAAGATCGCGAGCTAGACTCTGATTAGAGAAATAATGTCACTTTGATATTTCCAGCGTATTAATTGGAAAGGAGGTAACTCCTGGTCCAGATTGGGGGGGGGGGAATTGTGGTCTGCCAAAAAAATTCAAAACTAAAGTCATATCCTTCCCTAAATAGTAAAGATTTCAGTGGTTTAGAAAGGTGTTAGAGAAGTGAGCCTCTGACGGGATTTGGGAGATTAAAAATGTAACTGTAATCTAGAAATAAGGGAGGGAAGGCAAATAAATTTGATTCGGTTTGCATTTAAAGGTGAATTTACCAAATCCGTACTTTCTGATACAGTACATGAACTGAAACACAGCCAGTCTTCAAAACTGGCACTTCTCTGAATCTTGAAATGCCGTTCTCCAGCCTAGTTTCAAAAATGCAGCTACTAGGCTAAAATATGAATATATTGCACATATTGTTGAAAATAACATACAGGATACATTATATTAGGGAAAATTGCTCTGTACAGAAGTATATATTATTAGAGGAAAGTATTTTGAAAAAAAAGGTGTATATTTCACAAATCTTTATAACAAAATGGTTTTATTAGAATAAATTCTCACTAAAATGCTAATGATTTTCATGGGGATTCCTTAACAACAACACGCACACCACCAAAAAAATCACAAATTGCTGCAGAAAAGATTGCTGGGAGAAGATGAATTGATAAATTCATTCATCCCTAGCAGAGGGGGAAAGTAACAGAAACTTACAGCAGATGATTTGCGGGCGGGGAATTGGTTTTAGCAGAAGGTTCTGGTTTTCAGACATCTGAAAGTATTGATTTGATCCTTAAAGTATTTGATCCTTAAAATTCTACATTATCCACTTTTTAGTATTCTATACACTGTGGTAAGGAACACTAAAGAGTACATCAATTGACTGTAAACCATTGTTCTAACCCTGGTCACATAGATACGTTATTTATTATCATTGATGTTCATGTCATTTCATTAGAGAAGGAAATATTTAACTTTATTGCCTTCAGCAAAGAACAATGCACTTAAAAAAAACCCTCAACAGGTGCTTATGGGAAAGCAAATATCCTAACCTAATCATGCTTCCTGTGATGGAATGCTTAAAGGCACTTTGGAGAGGAGAATGACAAAATATATTTGCATAGTTTGTGCTGCAGATTTTATTTAATTTAGCAAGAACGACCTGTGAGGTTTAAAGCATTGTCAAGAGCTGTAAATATAAAGTGCCTTTTGATATTTCTTAATGCAAAGCAAGTGCTAAGTAAAAGGTCCTCTGGATTCAGAGCTGAAGCCAGAGTAATGAAGTCAGGCTTCACAGCCTTGAGTGTAAATCTGTAGAGGGAAGCTGTGATGCGAATAAACTATACTAGCTTGGATAGAGTATACCAGCTGATTCATTAAAAAAGGAACAACTCATTTAGCTAATGTTGCTCTTGACTACACAAATCCAATTTCAGGTTATTACCCATCCACAACATGCAGGAGTCGCTTCTTTTTAGGTGTAATATAAGCACACAAATACAAAAAGAGAGAGATGCTTTCTACATTTCTGGGAGAGGCAAAACTAGGACTAAGCAAAAACAACCTTCCAAAATTCTCCACGCTATTTGTGGGTGGTGAAATGCAGGAGGGGAGTTCACTTAATATTATTGGAAGAGAAGTGAAATTTTGAATCACTTAATGCTGAATGAAATGTTATTAGTTCGCATTGGTGAAGGAAACAAGCAGTAAGCTGAGAGTTGAGGACTGGAAGAAATAGGGGGCAAGACAGTATATAAACAGTACTAAAACTGGATGCATGGATGGGAAGTTTTTCACCATGACAATTCTGCAGTGAAACACTCAAGTTCTCCAGCAACTCAGGAGCAGCTTTGAAAAGGAGAAAACAAAATTGTTCAAAAATTCTTTTCTCAGACATTTTGACACAGCCTGATGAAAGAGCTGCGGCTGTATAAATGCTGTGTGAGGATCCAACTGCTGGTCAACTCGTCTCAAAAAAAGATATTGTGGAACTGGAAAGGGTTCAGAAAAGAGTGACAAAAATGAACAAGGGGTTGGAGCAACTTCCTATTGAGGAAATGTTAAAATATATAGGGCTTTTTAAAAAAGAAAGGGTGATAAAGATGCACATGACAGCAGATAGGGAGAAGTTTTTCTCCCTCGCCAATAATACGAGAACTCGGGAACATTAATGTTGGAAGATTCGAGACAGGCAAATGAACATACTGAAATATTAGTGTCACCAACTTGGCTGGCTTTAAAATTCATGGAGACTAAGTTTATTAATGACCACTAGCCATGATAGCTAAGTTCTCCTTCCACTGGTAAAGGCACTCTGCCTCTAGATACTAGCTATTGGGAAGCAGAAGTGGGGAGAATATTGCTGTACCTCAGGTCTAGCTTGTGGCTTCCAAAGCCATTGGTTGACCACTATGAGAATAGAATACTGGACTATACAGAAGCCCTTAGGCCATGGGTAGGCAAACTAAGGCCCTGGGGCTGGATGTGGCCCAATCGCCTTCTAAATCCGGCCCACAGATGGTCCGGGAATCACCAAGTTTTTACATGAGTAGAATGTGTGCTTTTATTTAAAATGCATCTCTGGGGTATTTGTGGGGCAAATAATCCCCTCCAAAAATATAGTCCGGTCCCCCACAAGGTCTGAGGGACAGTGGATCGGCCCCCTGCTGAAAATGTTTGCTGACCCCTGCGGCTTAGGCTGTACTTGGCCACAGGCTGTACGTAGGCTATACAGTTTGAGTTTGGGACAAAGTGAGATATTTAAAGGCAAAGCTGATCCTCCTCATATCTGCAGGTTCAGCCTCAATGAAAGGCGTGGGACTCTCCTCCCGCCACACACATACTTCAGCATCTGGTTACTAATAAGCGTGCTTAGCATTATGCCTGTGAATGTTATAACTCTGCAGTCATAGAAGATGACATTTTTATGAATTAAAAATTTATGGGATGCCTTTGAAAATAAAAGAGCTGGCTTCTACAGTTTTGATTGAACTGGGTTACAATCAGGATAGCTCTCATGTTATGAATCTGAAATTCACAAGTTCAGTGCGTTTAACAAGGTCCAAATGCAGTCTTAAAGGATATGGGGGGAATAGTGTTTCCCTGTCCATATACATCTGGCAGAGGTGTTAATGCATACATAGCATTTTATGTTATGCATATGAAATGGAATTCACCACTAATGCTTATTGCACCTATCACCCACCCAAATACAATAACAATTGTTAGACTTTTGTTCTGTGAGAAGACTTTACTAATGGTAATAAGATTTGCATACTAGACCTCAGATATCAAGCAAATATTTATGACAGTCAACAAACCATTATATATCTATATCTGTATCCAGATAAATCTATATATAGAAAGATATGCGCGCACCCCCCCCACACACACTGCTTTTTTTAAAAACAACAACAACAACATGGTTCTGGTACACTTCTAACATTTGGGGGGAAAGAGGTGCTGCATACCCCTAGAAAAAATCACTCTATATATTTAAAAAATCAACCACAACCTCAGGAGAACAAATGTGACAAGTTGGGAGCTAGCAGATATTACAGCATTCAGATATATAAGGTAATGAATTCAAGTATTCAAGTCTCCAGGGCCAGATGAACTGCATCCAAGAGTATTAAAAGAACTGGCAGATGTGATCTCAGAACCACTGGCAGTCATCTTTGATAATTCCTGGAGAACAGGCGAAGTCCCGGCAGACTGGAGGAGGGCAAATGTTGTCCCTATTTTCAAAAAGGGGAAAAGAGAGGACCCAAATAATTACCGCCCAGTCAGTCTGACATCAATACCAGGGAAGATTCTGGAGCAGATCATTAAGCAAACAGTCTGTGAGCACCTAGAAAGGAATGCTGTGATCACCAATAGTCAGCATGGATTTCTGAAAAATAAGTCATGTCAGACAAACCTGATCTCGTTTTTTGACAGAATTACAAGCCTGGTAGATGAAGGGAACGCAGTGGATGTAGCCTACCTTGATTTCAGCAAGGCATTTGACAAGGTGCCTCATGATATTCTTGTAAAGAAGCTGGTAAAATGTGGTCTTGACTATGCTACCACTCAGTGGATTTGTAACTGGCTGACTGACCGAACCCAAAGGGTGCTCATCAATGGTTCCTCTTCATCCTGGAGAAGAGTGACTAGTGGGGTGCCACAGGGTTCTGTCTTGGGCCCGGTTTTATTCAACATCTTTATCAATGACTTGGATGATGGACTCAAGGGCATCCTGATCAAATTTGCAGATGACACCAAATTGGGAGGGGTGGCTAACACCCCAGAGGACAGGATCACACTTCAAAACGACCTTGACAGATTAGAGAACTGGGCCAAAACAAACAAGATGAATTTTAACAGGGAGAAATGTAAAGTATTGCACTTGGGCAAAAAAAAATGAGAGGCACAAATACAAGATGGGGGACACCTGGCTTGAGAGCAGTACATGAGAAAAGGATCTAGGAGTCCTGGTTGACCACAAACTTGACATGAGCCAACAGTGTGACGCGGCAGCTAAAAAAGCCAATGCAATTCTGGGCCTCATCAATAGGAGTATAGCATCTAGATCAAGGGAAGTAATAGTGCCACTGTATTCTGCTCTGGTCAGACCTCACCTGGAGTACTGTGTCCAGTTCTGGGCACCACAGTTTAAGAAGGACACTGACAAACTGGAATGTGTCCAGAGGAGGGCAACCAAAATGGTCAAAGGCCTGGAAACGATGCCTTATGAGGAACGGCTAAGGGAGCTGGGCATGTTTAGCCTGGAGAAGAGGAGGTTAAGGGGTGTTATGATAGCCATGTTCAAATATATAAAAAAAAAGATGTCACATGGAGGAGGGAGAAAGGTTGTTTTCTGCTGCTCCAGAGAAGTGGACACGGAGCAATGGATCCAAACTACAAGAACGAAGATTCCACCTAAACATTAGGAAGAACTTCCTGACAGTAAGAGCTGTTCGACAGTGGAATTTGCTGCCAAGGAGTGTGGTGGAGTCTCCTTCTTTGGAGGTCTTTAAGCAGAGGCTTGACAACCATATGTCAGGAGTGCTCTGATGGTGTTTCCTGCTTGGCAGGGGGTTGGACTCAATGGCCCTTGTGGTCTCTTCCGACTCTATGATTCTATGATTCTAGACCCCTCAATGATGCAACTCAAAAAGCTCTCTAAGGATTGAACAGAAAGCTGCCTCATAATTATGCATTTTTTGGCCTGTTGCTAGATTCTACAGTAGAAAAAAACACATCAGAGACCATTTCAAATTCTAAATGACTGTAAGGACAGCACCTGGCCTTGAAGGGAGTTTTAGTAAACCTTCCATCTCAGATATTGAAGGGTAAAATGTTAATATGTGCCAACAAAACAACACTTGCGTGCCCAGCCGCAGTGTCCCGGTGCGCCCAACTACTGAGTGGTAAATGAATGAACACAACTTTCTGAGATTTGGAATAGCCACAACTTTATTGATTTCAGATGTAGGAAGTATTGGCACAGGCACTGGGCTTGTATCCCTCTCAGCCCCCCCTACTGGGGGACTGAAGCATGGCAGGGTCTATTCAGGGGTGGATCCATTGCAAAACACAGGTTTATGTGGATGCCTACCAAACGCTGAGGAAAGCTCTTGGCCCGTTAGCCCTACACAATTGGCTCTTTGGACAGAGACCCTTCTAATGGGGTACCCTGTTATCACCACAGCAGGGAACAGGAGGTGGGTGAGTCACCACTTCACCACACCCCGATTGGATGAAAGACTATAGGATTCCGCCAAAGGCCTAAACTGCCAAAGTTGTGACTAGTGCTATGGTGAAGGAGAAACCTGCAGAGCAGGGGAAATTCCTTCCTGGTCCCGAATATGGCAACAGTCCAAAGACCACAGCAAAGATCTCCTAGCTGAAAAGGAAATGGTTAGAGCAGTAAAAGACTATTAATGAAGGGAAGGGTGGGTGATGCTCCCGGCCGACTGGGTGCTGTGTTTGGGAGTTGGCCAAGCTAGGTAGATGGTGGAAGGACCTGAGCAAAGCCTGCCTCCCTTAGATCCGCTCACCATGCCCTGCCCACTCATCCCCGTGGCTGCCATGGATTGGCTTGTTTGAATAGATGGGTTTTGGCAGGAACCTGTGAGCCTCTGTGGCAGCCGAGGGGGACAGGAAGACAGGCAAAGATGGCATGGCATGCCCAAGTGGAGAGGAGGTTCTGTGTTGGGCTGCAACCACCAGGAAGGGCGGTAAGCAGCCGTTCTGTACATGGTTATTTTTAGAAAATACAGATGTGTCATAAATTGGTTAGGCAGACCAAGTGAATGTAATGTATGTGGTGCATTGTCTGATGTAAGTAACTCTAGTACATCCAAATCTTTTATTCTTTGCTGAGCAATAGATTTGGCTTGCCCTAGGCTGAAGGACAGCCCATAAGGAGGGGGAAAATACAACAGCACAAATATTTTCCATTAATGCTTCCTCTTGCCTCCCAAGCAGACACAAGAATCAAGCAACACTTGATATACCAGAGACATTAGGAAGGCAGAGGAGCAGATTTAGAGCCAATAATGAATGGAATATAAATATAAAGATAAGTTTTGCAATGTTTCAGTCCTCTGGAAAATAACAACTAAGTTGCATGTTCCCTGTGCTTATATAATATGCTGTAATAAAGTCAGTCATAACTCATGCTGGGAGCAGTAGTGTGTACAATCTTTCATGTGGCCTCAATATGATATATAGGAGACAGGAGATCTCCTGCTGTGAGCAGCAAAACCAGACATTTCGAATAAAAAGGAGAAAAGGGGGTAGAAAGGGGAATAAATCTTGGCACTGCCAGTCCTTCACTGGAGTAAAAATGTGGCTCGTCTAGTTTTGGGGAAATTATCAGCTGTTTAACTGTCACAAGTGACATAAATTTTTACATAAAAGTGGGTTTTCCATGTGTCTCAATAGGCTCTGCAGTTGAATTGATCCTCCAGTGACTGAGTATAAATCACATGATGCCCATTGAGGCTGGGATTTGAAATTGAGCTGGAGGAACTCAGTGAAAAGGAACAGTCAGCTTCCTCTGGGATCTATAAATCCGCATGAGTGGCATGGAACAAAATAGGAGGGGGAAAGAGGGTAAAGAAATAAGTGAAGTATGAAAATAAAAGCAAGAGATGGTTTATAGAAAACATAGTTTCCTAGTTTGGGAAAGGAAATTTGATCCAGTAGCAGGTAGAAAAGGAAGTGATGGGTGATGGCATCACATCTGATGGGTTTGTTTAATCACTTAATTAATATCTGTTGTTTGAGCATGAATAAAGAAAGTGAACTTCTTGGGTTCCATCCCACTTGATTAAAGAAAAAGAATTGATTTTTTAAAAAAACCAGCATTCAATAGCATGATGGGAAACTGTAGAGCTATTATATTCAAGGCTTAACATCGGCTTAATATAAAAAAATGTTATATTTAGGACTTAATACCTTGTTTAGAATTTGAAACCTTTTTTAAAATTTACGTGAAAATGCATATCCATTTTTGAATCAAATTATATTTAAGTAAGAAAATTGGTTGATCTAATAAATATTCAAGATATGTGAGTGCATTTAGGCTGTTTTGTGGGCTTTCTGCTGGTTATTCCTGGTGGTCATTTATTGCCCAGTTGGATAGAGATGGAGCTTCTGCTACCAGTGGAGGGGACACTATGTGCTATCCTAACCCTACCCCCCAGCCATCAACATCAAGAGGATTAGGACTGCAGCAATATAGAATTAAGCTCTTTATAAGCATCCATGCTTAAATGTTCCGTTGTACTTCAGGATTTATATGAGAAGCTGAGAAAACCTATTTGAAGTGGTGGCAAGAGTCAGCAGGGACAATGTGTGCAATTGTGATTTCCCTCCTTTTCTCCTATACACATCCACTGAATATCTGAAAAGGGCTTGTGTCATGCTGGGAGAGAGAAACGATTTCAATATGATATATAAAGCAAGAAGACACATGAACAGAGGGAGACAGGAACAATTGTTTCAACTATAAAAAGTTCTGTGTGAAGCATGCAATCTTCCCATTCATCTGTAAGGCAGAGATCAAGCTAATAGGCTGCCTCATTTAGGAAATGGAACATTAGGAACTCAGTTTTGAATGCTTTTGCTATTATATTCTTTTATGACTGAAGCACTATTGTTTGATGAAGCATTTTATCTGAGATGGCATCTTTCAAGAGATTAATGAGCTACTAGACCTAGCAAGCTTAAACGAGCATTCTTCCAAGCTTTAAATACATCCCAGTTAATATTAATTAAATCACAAGGAGCATGAGAAAATAACACTTATATGCCTATAATAACATAATATTATTGTGAAATTTTTATTCTGGCAATAGTCCTGGAATTTGGATAGGAGAAACTTAGACAGGCACAACGTAAGGTCACTGAGGACAAACACCACCCACTAGGCCGTAGGGTGGCGCGGTGCTGGGAGTCAATTGCTTCTTCCGTGGAGTGAAGCCGCACAGCCGTTGCCGGGGAGCGCTGCCTTTTTCCTGGGACAATTTGGCTTTTAAAACAATCACCCGTGAGTACTTAAATTTCGGACAATTGGATTTTAAATAAGGATTTGTGAGCTGAAAGGAAAATTGGACTTAAAAGTTTATTTTAATTTGGCACTGAAACGGGAAGGTCTAAACAGGAAGTCAGCCTTCCGTTTCTTTGTAGATAGATTAAAGCAAAGACATGGCAAACTAGAGTTCTGATAATCGCTTGTAAAGGATCAACTTTCATCATTTTAAATTGTTGAACCCCCTTCGGAAGCAGGAGAAGAGGGGGGATTTTTTTCGGACTGTTTAAACCTGCAGAAGTGAGTGTAAAGCAAAGTAACTTTCCACCGTCTTGATCCTGGAGCAGGGTGTCAGGACTGATGTTTTTTGAAGCTCATTGACCAGAGACAAACGTCTCTGACAGATAGCTAAAAGAAGAGAAACATTGTTCCCCTTCGCATCTTAAAGGAACAAATATTGACAAAATATCTGAAAAAGGAAACTTTGTTGTTTGATCTGTTTTTAAAAGAAAAGAACAAACAGAAGTTCTTCCCCTAGAGGGAGCCTGTGAAACTGTAACCAATTCTGAATCGGGGAGCTTGCAGCTGTCACAGATTACGATGGTGGGAATAGACTTCTGACCTTGCAGGACAATGTATTCAGAAGCTCTGTTGTGTGTTTTCTGTAAAACAAGTGCCCTACTGGAACAGCTACATGAGAAGATGGATTTTATGACTGATGCGATCAGAAATTTTGGACAGGCAGTGGGAAATTATATAGAGCCCACCCAGGAATCAGATCAGGAGTGCGCCCTGACAGAACAGGTGAAGGAAGAGGATGTTTCTGAATCTTGGGCGCCAGAGATGGAGGGAGCTGTGGCCCAGCAGGAACACGAATTCTTGGATTTGACAAATGAACTTGGTAAAAGCCAGATTTGGAAAGATAAAGTTTGGTTTGGTTTGGAAATGGGGGGTTGGATAGACCCCCCCCTATGCAGGGAGGTTTGGACTTTTCAAGTCTGGCAATGGGCTGTGAGATGTTTGGGGTTGTGGGGGCTCTTAATTTTGGAGGGACTTTGAAACATGTTCTTAAATACCACATGGAGCTTAGTCTGGACTATGGAAAAGGGGCTGATTTGTCGAGATGGGTCAAAAGCATTGTCAAGCTGGAGTTCCCAAGAGTGAAAGGAGCAGGAGATAAAGGAAAATACAGCTATAAATATGAAGAAGAGCTGCGGAAGGGACATGGAAGGGACTTAAGGGCCTCGGACATAAGATTGCCAGGTTAATGCGCTAGATTGATGAGATAGAAAGGACTGACAAAACCCGGGACCAGGAGGAAGAGACGCTGGATGAAGATTGGATTGTTTCTTTTTTGTTACTTTTTTATTAGGATTGTTTTATAAAATTGATGAATGTTAGAAAAATGTTGGAACAAAATTATTTGGCTTTAGCAAAAATGTTTAAAGAATTATGTAAGAATATTATGGTTATGAGAAATTGGTAAAAATAAGATTTAAGTTTTAAGCTTTAAGGTTTTTATAGCAAGATAAGATTAAAATAGAGTAAGGTAAAGTAATGACAGAATATTATGAAGTAGGGAAAGGATTTGCTGCGACAATTAATAACTAGAATACAAAAAAGGGAGGTGTGAGGAGGTCCATGAAACAAGTTAATGAAAGATAAAGATTTGGGAATATTGGATTTGTTTTTAATTTTTTTGTTTATTTTTGCTTTTTGCTTTTGATGTATTTGTGTGATTTGTTTTTTTTCTTTGACTTTTGTTTTTATTGACTTGTATTGTTTAATTTCTCTTTTTGTCTACTTTTTTTCTTTGTTTCTTTGTAATCTTAAAATCCTCAATAAATATTATTATTTTTTTTTTAAAAAAAGGAATTTGGATAGGAGAAACTTAGACAGGCACAACGTAAGGTCACTGAGGACAAACACCACCCACTAGGCCGTAGGGTTACCAGACGTCTCTGGTTCCTGGGGACAGTCCCCGGATCTGTCCCTGGACAAATCTGTCCCTGGACAAATTCCGTCCCCGGAATGTCCCCAGATTTGCAAATCTGTCCCTGGGAAACGTGGCAGCAGCAGTCTCATCAGCACGGAGCCAGCCTGGTAGCGCGGTTGGCTCTGGCTGGCTTCAGGAGCTGCTCGCTGCTCGCTGCTGCCGCCACTGCTGAAGAGGAACCAGTACGTCCAGTGGTACAGATCTCCTGTCCCCTTTGTTTTGACAGATCGGAGGAGGCTCGGGAGTTGCGGGTGGGGAGCCGTTGCCCAGGAGGGGCGCAAGGTGCACAGTTTCTCTGCCAGGCAAGGTGCAAAGCCCTTCTTTTGCACCCTGTGAAACATGAATGCGCAGAGTTTTTTAAAAACTGGGCAACGGCCACCCGCCCCTGACTCCCGAGCCTCGCTCAATCAGTCAAAACAAAGGGGGAAGGAGGCAGGAGATTGGGGGAGGCTCGGGAGTCACGGGCGTGCGGCCGTTGCCCAGTTTTTTAAAAAAAAAAAACTCTGCACATTTATGTTTCACACGGTGCAAAAGAAGGGCTTTGCATGTGTGCTTGGGCCCAAGGTCTTTTGCCTCACCATCCCTACTACTGACTCCCTGTTGCTACTCAGCTTCAAAAAAGAAAAGAAAAAAAAAGAAAAGTGTCCCGGGATTCATTGGAAAAAATCTGGTAACCATACACTAGAGCTTGCTTGAGATTTTAAAAACATGTAACAATATAATCCTTCCAATCTGCATTCAACATTCAGGTGTCACAACTTGTGCAGAGTACCTTTAGAAGAACAATGGCAAGTGTACTGAGAACCTTTAGTAATTTTCCTTTGTTTGACAAGTGTTGCTCTTTTGGGGTTCAACCTCTGCACCACTGCTACAAAACCTTAATACAACAGCACAATCGTCATGCATCCTTTTAGAAATCTCATTGAATTCAATGAGACTTACTCCCAGGTAAGAACATATAGATGGAAAGGGATCCTAAAGGCTGGTCAAGGAATCCCTCCAAAAATCTCTACTCAACCCCTGAAACAGGCAACTAGCCAAAGCCCATAATGCATTAAGGAAGGAGAGTGGGAGCGGCAAAAGGGCAAAGGACTTGTGGGGGTCTCCAGACCCTGCCACCCCATCTGATCGATTCCAAAAAGGAGTGGGTTGGAAAGGGTGATCGCATGGGCCTGCCGGGTCAGTCTCCTGAGTCTTCATTTGTATAAAGCACTCCCCATACTTTTAGAGCGGTGATGGCTTGTCTGACTGCCTTGTGTAATGTAAGCTCATCAATGTCTCTTGAGAGAGCAGAGTTCAAACTGAGATCTTTGCTACTTTACAATACCTTTATGGCCTGAGACCCACAAGGAGATTCTGCACATACCTCTGTTACACAGAGAGAAATCTCTAAAGCCATTAGCTATCCCTCCCTCCTTTTTTTCCTTCAAGGAAGAGTAGTAACAAAAGGTGCTACGTTACACTGTTATTACATGGAAAAGTTGGATATTTCTACCCAGCGATTCCCTTTCACTTGCAAAGAGTGGAAAAGCACTTTCAGTGGAAGTGTGTTTTCTTCCCCTAGAGCACACCCTCTCCACTCATGCGCCTTTGCTTTGATTTGCCTGGGTAAAGTCAAGAAGAGGCCAGATGCTGTTTACTAGGTTATGAGACATGAAGAGAACACGGCCCAAGGTGATGGATTTCATTTGCAAAAAAGCTATTATGCTGCTGTCAGCATTTTGTCAGCGAGCTGCCAGCAACTATGACCAAGATGTGCCTCTTTTCCAGCATACCACAGCAGGATATTCTTGCCCTTTTAAAGGGATATGAGGTATGGGATGGTAGAAGCTTCACAGGAGGCAACTAGAGATGCAAAAGCCACATTAGTTGTTCCTACTGTTGCACAAATTTAGAAAATTGCCACCAAGTGTTTCCCCAATTGAATTTGAAGGTTCCTTCTCCATACAGAAAAGGAAGAAAGAAAACATTTTCAATTTCTCAGTAGTTCTGCACAGTCATGTGGTATTTCAAACCCAATAGTAAGAGTCAATTGGCACAGCACAATCTTGCTTGCAAGTAAGTCCCATTGAGTTCATGGGTGGTGCTATGGTCTAAACCACTGCGCCTCTTGGGCTTGCCGATCAGAAGGTTGGTGGTTCGAATCTGTGTGATGGGGTGAGCTCCTGTTGCTCTGTCCCAGCTTCTGCTAACCTAGCAGTTCAAGAGCATACCAGCGTGAGTAGATAAATAGGTACCGCTGTGGCAGGAAGGTAAAAGGCATTTCCATGCACTCTGGCACTCATCACAGTGACCCGTTGTGCCAGAAACGGTTTAGTCATGCTGGCCACATGACCTTTAAAGCTGTCTGTGGACAAACTCTGGCCTGAAGTGAGATGAGCGCCACACTGCATAGTCACCTTTGACTGGACTTAACCGTCCAGGGGTCCTTTACCTTTATGCCTACAGCCTAAGGCTGTAATCCTTAACAGACATACTCCATTGCAGTAAGCCCAATTTTCTTCTATGGAACTTAGAATCATGTAAAACTCTGCATTGTCAAGGATCCCTGTTGTAGGACTAACTAAGGAAACGTGACTGAGTGACAGGCTCAAGTAAGTTTAAACAGTTCAGTGGTAGTTCATTTGTCTTGAGGACTGTAATTCTGTTCACAGACTTGGGTTCACAATCACATTTTGTAAAGCTTATGCAAGGTATACCTTTAGTTTTTTAAGGCATTTCCATATATAATATCCAGTACTGCACTCTGTGTGCACTATGATGTGCATTCAGAACTCTTGCACATCTAGGCTTTCTAATTCACCCCAGTGGAGAATACAACTTTTGGACTCTAGGCACACAGAAATGTTGCCTCTATTGAAGAAAGCAATCCTGTCAAAGGTCAGGAGAGCTATAACCTGAGTCTCCATGCTCCACAAGAGTTGTTATTGTTTTTTAGAGGGGTTGTAAGGGTCTCCTGGTGTATTTCAATTGAACGTTCTGCACAAGCCATGACTTCAACTGTCATCAATCCCTGTTATTTGCATAGCAAAACAAAGCCCTGAAATCATGCTAAGGTCGTTCAAGCTTCACTATCAGCAAGACACAAGTAGTATTAATAGTGCAAGGTTTTCCCATATCACAAAAGTCCCATTGCTTTAGCAAAATCTGCCACTAGCTTTGAAATTTTTGCTCTTTCCCTGAATAAAACAACAACCCAGAACATATATTTTGTTTGCCAATACTGCTTTTACTGGTTCACTCGTGGGTGCATACATTTTGTAACAAAAGCTCCTACTGGACTATTTGATTTTAAACAGAGGGTGTGTGCCAAGTATATGTCAAAAATATGCCTAAAAAACAAATGTGATATGACCATTGTATTAGACTAAAGGGTGGGGAAGTGATTGGTATGCTCACAACAGATGCCCAACCAAATATGGAACATGCCACTACGACAGCTTCAAAAAGAAAGCCACTAAGTTGTGCTCTGTATTGTTCAATGCACTTGCACAAGAACAAATCATCTTAACGTCTATCAGTATAATATAAAGCTACCTTTCCATTCACATTCCACTCAGTCTCATATTCTTCTTCTTACCCTACAAATCACGTTAGCAGTATGATCTCATGGGTCTTAACAAATTTGAGGAAGGCTGTATGAGTAGGAGTGGGGAGGGCTGAAAACATACCAAAGCAGGAACAGAATTAGTTAGCTTAAACCCAGGAAATCATTCCAGCACTTAAGCTATATACTATGATTGCATTGGCACCTTTCCTAATTTATAAGTGAGTTTAATTTGGAGCAGTGCTACATGGAAGGTGTGAAGATATGAACCTTGAATTTTAATGGAAAACATTCTGGATAATTTTCAGCACAGGCCATGGAAATTAATGATGCACACATTCACTCGGCTGCTTCCCAAAATCAGAGTGTGCATGTCTCTGTGTGAAGGTTTGAGCAATTCAGAAAATGAATGACCCTCCGGTGGAAGTAAGAAAGTCCTAGTGAATTAGTGATTCCAGGCCGAAGACAGCATGCACAGATTTATTGCAAACCTGAGACTTTTCTCTTCCTTGCCAAGCAATACCCAGTGCTCTAAAGAGAGCAGAAGCTAAACTCTGGCATGTTTGCTCTGCAGGTGCAGAATACCAGACTTTACACTGCTGGTTCATTCACTTCTTTTTAATTACTTAATTCAGTACTGATGAATACTGCCCGAGTTAGAATAATGGAGCAGGTAGCTGAATAACCAGATTGACAGTACAAAACAACTTCCCCCTCCATGGCATCCTTCAGATGTTTTGGACTCCAGTTATCCCTGATCATTAGCCATGCTGGCAGGGGCTGATGGGAATTGTAGTACAAAACACCTGGAAGCCACCATATAGGGAAGGCTGGCACAAGGAGACCATCAGACAACTCCCTTAATCATTGCCTTTATCTGATTTCCTTCATCAGTATCATTGGCTTGTTAACCCTGATCTGAAAGACCTACTGTTTGTTTTCCTTGTAAGGGTATATCAAGATATATATCAAGGGTATATCAAGACTTAAACTGCTTCAAATCATTCCATTTGCCAAGGAAATCTGGGAACTTTAGTCCCTTGAGACCGAGACCAAAACTTCTATTTCCAAGGTCATGGATACAAGTCTCAGATACTCAGAGTACTCACCTCAAAAAGGAGATGACCCTTATAAGCCTCAAATTCAGAATCAGACGTGCCGGTATCTTTATTTGCATCAGCCACTAGCCATATCAATAAAATAAAATAAAATACAATGTACAGAAGATAGAGGTGAAAATTTAACTATACAAAATACATGTTGGGAGTTTTCTTTTCTGGCTTGTATTTCAACACAACCCTGAAAATAATTCTGCTATAATTCTTCTGTTAAGGGGAAATGGCACTAGATTTTTTTCTTCTTCTTCATAGTGTGAACTGATCTGAATGTCAGTTGCTTCTAACACTATCATTAGCATTATCAGTGGTATCTGAAGAAGTGTGCCTACACACAAAAGCTCATACCAATAACAAGCTTAGTTGGTCTCTAAGGTGCTACGGGAAGAAATTTTTTTGTTTTGTTTCGACTGTCATTAGCAATCAGGTACTCCCCTACAAAGTTATGGGAGGGACCAAAGTACAGTGTGTGTTTTGTATGTAGAGAGTCTTAGGTTCATCTTCTGATACCTAAAGTTTAAAAGGACCAGGTTTCAGAAGATGTGAAAGACAACTGCCTGAGATCTTGATGAGTCACTGTCAATCAGAGTAGACCCTATAAGATTAGATAGACAAATAGTTCTAACCCAGTACAAGAGATCTTCCTATGATCTATGTGGAAATCCATCAACAAGTTCATGTCCACTGTTTTAAGGCATTCCACTTCAGGGTTTGCAGTGCATGAAACCCCATTTTATCTTACAGAATCTAATGAGGTGCATTACGGATATTTATTGCAATATAGAATCCTGAAACATTTTCATTTTTAGCATAACCATGTATCCTCATTGAATCAAGAGAAAGAAAAAGAAATCATTCATAAAGATATGGATGTATTTATTTCCCTTTACCTTCCTTACTGTTCTGCTCTTAACAGAGGGAATAGTCAACCAAAAAAGCCAGCAGGAAAAGGAGAGTTTTAAGTGTGTGTGTGTGTGTGTGTGTGTGTGCGTGTGCGCACGCATGCATTTAAAAGTATGAAAATGTTAGGTTATCAGCCTGGATATGCCATGTTTCATCTCATCATTGCTAGATGTGAGCAACAAAAACAGAGTTAATGTTCCATAGTCAAAGCAGAAGTGACAGTAATGCCGAAGAATGGACTTTTACACAAAGAACTCCTCAGCAAAAAATAATAAATAAATAATAAATAAATAAATAAAAGAAAATAAGGAGGGAGCTCAAAATGTCAAGTGCAACAGAAGTTTACATTATTTCAAGTCCTTGACTTCTGCCCTGCATAAGCTTCTTAGTTCTCTGTGTGTCCAACACAGTGGACTTGCAACATATTGTTGGCATATCACTCATTTCCCCATGTTAATCACTAGAAAAATCAATAGAGCTAACATCGCTTGTGTGAAAAACACCTCTTCCTTGCAAAGAGAAGGAAATCATCCTCATGAAAAACATTTCTCCCGGGGAATAAATGCATGAATAAATAACTTATTAGAACATTTGGGAAATGCAATAGCACTGAGCTTCATCACTGCAACTTGTTCACGGTAAAACCTCCTGTTTTTTCACTCACAGCATTGCGTTCGTCATTAGTGATGCTTTAGCGAGGTGGATTGATGGCAGGCTCTTGTACATTAATGTATGCTTGAATGGGCAAAGATGCTATGGGCCCATACTTGGAACCAAGCGCTAATGATAGCAAAAGAATACCACATTGATGGCAATCCCGCCCCTCATCCCCACAGCAGTTGTGGAAATACAATAATTGAATGCATTCAGATGAAAATGTTCTGAGCAATTCTCCCTACAGGGGGAGGAAAGTCAGCAGCTGAACCATTGCAACATCCAAATTCCTGCTAGTTTACAGCAGCCATAATAGGGAGCTGCAGCCAATCTCATTACAGTCAACAGGAGAGAATTAACAGTGCCAGCTCCAGGGCTGGGGTACTTTAAGGGCCTATGTTGGGATTCTCAGGAGAATAAGGAAGAACAGGATCCTGTGGATCCATGGCTTCACTAGACATGCCCCATTCCTGGATCCACTACCAGTGGAGCATCTGTAGGCCAGTATTAAAACTGGCTTGCCATTTGTTTCTTGAACTTATATAATGCTTTATATTCCAACAAATATCTAAATAGTATAACTCCTCCAACAACAAAAATCAGTACTATATAAATATATATAATTTCCATGTTCTCTGCAACCAATACTAGTAATTAACAACAATCCACATTTTAAGTAACACAATTAAGCAATAAATGTCTCTAAACAGTAGACATAAGTAAAAATGAAAATGAAACAAGAGTGAATAGAATACAAAATAAAGAATACATCGAGATACAGCTTCAGAGCGCAACGTAATTACAATATATGTCTTGAGAATCTCAAAAATGTCACATGCACAAACAGCATCCTCACATGTAAGAACACAAATCAGGAATTCAGGAAGCAAGCTGTCAAGACTCAGTTACCACACCCTCCACACACACCCTACATAGCGTGTTCTCCCTAGCAGAGAGCACGTGTTGCGGTTGGGAACAGGCCACCCTCCAGTGACTAGGCAAATTTAGTTGAATCCCGACCATTTAAATGGTTAAACTGGGTTGCTGGGGTGTTTTGATTGTTGCCAATTCGGAGGAGGGGTCAGAGTCTATATATACAGGGGCCAGACGTTGGCACGGCCTCTTGGCCGTTTTGCATCGGATCACATGGAGCACTTGGACAATCTTCTCATTGTCTGGTTACATTTCTTTATTTCTTTATTTTCCCCTTCTTTTTAATCCTCTCTAGTCCCTTAAATAATTTAATTCCCCCCTTTTCCTGTTCAATTTCCCACCCCACCCCTTACCCTGCCCTGTAGGAAGATTCTCCCTGTATCTGTGGCTTGCCTTTCCCAATAGTGAGAGAGCCCCCGTTAGGGGCTTTCTTTCGCAAAAAGGTTTCCCCCATTTCTCTTGTTGAAATTGTGGGGCTAGTCAGGGCTGTTCCCAACTTAGCTGGTATCACTTTCGTTTATAGTATCCCCGAAGGTTGGCTTTATGGCTCCCTGTGCCTCCAAGGACTATGAGCACTCTGTATATGCTCTTGAACTATGCTGTTTCTGAACAAGTTTATTTTCTTTAAGTTTGTTTTGCCCTGATAGTGGCGACTGCCATTTTAGAGATGAGCCATTGTGGCTTAGTGGCTAAAGTGCAGGACTAGGACCTGGGAGACAGGGTTCATATACCCCTCTTAGCCATTGTTATAACAAAACAAAACAAACTGCTCCTTATGGGCTATTCTGTTGCTGGGTAGTTCGGCCCATTTGTGATAAAAGAACTTTGGGTTTCTTGAAGGGGTGCTTCCCTCTAAAAGGGCAAGCAGGGGTACCTGGACAAGCTGTGGGCTAGCTCAACTCTGCTATTTCACTGGAAACATTTATGCCTGGCCTAGCAGGTGATCCTAGGGCTTTGCCCTAGAATTCGATGGCCTGGAAGCGTTTCAGGCCTCAATAGTGTCCCCATGTGGTCCATGAAGCATTGGTTTCACTGGGTCAGCGGATAGTGCCGATAATGCCTAGGTTGCAGGATTGGTCCCTGTATGGGACAGCTGCATGCTCCCCCATTGCTCTACCTGGACACTTAAGTCCTTTTGGTGGTTACCTCACTGCGAGGGATGTAACGGGCGCCATGTTTGCAATATGCAACTGGGAGAAAGCACCTTTGCGTGCGTTGCAGAGCACGGCGCTGCACGGGCTGCAATTGCATTGCATTGCTAGGAGATTTGCAGTTGCATTGCACGGAGGGTGTGTGCATTGCATGGAGGGTGTGTGTGCATTGCACGGAGTGTGTAGTTGCATTGCACGGAGTTTGTTGTCGCATTGAACAGAGGGTGTGCAGTGCACGGAGTGTGTAGTTGCATTTCATGGAGTGTAGTTGCATTGCATGAAGGGTGTGTGCATTGCAGGGAGTGTGTAGCTGCATTGCATGGAGGGTGTAGTTGTATTGCACAGAGTGTGTTGTTTTGTTTTGTTTTTGCATTGCACGGAGTGTGTGTGCATTGCACGGAATATGTAGTTGCATTGAACAGAGGGTGTGCAGTGCACGGAGTGTGTAGTTGCATTGCATGGAGTGTAGTTGCATTGCATGAAGGGTGTGTGCATTGCAGGGAGTGTGTTTTGCATTGCACGGGGTGTGTAGTTGCATTGCACGGAGGGTTTGTGTGTGCATTGCACGGAGTGTGTAGTTGCATTGCACAGAGCGTGCTTTTTGCATTGCACGGAGTGTGTAGTTGCATTGCATGGAGAGTGTGTGCACTGCACGGAGTGTGTTTTTTGCATTGCACAGAGTGTGTGTCTGAAAAGGAAGCTGGCTTGGCGGCAGCTTGGTTGGGACTTCTTTAGGGGTTCTGGCCAGCATCGGCCCTGTAAATTTACATATCATGATGGCAGCACAAGATGCCCCCTGCCCAAGCGGGGGCTGGAAGCTGGCAAGCAATAGCTCAATACCTTTTGCCCATATTCCCATTTTATTTAGGGATCCAGTTGGATATCGTTGCTAAAACATACCACTTGGCTATGGAGAAGCTGTCTGCCTTGAAGGAAGTTAATTTGTAATACTTCCTCTGTAGCAAGTGATGCTTCATCAGATCCGATCTTGCTGGGTCACTTAACTAATCTTCCCACTAGGCCAGGCTGCCTAGATTTCACCCCTCTCATATCCAAGAATCTCCTGAGGAGTCTGCTCATTCTCCAGAGAGGAGGAGGCGTGTTCTGGTCTCTACTTATTCTGCTCCAGCACCAAGTCAGTCAGTCAGTCAGTGTCGGAGAGGGAGAGAGACTGAGTCTTAGAGATCATGTGTAGAGATAAGGTTGCTGCTAAGGGCAGCTGCAGACACTCAGTGCAGTGCAGCATTTATTTATACTTAGACCTATTAAGCTCTGTATATAGTTTGTATAGTTGTAGATAGAATAAAGAAGATATTCTACAGAGCTGCTCTCCGAGTTGTTTATATACTCTGCTAGACTCTGCTGAACTCTGCTGTGCGACGACTGTCTTTTTGTTGGAGTGAATCCGGTGCTCACAACTCTAAGCTGTGAGTCCACAGCACTTTGACCTGTTCCTGTGCAGAAGGTGGTCTCTGGAAGTGCTACCCAGCTCGCCTAGCCCAGTTGGGGCTGAAGTGGATGAGTCCAGTTGGTGGCACTGGCTCAAGGGCGATGCTGACAGAGGTCCCCTTACCTTTGTGTATGCCTACCAAGTGTGGTGAAGGCAGATATCAGGCGATGGTAGCAATTCCTGAATGTATGCAATAGTAGTTCGCCATGGCAGGATACCTTGAACCCGCTCAGGGATTTTCAGGTTCATGCTGGTGCTGCTGGATCTTTGCCCTTTGGTTTTTATTTCAAGGGCTGCTGGTGTGCAAAGCTAGGGCCTCAAGCCTGGTGTGGTGAGGCAATCATGTGACATAACTTTTCTTGAGTTTTCCCCATTGTAGTAGCAGTTCACGTGGCCCGAGGAGTTCAGTGACCATCGGATCTGCTTTTGGTCTGATAACCAGGTAGTGGTGAGCGTCTTGGCAAAACAGTCCTCATGCTGTAGCACAGTCTCTGCCCCTCCGCTCATGCTTTCGAGCTGCGCCACTTAAGGTTTAATATTGTGCTTTCTACTCTCCAAATTACGCTGACACTATCCGATTTTCAGATGAAGCGCTTCAGATCCTGGGCTCCAGACTCAGCTATTGCCAGACTTTTCCAGACCTGTGGCATTATGACAACAATTAGTAATTTCAGAGAGCGGCAGCTTCCATTTCCCCTTCTGCTTTTACCTCTTATGGGAAGGCTTGGATGGATTTCTTAGCCTTAAGCTGGCAGTTCTCGGCCATTCAGAAGAATTGGCCCCCATCCTCTGAGCAGATCCTGCAGTATTTGGTCCACCTGCTGCAGATTGGGCATGCGGTTATAACTATCCGAATTCAGTCCGCTGCAATGTCTGTTACATTGAAGCTTTATTTTTCAGAGACCCTTGTATAAAGTTTGCAGTGCGCAGGGCCTTGGAAGGTTGGAATAGGCTCCAACCTCATAGGACAGTGGGCAGGAAGTCAGTCACTTTTTACCTATGCAGTATCTGCAACAAGTTAAAACTTGTCTGCGGGTTAAAGATCAAGGTGAGACTCCTTTCAGTAGTCCATTGCATTTTCGCACTGAGGGTTGGGAAAATGGTTGTTGGAGCCAGCACGGGGCTGAGAGTCTGGAGGCTTATTGCTTCAGGACTTTTCCTTATCCTTTGGAGCTTGTCATTAGAGTTGGTAACTCTAAAACAGACTTAGTGGGCAGGAGTGCCACAATCAGGCTTCCCGCCACAGGTGAGGAGGGCCCTTGCCCGGTTATGGATAACAGAATATTTGGCTTTTTATTCCCTGGGGGCTGGCCCGCTCCTAGTGCATGAAAATGGGTTCCCGTTAGCCCGGCATCAATGTGCTTACGTCGTGCACCAGTTATTACAGCCTGCGGCTTGCTTACCGCTGAACACTCCTCATTCCTTACGATTAGGTGCTGCTGCAAAGGCTGCACACTGGGGGCCTGTCAGTAGACAGGATTGTGAATACGGGTCATTGGAAGTCTGACGCTGACAAAGGTTATATCAGGAAGTGTCACAATGATGTCTGTGCTGATGCTTGTCTGTTATTTCCTCTTTTTTCATAGGAGCAGCTGTGCACATTTGAGCCACAGCATTGTACACTAGGCTGGCAAGCATGTTGACGAGTTTGGACTGGGGCGCCATCTCAGTCTTCCTGCCCATGTGAACATATACTGGATGTCCAGATGGGGAATGCTTTGGGAGGAGATCCTTCCTTTGGTGCGGTCGAGTGTGACCTGTGCAGGTCCTCCCGCAGTGCTGGTGGTACAGCTGGGCGAGAATGTTTGCGGTCTTCTTCCAGCATAAGTTTGCATTCCTGCATGCAAGAGGGCTTGGATTGAGTTGATGGCAGCTCTCCCTGGACTCAAAATAATTTAAGGCATTGGTTCAAGGTGGTTTGGAGGGGGGGTTGGAGCACCTGTCCCCTCCAATGCGCAAAGATGTTCTATTAAGGGAATCCAAGGATTCGCCATGCTTTTGTCGACCCCTTTTGAGGGGTAGGGCCATGCAAGAGTCCCTGGGAGCATTTGGGGTGAGCTTGAGTCTGATCCTGGTTCATTGCTCCCCCATGCTGTTTACTGGAACTGACGATATGGTGGGGCCCAGTCGTCAGTGCTGCCCTGCTGAGGTCAGGTGCAGCTAGTCGGGAACCAATGCCTAGACAAACTACCACCGAGCAGGCCAGAAAGCATGTTAATAAGGCGGTGGATAATAGAATAAAATAAATAAAGTAAATAAAATAACAAATAAAATAAAATAGGTCCTTGCTTTAGGTGGTTCTGTAATATTGCACCCTCCTAATTTTCTTCAAGGCTATTGCCCTCTTTAGGGCAGATGGGGTGCATCTTTCCCCTATGGGGAACGACACCTGGCGGGATGCGATTGCCTTGGGATTCATTGCTCCCCCACAATGTTTGCTGGTACTGACGATATGGTGGGGCCCAGTCGTCAGTGCTGCCCTGCTGTGGTCAGGTGCAGCTAGTTGGGAACCAATGCCTAGACAAACGTACCACCAAGAAGGCCGGAAAGCATGTTAATAAGGCAGTGGAAATAAAATACAGGTCGTTGGAAATCGAATGCATTCAAAGATTATGTTCGTTAACATTATTGGTGTCTTACAAATTTTGCTTGTTTTATCTTATTTATCAGGTTTAGCGGTGACCCGTGTTTGGATTGTGGGGCACAGTATCGTCCATTGGGCTGGCGTCGCAGCACGGCAATCTGGATTGGGTCCAGATTCCGGCTTTCCTCCACATATTCGCTTGTCTTGGCTGTCCAGACGTGGGATGCGCTGGTCGGAGTTCCTGCCAAGTATCCGGAGGCAGTTGCCCCTGGAGGGGCCGCCAGCTGCTATTGTGGTGCAGCTTGGTGAGAACGACCTGGTGCCCATGGACTGTTTGTCACTACGTGCTGCAATTTTGGGTGACCTGGAGACGCTGCGTGCAATGGTGCCGACAGCGAAAATTTTTTGGTCAAAGCTTTTGCAACGCTGCGTTTGGAAGGGCAGTCGTTGCCCGGCTGCCACTGAAAGGGCCAGAAAACGCATCAATTCTGCTGTGGTCAAAAAAGTTTTGGAGCTGGGTGGCGATGCAATTTCCCACCCCGAGATTCTTTTTGAGAGGCCATCCTTTTTCCGAGCTGATGGCATGCACCTTTCCGCTTCAGGGAATGAGGCTTGGATTGGTGCGGTGGTGACCAAGCTGAGGTCTTGGTTGGGGCTGTGAGTGGTTTGGCGGTGAGCTGAGGGCTCCATGGCGGTTAGGCATTGGTTAAATTGGTGCTTGGAGGGGTAAGTGCCTACCCCTCCAAATGATGCGAATGGGAATTCCGTTAAAGGAAATCCAGGGGCTTGCCATTCTTTCGTCCTTGTCCCCGGAGTCGGACTTGGGCCGTGCAAGCCCCACAGGAACATGAGGGTGAGAAGTAATGGTCTGGTGCCCAGCTTTATTTCTCACCCAATACTTGTTTCCCACGCTGGCTTCCGCTGGTGTCCGGAAGGCCAGCTCTGTCCCTGAGGGCAAGGACAGATAGTCATAACCAATGCCTAAGCAACCACTCACATTTTTGTATTGAATAAAGTTGTGGCCAAAATTATGCCAAAAACCTTAAACAAAAATTGATGTGTAAAGTGTGAATTATTGGGGGGCTACTGTGACTCAACACGCAAAGCGTGTTCTCCCTAGCAGAGAGCACGTGTTGCGGTTGGGAACAGGCCACCCTCCAGTGACTAGGCAAATTTAGTTGAATCCCGACCATTTAAATGGTTAAACTGGGTTGCTGGGGTGTTTTGATTGTTGCCAATTCGGAGGAGGGGTCAGAGTCTATATATACAGGGGCCAGACGTTGGCACGGCCTCTTGGCCGTTTTGCATCGGATCACCCGCCCTCCCTCCCTTGTTTAAGGGGGGTATTGAAGGATTGCTTGACCTTGCTATGCCTGTCATGGGGTCGTTCGCCTTGGTGCGAGGGCCTGGTAGGAATTTTGCCATCTGGCTGATTGGCTGGTGCCATTTGGTTTTTGCCTACTGCGTAGCAAATCGTCACAACTTGTAAGGTTGGCGGTTAGGCATTGGTTAAATTGGTGCTTGGAGGGGTAAGTGCCTACCCCTCCAAATGATGCGAATGGGAATTCCGTTAAAGGAAATCCAGGGGCTTGCCATTCTTTCGTCCTTGTCCCCGGAGTCGGACTTGGGCCGTGCAAGCCCCACAGGAACATGAGGGTGAGAAGTAATGGTCTGGTGCCCAGCTTTATTTCTCACCCAATACTTGTTTCCCACGCTGGCTTCCGCTGGTGTCCGGAAGGCCAGCTCTGTCCCTGAGGGCAAGGACAGATAGTCATAACCAATGCCTAAGCAACCACTCACATTTTTGTATTGAATAAAGTTGTGGCCAAAATTATGCCAAAAACCTTAAACAAAAATTGATGTGTAAAGTGTGAATTATTGGGGGGCTACTGTGACTCAACACGCAACACTCCACTCCACAGTTATCACTTAAAAAAAAAAAAAAGGAAACACTCAAAATGCAACAACTGACAGTCATGTACAATTCCAACAGCAGATGAAAAGTCAAACGCACATACACACAAATTCATTCCCACCCTGTCTCTGTCTCACCTAGGTTTTGTTTGAATTTGGAGGCCTTCAGGAGTCAGGACTACTTACACACGTATTGTCTTCTAAAGGAGGACTTGATTTCCATGTTGCAGTGGGCTGCATTATAGTGTTTTAAAAGGAACTGAACTGTCTGAACTGTAAGTATTTACCTGGGGGGTTGCGTTCTAAGGTATCGCACAAGTCAGCCCACCCCGTTCCGCCCCCTTCCAGTGCTGAAAATGGTGTGTGTGTCAGCAGTCACACACAAATTGGGAATTCCCTGTTTATGTACATGTTAGCAAGTTGGTGACTGTTGGCATCAAAAATGCTACATGAGGCCCAATAGGAAATACAGGAAGTCTCTGTGTCAAAAAGCAGAGTAATGACACACCAGTGACATTGTATATAGTCTTTGTCTGGAACAGATATACCTTTAAAGATGTATTGAAGGCACTCATTTGGTTGTAACATTTACTGAAAATGTAATAATATTTCCAGTGGACTTTACAAACTTTTAAGTCTAATGGTGATTGTTAACCATTCACCAATGTAAATCATATAGCTCCTCTTGTTTATTTACATGCAATGATAGATTAAACTGAGGCACAGCTTGGTCCAGGGGAAAAAGAGATCTATGACAACAAAGAGAATATTTTGTTCTCTTGTTTGAGAATATATCTTGTTTGAGAATATACACAGATACTTTCCATCACCTTTGAATAATCATTAGTAGTCGTCCCCTATTTGAAATTAGACAGAGTTGATCTCAAGCATTTTTATCTTAAGGATGTTACTGAGAAATTCCAGAAGAACTTCTCTTTTCATATTTCTCAGTAATGTGCAAAGAGAGTGCTTATGTTTACAGCACCTCCATTGAACTGCTTCCTGGATAGGTTGTGAGAAGCTGGTTTCAGGCACTAGGCCTATTGGCACACCAACTCTACGTTCGAAAGATGGCTGCAAACATGATGTGAAGCCTAGCAACATTAACCCCGCTGTATGGGAATCTCTTGCAGATGAGCCAGTGTCTGGAGACAGGTTGTGTATCCACAGCAGTAACCAGAAGATGAATGACTGCTGGGAGGAACACAGAGAGAAGAAATGGCATGGTTCTTCTGCAGCAGCAAAACTGGATGCCTTCATCTGCTCCACCTTTGATAAAATATGTCTCTCCTGTATTGGTGTCTACAGCCACAGCAGACACTAACTCTCCAACAGGTTTGATTTTTCTCCCGATGATCCACAATGGATATGTGCTTGTTCCTCCTTCACACACTATTCTTCCTTCAGAACTGCCAGGGAACTTGAGAAGCCACCCTCAACTGATTGTCCTTGGGGTGATTCTGTTAGGGTTTTAGTTGAGTTGAGTTTTGAACACTGCAGAAGAGAAATTGCAACAGGCATTGTTCCTCTACAGCGCTTGCTGATGAGACCAAATAAAAGTCAAAGCATCAAGGAAAACCATTCACATCTGACTCTTTGATGCCCATCATGAGAATAACCGCTAGGTGTTATGCTGTCAGCCTGGAACTAAATGTAAGGCGAATGCAGACAACCCCATTTAGTATTTGATATTTGCCCTATCTACCCTTACTCCCATTCACCAACCTGTCATTCTGCGCAGCACATAGCATGGGCACTCAGCTCCTCCCTGCTTCTTACTGAAGAAGGAAAATGTTTTTGACTTGATGTCAGTGCCTACAAAATGCAGGCAGAGAGTGATGAGATCAGCTTGAAAGCTTTCTGTTATACAAACAAGGAGAGAAGGCATTTCTCCCTCTTGCCATCAAATTCACACCCAGTGAGATGGAAGGTGACCTCCATAAAAAGGGGGCTATTTTTTTGAATGACAGAAAGAGAAGCCAAAATTGAAAGGGCTTGAAATGACTTTTTCCCCTTAGTCTGCATTGTGCTTTAAAGTACCTGAAAGGATGCGTAAAACTATGCAAGTATCCCTGTCTTGCAGGGGCGGCCTTGTGATTATGGAAAGGGAGGATGCAGCCTCAGGCAGCAGATTGGGGTTATAATAAAAGGGCATCAAACTATTACTTAATTTGTTGTTATTGGGTTGTTTGTTGTTTGTTTGTTTGTTTTAACTCCCAGTAGTGAGTGCTTGTGGAATTCTTTGCCTCGGTTGTCAAAGTAACTTAACTGACTGCGCACTAAGTTTTTGCACTAACAGAAGCCAGAACAAGATGCTGCTTTTGGTAATTTAACAACAACAGCAGCAAAAAATATCCCCATGCAAGCATTCATGGCACTCTGCTTAGGAAAGAATGGTGCACAGATGCAGGAGGATGAGAGAAAGAGCGAGAGAGAGAGGCCAGATGTAAAAGAGGAAAGGGACCCTGAAACTTTAATGCCTGTGTAGAACAGAGACTTCTGGAAGATATAGCTTGCCCTTCCACATGTATCAGGAGGATTTTGAGTGTCACATGGCAGGACAGAGTTTAAAACAAGGATGTGCTCTCCCAAGTCCACATTCCCAGCATGTTCACACTCCTGTCTTAGAAACATCTATGCTGGCTTGGTTATGTCCACAGAATGGAAGATGGCAAGGTCCCCAAGGACGTGCTCTACGGGGAGCTGGCTTCAGGCACCAGGCCCCTTGGCAAACCAACTCTGCATTACAAAGATGTGAAGCAATGCAAATGTGACATGAAGGTTGGAAACTTCAACCCTGTTGTGTGGGAATCCCTTGCAGATGACTACAGTGCCTGGAGACAGTCAGGTCGTGTACCCATAGCAGTGGCCAGAGGAGGAATGACGGCTGGGAGGAGTGCAGAGAGAAGAAATGTCTTGCTGCATCTGCAGCAGCATGACCAGATGCCTTCATCTGTCCCAGCTGCAACAAGGCATGTCTCTCCCACATCAGTCTCTACAGCAGAGCCTTCCAAACTTTTCATGTTGGTGATACAATTTTTGACATGCATCATTTCACAAAATAGTAATTCAGTTTTACTAGCAAACTGGAGGTTAAACTAACCTCTTTCCAGCCCCCGGAGGAGCACAAAGAGTGTTCACTTGTTGTGACACACAGTTTGGAAAGCTCTGCTCTACAGCCACATCAGGCTCTGTAACCTTCCAAGAGTTTGACCTCACCCCCTAAGGCACACTCCTCCATTGACTCCTGAGACAGATAGATACCATCAATAGCTTGCCCTCTTCTACATAACTAGGGGCAGGAGTCCTGTCCTTTTTTGTATCTGGCCATCTAAGAGATGGGGGTAGAATATATAGAACAAATCCTACGTAGGTCTACTTAGAAGTCCCATTGTGTTCCATGGATTGGAAAGCCTGTACTCAGTTTCTTGATCTACCTACTGTTATCTGGGCTGTACCTACCTCTGGTTCTGCACACTATTAGCTGCCCTGCCCTGCACCCTACCAGCCCCCATCGACTCTAGCACAATATTTCAATTATCCATTCCATGTTCAACTCTATAATATCCAGCACTGTACACAGTAGTCCAGATGTAGCTGTCCCATGTTGTTGTTTAGTCGTTTAGTCATGTCCGACTCTTCGTGACCCCATGGAACAGAGCACGCCAGGCACTCCTGTCTTCCACTGTCTTCCGTAGTTTGGTCAAACTCATGTTCGTAGCTTTAAGAACACTGTCCAACCATCTCGTCCTCTGTCATCCCCTTCTCCTTGTGCCCTCAATCTTTCCCAATATCATGGTCTTTTCCAGGGAGTCCTCTTCTCATGAGGTGGCCAAAGTATTGGAGTCTCAGCTTCAGGATCTATCCTTCCAGTGAGCACTCAAGGTTGATTTCCTCCAGAATGGATAGGTTTGATCTTCTTGCAGTCCATGGGACTCTCAAAAGGTCTCCTCCAGCACCATAATTCAAAATCATCAATTCTTCGGTGATCAGCCTTCTGTATGGTCTGTCCCATACATATGTATAAATGAATTACAATACACCCCCCCCTTTTTTCCAAATCACCTTCCTAAGATTTCCCATCATGGAATTTGCCTTTTTTGAACATCATTGTCATTGCACAATCCCAAGAGTTTATCCAGGCTCCATCAGTGTTTACTTAAAGTCCAGATATTTGCTCCATTTACCATTTTTTTGCTTATCTACACAGTTTATGTGAAGAATACACATCCTTTCTTTGCATTCAGTGAACAGTTGTGCCTCTCACTTTAAGTACCTCAAGGAAGAAGATTGGCCATCAAACAAAACATGAAATATATGGCTATATTTGCTTTCAACAAGCTAAGACCCTTGCAGACTGTGCTGTGCTGTCCTGTCCCACATAAGAAGTATTCGTTGAGTATGCAGTAATTTTTCACTAATGTATATATCAGCTGTGCAGAATTTATCTGCTGGAATAATTTGCTCTGCAATTCCAAAACACCCCACTCTCCAGTCTGATACACAAAGTCATTTTCAACTCTAGAGTGGAAGTTTCCCAAGGACTGAGCATTTGTCAGGGTTTTTAGTTTATCAGTGCTTTCCAGGAACAAGTGTAATAAATCCAAAGTTGGATTAAGAATACAAAACCCTTCAAATAAGAACTCTTATTTGCAATATTACTGCTCAACTTCCCCTGGGTTATGTAATTTAGAGACTCATCATAATGGGTTCCATGCAGTGACAACACATGTTCAGAGATTGCTTGTTATCAGCTATTGGGCAATTTCACACAGTCAGAGTGTGATCAAAATAACTGCCAGAGAGATGTATAACCATCTCCTAATGGTGTCGTCTTATCTGTTTAAAATGTCATCTCACAATGTCAGAGAAATCATACAAGCACTTAAAATTTCCCCATAATACTCTGTATAAAATTCAAAGTTATTATCTTTGGATAAAAGTGAAGATATTTCTCAAATCCAACAAAACTTCACAAAGGTCACTTTTTATTTTTTTCCTACATATTTTAGAACTTGGGTAAAAGGTAAAGGTAAAGGACCCCTGACCGTTAGGTCCAGTCGCAGATGACTCTGGGGTTGCGGCGCTCATTTCACTTTGGGCCGAGGGAGCCGGCGTACAGCTTCCGGGTCATGTGGCCAGCATGACTAAGCCACTTCTGGTGAACCAGAGCAGTGCACAGACTTTTGAACTGCTAGGTTGGCAGGAGCAGGGACCAAGCAACGGGAGCTCACCCCATCGTGGGGATTCGAACCGCCGACCTTCTGATCGGCAAGCCCTAGGCTCTGTGGTTTAACCCACAGCGCCACCCGCGTCCCCCTGGAAAGTTAAGTCCAGTCAAAGGCAACTAAGGGGTGTGGCACTCATCTCACTTTCAGGCCGAGGGAGCTGGAGTTTGTCCACAGACAGCTTTCTGGGTCATGTGGCCAGCATGACTAAACCACTTCTGGCACAACGGAACACCGTGACAGAAACCAGATCGCACAAAAACACCTTTTACCTTCCTGCCACAGCAGTACCTATTTATATACTTGCAGGAGCGGGGACAGAGCGCAGGTGGCACTGTGGTCTAAACCACAGAGTCCCTTTAGAACTTTGATGAAAGCTCTTACTATAGATGTGTTCCACTTTTGCTACCTGATCAGTATTTGCGTGTTGAGTCCCACAGTGCCACCCACCAAAAATTCACACTTCACATGTGATTTTTGTTTAAGGTTTTTGGCATAATTTTGGCCACAACTTTATTCAAATACAAAAAATGTGAGTGGTTGCTTAGGCATTGGTTCCGACTATCTGTCCTTGCCCTCTAGGACAGAGCTGGCCCTTCCGGACACCAACGGAAGCCAGCGTGGGAAACAAGTATTGGGTGAGAAAATGAAGCTGGGTAACAGTTCCTCTCTTCTCACCCTCATGTTCCGGTGGGGCTTGCACGGCCCAGGTCCGACTCCGGGGACAAGGACGAAAAGAATGGCAAGCCCCTGGATTCCTTTAACAGAATTCCCTTCGCATCATTTGGAGGGATAGGCACTTATCCCTCCAAGCACCAATTTAACCAATGCCTAACCGCCAACCTTACAAGTTGTGACGATTTGCTACGCAGTAGGCAAAAACCAAATGGCACCAGCCAATCAGCCAGATGGCAAAATTCCTACCAGGCCCCCGCACCAAGGCGGACGACCCCATGACAGGCATAGCAAGGTCAATCGAGCAAAACAAAAAAACCACCCTATAAAAGGGAGGGAGGGCGGGTGATCCGGTGCAAAACGGCCAAGAGAACGTCCAACGTCTGGCCCCTATATTTAAAGACTCTGACCCCTCCTCCGAATTGGCAACAATCAAAACTCCCCAGCAACCCAATTTAACCATTTACAGGCCTTGGGTTCCTCCAAATTTGCCTCGTCACTGCAGGGTGGCCTGTTTTTCCCAACCGCAACACGTGCTCTCTGTTATGGAGAACACGCTTTGAGGAACAAGTCTATCAAGTGGTTCACATAAACAAATGGCTGATTTTTCTTCCCTGGAAGATTATTCTTGATTGTCCAGAAGTTTCACAGAGTAATTGTTTGAAGGCACGTGAGTTTAAATCCCAAAATTCTGGTGGCTTTGTGGGGGAGGCCTCTATTAGTTGAAGAGCTGTCATGTTTCTCACAATGGGCATAAGATGCTGTTATATCATGACACACCATCATCTGAATAAGGACATTGTATGGGGGAGAAATGGTGATGGCAAAATATGTCACAAAACAGAAGAAAGAGCTCATGTTACTACCTAGTCAGGTCTTGCCTGCAAAGCCTACATGGAACACCACCACCACTGCTATTTTCTATAAAAAGAGGTGCTGGGACTCACCATGAACACTTCCCTTGTTCTCTTATAATGGCAATGGCGCCCACCTGAGAGGTACCAGAACTGAGTTCTGGCAAGTTCCAGCTGGAAAAAAGCCCTGACTGGCACTAGTGAAATGGACAAGAAATTGGGGAGGGGGGATATTGCCTCAGTGCTAGTTAAATTAAAGAAAGAACATATAAAGGCAAATATATGTTTGCATTGGTAGAAAGTTCTTCATTTCCAGGAGATGAGTGAAGTCTGGATCTTCTCATAACGATCCCACAACTAGTGAATGTTTAAATTGACATGGGAACAAGCCAATGCATTTTTTTTTTAAAAAAAAAAGTCTTTTAAATGTTCGAAGTCAGAACCACTTTTAATATTCTAGTTGCAGGCTTTTGGAAAATGTTATCTGAAGTGAATGTTTAAAGACGAGGCTTCTCAGTTGAAATTCAGGATCTCTTATGCACAAGCTGTACTGGATCTAATGACTGTGTCTCATTCAAATGTGATACAAATATAGAATTGAATAGAAGGAGACCTAGAAGCTAGATTGGATTATGACACAGACCACAAAGTTATTTTTCAGGGGCTAGGTAGTTAACAGACCATTCCTTTGTGGAGAGGGGGGGGTGCAATGCTACACAGGTATCACCAGTAGTTCATACATCTTTTTTTTAAAACACACACATACACACACAAAGATGCAATATTTTCCTTAAATGGAGAAGTTGTAATGATAGAATGTACAGTACTGAAGTTGTCCATGCCTGTGTGTGCATGGCGGAAAGCAGTTCTGGGAACCATCAGTCAAGATGAAGCCTAAAACGGCAGCTATTTTGACAGTTAATTGTAGTAAGACTTTCAGTAATAAGTAATAATCCCCACCCCACCCCGGTTTCTTGAATCATCTCCCTACGTTTGCCACAGCAAATATTACCTTGGGATGAGCCAGAAAATCTCAATGTGTATCCATATGTAAAAAAAAGCAGGCCCTCTCCTTGGCAGATTCTACCTGGCAGCCATGAGCACATAAACCTGTTCCAGAATTTATTTTGCCCAGTTGCTTCCCAGCCCAGATTCTGATGCGCTAAGGTTGATGAGATTTGTAGCTACACACAAGTTCTTCAAGGTCAGTTGGAGGAGTAAAATCTGATTTTCCAAAGTTGGTAGATATATTTATTATCTACCCCACAAAAGACAGAACAAGACAACAGTTGCATGAATGCACACTTGTGGAGTCTCTGTTCATTTCATTTAAGGCATTTAAGCCACATGCATAGTCAAATCCATGTTTAGACCGCCTTTCTCCAAATAAATGAAATAATGCATCTGATCCATTTAGGAGCTCTTAGACTAATGTTACAGGGATTCCACTCATGCAACATTATTATTATTATTTTAACCCAGCAAGCATATCAGCTAATGTAAATGGAGGAGGAATTTATTCAAATTCATCCTTTGAATCAGCCCATCTGCACTGTTTTGTAAGTTCCTCCAACCCTCTGGAACATATTTTGGGGAGGGGAGGGAGCTATAGTAGGACAGGGCAATCAGAGAAAATCTCCTCCCCTCCTCTTACAATAGTCATGCGTCTGAGGGGTCCATTTCACCTGTAATCTAATTTGAGCAAAGTGCTGTACAGTGGAGGAGAAATTGTGGGAAGCTTTACTTTATAGACTACACTTTTATCCTGTGTGAGCCACATAAATTGTATAAGGATAATAAGAATGCCTCCCTCAAACAAAAATATCTTTTCAGCCTTTCCTATAATTTCCTCCTTTTTCTTGCCCACAATGAATAGATGTTCTCAGGCTGAAATAAATATATACATATACTCTCACTTTGTCCTACTAGGTCCTACCAAATCCTTGATTATTTCTTGGCATTAACTATGATTGGTGACCTTTATTTTCCAGGTACAGTTATTATTATTGTTTTGCACCATGCATTATCCTACGGGATATCGCCTGGCCCATATGTCTGACTTGCTCACAAGGCTGCATCATGCTGGTTACACAATTTTCTGTAATCTGTGGTCTTTAGAAAGAATAATAATAATAATAAACACATTCTGGACCTTTTTGTTCCTTCTTTTTCACAAAGTATTCTTTAAATGTTTTTCTTTTTTAGATCATCACATAAATTAGAGCACAAAATGTTCAACTCACATAGGTTTGTCAGATGTATCTTATTGTTTAAGTCTTCTGTCAACAAATTATTTTACTTCAAATTGTCATGTCCCATTAGAGCAACAATAGTCACTGTAGGCTCAATAAGGCTCATCATACATTGTTAATTACGAGAGCTATTCAAGCATTTGTGATCCATTGTGTCAGCAAAGTTTGAAGCAACTATAAGCAGGTAAGAACGTACCATAAAATCCTGAAACATTAAAAACATGAAAATCCAGATACCATTAAAAACATGAAAATAAAGTAATAAGTATTACTAAAAAAAATAAAGTAATCAATACAACAAATAAATGAATTGCAATAAAAATCAATCAAAAGGTCAGCAATACAATTGGAGGACAAAAAAAGCCTGGAATATTCCCACATTGTACACCTTATCCAAGAAGGCAACCAACGTCCCAATGGTAAAAGGTAAACCTATTTCTGCAACATTCCCTGACTTTCCCACTGACATCACTTCTGGCTGGTCCAAATGACAGTTAAGAATGACCTGATTCTGTACAACCATCACTCCCAGATAGTGTCTCAGAAGAGAACAATATGCTTGCTAGGAACTGATTAGATAAGGAATTGCAGAACAGTGTGTAATAAGCATACTGATAAACCCTAATTTCAAATTTACAGTCAAATTCTTTTGGTGGCTTCATGTAGACCATGAAAAAAATATGTGCCAAAACAAAACCATACATAACTTCACATAAGCTTCCGAGCTAGTGAAGAAGCATTTCCGAGGAGGGCTACCCTTTGGATGTCTTCTCCAAGAAAAGAAATCAGTAGGCTTCCTACTTGATGCCAACAATGCATTCCAACTTCTCACTTCATATAAGAAGATCAATACGGATTTGTACTGCACAGCATAAAGTGCCAGTGAGGAGTCCTGAATAATCAGCAGGGGTGAATGGCTGCTTTGAATTCTTCCCCACCCCCAGTAATCCACTAGGGCTACTGAAGCTGTTTCTGTCATATTAATGGATAGTTGTCACTTGCTGGTGAACACTAGAGAGTTGGCTTTTCATCATATTTAGGGAGTAGATTCTTAAGGTGCTAGTATTCTATCATGACCACCTGTATCGACCCAAATTTATTTTGGGATTTGTCCAACAGCAGGTGGAAGAAGCCAATGGACTGAAAGCCTTTTGGGTTTCTTCTTCCATAGCTCGGGAACTTGGGGAAAAGATTTGTTGTATCATTGCGGTGGTGGTGGGGATGAGCTACAGTGGTACCTCGGGTTAAGAACTTAATTCGTTCTGGAGGTCCATTCTTAACCTGAAACTGTTCTTAACCTGAGGTACCACTTTAGCTAATGGGGCCTCCTGCTGCCGCCACGCTGCTGGCAGATTTCTGTTCTCATCCTGAGGTAAAGTTCTTAACCTGAGGTACTATTTCTGGGTTAGCAGAGTCTGTAACCTGAAGCGTCTATAACCCGAAGCGTCTGCAACCTGAAGTACCACTGTACATTCTTCTTTAATGCAACATGCTAGAATGGAAATCTACTGTGCTGAGATGATGACAATATAATTTAGCAGGCTTATTTTAGATTTATATAGTCTTCCAGCCTCAGCTATCCTGACATGGTTTTGAACTTTGATCAAAGTTTTAAAACAGTATTAGGATGTTCCTGTAGTCCTTTAGAAGAGCATCTTACATTCTCCCGAGGGTTTGAAATACACATCCTATGCATGTGACTGTTCACCATGCCTACTCGATCTGGTCCAAAACATCAGGATGACAGCAGCTTGGGGAAGGCTGCTTTAGGATGTGTAAATGGGTTGCATCTGGACACACCAGTTTGAATTCACATATGGAAGAATGACTTTGAAAGTTATCATGGCACTGAATGGAATGCAGCAAGTTCTCTTCCAAGCTAAATACAAAATAACTTCATTTGATTGCAGCATCAAGCTGCCAGAGCCAACTTTAGAGCTCACAAAGGGGGGAAATAATCAACTTCCCAAAACACTATGTTCTGTGATAATGTCACAATTTGCACCCACGTTCACAACATGGAACGCTGTCAACAAAGTCAGACACATCCATAAGACTCATGCAGAAGAGACTGTCCTACTGCTATATCAACTTCACTGAAGTGTCCAACATCATCAATTTTAAGGTCATCTTAACATCAATTCCCAAAAAATAAATCACCATCAGCAGTAATATTTTTACAAGGTTGTTTTCCTCCTCTTTGTAACAGACTACTAAAAAAAAATGACATGGATGAAATAGAAATGGCACTCACAGTGCAGCTATGCACACATTCTTGGAAGAGAGAAATGTCACGGAACTTGAAATGAAAAAAGAAATAAATAACTGATTACCTGTGCAGGATTCTTCATTGGAAAACATCCCAAATTTCCAAAATGGAGTCCATTTGCTGGTTTGTTTGTTTTCTCTTACTCTGTATGTCTCCTCATCAACAGATTGAATAGGGCAATTTGCTTTTGTTCTTCCCTCTGACCCTTCCCCACTGTTTTTCTTTTCACTTGGACCTGGTTAGGAAAATATTGACATTGAAATAATTAATTCATTCTATATAAACAGTCTTTAAAAATACTAAAACGTTTCAAATGCTTCACATTTTCTCCACAAAAATAGCCGCAAAACAATAATAGATTGGTACAGTTGTCAAAAACATAAACTCTTCTTAAATTTAAGAAGAGGTGATGATGGGGTTTTCTGGTGGAACTGCACGTATTTCTGTTCAATGATGAAAAGAAATATCGAAAACAGAATATTCAGCAGCAATCAGTGAAGCAGTTTGTTAGGCACAACCTGCCAGTAACTGGTTATGAGTGCAACTGAGTGGGAGCAAAAAAATATTTCTCACTGTTATCTATGAGTGCACAGCAGTGCCTGTGGATGCGGGCAATACCTCAGAAACCACCAGGTAACTCAAAAGTGTATCCCCCTTTATAAAATTTATGCACTGCTTGATTGTAAGAAACCTCAAAGCGGTTTTGCATACATAAAAAATTAAAATTAAGGAAAAAATACAACCCTACTTTAAAGCAACAAGATCCTGGGAATGGATAATACAGTGGTACCCCAGGTTAAGTACTTAATTCATTCTGGAGGTCCGTTCTTAACCTGAAACTGTTCTTAACCTGAGGCACCACTTTAGCTAATGGGGCCTCCCGCTGCCGCTGCACCACTGGAGCACGATTTCTGCTCTCATCCTGAAGCAAAGTTCTTAACCTGAAGTACTATTTTTGGGTTAGCGGAATCTGTAACCTGAAGCCTATGTAACCTGAAGCGTATGTAACCCGAGGTACCACTGTAATAATAATAACAATTTATTATTTATACCCCATCTGACTGGACTTCCCCAGCCACTCTGGGCAGCTCCCGACAGAATGGATCATTTCTTGTCCTCTGTTGTGTGCATTTCCAGAGACAATATGTAACCACCTTGCATAATTAGACCAGCTCTACAATTTTATGCTTATAAAGGTACACCTACTATAAAACTGCAGGCAAATCAGTCTAGGGTTGTTGTTTTTACTATGTACCTTTAAAACTGAATTTTGGGGAGTAAATTTGCTGCGCTGGGAAAATAACGTGGAAAAAAACTCAGAAGGATAGAAGCAGTGGCTAAGAAGTTATGGTGAATGGGGGAGATGCTTCAGGCTTGTATTCTGCTTAATTGGTACCAAAGGTCACAGAAACGAAGTGTAAAAATGTTTTGACAGGAGTGGATATGTGGCACAGAGGCAAATGGATTTGAATGTTTAGCATTTTCCAAGCAAGCAGCACTAGCAGAACTAGTGGTGAATATACAACCAACAATAACCAAGTGATAACATTACATCAACACCCCTGCCACCATAGTACTGTGATTCGAGAGCCCTGGTAAAACCCTTCCTTCTCACTGGAAGCTAGATCTGTCAGTCAGTCCCACAAGAGCTTTTGCTCTCCCTCATCTCTCCAAGTTGGTGTTTTTCTTATATGACAAGTTTGGGGAGAAATATTCTGCACATTTTTCATTTTAAACAATCTGAATTTCTGAAGTGCTGCAAGCCACTTTGGAGCTTCCATTTCAGTTCAGGGTTATTATGAAGAGATACCACTTAAACTCAGACAAGCCCTGAATCTGCCAGAAGAGGCCTTGCTTTAGTTCTTGAGGCATGATTCATTCTTTCAAAACCTTTGCACACCCTGTAGTACACTCTCATCCCAAGACTTTGAACAGAGCCTGGTGTACATAAAACTATGCAAAAAGGACTCTGTTTACAGCAGGCATAGGCAAACTTGGCCCTCCAGATGTTTTGGGACTACAACTCCCATCATCCCTAGCTAACAGGACCAGTGGTCAGAGATGATGGGAATTGTAGTCTCAAAACATCTGGAGGGCCGAGTTTGCCTATCTATGCCTGGTTTACAGCTTGCTTTCTGCAAGGATCCTGGCCATATGGAAGTTGTCAGGGGTTCAGGAGCAGAGGCACAGGAAAGGGAGGAAATAGAGAGCGAGGGGGAGGAGTCCGAAGGAAATGTTAGCGATGACAGCGGTCCGAGGTCTCTGAGTCTTTCCAGCGAATCGGAAGATTCACAGAAAGGGGCTCCCATGGTCAGAGCAAGGGGGGTGCCGAGGGGGACACCCCAGGAAGAAGGGGCCAGAGGGGACTCAGAGAGCAGCAGTTGGAAATCAGGACCAGCGTCCACACCAGAGTGCAGTAGGGGGGAGGAGTCCCAGGCATCGGGATCAGGCGGCGCACTGCCAGTGGGAGGACATGAGTCAGGATTGGCCACGCCTCCATCGGGGAGCGAGGAAACGGTCGAGAGGAAGGTTGAAGGCTGGGCGCGCGCGCCAAGTTCAAATGTACAGGAGGGCGGCGCAGTTGGCAGCCCGGATAGGGAGCCAGGTCCCAAAGCCCGCCGAAAAGAGGGGGAGGAGTCAGGGGGGTCAACGTCAGCGTCAGAAGAATCCAGGAAGGAAGGGACCCCGGGGGGTAGCAGGACCCAGAGGAGAAAGGAGAGACGTAAGAGGTGGAGTAAGGCTAGAATCTTAAACTGGTGTACAGGGGGCGGAGACTCAGATGGAGCTTCGCCGATCTAACCCCTAGACGTAGAGCTGGGGCGCTGCGGCTTGAAAATGGAAACTGTACTTCAATAAAGACTTTTGTACATTACTGCCGGCTAGCGTTGGTCCTCTGTGAGCTGGGACCTGGAGCCAGCTCTGACAGAAGTGCATTTACATATGAAGGGATCTGTTCAGACCTTCCAATGAATGCACAGAAGGTTGGATCATGAATAGCATATATGATACCACCCTTGTATATTTTTGCAACCTATCTCATTGAAGGTATGGGCAGGCATATCTCCTTCAGATTTATGTAATCTAGCTGTATCCACCTTTTTCTTTTTCAAACACAAACCATCAATGCTTGTCAATCTTCTGAGTAGACAGTCTGATGAACGTAGCAGTTTCATAAATTGATTTTATCAAGTTAAACCTATGGTAAATCTGAGCTACCATCCTTCTCAAACTGTGGACAGAAAAAAGAATCATCAAAGCCAGTTTCTTTCTGTAGGGATTAATTTAAAAGACAACTGCACTGATAATTAAAAATTCCAAAACTTTCAGTAATTTCAAATATATTTCAAATCCTTTTTTCTTCTTTTTTAAAAAGTAAATACATTGAATGGTATTAGAAAATAATCCTCAAGCATATATTATGTTTAATGGAAGCTATGGAAGCCACTATGTCAGAAGAGTTCAGGACAGTATTTTCAATCTCTCAATATTGTTTTATTAAATCTCAAATGAATTTCATATCTTTTATTACTTGTACCAGCCATCACTATATTTCATTTTCTGCAAGGAGGTTACATATTGTCTCTGGAAATGCACACAACGGAGGACAAGAAATGATCCATTCCCAGGCAAGATCAGATATTTCTATTCTTCAGAAAGCTATTAAAAACTACTACCCAGATGATATTTGTCCTTGTCTTTCATTTTCAAGATGACAATATGATAGGACAGGGTGGTACACTATTTGGATCAAAACACAGTGCTCCCAGATCTTTTTTTCTGACCAATAGGGAACCAGAATAAGTGGCTAAGAGTAAAAATGACCATAAATTGGACTCCCCACTTATTAGCAGGGGCGAAATGTTTATTGGGAAGACTGTAGTCCATCAGTGGATCATTTCAGATACTTATCTAGACTGAAGATATATTAGCAAGTCCTCATGGAAGTGCATACATGTGAACAAATTCTATCTTTGTATGGCTACCAGGGACATTCTACGGAAAAAAAGATGGTGGCCCACATAGGTATATGGGAGCGGCCATCTTTCTTCCCATATGAAGGGTCTGCATATTATCAGATCCATGCATGGGTGGCAAAATTGGAAGGTTTGCTCCAAAATATAGAGAAAACTGGATTCTTCCCCAACCCTACATGCAACATCACTTCCATGAAAGTGATAGTTTAACAGATGAACATTTGGACAATGAAATGTGGCAGATTTTGCAGGTTTTGTTTGCTTTGATTAAACACACATTCAGTCTCGAAAGGAAAGGAAAAATATTTTTTAGCAGGTTAAAGTATTTTGATTCATATGTAGATGGGGAGAAAAAAAATCCCTCACTGAATACAGATGTTTGATAGTCAGATCCTCCCATCCCAACTTTCTGTGAACACTGATCCTGGTTATGATGTTCCCACCTTTCTGGTATAGCAACCTTTTAAAGGAGGTGGGATCCATCTGCATCACATACATGTTTGTTCATTTGAAAAACAACAAAACAAAACCTCATCCTCTATTATGTTTCAATCAGGTGTGCTTGCCCCCACCCAATCATTTCAGCTTGTTTTGTGGCCCTCACATTTTAGATTCTGATTGGGCTGCATTACTTGTCAGGTTGACGAAAGGATGTCATCCATCACCAGCTTCTATTTTCTGCTTTATAAATTTTGATGCCTCAAAATGAATTTTGCCAAGACTCGTCTTTTTGCCTGCTCTAACAACTGTGATTATTACCATGTTTCAGAAAACAAAACTGCACATTCTTTCCTCTCAAATGCTGAGCACAACAACTTCAAACTGCTGATTGGGATAACCTCAGGTAACTATTGGTAATCTAATTTCAAATATCCTTTTTTCTAATAGAATGAAGGCTAAACTGAATGTGACCCAATACATTGCTAGGAGGCCAGGAATATATCAGAAATCTAGACAAGTCTCCACCTGGGACTCTCAGTTTCTGTGAATAAAATAAAATACTCCTTTTAATTTAATAACGTATTTTTATATTTATATACACCTCCTATTCTTTGTGTTCCATAATGACTTGAAGCAACAAAGGAAGAAGCACTATTATGGCAATGATTTTACTAAATTACACAAAAACTAAATAGCCCTACCCCTATTTCTTAATGTCAGAAATATATGGCCACAACAGTCTACAATGCCACAGGAAGTCATAAGAGTCTAAGCTCTGCAAAATACATATTTTTGAAAGGAAAAGAAACTCCCCCCAACCTCTGTTAAATTTATAATACATAATAGATGTCAAGTCCCAATAGTTATTGCCTGGATTCATATGCATATTTTTCTATTGCCTAGAAAATGACTAGAAATATGTACATATTAAATATCTGTGTACCACTCATTGCTCAGTTCTTCTTCTGTGTAGTTTATGCCATTGCTATGGATATTACTTATACAAGTGCTACTTATTTTACATATGCTTTATTTTATTGTACCAATAGGAAATATGAAAGTGTTTTTGGGCTTTGTGTTTTTGCTTTATTACTACAATTTAACAGCAGTGTTGTAGAACACGTTGTTTTTAAACATATATACATGAAGGAGCATATCCTACAAAACCAATTGTCACGTACAACAAACTTATCTACACCTGAACAGACTTATTTCCTTAGGTGTTTCTCTGTCCTCCTTTCCAGATGTTCATTTGACCATGCAAATCTATTGCAGAATAGGAAGCTGCCTTATACCAAGTTAGACTTTCGGTCCATCTAATTCAGTATTGCCTACACTGATTGGCAGCAGCTCTCCAGAGTTTCAGGCAGGGATCATTCACAACCCTACTTGGAGAGGACTAGGACTGAACCTGGGGCCTTCTGCATGCAAAGCAGATGCTCTACACTGAGTTATGGTGACTCCCCAATTATTCCTTCCATCCACCATTCTAGGAGGTTTGTGCACTCTTTCTGATGCTTAAGCAGGACCACCTTTCTCCATTTGGCCTGCTGATCGAGTAATGGACAGGAATAGGCAGGAGGATGGTGGTGTTTTAAACACTCAGGGAGCTGCCACTGCTCACCACACTGCTTGCTCCCTTCTTCGTTCTGTTGGCTTCATCTTCTCCTGTGACTGCTATGTCCGATTTCATCACAACTGCACAGCTTGAATGGACAGAATTGCCTGAAGTGCTGTTGGGGACAGGGGTGGGACCTGTCTTTTAATGAGGGGAGAGGGAAGTGTGACCCAAGTGGAGGACACTTGCACCCACCTAGAGGCAAGTTTAAGAGAAAGGGGAACTCCCTCAGGCACCTGCAGATCCACAGAAATATGGAGTTAGCTCTACAGATGATTCCCAGGAGTATAAAGAACAAGCAACTGAAATTTTATAAAATAGATTTGGACAAGAAACATGCAACAGTACCACTATTACTTTTACCATCCTCATAATCCTGCTGTTCAGCTGCAAATAACTCTTGTCAGTTAATATCTGTTAGATGAACCAAACTTAGTTTGCATATTTTCTGGAACATAAGGCAGCCACCTAGTGCTGCTTCAACCAGATGTTGTTATGATGCCTATATAGCATCCTCAACAAATGGCTTATCTACATAACAAATGAAAATAGATTTGGTTCCAATCCAGCAATTGTGCTTCCGTAGAACAGATTTTCCTGCACAGCAGAGGGTGGGAATAGATGACTCTCAGAGTTCCCTCCAACTCTACAATTCTATAATTCTGTGATTTAGTAGGGATGTGCATTGGATCTGTTTGTACCCCAAATAAAAAGGCAAAATTAGGGTGATTTGGGACAGACTCAAATTCCTGAACAGGATCTTGCTGTTAGCAAGGTATTTAAGGAAAGGTCAGGAATGCCAACATCTTCTGAGTAGCTCTGTTGCCTCTGTTTTTCCAAGTAATTTAAATGCAGAAACACTTCCCATCTTTTCCAAGAAATGAAACCAAGCTGATGGGGGAACTTGGGATAGAAAAGGGGAAAGGGCGGGGAGGGGGGAGCTGGTTGAGAAGTTATGACAGTCTAATCAAAGTGAATTGTCCCCCAGCCAATGCAATCCAATCACAGTGATTTAGGGGAGGGATGATGAAATAAATAAATAGAATTGTTCTCCTCATGGGTTGTCACTTTTCTCCACGTTTTGGCCATGCGGGCAAGGCATATTCCCCCCGATTGTTTGGTTTCCTAAGAGGAGATTAAAGATCTATGAATAATATTTCATTCTACCTGTCTTCATTGCAGATGAAAACTTCTGGATGGATCTGCCTGGAACTCAGCAGAGTTAGTCAACTCTGCCTGCAAACTTCATCCACTTACACGAAAAGGAAAACAGATACAGTACTTTTTCTTTTCTTTTTTTAAGATTCTCCATTATAGTCAATGAGGGCAAAACACAGCTTCAGACTTCACACATCAGATTTTGACCTGAATAATATATCATATCAAAATGACAGCGAATGGATCTGAAACATATTGGGCTGCTTCTAAACAACAGAGCTACAAGATTAACCTTGTGGTCACTACACATCCCTCCCAGTTTTGGATGACAGGGTACCATCAACCCTGCCATAGTTCAGACCACATGAGATTCCTGCTCCATGTGCCTTGTTAATTTAACTAGCAGTTGACCTGCCAGAATTGATGTAAGGAATTGAATCCTGCTGGCAGGTTGGATTCTTATCTCACCCCCTGTGGACCAACCTGGACAGGTGACTGACACCGGTCAAAATTAAAAGGTGGCAACTGTAACCATTGGTGATTAGAGCAACCTTGTGTTAAAGGAAGAGAATTCCACAGAACTGGTGCCACAATACTAAAAGCATGTGGTCCAGTCACTGTTGTGCACTATTCCAATCCAGATTAAACACATTTTCAAAAGGATCTCTGAGAAACTCTAGGGAAAAAATTCTGTTTGGTATTATCTTTCTGTTTATGTTAATAATTCAGAATATAAGCAATCCCCACAACCAAGAACTTATACATTGACCACTATGAATGAAACATATGTTGTAGATATTTTCCCACATTTATTATGCTATTTTTGTGATAAAGAAATGACATGAGAAAACTTAGTATACTTATTTGTATAACATTATTCTTGTTTATAAAACCCAATAAAAACAATAACCAATCCCCCATCTCCTATAAATGGCTGCGGCTAATACAATAAAAAAGAAATATGTGCAGAGCTTCAGAAACTATGGTCTATTGGAAATCCAACTGATGCCCCTGGAAAATAAAGGATATCCAAGTCTGTTGTATTTCTGTTTTTATAGACTTGTTAGAATTATATCCAAAGTCAGGAATGTATTACTGATGTCTCTGCCCCCCCCCCCTTTCTGTATCTGTTAAACTATTTCAAACCTGTTTTTGATATGATTTTATTCTATAGTTAATTTTGCATTTTAATAAATAGAAATAAAAACTAAAAAGTATAAAAGGGTATCTGGTAATTGTTTGCATGGCTGTGAAAACAACTGATACATCTCTCTCTGTTCAAGGTTTGTAGAACTCTGTATTTGACAACATTCAGTGAATTCTTTGTCATGATCTTCTGTTTGCCTCTTTGCTAATTCTTCTCAGTGGAGGTGGAAAGAGGTTCCATTTGCAGCTTTGGAAGGTCTAAGTTAGGCACTAGCTTGCTGCTGATAAATCAAAGATTATTCGGTTTCTAAGAAAGTCCAATTTACCAACTGTCTATTGCTCATAGCATCAAAGATCTTGGGATCTTACAATCACAAGCAAGTTAAGGAAACAAGATTGGATGACTTGAGTAATGAAGTAGAAAAATTACTTCTTCTTCTTTTGAAAAATTGTTTCCCATTTATCTTCTATATCAATGTTAACACTCCAAGCCAGAGATATACAGGGTCATTTATCCACTGTAAAATGATCTGTTTTCACTGCTTTGTTTCTGACTTGACTATACTAGTATATAAATTGTATTCTTGGAGGAAGTGGGGTAATCAAGATGCAAGCATTTGCCTAATGCCTTTTTAAAAGGAATATTTAGCTTCTAAATTCTATTTGGCATCTTTTTAATCACATCTTTGTTTATGTTTTACGCTGTTGTATCCAGAACAATTCCACACACCCCTGTAAAATTCAAGTTAGAAAGGGGGAGAAAGAAGAAAATGGTGAACTAGAGATGGGTGAGATGAAACTGCAGTGTTGCTTGCTTCAATTAAGAGGTTCACAAAGACACAGATAAATTTTTATCACCTCCTTTTGTCCTTGAGTCTCCACCGAAGAGAATTATTATTTCAGCAGTTGGAAAGCCACATAATCAGGACGTTTGCATGATGCAGATGAACAGAGGATTAGACATTAGCGTCTCGAGGAAAATGAACTCAAGGAAAAGATCAGCATACAATGCATCGATTCCCAGGGCAGTCAGCAGAAAATGAACATATATTGACCAATGAGTGGAATAATAGCTTTGTTGACAAGCTCATAGGAGACATTCAATCTCTACACCAAGTGGGCAGAGCAGTGGAGTTGGAAAGAAAATGAATCATCTGCTCTCTTCCATTCACCATGGCCGCTGTCCTTTGAAATATGGGATAGAGAATAGCACTGGTTCTCGCTAGTTCCTCTGGCCATTATTCCCAACCCCAACCCATCAGACGTAAGAATCACCAACTGATAAAATAGTCCCAACAGGATGCCTTGGTATCTAATTGCAGTGCTTTGAGTACTCAGTTGTGCTTAGAAATTCCCATTAATTAAAAACAGTAATTGAAATACCACCTCCTGGGAAATAAGGCATAATCCTGTAGGGGTTCTGGATGCATTTAAGTCAGGAGGGGATGTTGGCTAGGGAAGAGGGAATCAGTAGTTTATGGACTGTGTCATAGTTGATTTAGATATGAGATATTTTGCCAAACAGCAGGTCCTTACTTTCCCTAGTTTATTGGGGTTAATGCCCCCCTATTTTCCACTGCTTTGGGTTAATTTCTCCAATTCCTTCTCCCTGCATGGGGTGGAATCTATACTTAGCAAGTCCTTATCTTCTGCAAGGTGAAGAAAGCAAAAGCCCTACTAGGAATGGGAGAGGAATTTGATTCAGTTTGCATTTAAAGGTGAACCTAATTTGCACAATATGAGAACCAAAACACAGCCACCCATTGCTCTGTACTTTGCAATATAGTTATGTAGTCCAATTATGTGTACACGTATATGTAAAACTGCATATATTTGGGAAAGCTGCTTTGCCAAAATTGCATACGAAATTGCATACAAACTTGTGTATATTAGGAGAAATTAGCAGTAAAATCCTGGTGAATTTTCATGAGAACAACTCATTCTCTCTTTCTCTTTGTGCTATTTTCTGATGAAAAAACAAAGAAAAAAACTATTGAAAATAAAAATAAATAGCAGTTAAATGCAAACACCACAATGGAGACCATTTTTCTCAGCTGAGAAAGAATGTCAGAACAAAAATGTCTTCCATTGTTTCTGGAAAGTACAGATAGTGGGTGCCTGTTGTATCTTGACAGGTATGCTGTTCCACAGAGAAGGAGAAGCTCCACTGAAAGGCCTGGTCCAAGTTACTGATATTTACAGTGGTTGCAAGAGATGCATTTTCCCCTGTAACCACCTCTTATACTGTTACTTTGCAAGTTGGCAGCAAACATTAAATTGGGAATTCCAGTACTGTCGTTGACAATTTACATTTCCTCTGTGTGGTGTAGGGCTTATATCACACAGAAAGAATAAAACCTAGACATATTGGTTGTGTATGTGTTTGTGCTAAAAAGGAGAGCTTTTACAAAATAACAGAACTAAAGGAACAACTTTCATTTTGAGCCTCACAGCTCCTCCTTAAAAAAGAAAAATAATAGTAAAAATTGTAATGAAAGGGATTTAGTTTAGAACTTTTGGTGCAGAAAGATAATGAAGAAATATGACTGGAGTTTCCTACTCCAAACACATTAAAATGTAAATATTCTTAAAAGATTCTCAAAATAGATGCAAAGATGGAATCTTGCCATATGCCATTACTCCAGCTAGTACTTTTATTTACTTGAATAACTCCCACAGCAGTCATTCTTCATCACCCTTAGCATTACTAATGGGAGCTGTTAGAGATGGAAATAACGATGAACATGCACATTGTGTGGGCGCTATTAAACTTCATGCATTTTTTTTCTTGTCACTGGTTACATGACAAACTGCTAAAATGGAATGTAGAAAGATATTATGTGGTCTGTGTATCCATGCCATGTAGAATGGGGGAGATATGATGCTCACAAATACTTTTGTCAGTAGTGAAAACCACCATGTCTCTCACTGAGCTCAGAACAAATGGGAAAACGTGAGATCAAAAATCAATGTTCACCTTAGGAACCGCTGACTTGCTTCAAAGGGACAAGATTACATGAGCTAAGCACTCCTTTTGGCAGCCTTCGACAGCTAGTGGCCCTTCAGTTGTGAACTCCTTTAGCCACAGCCAGTAATGGTCAAGGTTTAAGAGAGCTTTGGTGCAACACCATCTGATTGGGCCCAGGTTCCCAATCCTATTCTGTGGGTCCGCATTGTGATTTGCAGCCTTCATGTCCCTGCTGGTAGTCAGCTTTTCAGTCTACACGGCCCATTTTCTGGATTATTTCCTATTTGGGGGATCCAGTGGGTCTACATGATGCCATTTACCTACGTAGGCATTTGGACTTAGAACTCCTGACCTGTTGGACCACTTTGTTGGAGAAAGAACTGAATTTCATTGAAATGCAAACCTGAAGTGCAGTGCAATTTCAAGAGCATTCCTATCCTAATCAAGCTTTTAAAATGTGGATTGGCATTGTTACCTTATTTCCTAAATGTAGACTTTGTTGATGTTAGGGCATGTGCAGAGTGTCCATCCTAATTCCAGCAAAACACACATGAGGCAAACAAACTCATATCTAAGATCTCAGATAAATGCTACATTTTTGTGACTGACTCCCAAAGCACAGCTTGTAATCATTTCCGAGTATTTCTGCCTTGCTTTTTAGTATAGAGTTAGCTTCATTCCTTCCTTAAAATGTGGGTTCCATTTTTAGATGCTTCTAGAATAAAGAAATAACAATCTTTCACGCAGTTAGCTTCTGGGGAAAACCAAGCGCAGGAATAAAGCACACACCAATGGATTATGCTCTCACATATCTGTTCTCCCTGCCGGCCTTCTTCATGTGGTACATGTGCTTACTTTGTTGATTAAATATATAAACTCAGTTGCTGTGATGATGTTTCAGCAAACAGGTGTGCACTAGGCTATTAAATCAACTCACTCTCCCTCAAAAAAGATTTGGAATGAGATTCTTAGAAGGCATTATCCTATGCTGACTCTCAAGAGAGCCAGTTCAGTCAGTGGCTGAATCTCAACACTGTGTGTCAGTAGGGGAGGGGAAAAAGAGAAGGGTGAAGAGCAATTTCTCCAGGTCAAGGGAGGCAAGAGGAAAAATATGAGATGGTGAAATAGAATGACAGGATGACAGACTTTGCATTCTGCTGCAGAAAAAGTGAGATGTTAGCACCAAAAAGCCCACTGTGTCATGACTGGTTATATGATTACATTTCTGTAGTTAGTGCCAATGTAGCAATTCCAAACACTTTGAGCTTCTTCCAAATCTGTACTGTGCAGGGTAAATTGCTGATATCTACGCATTTTATGACTGGGGTTGGGGGAATCTACACAATTACCTTTGCTGGTTGAAGTATTAACTGAAATGTCTTTCCACTACTCAGCCTTGCATACCATCATCTTTCCAGTAAACTGATATAGAACAAAGTTACTTTAAGGGAAATCTTAACGTCTTTAAACATAATGAGGCACCCAAAACAAAATTAAACAGGCTTAAACCCAACAAAATGAATGGATTCAAGTAACCTTAAATTTGTGTTGGATTGAGGGCAACACATTGTGCAGAATGAGATAGCAGACAGAGGCTGAGATCCAACTGCACCTGTCTGCTAGCAGAACAGACTTCTGCTTGTGCAACATGACTTACTCTTCCTGTAAGTTATGACTTAATCTTCCTGCAGCCTCTTGTACATTCACCAAATCAGCTTTGAACACTTGGGAGACCTTCTGGGGCAGGTCTGGTGTGGGGTAACAGTCTGTAGGAGAGAAAGGAGCTATGGAGAATCCACCTTCACAATATTGGTTATCATCCGAAAATTGTAGAGTTCTGGACTGCAATTTGAAATGGTGTGTGATGGATTAAATTCTGACATGCTAGACTACTCTCTTATGTACTAGTTTTATTTACAGCCATATCACTTATTACTATATGCAGGGAAGCGCTTGTTTTTTGCTGTAAAATTGTACCCCTACCCCCACACTTTAGTTTGAAGTAGTACAGTCCAACAACCAACTAGTACAAGTAACAGGCAAACTATTCCTGGCTAGATTCAGAATTGGTCCAGAATATATATGTGTACTCACTGGAAATTAAGAAGGGGATATTTCCCATTTCAAGTATAATGTGCAGAACAGCTTCCAATCCCAATGAAGCAATAGAAGAGGGCACAGTTGTTACCATATTGATCAGGGGCAGTTGTATCTGACATACATCTGAACCTGATTCTTATTCTTTTTTATAAATATGAGTGATTGGGGAATTAATCTGGCATCAGAAGTACTTTACTCCACAGCCCCTGGATTTATTCCTTCCAAAGGACTGATTGTTATGCATCTGGTAAAGCTGACTCAGAAAGTAGTACATTAACCTAAATTAACAACAGCTTGCTGGCAGTATATTAGCTAAATGAGCAGGAGTTCACACGCAAACCTTAGGACCCCTGGGTTTAGATTTTCTTATATATTATTTATTCATTTCATAAAATTTGTACACTGCTTGATGGTAAAAACAACAACAACCTCAAAGCGATTTATAAAACATAAAATAGTAAAATCAAGAAAAAAATACAAAAAAATTAAAGCATACAAAAGTTAAAATACTGAAACAGGTTAGCATTACCTCAAGTTTCTAAACATCTGGATAGGCTAGTCTAAACAGGAATGTTTTTAGTAGGCACCGAAAACAGTACAGTGAAGATGCCTGCTTCAGCTCAAGGGGAGGAAGTTCCGAAGTATTGTTGCTGCCTTGATAGTAGAGTGTCGTCATAAAGTTTCTGGGAAGGGAATAGTTATTTTCTTAAGTTTTGGCCCTTCACTAAGTAAAACATGTTTATTAATAGAAAAACAAAAGAAGCATCTATTTAGGAACAGTTCACTCCAAGATAAGAGTTTGAAGGCAGGTCCAAAAGAGATGATGGAATGAAAACAGGATGCAGACCATGAGCTGGGGGGAAAGAAAGAAGAGGATAAACATGAGGAAGAGGTAGGGAGGATTTGTTAATTTTTCTGTCATGAATCTGAAGCTGGACTTTCCATCATTAAGAGATGAGGCAAGGAACTGAGAGCAGGAGAGAGAATGGCCTTCAGCCCCCAATGCCCCTATTAACTCAGAAGGACTTAGGCAAAGGGAACCCATTGTGCTATCTCTCTGGCCCACCTCCTGCTCAGAAGCCCCGATGGAACCACAATCTCCTCTGCTCTGCCAGAGCTGACAATTGCTAATGCCAGCTGGGTCCCACAAAATAAAGAGACTCCTGTCACAGAAAGCAGATAGAACTGCTGCTGCCACTTGAGGCTCAGTATGAGGTTCACTTGCTGCTGAAGTGGCATTTGAGCTCTGCTCTCATGGAAGCTGCAACCTGAGCCCTGCACTGAGCTGTCCAGGGTGCTACTGAATCCCGAAACCCTTTTAAAGCAAACGGTGCAAAAGGTATAAAGATAGAGGTACAGAGGTACCTCGGGTTCAGTACTTAATTCGTTCTGGAGGTCCGTACTTAACCTGAAACTGTTCTTAACCTGAAGCACCAATTTAGCTAATGGGGCCTCCCACTGCCGCCGGGCTGCCAGAGCATGATTTCTGTTCTCATTCTGAAGCAAAGTTCTTCACCTGTAATTTACATTAGACACAATTCAGAAAAATTAAAAACTTTGAGGTCTCAAAACAGAGGAAGGAACTCAATATGTGTATATGTACGTGAAGATTATTATGATGGCATGGTTTTCTTTGTAGACGTGGGGTTTTGTTTGTTTTGCTTTGGTGTGTTTTTTTTGGATTTTATGTTTGTAGTTTTTGTTGTAATTTTGCATTTAAAATTAAAAAAAAAAAATGAATCCTGAAACCCTTGCCTACCCTTAACTTATACCTTGTTCACCTCCACCTCACCTTTTTTGGTTTTTCCAAACCCCAACACTTACTTTGGGTTAGAACTCCTATGTTTCTATTAATTTAGTTAACAGGATTTATATGTGATTAATCATAAAAAACCTCTTAGACTGCATAAAATATAAAACATACATAAAATTACCAGTAAAATCTTACATTTTTAAAAATAAAAAATAGCTTAAATATTTTCATCATTAAAGATACATTATAAAATTACATATTAAACATATGTTAAATTTGTGTGTTTTGATAGGTTTGCCTAAACAGATTTTTATTTATATATAGTCAATGGCCAGGCTGGTCCCAAGTGTAGGTGCTGCCATACTGAATGATGCTCAAGGAACTGTCCTTGCAAAATAAACATTACATGGCACTTACAAAAATGCTGTTCAAGTTGTTAATTAAAATAGAACAGGGGAAATTGAAAAAGAGCAGGGGGAATCCTCAACAGGACAGATTAAAATAAAATTGAAAATGCTGGAAGGTCAAGTGTTCCCAGGCAATAACATAGCCTTTGAGAAGCACATAGCAATCGGATGCAAAGACAGATGCCCAGCCTGGGGTTACAACAGGCTTCCTTGTCTGGCTTCCTTTGGGCAGGAATATGGAGTAACAGGACACAAAACCATGCACTCAACTCCAAGAGGAACTGGGGCAAATAAACTGTCAAGACTGCACTCACAAGCAAACTAAATTTAGGAAACCAAAGTCAGAAAACAAATGCTAGGCGTCTCGAATGCAAAATATGTTCCACACGAAATAAATAAGGGCAGAGGTGCCAGAATTTCTGACAAGGGGATTGTATAGTCATTTGATGGGTGAGCCAATACCAGGTCAGACAGTCAAAAAGAATCACGTGTCTCTTAGTATTGTCAAATAAACAGGTGTCAGGTTATTGCTCTGATCGCATTTGGGAGATGCAAGGGAGACTGGCTTGGCTCATCTTCTGGAAGCTCTATTGCTCTCAGGCATTCAGGTGCTAGGACACTCATTTCCATTTCTATGCTACTAAGTCCTTACCCGCTATAAAGAAAGAAAATGAAGTTTGGGGGATATGCATGCATTGTTATCACATAAAATTTCCTGTGCTGTCCCTGACAAGAAGAACAAGGGGACAAGGGAGAACCATGTGCAGCTGCTTGCTCCAACAAAGCTTTTCCCTTTCCTTGAGGAGTGGAAGGCCTTGAAGGAGCAGTCCTCTCACTTGAAGCCTAGCACCCGACTTCTTGTCACACAATTTCCTCCTTGTATGGAGGGAGTTGTTTTCTTGGGTGTGCATTATCTGTTGGTTGAGACTCTAGAGGTCCCAATACATGATTTCCTTGCTCAAGCACCTCCCCACTACTATCCCCATCCAATGGCTTCTGGCTTCAGCTCAGTCATGATGGTTGGAAATAGGTTGGGCAACTTCTTTAAGTGTTAATGGTTTGGTAGTTCTGGACATGCCCTATCCATCTGCATCAGAGCACCAGCTGCTGCTCAGGGTGGGGTGGGGATCAACACATCCACACATACACACCAGAGACACACAAAAGTGAAATGATATCACCTTTTAATACAAGTGTCTAATTAATTAAGATTCAACTTGCCCCTGTGATAAATGTGAAATGATTTAATTATAATCAAAATGATCTAAATTGAATAGCTTGTGTTTCAAAGAGTCACTCGTGTAGTGCTAAGAAGCTCATTAAATTCAATTTGCAGGAATGTATTGCTGTCATGTTTCTTTCCTGAACCACAGTATTATATTAACATTCTTTGATTATTTCCCAGTAGGGTAGCATTTATACGGCACACTATGTAAAAGAAAAGCTCAGAAGAGAGGTTGAAAGATCCATTTACCTTTCCCCATATCTTTCGACACTTATTCTGAAAGAGAAATATTCATGCAAGAAAGTGTTGTGACATGTCCTTTGTGTCAAGGAAAAAAGGAGGAGTGATAATGTGCTGTAGCTGCTGTTGCAAAGTTCATGTTTGCATAGCAGTCATTTCACATTTGTGTGGTCCTATTTTGTTTATTTAGTTGAGTTGTGGTCTAAACCACTGAGCCTCTTGGGCTTGCCAATCAGAAGGTTGGAGGTTCGAATCCTCACGACAGGGTGAGCTCCCGTTGCTCGGTCCCATCTCCTGCCAACCTAGAAGTTCAAAAGCATGCCAGTGCAAGTAGTTTACCTTCCCACCCCGCTGCGGTGGAAAGGTAAACAATTTTTCCGTGCGCTCTGGCACTTGTCACTGTCTTCCATGCGCCAGAAGCAGTTTAGTCATGCTGGCTACATGACCCAGAAAGTTGTCTGTGGACAAACGCCAGCTCCCTCGGCCTGAAAGTGAGATGAGCGCTGCAACCCCATAGTCACCTTTGCCTGGACTTAACTGTCCAGGGGTCCTTTACCTTTACCTATTTAGTTGAATTTATAGAGATGCAGTGGTAAGAAAATTACGGTGTAAAGATTCCATTCCCAGAGATGCAAGCATTGTAACCTGAGTAAAATTTCAACTGATTATTTGGTAGGCTAAATTTTTATAAGTGCAATGTCATGCCCCCCCCCCCCCAGGAGGATCTGGCCAATGATGATCTGGAGCCCCCAGAAACTCAGGACAAGCTCAGAACAGGTGAGAAAGAACCAGGACCCTCAGGGCAGACTGGCAGAGGTCAATCCCCACAGAAAGGAAGTTTGGCATCTGAAGCAGAGGTAGAACAACCTCCAAGACCCTAGGAGCAATAGCATCTCAAGAGGCAAAGACCCTCACTATCAGGGGGAGTGCTCTGGTGCAGAAGATGCCTCCATGTGAGTAAAGGGCTGCTCAGGAGTAGGGTCTTCCTCATGACAAGAACTTTCTGCAGAAACTTCTAGGAGGCTACAGCTCACCCCAGGGTAAGATTCTGGTTCAAAAGCTTCAATGCGAGGCTGTAAGAGGTGCTAGAACCATGTCTTGCTACCAGCATGGTTTCATGTAGCTGGTGTCTGGGTCTGGCTCTTGGACAGCCCCATGGCTTGCCTATTGCCTGAGCCCCTGTTTGAACCTCTATTTATCTTGACCTCAGACTGTCCCTTAACTTCCCTCTTACCTGGGCCCCTCTCTGGGAGCCTTTGAAGGGGGCAGTGGTAGAATGGGATGGAATCTTTAACATTTTTCAGAATGCTTGAAAAGAACATTCTCAGAAAAAGTTTTCAGACAATTATCTTCTGATACATTTCAGGTCAGTTAAAATGGTATTAAACAGTATTGCTAGTTCATGCTGGTGAACACTGAGCTAAGAAGATAGAGGGGGAGGACAGAGGCCAAACCCAATGCTTCCTTCAACAATATTAAACAATAATTGCAACTGGATCCACAGCTGTGTCACTTTATTCATGGACAGAGAAGTTAATGGCCTCTAGGAAAGTAGCACATGATAAATCAAGAACTAGAAAATAGTCTGGTACACATCTGAAGTACGAGCCTCATACTTCTTTGCAATAAACCCGAAAAACATGAATTTCCTTGAAGGAAATCATGCTAGGATTTGTGTCCTAGTCTTCAAAATCCTTCACCAGTCTGCCCTATTCAATTCAATTTGTTCTGTGGTGGCAGACAGCATTAAGAAGTGGTCTGTCAGGCAGGCAAAAAAGATAATTAAAAACCTAGTAAGCAGCTCAAAATGAAAGATGGCTCCCCGGGATAAAATGACCACCAAATCAGTAAAACTATATAATGACAAAATATGCTAGTGTGAATGATGGGGGGAAACCTGCTAGGGAAAATAAATAAATAAAGGCTTGCCTCATTTATTTATTTATTTATTGCTACTCTAGTTCTTCAGGCATTCAGGCGCTCACGTAAAAACAATTTCTCACAACCCTCTGCTGCCTCACACACAGGTGCAGGTGTGATGGAGGAAGCATGGAGCAGGCCACAGGAGCATGAATAGAAAAGTGTTAAATTGCTTCTTTATCCTTGGCTGTATGGCTTCAATTTTTCAGCACGAATTTCGGAAAGAGCATGTTCCTTTTCAATGCGGCTGAACAAAAATTGGGTCTATCTCTAGCTTTTCTTTCTTTCTTTCTTTCTTTCTTTCTTTCTTTCTTTCTTTCACCTCCTGGGGTTTGCTGGTTGTTGTGGATTTCTGGCCCTAAGGAATGTGTCACTAATGATAGCAGGTAGGCCAATAGAAAACGAGCAAAGAGGTGAGGAACTAAGGACACCAACAAGACTATGGCGAATAAGGGACAGATAAAGTAGGAGTAAATTGCACAGAGTGTATTCTGCAGCCAACCTAATGGATCACCTCCACAACATGTCACAGGATGGAAGAAACTATGCCCTCAGAAAAATGCTGGAAGGTCTGGGGCCAAAAAAGGCGTAGATAAAATTGCTACCATCTGTGATTTAATTCACAATACATCACAGACTTGCTGTCTACTACAAAGGCATAGTTGGATGAGACATCCAAGCAACTGGACATTTTGAATCAAGATAGAGGACAGAACCTTTCAAAACTGCAGTGATTTTAATCAATGATATCAAAACTGCACTGAGTTTTAGGTTTGACAGAATTGCCAAGCAATGCCAGGTATGAGGCTGATAATTTTATTTTTATTTTTTAAAAATCAAAGCCAAAGAAAAATGTGGACAATGGAAAACACCTTGTGTTTTAAACAAGTATTACAAGTTGCCAACTACTCTGTAGCCTGAGCCAAGGAACCATAGATTTCAGTAACAATTCTACTTTCATATACCAAGAGCTGAGCATTTACAATATCTGCATAATATGCTAGATCAGTTAATACTGTTTTGCTGGCTCACGGTTCATAGAGAACTTTGCACAGGTCACCTTACACAGTGTTTTCAAGGTGATTAAAAAATAAGATATGTAGGTTAATAAGTAATTTATTTGCTGCAGACTTCTGGGGTGGCGCCATCGGTAATGGCGGACTCCCTCTGATCTGGAGGGACCAGCTCAATGGGAAACGGGTCTTTTCTGCTACGGCGAAGCGGGGACCCCCTCAAAAATCACAGGCGGATGAAGCCTGTGACCATGGGACTCGGCAGGCACCTTTAGCGCCCCCCCAACCCGCAAAGGAACCCACTAACGGGCTCCGGAGCGAAGAGGGTTAGAGCGAAGATCAATAGATGATGATAGATAGATAGATATAGATAGATGATAGATAGATGATAGATAGATAGATAGATGATAGATAGATAGATATAGATAGATAGACAGATATAGATGATAGATATAGATAGATATAGATAGATAGATAGATAGATAGATATAGATAGACAGATATAGATGATAAATAGATAGATGATAGATAGATAGACAGATGATAGATAGATGATAGATATAGATAGATATAAAATCTATCTATCATCTATCTATCTGATATAAAATGTGAAAAGATTTTATATTGTTACGCGGACAAAGACAAGGCATTTTAGATATAAGTGCCGCTGAATATTTAAAGGATCACAAGAGGTTAGAAGTCCCTGCTTTATGGGGTCCCTGGAGAGACATAAATATTTTATTCAACAGCCTACAAATAAATGAATATATAACAGACAATTCACTCATTGTTTTCTAGCAGGAAATCAGGGGAAAGTGTGCCATTTGGTGAACTGTAAAAGACTCATATTGACGAAGTTATCTTCTTGACTTAACCCTAACTTGCTTTACAATGTAATAAAAGAAGGGTTAGTAAATGCAATGTTGCCATTATCACCACAAAAGTGCTAACGAGACCAGATCTCACACATTGGAACATGCATTCAATGTGTATGCACACATCTTATGAATTCTAGTATGAACATATGCATTTAAGACTAGCCTCTTGACTAGCAAAGAAATGAGAAACTGCTGTATTCCCTTTGCCCAGCCACTGAGAAAACACCAACTTCAGTCTTTATAAATACATTCAATAAATAAAACAAATAATTCTAAAATAACACCAGAGCTCAGAACACACTTTGCTTTCCTAACTCTCTCTGTACATCTCTGTGTGTCTTAGAAGGTAAGGGGAAAGAAAACCTGGGCGGATTCCAATGTATATCATTTCCCTGCTCTGCTGAATGCTGGAGTCAGCATATTAGAAAAAAAGACACTGCTGTAGTATCAAACAGGTCATGCTTGGATGTGAGACTGAACTAAACTACTCACTAGGAACTGTACCATAAAATCTTTCCAGTAAAATTACAACTTATCTTACTGTCCTGTTTCCAGGTTTAAGGACTTCTCTCCCGCACTTCCTCTCTTTGAAACAGAAGCCAGAAAAAATGAGTAATATAACTAATTTTGGAAACACCACATCTAAGGTCTGCTGTAAGTCGGTTTCCTTTTACTCCATTTTCCACATTTGTTTCCCCTAACTACAACCAGTTATGTTACAATGGTAATCTGATAATACACACACATAAAGATGTGATTTTTTTGCATGGGTCTTATTACACTAAATATTATGTTTTGCATTTCAGGAGCCAATTCAAGGTGCTCACATCATTAAGGGTCATCCAGCAATAGAGCCCTTATACATGCAACTCTTGTTACAGGCTGATACACTCTTCAAGAAAGCACCAGGGGCAAAGCTACTTGCTGCTTCCCTGCTTCTGTGATGATGAATGCTCCTGACAACATTAACACCCCAATATGGCTGCAATTGGGCTTGCATATAAGCAAATGTGGCAATAATTGTACTGTTGCATGAGTACTTACTTTATATTATTGATACTCTCCTCTTACAAAACTTGTGAGATAAAGTAATTCTCAGTTTTTGTGAAACACTAGCCAGCTTCAGTGTTTGATTTTGTTGCTCCCCATTCCACTCCCCTCCAAAATTCCCGCTGATGACCTTGCACCCTGATTCAACCATCCTGAAGTGCTAGAAGAAGCCATCTTTTGCCCACTCCCTTGGCTCCCTCAAACTTTGGGGTGCTTGGAGAATGTGCATATATTTTATATCTCATTTAGCTGTCTAAGGTTAGACCCTGAATCTTATTTTGAACACTAGTAAATGAGAGTAAGAACAAAATAAAAATGTGGCTTCCTATGAGACTGCAATCTGCATTTTTAGTGTTCTCAGCTTTATTTTATACATGTTTATCCTAATAGTAAAACAGTGATAATGGCAAAAAACACCAGTGCAGACTGATTTTCTTTTCTGTGCTCTCAGATTAAATCTTTTCACCCATTTTTATACCATTCCACTCCTTAGCCACACACACACACAAATATTAGTAGAATAGTCAAAAAACATATCTGATCCTGTGTCAAACCTACAGTATTTCAGTGACTTTAAGCTTTGGCAAAACGAGTTGTCTCTTTCCTACAAAAATAAAACAAAATCCCATTGGTTGCTATCAAAATTGCCTTTCATTGTTAATGATGCTCTTAGCACAAAAGGATCCTTGTAAGAAAGAAAAGAATGGAATCAATGTGGGTCATAAGAAGCAAGGGTACTGGCAAAGAAAATGAAGTCGCTTTAATGGGCTATACTTAACTAAAATAAACTGTTTCCTTTTATTGAACTAAAAGGCCCACATTGCATTTTGAAAGATCCTTTCTATTACGAAGCACATCAAACCATTAAATATTGTTAGATGTTTGCCAATGCTTACGCACACAAGCCTTTATGTAACCATCTCTTAAAATCAATCAGGCACCTTGCAAACATGTGGTTTCTGCTGAAAGCAGATTAAAATGACCATCAGCACAAAATATAAGTGAGCAGAGAATTGAATTCTCTGTGCTTGTAAAGGGGAGGGGAAATCCTCACCTGAAAGCAAATACCAAAAAGTGAACACTGGAAATCCACGGTGCTTAAGAGCTGATGCAAACAATCTGAGATGAAAGGACTTGCCCTCAAACATTTCCCCCCCTTTTTGGCAAAGGAATGCAAAACAAATCCACACACAGTCAAAACAATTTGCTCTGAAAGAACTTTGAGTAATTGAGTGAAAGAGCCACAGACTAAAGTAGTACAAGATTTGAAGACTAGATTAGAAGCCCTGCCAAACCTAAAATGCAATTGGTTTCAGCTTCCAGAACAAATGCAAACACAAATCTTCTCTGTATCCTGTTATAGTGTCTTTTAAAAGACGGTTGCTACCTGTCACAGTTAATACTTTCAGATAACTGTTCTATATGCAGTCTGAATGTTACCAATGATGAACCATTTTCAAATAGGGTAATTATCACGGACCACTAAATTAAGGTGCTGCTCTCTTTATTATGTTTGGATGTCTTTATGGATACAAATCTCTCTAGTCTGATTTATCAGACAAACAGGAAGGCAATAATGATTTTTGTTTTCCAGATTCCCCCCCAAACTCAGTTCCAATGCAATTATAAAAAAATAAAATTGTCCTGACATATTTAATTTGTGAGGTAAATAAACAGAAACCATTAATTCTCAGTCGTATAAATGGTTTCTTTGCACATTTTGTAGAACTAAACATTGTGGTCACAGTAGATAGATTAATTGTTCCACCAGTTCTTTTGATTTTTGCAAGAAATTGCTTTGCCGACTTGTTATCTAACCCCTCTTGATGAACAGCTGTAGTTCAAGTGAAAGGGAACCTGGGACTTTGGTTGAAATTAATTGGAATGCTTGTTAAACACAAGGCTTATTGGATTTATAGTGCAATCCTATGCGTGCTTGATTGGAAGTATCTCCAGCTGTGTTTGACGGGGCATACTTGTGTTTTGCAGATTGAAAACTTAGTCTGAAACATTAAAACTGTAGAGCAATGGGATAAAGATTTAATAAATACTTTTAATAAATAAAGAAATTCACCAAAAACCACTGTCAGTAGGATCTAAACCAAGTCTATAGCCTGTATACTTGTAAAAGGTCTTGCTTGCGAACAGGAGTGTGTGAATCTGAACTTATTTCTACGGTTTGTCTTTCTAGATTGCAGCATAAGTGAAGGTTGACATAGAATCATAGAATCATAGAGTTGGAAGAGACCACAAAGGCCATCGAGTCCAACCCCCTGCCAAGCAGGAAACACCATCAGAGCACTCCTGACATATGGTTGTCAAGTCTCTGCTTAAAGACCTCCAAAGAAGGAGACTCCACCACACTCCTTGGCAGCAAATTCCACTGTCGAACAGCTCTTACTGTCAGGAAGTTCTTCCTAATGTTTAGGTGGAATCTTCTTTCTTGTAGTTTGGATCCATTGCTCCGTGTCTGCTTCTCTGGAGCAGCAGAAAACAACCTTTCTCCCTCCTCTATGTGACATCCTTTTATATATTTGAACATGGCTATCGTATCACCCCTTAACCTCCTCTTCTCCAGGCTAAACATGCCCAGCTCCCTTAGCCGTTCCTCATAAGGCATCGTTTCCAGGCCTTTGACCATTTTGGTTGCCCTCCTCTGGACACATTCCAGTTTGTCAGTGTCCTTCTTGAACTGTGGTGCCCAGAACTGGACACAGTACTCCAGGTGAGGTCTGACCAGAGCAGAATACAGTGGCACTATTACTTCCCTTGATCTAGACGCTATACTCCTATTGATGCAGCCCAGAATTGCATTGGCTTTTTTAGCTGTCACACTGTTGGCTCATGTCCAGTTTGTGGTCAACCAAGACTCCTAGATCCTTTTCACATGTACTGCTCTCAAGCCAGGTGTCACCCATCTTGTATTTGTGCCTCTCATTTTTTTTTTGCCCAAGTGCAATACTTTACATTTCTCCCTGTTAAAATTCATCTTGTTTGTTTTGGCCCAGTTCTCTAATCTGTCAAGGTCATTTCGAAGTGTGATCCTGTCCTCTGGGGTGTTAGCCACCCCTCCCAGTTTGGTGTCATCTGCAAACTTAAATATATACATAATATATACATACATACATACATAATATATACATAACTTAAATATGACATTATATTCTGCATCATGAACCTTAGTACAAACCTGATACCAGCCTCATCACAAAAATGTGTCCTGAAGGCATTCAGTGAAGTTATCCTGAGCTCCTCACACCTTGTAAAAGTCAACTCATGCAAATCAAGTTTTTAGCAAGGTCTGTTCAGACTCCTGGATATGGAGCCATCAAAGAGATGGCCAGGTTCAGTTAATGGCTCAGTATCACAGTCTTTCACCCTTTTGTTAAGCCAAACATACAGAGTGAAAAACAAACAGGGTGACCAGTTATAGCCATTTGCTCACTAGGAAATTAAGAGTTAATTTGCAAGATGGGTAAGGCGAGAATGGGCAGGAACTCTTGGGAAAGGCAGGGATTGTTCATCTCAAACCTCCCCTCCCCTCCCCTTCCCCACTAAGATTAGAAAAAACCCTTATTTTCAGTAGTTTACTACCTATCATGCCTATCATAGCCCCAAGCAGAAACTAATTTTCTCAGCAGTCTCAAGGAACAGCACACACCTGCTTTTCTTTAGGGACAGTAATATACTTCTCTTTCCATTTCTTAACTTGCTATTAGTTCTCTAGCACAATAGCCAGGCCAACATTCTATAGGCATTGAAAATGGTTAAACAGAATAGAATTAATACACCCTTATCCCTCAGATAAGGATGCATTAATTCTATTTGAGGGACGTGGGTGGTGCTGTGGTCTAAACCACTGAGCCTAGGGCTTGCCAATCAGAAGGTCAGTGGTTCAAATCCCCGCAACGGGGTGAGCTCCCGTTACTCGGTCCCTGCTCCTGCCAACATAGCAGTTTGAAAGCACGCAGTGCAAGTAGATAAATAGGTACTGCTCCAGCAGAAAGGTAAACGGCATTTCCGTGCGCTGCTCTGGTTCGCCAGAAGCGGCTTAGTCATGCTGGCCACATGACCCGGAAGCTGTCTGCGGACAAATGCCGGCTCCCTCGGCCAGTAAAGTGAGATGAGCACCACAACCTCTGAGTTGTCCGTGGCTGCACCTTACTGTCAGGGGTCCCTTTACCTTTTTATAAGGATAACTAAGCCTGAGGGCATTCTTCACCCATGCTGGTTAAGTGGCCATATGCAATAGAAATAGGCTTGCACTATTAATAGCCCTCAGAAGAGGGAAACATGACAGATGAAACCCTTGCCACGCATATTACACTATGGCTTGAGAGTGCACCTGCATCTTCTTCACTGCGATGGAAGATACAGGTGTCTGGTCCTTCTGTTGCACTCGATAGCCTGCCCTGAAGGGTCTCCAACCAAAGCAGTTACGTTTATTACACCTGTTCCACCAACTGATATCTGTATTCACAAATACATACAGCATCCTCTTATTTTAGGCCCGCTTGTTTGGCATGGAGGGCTTTGGAGCCTCAGGGATCAATCAGTGACACTGAAAATCTAATTCTGAACTCACTGAAGTGACTTTCCATAATGAGTTCTCACTTCCACACTCCTGAAAGGCATGGCTAATAAAGTCACAGATCAAAGTCGTGGTCAGTTCAGTTCAGCAAGGGAGGGAAACGGCAGATCTTCAATACTGTAATTAAGAGAGCCATCACTTAAAGGTTTGCGCAGGAATCCACAAATGTCATTTATAATTTAAAGCAAAGGATCCATTAGCACAGCCCACCTTTTACTGCATGACTGATTCACAGCACTCAGTATTAAGCTGACTGTGGCCAGGACTGAAAGAACTGCACAACGAGTTTGGAACAAGGGAGCTTTGAGCTTCTGTTTCTCAAACAGCAGTCACACACACCACAACGTGCACATAACAAATCAAAGAAGAATATGCTAGTGAAGGGCCTGGTCCCTTATACAAGCTTGGCTAGTTTGCAAATCTCTCAAAAAATAAGAGGCAAATGTGACCTCTTTCTACATTCTCTCTAGCCACAGTCAAATTCCCAACACCCCAGGGAGGAGAGACAGCTTTTCACAGCTCAGGAGTGCCCTCCACAGAGGAACTATCTTGGCCTGAAAGAAAATTCTCTGTGACTAGATTTCAGTGTGCTTGAAAACACCCTGCTGCCTATACCTGGAAGACACTAAAATGCCTGGTGGGGAGGAGACAGACAGACCGAAACACAGCACTGAAGATCCTTGGCTTTTCAATCATTGCGATTGCAAATGATACAACTCCTGCCTGAATTCTCTGTTGACACCACTCCATTAGATTGTGTAGGACAGAAGGACATGGCTCTCCTTAATACCTCTGGAGGAGGTGAAACACCCCCTTCAGGCAAGAGAATTCTCTAAGTGGGTGGGGGCAGTGTTCCTGCCCTACTAGGATTTTACTGGGATGGCAGAATTCTTACTCCTGTGGAGTAGGGATGTTAGAAGACAGCGATTTCCATCTCATCCTGGGTTTGTCAAAATCAGTGCTGTTCCCATTCCATTACAGTTCAACTTCTGTTACATAAAACCTCCATTATTCACCTTACTATCCAATATGGGGGGAAAACTTACAGAATTTAAATGCATTTCAATGGAAGTGAAACTTTTTTTCTTTTTTCTTTAGGCAGGAAGTAACCACTTGCATTTGCTTGCCTGAATTCTGTTCCTGACTTCAGATGAACATGAGAATTGTAGCAATTTCTGCTCCTGCTTCTGTTGGAATTGTCCAACAGCCTTACTCTGGGGTGCAATGAGTAGCATATAACATATTTGCACTCCCAGATTTTGAGTGCTTTGAAGTGACCATGATCTCAGCTGAAAAAAATAACTCCACACAGCTCAGGGGAAGAACTTCTCCTAGGGAGCCTCAGCTGTCTGCCATATCTTTGCATTTAGTGATCATTGGCCCATTACTTGAGGTTCAAAATGATGCTTGTCCAAGTAGCAAGTTCTCTCTGTGGAGCAGTCATCCCCAGTTGAGGATTGTGGGGTTTTGCAACTGCCCATGATCACTGGCTGCAAACGAAAGCACTGGAGGTGGGTGGTTAGATGGGTGCTGTGGATAGTGGACAGAGTTTGGAGCAGGTATGAAACAAACTGTTTCTTCATGTTTGTGAAAGTAGCTTGCCTGTTTCTGAGTGAACCTAGGGCAGGGCAGTCTGCTTTAATCCACAGAAAATGCACCTGTAACTAAACTGAATGACTTTTCAAAAGTTGTTGCTATTTGGCTTTAAAAATCTTCTGGTGAAAGGGTGGGAGCCTCAAATATTAAACACTTGGATATGTCTAAAATAGCTCTGTAGTTCTCAGCGACTGAATACTTTCTAAAGTGCTTGGAGGTCTTCTATTGAGTAAGCAGCATATGTGTGTGTGTGTGCATGTTAATTAACTGAATATATATTGTTTTCCTCAAAATGCATGCTCCCAATTTTGTTGTCGAACTACAATATTGCTCCAACCACTTTTCTTCTCTCTCATCAACATCTTAATAGGCTTGGTTCATAAGTACTTCCAGTTGGCTTATGTTTTTGGCAGAGCTGCTTTCATCCCCATTTCACTGCACCACAATTACATTTTGCAATGTCCCCTTGTTTAAACAGCACAGAGGAGCAATTATTCCTTGTCCTATAATCCTCTCTCAAGAAGTCTAGAGGGCTAATTCCTTGATGACTGTTTAGAAAACTGGTCAAAGCTTTCTTTCCTTTCATTTTAATTTTTCCCCCCTCCAGAGCTTTGGAACATAACAGTGCTTTGCCAATACACATTACAGAATCAGGGAGACTGATTCATATAAGAGCATACTCCTTCATAAATAAATAAAATGCCTGCACATAGAAAACTTAGATATCCACCAAAAGGTTTCGCTGGAGCCCTTCTCCCTGACATACTAGTTTTCTCTATGTTGCAAAGATGTGATGACGTAGAGTATTTTCACAACACAATTCTGTTAGCATAATGCTACAGCAGTGTAACAATGGGTGGGGTTGGGAGCATGTGGGGGAGACATAATCTTAAATATAATTACGGTACATAGTTGTTCATAAAATGGTCCACTCAACTATTATTGTCCAGTGTTACACCACCACCTCTTTTGAAGTCTGCTGGTTGATTATTTGGCAGATTTGGCCAAGGTTAAAGGCATACATCAGGGTAACCCCCTCACCATATTTGGGGTGCTAGGGCCATCAGTCCCTGTCTGGGTGTCCGGACAGAAGCACCTCCCCCAGATGGGTTACCCTGATTCCTTGGACTGAGGGGAAGGCTCCCACCTCACTGGGATCCAACCCAGTGCCTTATCCACCATCAAGTTGTGGCAATTGCTATGATGTAGCGAAGTGTTTCCCAAACTTGGCTCTGGTCCACTTCTTAAACCATGCCCCCAAGCTTGTCCATGACTGGATGAAGCTGGAAGATCGCTCCGCTGCCACAGCTGCACTGGACCACAACTGCCTCTCTCCCCTAGGTGGCAGGTAATAAGCCATTTTATGGCTCATTTTAACTGCTTTCATCTCGAGTGTATCTTTTTGTACTGTAATCTTATTGTAGAACATATAGAGCCTACGGTGTTCAGCAGTGTAGAAATTGTTGAAATAAATCAATATAACTACATATTTCCATCAAAATACACCTAGCATACACCTAACTTAGTTGCAAGCCTAATAGTGATTTGTTCACCACTAATAATCACAGTTCTGTTCTCACAGAAAATGAATAGGGTACAGGGATTCCGCTTGGCAACATAATTTTCAACATATTAGAAATTCATTGATTTCTGTCTGCAAAAATCAGCTTTACATAGTTCCCCCAACTTACACAGAACTATGTAAATCAATGCATTATTTCTCTTGATACAGTGTTTTTACCTGCAACTAAAACACTGCAGTACCAATGAAATGTGATTTATCCCAAGGTGTACCATGGCAGTATTCAGGTCTAAAGATTTAAAGCACTTTATTTTTAAAAACACACATAAAAATCCACTACATTATTATTACTGCTTTTCTGTGCTAAAAGGTAATAAGAAAAAAATATCCATAGAACTTTTATTCCCCCCCCCCCATTCTACTTTGGGTTACTTTGTAACCCAGTTATTAAAAAAGACAATTTTTAACGTCACATCTACATTAGATCCATCGAAGACCACACAGTTATTTTGGGATGTGGTTAGTACTATTTTGGGAGTGAAGTTAAGCACATGTGATACAGGATGTCTGTAATGCAACCTGCACATTTCCTTGGAGACTTTGATATGTGTACCACATGATCTCAGATATCCATGGAAACCAGAGTGTCTTGAATGCCCTCTCTTTCAGAAACAAATGATGGAAATCAAACATGCACTGGAACACTGCCCTGAATGAACACCAAAAGATACACTGTCTATTGCTTTCAATGTGATATACATCTAAATGTTCACCTCCATATTTAAATCATAGGGAAACTTCCAGTTTTAAAATGTCTGTCTAAGTTAACCCAAGGGTTTGTGAATTCAGCCACCTGTGCCTGCCCCCAACCCATGGAAAGTGAGCTGAAAAGAAGATGGGTTCACAAGAATTATCCATACAGCAGCTATAAAATCTGAGTCAGAGAATTTTGGAAACACATTGCACATTTTGAAAAACAGAACACCTCCTAGCCCGTTTGGACAATTTTCTTTTGCCACCTGTGTTCCCTTTGTGTGTCATTGACAGCACAGTAAAATAATAATCAGCAGCAGCAGCACATATGAACAGTTGGGATTCAACCGTTTCCTCAAGATATTAATGCTATTTTACATACAAGTTCAAATGTATATCAATTAACTGACTTTTCTAATTTTACTCTACAGATATAATATATCATGTAGAATTTTGTAGAGCACTATCTAACCTAATGTCCAATATCCTTGGATTTTCTGAAGAAGCCAGCTAATATTATCATGTTGATTTCAGAACGGGATGCCACACATTATTTATCATTTTACTAGTTATCTATTCCTCCCACTTCTGTTCTCCTTTAAACACAAATGTAAGTGCCCATTTCTTCCTCCCAAGTACAACTCTATCCATCAGCTAACTCAGCAGGACACTGATCATAGACCAAGACCCCTAGGCACAAGAGTAACATGACAGACTATCATCATAACAGAGCTTTGGACTTTTAAACTCTTAGCTTTACAGTTATTTGACATGTTAATTGGAACCATCATAAAGTATAATTATATTTAAATTTTGCTTTAAGTGACATCATTAAAAGAAATTATTGCAGCTCTTATTGTGTCAAAGAAATAACAGCATTCTGCTATAATTTATAGATGTTAGACTTCATATTTCCTAAATAGAGGAAGTACATAGGGAAAAGCAGGAGGCTTACAGTGGTGCCTCGCAAGACGAAATTAATTCGTTCCGCGAGTTTTGTCGTCTTGCGATTTTTTTCGTCTTGCGAAGCACGGTGTCGGGAAAGTTTTGGAAAAGCTTCAAAAATCACCAAAGTCTTTAAAAACCTCAAAAAAGGCTACCACACCGCGTTCTATGAGTTGCTCCTCGAAGTCAAGTCGCAACTGTATTAACGGTGTTAAGAAAAAGGAAACAAACTTGCAAGACATTTCCGTCTTGCAAAGCAAGCCCATAGGGAAAATCGTCTTGCGAAGCAGCTCAAAAAACAAAAAACCCTTTCGTCTAGCGAGTTTTTCATCTTGCGAGGCATTCGTCTTGCGGGGCACCACTGTATCTTGTTTTGCTAAGAAATAACCCAGAAATTAAAGTGTGATTGCCATTTTTCCCCCACTGCACACTCAGCAGCATCATGCAATCTAGTGAACAGATTTCGATGTCTATAATGATTCAATCCCTTCCACAAAATTCTTTCTCCCTATTTCTGCATCATGGCTGCATTTCCATGTAATTCAGGTAAGTTTCGAAACAAGTCAGTTAAAAGCAATGAGTTACAAAGCTGACTTGCGTAACTGACCAGAGTTTGTTGTAAAAGAAAATCCCTCCAAGTGGGGCGGGCCAGTGCACTATATCTGATCCCATGTTCTCCCATGCTGGACGTGCTTTTGTTCTGCTGTATAAGATCCAAAGTCCATTGATGGTGAGCTGAGGGAGGCCATCCCCTTTCACCTCTTAAGTGTCCACTGGGTAACTCCTTCCACTTTGAGTAGTCTATGCACTGGAAGAAAAGTTCTTGGATGATTCAAGGTAAGGTAGGGGCCTTAAATTTGTTGTAAATGGCCTGGCAATGTTGCAGTACACCCAGAAGAACCCCCCCATGCCCTATGAGTGAGCAACATGATGGGGAAAGGGAACATTAGTCCGCAGTCGTGTAGGGAACCCACCCCCCTCTGCACCTTGCTCTTCAGGATCAGAGGAAGAAGGACTGCATCCTTTTCGCATCCATTTAAATACAATGTAGCATGCTTTGCCACAGTGCTGCTGTAAGATGCCATCTTGCTGCTTCACAGATGGAATGTGTAGATTAAGTTATTAATTACAGCCAATTTTCCAGTCCCATTACACTCAGCAGTGGGATTGGATTCTTGTCAGTTCTGCAGACTGCACTTGTAGCTCATATTTTTCAAAGTCAGCACAGGGACGGCATTTTAATTCATTTGTAATGAAGCCCTTGTCAATAACTGCATATTTTAAGGGTGGGGAATAATCTGAATTGAATGATTTCATTGCTTTAACTGAAGAGTGTGGCTGTTTATAGCTGCATAGAACTTTGGCAAATCTACTCTCTGATATTTAGGAACGCTGGATGGGTGGGGGGAAATTCACAGAAACACCTGGCTGTGATGCTGAGCCTTTGGATGATATCTATCAGAAGCAGTGTTTCCTGTTGACACAAAAACCAAAAACAGTCATGTGAGCCTGGTGTACATAATCCTTTCTTCACCACTTTTCCTCACTTTCTGTAGCCCATAGATAGGGCATACCTGTCTTTATTCCTACTCCTAGTAGAATGCAAGAAGGCATCATTCTCTGTTCTGTTCTGTTTCTTTTCTGCTACAGTGCATCTTCTGCCAAAAACTACATTATTTGTCTCATTGCTATTGTGAAATTATGTAGCATATGTCATTAGTTATGCACATTATGTTGTCATTACATTATTCTACCCCATTTATTTCAATGACAAAGAAACGCAAATGGTGGCTCCCCATTTATGGAATGCTCTCTCCAGGGAGGCTCCCCTAACACCTTCAGTGTATACTTTTAGGTATATACTGTTTCTGTTTTGGTTGGAATTCTCTGACATCCTTAACCATAAGACCTTCTTCCTGCAATGAGGGCACATTTTGTGTGGTTCTCTCATGTGTGGGGACACTGCACAATCAGGACTACTGTACAATAGGGTTTCTCCAATGGCTGAATGGCCAAATAGAAGCTTGCACATTTGAATTTCTCTGCCGACAATCGTGCACATCATGTGGTGAGTGTAGGAACAAGACCCAGTGATAGGGATGAGGTTAACAGTGTAGCTCTACTTTCAACAGGGCAATGCCCTACATGCAACAACATTTAAATAGGATTTACAGCAGCTGTCTCAGTATGACAAGCCATTCAGTACAATTTGCTCACCTTCTAAACCAAGCATTTTTCCTCATGCCACTACACCAATGGGAGATTTGAGAAACAAGGTTATGGAGAAAGGGTGAAATATGGTAATCCTGGCAGAGTTGGAATAAGGTAAGCAGGCGTGCTAGGCTGAGCAGTAACAAACCGGATGGGATTTATAGCACCCAGACATTGAGGAACCAACCACTGGGGATTTGGGAGTGGAACAATGAGAAACCTCTCATTTCACAGTGAGCACAGAGCAAGAATAAGGAAGGGACTTTTAAACATTGCAGATCTGAGACATCTCTTCCTCTTCCACAATAGAACAGGTACCACGCTGTACATCTCAGCATGCTAAAGTTAGTTAAAGATATTATGGAAACTGGAAAATGTTTCCTGCTTGGTGCTTCCCCTGCCCCCTCCATAGAATGAGTAAAAGAGTTCCATTTGTCTAGCTCGATTCAACAAAGGATGCATGTAGTGGTAGCAAAACTGTTTACCTCTTACCTCCAAAATTGCTGTGGAAGGCTCAACATCATCCTTCGCCTTTCAGGAAGACTATATTCTTGCAGATCAAAGTGGGTGGGAGACCCTTTGCAGATTGGCTTTGCTTCTGTTGATCAACCTCTGACTAATTTACTAGCCAGAAGCTTAAAACAATTACAACACATGCTTTGGCTGTCAAGATCTTACTTGCTCAATTTTCTAGACATCAGCAAAGGAGCATGATTGATACACAGTGTGTCAGATTTGCTTGTTAGGAAATCCAGTATTCCACCACCCTCCCTCTGTTTTATTATGAGACCATTCTGTTATTTTTATGCCTTTCAAATGTCTTTCACACTGTCTTGGCAGGAATATGCTTCTATTATTGAAGTACATTTACCACCACTGGGCAGTAAATTTTGAAGAGATTTTTCAGGAGATGATTTCACATAGATTAGTTACCTCTTAAGCAATGTTTTCCCCCCCACATGCTCGTTTTGGTTAAATGCACCGGAATAGCTGAAATTTGTTTTAAGTCTGTGTTTAATAATCCTTAGGGTAGTGCTGTATTTAACATGTAACATTTTCAGCTTGCACACACACACACACACACACACACAGGAATTTCAGGGAGCTTGTAATATTCCAAGAGACACACAAAACCACTGGTATCATCCAACATCACACAGGAGACTTTGCTTGTGCAACAGAACATCATCCAATGGAATTTCCTCTTCCACTCTTTCTCACTGTACCTGCAAGAGAAGATTTGGAGGACACTGGTAAAGGGGGCTGTACATGGGGAGAGGAGAGAAAGGGTAAGTCCGGTGTACTTGTGCATAGACACCACTGTATATAACCACATCTCTCTCTCTCTCTTTTACTCCTGTTCACTGCCTCTCTCAGTTGTTGACATCCATATGTTTTGAGAGACAATGGAGTGCACCTCTGGGGGTGGGGGAATTCAAACTGCTGTGTTAGCAAGCACCGAAGTGACCTTCCAAGGTGCACAAGCCTGAGCAGAGTGTATGGAGCTCCTGGGCTGCCCAGACAAAAAGACCCCCCTCTGTCTGGCTGATGTGATCCAAAGGAAAGCCCTGTGGAACACCCTCCCATCAGATGTCAAGGAAGTAAACAACTACATGACTTTTAGAAAACATCTGAAGGCAGCCCTGTTTAGGGAAGTTTTTAATATTTGATGTTTTATCGTGTTTTTAATATTCTATTGGGAGCCGCCCAGAGTGGCTATAGAAACCCAGCCAGATGGGCAGGGTATAAATAAGTTCTTGTTGTTGTTTATTACAAGCTTGGCTGCAGGAGTTGCCGGAACAAGGCATACAAGGAGCCATCCAACCATCTTAGGGACTACACTCCTGATTTCTGTAGAGTTTACTCATTAGCATTTTCTTCTCCCAAAGATATCCTGCAAGGCAATGGACATTTAGGACCAGAGTTTCCCTTCTCCTGCATGGGTTATCTTCCCAGGATGATGAGCCCCATCTGCCCCTCACTTTTCTCTACAACATATGCAGAAACCACCTTCTTGATCATTGTACCCACTAGATTTAACTGGTGAGATCAGTCAGACCAGAGGAAAATTTGACCAGCATCCTGCCTTGACCAGCCAGATGCTGGTCCTTTGCATGACCTCTTTTGCATGAGGGCAAAAGTTCTTCTCTGTTGATTGCCTTCCAGCAATGGATATTCATGTAGCTTTTGTTTAGATACCATGGCCATCAGCAAACCTATTCTTTCCGTAAGGATGGAGAAAAAAATATATATTCAGTTCACATTTTAAAATGAACAACCTTATTCACACTTTCAAAACAATAAATTATTTTGGAAACCTGTCTTTATCTGTCATATTATATTTATATTGTTGTATAGCAGCATATTATTTACTAATATTCAGCTGTGTATAAATTTCCCAGTTAGTTAATTAGTGGAGAACCACTGCCAATTTAGCTACTGAACAGCATTTATAGGTTTTCCAACGTGTTGTTTAGCTTATACAATGATAAGGTCACTCACCAATTGTAGCTAGAAAGAAAGGCACTGTGGTGTGAAATTTCTCAACCATCTAGCTATGTTATTTGCTTTGAAAATTCTGGAAAGGTTTCTTTTAGTTTCAGAGAAAGAGCTCACAAAGCAGATAATATAGCTAATAATTGGTATACGTGGGAGGAAGTAGGTAGCAATGAGATATGTACACTCAAAAGTCTTATTTGCATTACGAGTGTAATATTTGCTGCTGGGAATCATGACACAGAGCTGGCTTGTAAAAAAAATAAAATAAGTGCCAGCCTTTTCATTGACTTCTGATTGTTGGTCCTAGAGAGTGAGTAGAAATACCTGAGTAAAATAGCAAGCTTGAATACTTCCTTCATTCTTTTGTGGATAGTTCACTCTGTTGCAAAGTAGCCAATTCATTGTATAGACTGTCTTCAACTAAGCTTACCAGCTAAGCCGGAGAAGGAGGAGTTGCAGCATTAAGTTCAGTTTGCAAAAGGATTATTATTATTGCTGTAGAAAGAAATTCAACAGATGACAGGTGGTAAGCACATTGGGTGGGGGTAGACCTCTAATTACCCAATAAATAGTGCTTTTCCAGGAAATGGATACATGATGATACTTTAATATCACCAAGATTACAGACATACTGAACCCAAACTAGACTTGTTGCCTCAAGGCATCATTAAATGTATGGGAGAGTTCTGGAATATTATTCTAAAGCAAACAGAAATTTAAAGGACATTTTGGAGCAGGCATGGATAATAAATCAGGATTGGGGGGAAGTTTGTTTTGGTTCACATTTTAATGTGAAACAATCCTAATTGACATTTCCCAAAATGATATGCAAACTGAAACGCTGCTATTCCTCCAAAGTTCACACATTCCCAAATTATATGATGCAGTTCTATGATGTATGCCTCTACATACAAGAAATATTCTACAAACACCTGTCCTTTTACAGCAGAAAGTATGTTGCAAAGAAGGGTAAAGAAAGCAAAGGGAAAAAAGAATGGGGGAAAAAACTTCTAACACCACTGTTTGTGTAAATGTCAAAGGCATGTCATTGATGTGGTTGCACACTGGTAAAAATAAGGCTCTAACAGCAAACATCCCAGCACACAATTTAATTTTCTCTCATCATAAAAGCAACTTCTGTGGATAATGAGAAACCATAATTGCAGACATTAGAATAATCAAAGATTAAGGAACCAAAGGGCAATGGGAGATTTCAATTACCTATTTATTTTGCAGCACATCTACAGACCCCTTCTGTATATAAATACTTCTTGATGAAAGAGTACACATCAAAGAAAGAGACAGAAGAAGGAAGAGTCAAGGGAAGGAAAGAAAGAAGCCAATTTCTCCTAAATGCAGCTGTATTCAGGTGCTCGTTATTTAATTACATATATTACAATTGAAGCTTCTCAGTCAGGAATCAAGACCTCCAAATTTCCAAGGGGCACACTTCTCTGCATTCTCTATGGATGAGGTCCTTGCGGTCAAACATTGATATAATCCAAGGTCTTTCAGATGTCAACTAGTGCTGAGCCGCCAACCATTCTGATTTCATTTTGTTGCTTGGATGAAAACAAAAATAGATAGTTGTTTTCAGCAACATTTCAATCCCCTCTTGAATATTTTCAGGATTTACTTTCTCGTTTCTGCAAGTGGGCTTTGCAGCATGGCCATATGAAGAGCCAAGCTGGATTCATCTAGTCCAGCACATCACACTTCTAATGAGGAGCACTCACATGCTATAGAGAAGCGTAGAAGCAGGGGGAAAAAACTATACCAGGCCTGCTTCAGAACATAGAGATTCCATTTTGCTGTTATGGCTAATAACTGTGGATACTGAATTGCATCCAGTGTAGCACTAAGGTGAACATTCCATCGGCTCAAGGGTTTCTCCTTCTGCAATGTAATATTCTGCACCGCTAATCCTAGGCTCACACAAAACGTTAATTGAATATTGCCACTTGTTGTCTAGCTCTGCTCTAAGATTGTCCAAGCCAATGAGGTAGAGGATTCAGAAGTGCTTCATTTTATGTGCTTTGAATCAATCTCAGTCAAATTCTTAAGGTGAACCCACACTTTGGAGAGAAAAAAAGAGATTTGTCTACTTACACAAGATGCCAGTACCCTAAGACCACCTGTCAGGCAGACAAAGCAAGTCAGCACCGTGGGTGATAGGCAGAAGGGAGGCTTATAAGCCATCCCCCCCCAAAAAAAAAACCAACCCTACACTGAAAGCCTGTGTGAAAGGGCTATGAGGCTGCATGGCTACCCTGCCCCTTCTGTGCCCACCAGTTACACATTCAGTGTATGTGTATGTGAAGGAACCACCAGCACCTTGCTTGCTTGGAGGATGTATATGTGCATACCTTGTTATGTGTTTACCAGATGCATGAATGGTGGATGAATGGGGACATGGCTGGGAGACCCACTGTCAACCAGGAGTGTGGCGAGCCATAGAGGCTAGCACACTAAGCTAAGACCCTCTTATTCAGACAGGTCTTGTGTTTTAATGCACTTTAATCGTTGCTTGAAACTACTTTTGTAATGTTGGTTTTCTAAGATGCCCTGAATCTCAACTTAAGAGAAAGGCAAGTAAGTAAGTAAATGTGGCCAAGCTCATCCACATCCCTCAATGCACAAGTGATTACATTTGAACATCCTAGATCAGGCATAGGCAAACTCGGCTCTCCAGATGTTTTTGGCCTACAACTCCCATGATTCCTAGCTAACAGGACCAGTGGTCAGGGATGATGGGAATTGTAGTCCCAAAACATCTGGAGGGCCAAGTTTGCCTATGCCTGTCCTAGGTCAAAGACTAGTCATGTGGAATGGCAAAGAAAGATGCTGGTAGCCTCCTCTCTGCAACAGGTTGCCCAGACGGATAAAATACAGCAGAACTGATGTCCTCTTCAGGCTTCTCTAGTAAGAGTGGCACTCACAGCTGGAAGAGCTAGGAGACTGAGGAAGAGGATTTAACCAGCACTGCCTTCCCCAGCATTTCCTAACAGGAGGCAGCTTGCAGTTCTCCCCTTGTGCACAGATAGCAAGCATTTAGGTTCTAAGTTTATATCTGCAACTTCATGAGCTCATTTGGGTGATAAGTAAATGCTCTTCTGTCTGCTGCTTTTCATTGTGAAGAGTCTGTGATTGCCCTCAGTTGGAGACCACTGTATTTTACCAGTCAAACATGTTTTATTTCCTCTGTGGTCCTTTTATATGTCTTCTTTCTTATGATGCTAATTTATGGCTTATGTGCTTTCCTGACAGTACCTGTCTCATTAAATTTGGCTCCCATGGCTTTGGCTGCACCCAGCTTCCATGTGAAGAGTACCCTTATGGTCTCCCTCGGCTGATTCCTACATCTTATTACTTATTTCTACATAAATGAGATTATCAAGAAAGTGAATGTATTGTAAAAAGGAAAGGGGGAAGACACTTTTATCTACATAATTTGAATAGAGTATTTTAAACAGCGATATAACCTACATTATAACTTTCCCTGTGTATAACAATTAAAGGACCTACTTAATAGAACATAGGCATCTTTCTGCTTTTAAAAATAACTTGATGCAATTCAAATGAATGCATTCCTGCAAAGACTACATGGAGTAAACACACAGGATTCAATGAAAGTAGCGGCTGATTTCAAGATGGCTGCTTGGATTTTCAAACAACGTTATCTGCCATACTTTCCATTTCTATGCATTTTTGAATGAGTTCTGCTCCTAAGCATCACATTTTCAGAATGCCTATCATTGGTCTAAATCGGTGAAATTACAGTTCCCCCACACCACCAATTTCTAGCTGCAAAATGTTGAATGGTAAACAGTCCTATATTCACAATGAGCAGAATCCAAAAAGCTTTAACTAATTGTTGTTATCCACACCTGTTAATGTTTGTTCTAATAATAGCTCAGAACAAATGAAAATCTGTTTTGGAACAACATTTAATTCATCTATAGTGGTCAATTGGCAAACACAGTAGTTTGCTGAACATGACATCAAGTACAGAGAACAAGTCTTACTGTAGAATAATCAACATGGCTTTTCCAAAGACAAATCTGTCCCAGTAACTTTTTAGATTTATCTAAGAGTGCCAGCAAACATGTGTATAGGGGTGACATAGTATATACCTGAACATTCAAAATGGAGTAAGAGTATAACTTCTTTTCTCAGACTTAATTATTTTGATATTTTTTTCCAATTGTTTTAATAATGTACAAATACTGGTATTTCACTTTAGGTACACCACCTTGGAATTTAGGTTTTGGATGAAGCACATGCTTCAAAATAAAATAGTAATGCACAATAGGTCCACTTATGGACTGGTAATTACTTAAAGAACAGTTCTATAATGGAAGGTTGTAAAAAGCGGTGTCTGTCAAGGATCTGCATTTTTGACTGGTGATTTTTGACTTTAGAAATAAATGTGGTGAGGTGAGTAGCTAGTTGTACAAGTTCTCTGATGATGCCAAATTATTCCTGTTGTTGAAAACAAAAGGATCTCTCCAACCTGAGCAAATGGGCAACAAAATGGCAAATGTGGTTTAATGAAAGTAGAATCATGGTGGGAAGGCCCTCAGAATTATCCAGTTCAGCTCTCTACTAATGGATGAAGCCCACTACTAAAGCATTCCTGAAAGATGGCCTCCCAACCTTTGCTTAAATAGTAAGTATAAAGTGATGCACATTTTGGTAGGGGAGGATTCCTAACTTCATATATACCAGGCATAGGCAAACTCAGCCCTCCAGATGAGTCTTGGGACTACAACTCCCACCATCCCTGACCACTGGTCCTGTTAGCTAGGGATGATTGGAGTTGTAGTTCCAAACTATCTGGAGGGCCGAGTTTGCCTATGCCTGATATATACAGTGAAGGGATTTGAAAAGGCAGTGCCAGCTCAGGAAAAGCTATCTTTTATTTATTTAAACAATTTATATAACCCTCAACTACTATGGTCTCTAAAATGTGTACAAAAAAACACACACACCGCAATACAGAAAATCAGTTAAAAATATAAAATCAAAATTTAATCAAACTGTGAGTTGGAATTTAAAAAGTATCCAATAGGCACCAGATGTTCAACAGGGAGGGCCTGTCTGACCTCAACTGGAAGTTCCAGAAACTGGACCCACAGCACTGAACACACAGCTCTTGGTGGCTATGAGGTTGCTCAGTAATAATGATAACAAAAGCTTTGGTCACCACATCGCAAAAAGAACAGCATAGAGCTGGAAAAGGGGCAGAAAAGGCAACAACATTGACGAAGAGTCTGTAGCAACTCCCCTATGAGGAAAGGTTACAATCTAGGGAAGTGAGTAACCGGGAACATGATAGAGACTTATACAATTATGCACGATGTAGAGAAAGTAGGGTGGCACCAATGGGATGTTTTCCTAATGGTGATTAGCATGTATAGAGAGTTCTACCTAACTGGGGAGAGAGAACTTATACCTTTCCATGTCCTGCATTCCCAAGGATGCGCCTTCTATTTATTTATTTTTTAGAAAACCATATCATGATTGCTAACCTATATTAATATTAATATCGCAAGTAGGCCTTTATTTAATCCCAGTCCTGGTGTATTGCAGACATGTCTTGTATTCTCCAAAGCTGCTAAGGTGCATTGAACAGCAAGATTCCATTATTTATCTCTTTCTAATCTAACAAGCAGCATATCTGCCTAGGGACATTTCCTGCAGTTCAATATATGGAACATGCCACTGAAGTCAATGCACACCACACACACACACAAAAAGCACATTACTGCTTAACGTCTCCTTCCATCTGTCATTACCTTTCCAGCCAGTAATAACTTGGTTCTTATGACAACACACTAAAGGAGGTGAAAAGGCCAACGGAATTTCAAAATAAGATGTGCCCACTCTGCATCTGTTCCTCAACACGGTTGCATTGATGGAGTGAACCCAACCGCAAAAGACAAGAACATGTTACAAAATGCCCATAGGCAGGAAGGCAAATAAAAAACAACAACCAGCTGCTTTATCCAATACTAGCAGCAGATTCCCAGAAAACACTTGCATACAGAGCTACATTGTGTGAAGTTATTTTAACAGAATGAATGAGGTCAAGTCTCCTTGTAGGTCACCACTAATTGAATACACAGACAAAAAAGGAAGATATGTTTAAAGTGCATGTGGTACTGTATTCCATTCCTAATTGAATTTGCTATTTATGGAGTGACATACAGTATAGTATTGCTCATTTCCAGTCTCTAAAGATACACATACAAGGTTCCAGCTGATTTTCAAAACACAGATGATACTTATTCCAATACCCTCTCTTCATAGTCAAATAATATTTCTAAGCATATAAGTGGACCACTTTTCATGACGGAAAGGCAAAAGTATAGGAAAACCATAAATGAAAATATGATTTAGATCATAAGGTAATATAAGGAAGATCAGGGAAGGACATTTTCCTTTTTTTTTTTTAAAGCAATTTATTAGGTTTTACAGTAAAAATAAACATAATAAGCAATATAACATTGATCTTAACATATTTTCACATTTTCTTTGGACTTCCTCACATCTCCCGCTCCCACTTTCATCGTTATAACGTTTTGTCAGCAATTTATCATCTTATTTAAATTCTTATATCCCTTCTATATTTCATAATCTTATAATTCTCAGAAGGAGCTAAATTTCACAGTCTTACTTATTTTCTTAAAAACTTCTAAATTTAGTGGTGCTCAGTTATTTTGATCTAGCATCTTATTTAGCATTCACTCAAATTACAATGCTTTTGTAAATAGTTCTTAAATTTCTTCCAGTCCTCCTCAATCCTCTCTTCTCCCAGGTCGTGGATTCTGCCGGTCATCTCAGCCAGTTCCATGTAGTCTATCAGTTGTATCTGCCATTCTTCCAGTGTGGGTAGATCTTGAGTTTTCCAATGTTTTGCGAGAAGTATCCTTGCTGCTGTTGTTGCATACATAAAAAATGTCTGGTCCTTCTTTGCCACCCCTTGGCCGACAATACCCAGAAGGAAAGCCTCTGGTTTCTTAGTGAAGGTATATTTAAATACCTTTTTCAGTTCATTATAAATCATTTCCCAGAACGCCTTCACTTTAGGGCAAGTCCACCAGAGGTGGAAGAACGTTCCCTCACACTCTTTGCATTTCCAACACTTATTATCAGACAGGTGGTAAATTTTGGCAAGTTTGACTGGGGTCATATACCATCTATAAATCATTTTCATTACATTTTCTTTCAGGGCGTTACATGCAGTAAATTTCAATCCATTACTCCACAACCTCTCCCAGTCCTCAAACATGATATTATGCCCAATGTCCTGTGCCCACCTTATCATAGCCGATTTAACCGTTTCGTCTTGTGTATTCCATTTCAACAGCAAGTTATACATCCTTGAAAGTACCTTAATCTTTGGTTCTAACAATTCTGTTTCTAATTTCGATTTCTCCACCTGGAACCCTAGTTTCTTATCATTTTTAAAAACTTCTTTAATCTGAGCGTAATGTAACCAATCTCGCACTTTGTCTTTCATTTTCTCCAAACTCTGCAATTTCCAATTGTCTCCATCCTTTTCTAGTATTTCCCAATATTTTGGCCATTTAGCCTCCATATTGGGTCTTTTTCGGGCCTTGGCTTCCAAAGGTGAAAGCCACCTTGGTGTTTTATTTTCCAGCAAGTCTTTATATTTTGTCCAGACATTAAACAATGATTTTCTGACAATATGGTTCTTAAAGGCCTTGTTTGCTTTAACCTTGTCATACCATAAATATGCATGCCATCCAAAAGTATTGTTAAACCCTTCCAAATCTAACACATCAGTGTCTTCAAGAAGTAGCCAGTCTTTTAGCCAGCAGAACGCTGCGGCTTCATAATACAACTTTAAGTCTGGCAGGGCAAAGCCCCCTCTTTGTTTTGCATCGGTTAATATCTTAAACTTAATTCCAGGGAAGGACATTTTCCTGTCCCTTCCTTCGCCCTATAGCCATCTGTGACTCCCCAGAGGTTTGGGGACCTTTCTGAACAACATGGGATGAGACATATGAGACAGCTTGTGGAGGGGGAGATTGCCCCAAATCAGGCTTCAATTCTGGGATGCTACAAAGCATCAAGGAAGCCCCCTGCACTTCTTTTGATTACCCTTAAAATACTTTTTTAAAGGGCTTGTCCTTTTCCTAAATCAAGGGTAGAGAGCCTTTGGCTTGTGGGCCTAATTTGGCCCAGCACATCTCCCCATTTTCACCTGCAAAGAACTTCCCACATGCACCCAAATCCTGCACAAAGCAAGAATGAATTACCTAGGCATTAGCTGATGAATGTAGTGTTCAGTCCTTGGTCACTATCTCCCCTCCTTCCCTGCCACCCACAGGGCAGGGGACCAGCCAGGACAAAAACTTTCCCCACCTCTGGTTGTAAGGTTAGTTTCAGGTTGGTATCTTTTGGGATGGAATGCCACAGAGAGGATAACACAAGCAAATTTTGCTTGCCCTTTACCACCACCACCACCACCAGACTTCACGAGTACTATACTATACCCATCCATCAAGATTCACAAATGTTTGTTTGCAGTTCCAAGGCAATGATGAAGGAAACTTGTTTCAGTCTGAAGATGATAAACTGTAAGCAGCAAGGTAGAGGGACCCCTGACCGTTAGGTCCAGTTGCGGATGACTCTGGGGTTGCAGCACTCATCTCGCTTTACTGGCCAAGGGAGCCGGCGTACAGCTTCCAGGTCATGTGGCCAGCATGACTAACTTGCTTCTGGCGAACCAGAGCAGCGCACGGAAACGCCGTTTACCTTCCCGCCAGAGTGGTACCTATTTATCTACTTGCCCTTTGACGTGCTTTCGAACTGCTAGGTTGGCAGGAGCAGGGACCAAGCAATCGGAGCTCATCCCGTCGCGGGGATTCAAACCGCCGACCATCTGATCGGCAAGCCCCAGGCTCTGTGGTTTAACCCACAGCACCACCTTAATTATGTCCAATTCATTGTTTAGATTCTTACAGAAGGCAGTTATTGTTTCCCTAAATGTGTCTGATTAAAAATGTGTCTTTTTTAAAAGCAGGCAACTGCCAGCTCCTTTTCTCAAAAATCTGTGCACCTCTCATTTTCAGGGACTATTAATCAAGAACAAAAATAAGTTTGCCCCTGAAAAGATATTTCAGTTTAGGTAACTGTCTCATGTACTGGTCTGATGTGTACAACGATGTAAAGTTCAAGTTAATTTTGTAGTTCATTACTTACTAAGTCTTATTTTAAATGCATCACAGAAGCACAATTACTGACTAATCTGCATGAGAAATCCATTCTGTATTTCTTCTTTTATGATAAATTACTTCCTTTCTATGAGACCCCTCCTTTACACCACAGCCTCAGGAGATCTCTTCCCACAGTAGGAGGACTTCCGAAGTGCATGTCAGATAATAATATTAGTAGTTTCCTTACCTTGTTCAGCAATTCACTATTTCTGAGGAATGCCACAGGTTGCCCCAGGGTGTCTCCATGCATGGGGGAAACCATGCTGGCAGCACAATCTATTGTTATTTTTGTCATATTAGCTACAAAAAGGGAAGGAGGGGGACTGGTATTCTTTCAGTTGTCTTTTCCCTACTCCCTCCAGTCTTGTCTTCTCTCAATAAAAAGAGTCAGATGCAAATGCCATTAGGATTTCATGGTCCAGAGATGTGTGGTATATGAGATAACATATCAGAGAATGCAATGCCCCAGTTTCAACAGGGCTACAATTCCTACCTATGCTAGGCCTATGAAGCAATCCATATTTACCTCAACCTGACATGATCACTAAAGCAAGCCTCTGCATGCAGCCATCACATGAAATGGAAACAAGATGTGACTAGAGGCACTTTCCCCTGCCAGACTTGATGTTCCCCACTTTTCAAGAATGCCAAGCTCCCCTGGTGATTTCAAGGACAAGATGAAAGAAAAACAATGTCCCTTAAATGTATATTACTAGCTACCACAACATCCCATCAGAAGCACACACCTTACACCAGGGGCCAGCAAACTTTTTCAGCAGGGGGCCGGTCCACTGTCCCTCAGACCTTGCTGCTATCTCACACCTGTGTTCTATTTTTTAAAGAAATAATAATGTGCACTTGGCTTTGTGCACCTGGACATAAAAAATAAAATGCTGCTGATAACACTGATAGTTCAATAGTGTCTCTTGCATGCAGATGGTTTTAATAAACATATTATACACTTAATCTGTGCTGACTTACTGAATATCAACTTTCAAACAATTTGAGCAGCTGAATATGTATGTACCGCTGGGAAACCATTGCTTTCTCCACAAACTGCCTGCTAATACTTTAATAGCTAGGTAGAGGAAGACATTCATGGAAGGCATTTGTCAGTCAGGTCCAACTGGAGAATAAGCCCCATGCTTTAAAAATCCACCACCTCTCTCTAGTTGAAAACAGGTGAAACACCAAAGGTTCCAGATACATTTATAACAAAATACTCGATCCACTCAAGTCGCCCAGGCTTTGCCATCTGGGCATTCAGATAGCAGCATGCAAATTCCTGAGCACACCAAAAAGCATTATGAATGTAGATTTGTTTTGAAGTGGAACCCCTGCTGCTACTTCAATAAAAGCCCTTGGTATTATTTTGGAATGATGGAGAGAAAAAAGAAAAGAAGCAGAGCCTTTCAAGGCAGCAAAACTATTGGGTTAAAGGCATTTACATCAAGATTTCTAATGTTTCATTTTTCATTGTGTGCAAATTATTAAAGATTCAGCTGCTGAAGGCTGTGAAATGCATCTCGTTTAAAAGTGGCTCTACTATTAACATATCATGCAGCTCTTCATTTCTGAAACACAGCAGCTTTCCATCACTCTAACCATTGCCCAGACGATTGTTTAAGAGCTGTTTCTTTTCTGATGGCTGGGTGTTTACTGTTTCTCTGAGTTGTAAAATATTCCATCCTAGAAGTTGCCTCTGGAAGGAACATCTGGAAGCATGACCATCTCATTCACAGGACTCACTGCTAAAAAATGTGGTGGCAGCCACCCAGGGCAGTCTTTAGCATATGCGCCACCTGGGTGCAAAGATCCGTCCAGCGCCCCCAAATTTAGTTTAGATGCCTCCAATTGGGGGGGGCAAACTTTTTGGGGAGGGGGAAAGCCGAAGTTGTTGACCTTTCTGGCGGGAGGGAAATCGTTCACCTGTAACAATGATGCAGTAGAAATAACTGCTTTTCTTTTGTTTCCTGGCTCGTCGAGAATATGGGGGGGGGCTTTTGCTCCATTGCTTTTCACTGCCGCCGATCGATAGCGGCAGGTATACAGTAGGTATACCTTTGGCGCCCCCCAGAATTCAGTGCCCAGGTGCCCTGTACTCCTTGCACCCCCAGGTAAAGGTGGCCCTGCAGCCACCAGCTTGACTGGCTTTAAAAGGGGATTAGACAAATTAATGCAGAACAGCCTTATGGTCATGATGGCTGCACTAACTCCCAATTGAATTGCAAAGTGTTTGAGGACCAGGACATTCATAGGGACGGTGTCTCCAAAAAATTTTACACATCACTTGGGAAGACAGGCGAACTAATGCCAGTGTACTGGAAGAAGCAAAGATCACCAGTGTCAAAGCGATGATTCTTCAACATCAATTTCATTGGACTGGTCATGTTGTACGGATTCCTGATGATCGTCTTCCAAAGCAACTACTCTATTCCAAGCTTAAAAATTGAAAGCGTAATGCTGGTGGTCAGGTGGTCAACAAAAGAGATTCAAAGACTCTCTCAAGGCAAATCTTTAAAAAATGTAGTATAAACACCGACAACTGGGAAAGAGTGGCCTGCGAGCGCTGCAATTGGAGAACAGCCTTTACCAAAGGTGTCATGGGTTTTGAAGACACTCGAACTCAGGATAAAATGGAGAAATGCACTAAGCGGAAGGCACGCTTGGCAAATCCACACCTTGATCAACTCGCATCCTGAAACCTATTTCCCCAATGTGGAAGGACATGTGGATCCAGAATCCATATAAAAATGTAACATATAAAAAGTTACATTAATTCAAACTTATTAATATGTATAAACCAATATCAATTCATTTCCCTTCTGACACATCCTCACTTTCAGGCTCCGGATTCTCACCCAGGGTCCAAACAAACTCTCAGCTCACCCACAAAAGTCTCAGAACAAGAAGAGTTCCAGGAAACAGACGGCCTCACCTTACTTTAGGTTTGTTTTTCATGAGCAGGCCCAGGGTGGATGGTACATACTCACGCTGCCCACACCCGTGTCCAAATCAGATGCACTCACCACACCCAGTTCCAGGTGCAGCAGGTTTGTTGAGTTCCCCAGGAGGTCCAGAAGATGGGGAAAGGGCCTCCCGCCACTCACAGCTTTTTCTTGACCCTCCATCCTCTCCTTATCCTCAACAACTGCCCTCACACCAGCAGAGTATTGGACACACAGTGCTGCACAGCACCACCCAAGATCCCCCTGTCATAGTGCAGCCTGTTAGTCCAAGGACCAAAGACAGCAAGTAGACTCCGCTGGCTCCCTGCATGGAGAGCAGGGTTCTCTGCAGCCCAAGCATAGCGTACAGAATGCCTCCCATTGAGGCTTATAGAATGCATGTAATGTGAAAGCATTTATACAGCACTTTTCAAGTTAAATGTTGTTAATATTATACCTGTCTTTAAAAAATAAAAAGTATTTCCTAGGTAAACCTTTTGTCATAGCTTAGGATGTATGTGACCTAGCTACAAGCCCTGCTGGGAAGAACAAAGCACCACTTTATGACACCAAGAGACTTATCACATCTAAATAATGCTTAGAACTATAAAGGGACCTTCCTAAATCACTGTACGTTTGATATGCAGCAAATATGGGTCAAATTTTCACTCTTCTCTTTCATCTTTCAGCATACCTGCAAAGTGAGCCATGTCATGGCCTTTGAGGTTTTCAGTGCAAGAAGAAGGCTTTTTTTTTGCATTGAAAACCCCAAAAGCCATGACAGCAGCAGTATGCATTTTTAACACTGTTTAGTTATTGTGTTTTAAGTTGACTTGTAGACTAAAATTACCTGGTAAAGCCTATTCATCTAAAAATACTCAATTTTGAAGCAGATTCTTTAGGCCTTAAAGCTACAATGAAGTACAGAACAATGAGATGAGGGCATGACCAAGTGATACTAGAGATACACAGATATTATTTCATGTGATTACATATAGGATTCTTCTGTTGCATTCCTAAAATAAACCCAGTAGATTTACTGTATTTTTCGCCCCATAAGACGCACCAGACCATAAGACGCACCTAGTTTTTGGAGGAGGAAAACAAGAAAAAAAATATTCTGAATCTCAGAAGCCAGAACAACAAGAAGGATTGCTGTGCAGTGAAAGCAGCGATCCCTCTTGCTATTCTGGCTTCCGGGATAGCTGTGCAGCCTGCACTCGCTCCATAAGATGCGTACACATTTCCCCTTACTTTTTAGGAGGGAAAAAATGAGTCTTATACAGCAAAAAATACGGTACTTTCAACATAGCAAAACACAGTTCACATTAACAATTCTAGATTAAGTGTATTTTTAAAAGGGTAATCTTTTCCCTAGCTATGGTTTCATTAAGTCATATAAAAGCATAGGCAATATTGTTAGGGCATTATCCAATTAAGTATTTCCATTAGCTCAAGGACTTCTGGGTATGCAAAATACTTCTCGACCCTCTCCCCTCCTTGCACTCCCCACATGCCCCTTAAATCTATTCTGGTGGTACTGTAAGTCTCTGGAGCAGATATGGAGAGGGGCTGTATGGGGAGAAGATAGGGAGGGATGTTCCACTGCAAAATTGAAATCCTTGTAGTAACAGAACCATTTCATTGGATGCCATCCTTAGGTAAAGGTAAAGGGACCCCTGACCATTAGGTCCAGTCGCGGATGACTCTGGGGTTGCGGCACTCATCTTGCTTTATTGGCCGAGGGAGCCGGCATACGGCTTCCAGGTCATGTGGCCAGCATGACTAAGCCGCTTCTGGCGAACCAGAGCAGTGCACGGAAACGCTGTTTACCTTCCCGCCAGAGCAGTACCTATTTAGCTACTTGCACTTCATGCTTTCGAACTGCTAGGTGGGCAGGAGTTGGGACCGAGCAATGGGAGCTCACCCCGTCGCAGGGATTCAAATCCACTGATCTTCTGATTGGCAAGCCCTAGGCTCTGTGGTTTAACCCACAGCACCACCTGCATCCTTAGTTTGAAGCAATTAAAGAGAGTGAATGAACTGCATTCCTCATGTGAATGGTACATTTCCGGTGCAGAAAGGACTGCCCAGTCCTATATCAGAAAGTCAGCCTCCCTCATTCAGCAATCTGTTTGCATTTGTGGCAGGGATTTTGTACACATGGAACAACTGTTCCATTCATTCTGTTCCATTCATGCATACCTACAATAAATAATTGTTGAACACAGAAAAAAACTCAAGAGTCTATCAAAAGATTCACCTTTTGCACATGGATGCCAGCAAAGGAAGGCACCAGCACAAATCAGTAGTCAGTTGCTATCTGTCCCTACAGTAATATTTGCTGCAGCAAAACTTTGGAAAATTATGAATGCCATTCATTCATTAATCAGACTCCAGTGTGGAACAAACTTTCTTAACAGTGCACAAATCTTACAACAACTGATCTCATAATAGCAGCTACCCTAGGCGTCTATTCCCTGCTAGTCTTTCCCATAACTACTTCTTTCCATGCATCTGTTAACAGGACACTTTGGTTCCTTCTGGCATTATTGTAGTAAGAAAATTGATGACAAGATCCAATTGATCTTCTTATGGAAAGGGTGCAGAAGTGAGTCACTAACCTTTCAGAGGTACTGAGTTTGGGACGTGTCTCAGGCTCAACTCTGCATGTGGTGTTTTTTTTCTGATGAGTGATAGTTTGTCAAAAAGATAATGAGTGATAATACAACATGCTAGATATAGTTAGTATCTACAGAAGTTCCACAAGCTGGAATTAAAAATTGGCTGTGTCTACTGCATCCATTCACACCAGCATCCCTGCTCCCATTGATGGCAGTCTAGATCCTTCTGTGAACAATCCATTGCATCTCCCCAAACTATTTTTGTAAGAGTGAGCTCTGATGAATGGTTGGACTAATGACAATAAAGGCTTCCTGGCAGCAGAGAGTGTCAACATCATATGGGTCAAAATAAGCCAAGCCTGAACTGAGCTCATAATGACTCATTGTACAAACTGGAGGAGTTTTTTTCCCCATCCCACCCCTAGTTTCAATTTTTGTTGTCACCCCTAGTTTACCCCTGGTATGGAGGAGGTTTTCATACTGAAATGACTACTGAACGTTTGCCTGGCATTTTACTCCGTTCAATATTTGCAACCTTGATGAAAATGTTTCCCCGCTTAGACTCTTTTCCAGATCATGAAAAATTTATGTTCCCTGTTGAATCCAATATTCTGAAATGATACCACCTGGATTCTATTTATTCAAGCACACCTGGTGCTGCCTCTCTTTTTAGACCCTGATGCAACTTTTGCTTGCCATGAACATGAATCATAATTTCTGGATCAGCTGTGCAAATGAGCCTTTTTGCTGCTTTCCCCAAGTGTTGTATACATTCCATTAGGCAATATAGAAGGGAATGGCATCTTGGGCGGAGGAAATAAAGAGGAGTGCTGACATGAACTGCCTACCTACCATAGTTTAGAAGGAAATGGGAAGGGCCATATACATCTAACACATTTTTGTTCTTATTTGATTGGCTTTTAAATTATTAATGGAACTGTGAACAACAGAACAAAAAAATGTTGAAGGTTTGCATTCATATATCCATCATAATATGCATAGCACACATCCTGCTAAACACAGTATTTTTTCATAGACCCAATCACCTGCTTGAAGGGAAGGTTATCTGATTACAGTCAACTCCATCTCTCCCCTTCTTCTGCCAGATTTTTAACTGATGCTGAAGCTCAGAGACCTTTTCATTGCTTCAGCAGGGATGGCACCCAATAATAGGAACAAGCATACAGCCCACAGTTGTACACAAGGTGTCTCTTTCTGGACTAGGGCCAAAGTCTTTCATAACAAATATCAAAGAGAAATGGGTGAAAAGCTACACTAACTGCCACTTAAAATGTACAATATTTTATATGGTGAAATTAAAGTAATGTTCAATAAATGTGAGATCTTCAACCTTCTTTTAAAAACGGAATCAAGGAAAGATTTTATGCTCAGAATACTACAACAGATCTGCCAATCTTACATGTTTGTTGCAAGGTGGCCGCAAATAGTGTGTGTGCTTCTCTTTCCATTATACATTTTACCAGCACTCTGCAGCCACTCCAGCTGCCTCCACTTCCTGGTCTGAAAAACTCACATGTAGCATCTTCAGGGCATCTTTCCCTGAGCTTTCACTGAAGCTTGGGAAGCCAGGGAGGCTGGCAACAAAGTGTCTGAGCTTGGTGTTGTTTCTGATTTTGTTTTTGTTTTTTGTTTTACCATAACCATAACAACAAAAAATCTGTAACTTTTTCTTAAAAGGAGACGACTTTCTAAAAAATAAATAAAATGAATAAAATCTGACAGCTGTGTCCGATGCACAGTTGGCAGTGCCCCACATTTCTGTGCTTGCAGAACAGTGCACAAGTGCTTGAGATATAAGCAGCACTCATAGTAAGAGGTGGTCTGATTTAGACAAACTCTCTATTTTTTTGTTTGTTTCATTTCTATTCCCTTGTCCAGTTTCAGTAAATTACCTATTGTCAGCTTCTTCAAGGTAAGTGATGGCAAAGCACCAACTCCCTGCCAAGTATTTAAAGGACACCTCTATTGTCAGCCAAATGAGCCATGGCAATAATTCAAAGAGTATGGCTGACTTCAACAGCGAAAGGTAGCAGGCACAAAGGGAAGAAAGCAACAATCTGTGCCTAATAACAGGAGGTGGCTTCTGCTGCTGCTGTGCTCTCTGTCCAAAGTAGTCAGTCAGTTGTGCATGCAATGCCTGGGGCAAATTAGACTCAAGAGCTAGCAATATTATGCTAGTCATAGAAAACAGTGTTAAAATGAAATGTGTTGACGAGTGTGCATTATCCCATTATACATGGGCTTCTTTACGATTATGAAGCGGCTTAGTCATGCTGGTCACATGACCCGGAAGCTGTCTGCGGACAAACGTCGACTCCCTCGGCCTATAGAGTGAGATGAGCGCGCAACCCCAGAGTTGGTCACAACTGGACCTAATGGTCAGGGTTCCCTTTACCTTTTTATACTAAAAACTGAACACTTACCAAAGCTGTCCTTAATTATTATTTTAAAGACATCTGAGAATGCAATGTTCTACAACACTTACCTGGGAGAATTGGGACTTACTTCTGAGTAGATATGAATAGGATTTCAGTGTTAAAAGAAGGATTGATAATTCCATCTTGCTATGAAGCATTTAAATTCCAAAACTGAAGGTTGGCATTATGAAATAGAACACATCCACCCAAGATGAAGTATTTAGAAGCAGGCTTATTCCAATATACCTGACTGTTTGTCATTTTGCTAGGAAAGGATTATAAGTAATGGCAACCAATCTGTATTTCTCATCAAGACACATTATATAATGAGACATTTCAAAGAAAGTTTGTGCAAGTATATCTACAATTCAGAAGCTACTGCATATGTCCAACTACTTAAAAAACACACACCACACATTTAAAATGTGTCGTTGCATAGCATCCTAAAATCCATAATTTCCCTGACATGTTATGCATATTATGAAATGTAAGGCTAGTCTTATTACTTTGAATATAAAAATGAGCTTCAGTTGTAACCACATCCTGCCATTCTACAAATTGACTGTTGCACAAATGATCAATCTTGTGTGCATCAGAATACCAGTACATACTGATAAAACCAGGCCAGCTAGACAACACACACACACACACACACACACACTACCCTATTGGAAACACTCCGTATGTGTGTAGATTGTGCTATTGTTTCAACAAGGTTTGCTATGAGGTCAAAGTCTTGTAGTGAGGTTAGCATTATTGTGCTAATTGTGTCTAATACCTGAATTATTTTGCTGCCTTTTATTCAACACAGTGACCGATAAGTACACCATATATCTGCTCAAAAGACATTTTCCTACTCTGTATTTTTTAAAAAGAGGATTAATGATGCATCCTGCTGAACATCAGGAAAATGTACAGTGACCTGTTTCCTAGGCAAAATGCCATGTTAGGGGACGTTTCTACCTAACAATCTTCCTGTTAGTGCAAAGAAAGTCTGTGAAGAGTGCTATACATTTTTGCAACACTTACTAACCAGTGGCTGTTGAGGAGGCAATATAAAGGATTCACAGAATCTGCTGCTTTGTTTATTATTGAGATTTACACTCTGCCCTTCAAGCATATTATCAGAGGGCCTTACAATAAACTATTAAAAGCACTATAAAATAAAATCAAAATACATCAAAGCAAGCTGAAAGCAGCAAATGGATACAAACAGCATAAAAATAACACCAAAATAACTAGAGTAAAAAGAGATGAAGAGAAGTTTCACAACTTGAAAAACAACAACTGGAAAAAAGTATTTTGTTATTGAAAGATGTTGTTTTTTGAAGATGTCACAGTGGGCTCCAGGTGAGTCTTTCTGGGGAGAACACCAGGCCTTGCCACTGAGAAGAATTTCTCACTGCTGTGTCCATGGCACTTCAGATGGCAAGGGAACCAGAAGAGGAGCCTCTGCTCTGTAGACAGAGACCATTGGGCTCAGGAGACAGAGACCAGAGCCCTTGCCTCACCCACCCAAAAGTATTGGGCCCAGGGACCATGCCTAAAGTATTCCTCCATCAACACATCCACAGCTGTGGGGCACTGAAGAACTAGGAAGATTTATAGCAACTGCTCACATGCTTGGAAAAAGCATGGGATTCACCTATAACAGAGGTGGGAGTGGGAAACAACATACAGAGGAGATTTGTATTTATCCCACTGAACATCCTGCATAGATAGTTAATAAAATGTGGTCCTTCAACCTGGTTCTGTGTCTTATAATCCACTGGGGTGCAAAACAGTGTTCTTTTGGCCACCAGCAAATAAAAATATACCCGTGCATACTGGGGCAGGGCATGGACTAATAAAATCTGCCGCTATGGTTTTCAGATCAAGTTCAAACAGTTGAAATCGTCTGCAAGTTCATTTTGTTCCCCTGTGTAGTTGCCCAAGGTAAACAAATGTGATGCTATGGAGAAATCATGCTGTATTGATTGATTTGTACAGTCCATTTCACAAGCTTAAAATTGCTTATTTAATTGAATGTGAATATTTGATTCCACAAATTGTTATGCATCTCAATAGTAGGGCTTGAATGGATTTATACTTAATAAGCAGGAGACTGTAAAAATTCACCAGACTCATCATCCTAAACTAAGACCTGCTTTGTGTGCCTTCCCATCAATATTCACACCTTGCGGCCTCTCTTTTTGGTCACTCATTCATGATGCCAGCCTCTACATCAATGGGGTCCCATGCATACTTCCACCAGATACACATGGTATATGGATATTAGCCAGATGCAACCATATTTACATTTATGTATCCTATTGTATCTTGAAAGCACAGGGTAGAATTAGCCTGATTTAGTGTAGGTTAGGCTAGGGGAAGAGACATCTTGCTATTTCTAAGGCAAAAGAAACAAAGCAGCTCTCTGTTATTTGTTTCAGAGACACAATAAATCATTAAACTGACCATGTTTTGTCCTGGGAAACAATACTACTTCATTTATTCAAGTTATACTCTGACTCACCGCAAGAGCTGTTAACTTTGTTCTTTTTAAATGAAGTCTCAGGCAGTTATCAGTTCAAACCATGAAGTATACTCATGTTACCATGGTGATAGTTGCCCAAAAAATAAAATAAATTAAAAGGCAAACCCCTAACATTTCACAGCAATTCCATTGCTAAGCAGGAAGGCAGCAACACAGCTTGTGGACTTAGCAGCAAGCCGAACGGTTCTCTATATTTATGAAGATGGGAGCAGAATGTGAAGTGCTTTTCTTCTTCTTTTTTAACTGAAAGCCTACATGATTATCCAAAGTCTTATTAAGGTCTTTGTTTAGTTGATGATGTCTTGTACACAGAATAATGGCAGGCATGTGGTGTGAGGTTATCAGTCCTTCGTCATGCTGTTCTATAGCATAATAATAGGCCTCCAGCACCAAGTCGAGAATAAAACAAAATATTTTCTTGACACTTTTGTGCCCCATCATATCAAACAGAGAACAGAACTCTGTGCCAAAAGCACATTCTCATTGATATAGCACTGTGCTGAAGGTTTCACACAATTTTAAAAAAATAAAAATTGGAGAGGAGAGGGCAAATCAAAGTGGCCTCTGAAATTCCCATGGCAGGGAGAACTTTCACAGGGGGTGGGGTGGACAGAACAACTGCTCTTACCATAGTAAATGTACAAGGTGCCAGGTAGACTTTTTTGTGCTCCATTCTTTAACTCCCCCCCCCCACATGCTCATTGTGTTAGACATCTCACAAAGGCTCACAGTGACCACAAAATATTGTGTGGCCACTGTAAGGGAGTGCTTCCTTGCTGAAAAAAATTGGTGCACCTCAGTGAGTGTGTTGTGGTGGTTTTGTTTAGCTTACATGGAGAATAAAAAAGAAACCATTTAATATAGAAAGCACAATCTTCACTCATGTAACCAATGAAAGTTTTCCTGATTTCTTGAAAGAGGCAGGAAAGCCAAATGGCTCTTTCATAGAGAGAAAGGAGTTTTGCCAAAGCAGGACCTGTGCTCAACACAGCACTAGTTTGATAAGCAGATTTCAATTTAAGCAAGTGCTGGGGGGTTGTGAGCCGCCAAAAGAACACATGATACAAGAAAGAGTTATTAAATAAATATTAGAAACCATGAATGAAAACAGAGGGAAAGCATCCAGAAGCTTAATTTAAAACTGCTGTCATCAATATTAGTGTAGACTTGTGGTCAGGCTTTGCTGAAATCAATGGAGTTTAATGCTTGTCCAATGACTCAGTAAACTAGGTAGTAAATTTTTCAGACTGAGCCAAGAGCAGTCACAGTTAATCAACCTAGCTCCACAGGTTGAAATTCACAAAGGAAGATGGTTTCCTTGTTCTCCCCCACACATTTCTAAATTCCTCTTTGGAAAGGATGGAAGAACCTGACATCCATTTTAAGCTTCCACATACTTAGGAGAAACTTCCACATATTCCCACCCACCCACCTCCAGTTAAAAAAATAAAACAACAGCAACCCAGATAATCAAACTTAATGTCTCGGAGAGGGGGATTCCATATATATTTAGGCTTACCTGTACTTAGTCATATGAGCTTCATGCATCAAGAAGCAATATAAATATAGCTGGAGAAAGATATCACCTTGCCAACAAAGGTCCGTATAGTTAAAGCCATGGTTTTCCCAGTAGTGATGTATGGAAGTGAGAGCTGGACCATAAAGAAGGCTGATCGCCGAAGAATTGATGCTTTTGAATTATGGTGCTGGAGGAGACTCTTGAGAGTCCCATGGACTGCAAGAAGAACAAACCTATCCATGCTTAAGGAAATCAGCCCTGAGTGCTCACTGGAAGGACAGATCGTGAAGCTGAGGCTCCAATACTTTGGCCACCTCATGAGAAGAGAAGACTCCCTGGAAAAGACCCTGATGTTGGGAAAGATGGAGGGCACAAGGAGACGGGGACGACAGAGGGTGAGATGGTTGGATGGTGTTCTCGAAGCTACTAACATGAATTTGACCAAACTGCGGGAGGCAGTGGAGGACAGGAGTGCCTGGTGTGCTCTGGTGCATGGGGTCACGAAGAGTCGGACACGACTAAACGACTAAACAACAACAAAGGAACAGGCAGATCCACCGATTTCAGCTTCTTCGTCATGACACTAGAATTTGTGGGCATCAAATGAAGCTGGTTGCTGAGAGATTCAAGACGGATAAATGAAAGTACTCATTCATGCAGTGCATAGGTACAGCCATGGAACTTCCTCCCACAGGAAGCAGTGATGGCCTCCAACTTGAATGACTTTAAAAGAGGACTATGCAGAGAGAAGCAACGCCATGGTGTATCTGCAACAGAACTACTGGATGCCTTCATCCGGCCAGCTACAACAAAACATGTCTCTTCCGCTTCAGTCTCTACAGCGACAGCAGGCACTGTAACCTTCCAAGAGTTTGACTTCTCTTCCAATGGCACATTCCTCCATTATCTCCCAAGACAGATGAATGCCAACAACGACAATTGCAGGGACCCTCTACAATTCTATGGTTCTATGGTTTTCTGAAATAGCCTTTGCCACAGGCAACCTACTGCTTGGAGGGAAGAAGAAGCCTTTCACAGCATCCCAGGTCAACCAACAGCTCTTCAAATTGTCCAATTCTTTAGCTTACTCAGAAAATTATCACATCCAGGCAGCTTCTCTTATCAAAGGGAAAGTATGAGTTTCTGCTATAAGGACAACTCCACAATTAGACTGCACCATCTGAACATAACAAGCCCGTCTGTTCCCCTTTCCTGCTTTGATTGCCTATATGTGTTTTGAGGGTGGAGAACAGATTAGAAAATTAAGCTTGTGGAGAGAATGAAAATTACAGGTTGCAACTAATTAATATAACAAACATGTCAATGCTTCAGTTAATCTATTAAGTCCTTCACTGCAACTGAGGAAGCACAAATGGGTGTGTGTTTTTTGCATTACTTTTTCTGCAGAAAAAAAAACCTGAGCAAATCTTAAACACAAAACACAAGTGAGATAGCCTGGACATGTCCACTAAAGTTCTGGTGATGGAATCTCCCTCTAAATCTCATGAGTGTGCTGTGTGCATTCATCATTAGAAATGTAAAGTCTTCTTGTCCCAAGACCCAGCTCTTTTTATGTGGCTGCCCCCATTGTCCTTGACATTCTCCATATCAGGAGGATGAATAAACCACTAAGCAGTTTACAAGAAAAAAATGATCAATAAAATGTTAAAAACAAGCTATTAAAAACATTTGAAAGATCATTTAAAATCTGGTTAGGTTTGCTTAAACAAACAAAATTAAGCAGGCACTGAAAAGAGCACAGTGAAGACAGCTGCCTGATGTCCATAGGTTGTTTCTTACAAGTGTGGAACGAGTATTATGTAGCACTTCTAACAGTACCTGTTCCACAGATCAAAGCAGTCAAATAAGGGGTAAGGAGATCTAATACCACCGTTCCTTCCTTAGAGCAGTTGTACCACTGTGAGCATCACCTGCTCAAAAAATGTGTGTTGGACTCATAGGGTCACTTGGACTATCTCTAGAATTGCCACCCTGCAGCCTTGCTCTTCACCAAACATGTTGATATATGCACACAGAAGAATCCTGATTGGCTAGAATTTCTCCTTATGTGGAGGAGTGCTATGCAACACATAGATCCATACAAGGACCATGTGCATCTAACATGGAGCCTGTAGAGGCTGTGGCCAGTGCATGGTGGCTGCATGGATTGAACGGTTGACAGATATGATCTCACTCCCAACAGGTGAGGAGTATTTATACATTCCTAGGGATTTTGAAATATTTCCCTGAGCAGCAATGCTCACAGAAGGTAAAGTATCTGTGGTATTGAATCGTCAATATTCTTGCATGCTGCTTGTTTCCATATGCATTACATTTCAGTAAATCAATCTGAAATACATTTATCTGTGTATTTAAATAAATGGAACCATAAAAACCATTACTATGAGACTTGGACAAACAAACAAACAAACCAGCAAACCTTCAAATGACTGGGGTTTTAAGATGGGGCAGAGAGGAGAGGAAAAGAAGAGGAATGTACAGGGAGCTGTGCAAGTGTCAGAAGTTTGTCAGTTTCATTCTTCTTCAAAGTGAAGGATGAAAAGGGTCACTTAAATCACATTTCTGCCTCCTGAACTTTTCTAAAATAAAAACAAATGAAGGCAATATGCAGCAAACTGCAGTGGTCAGCCAAGATACATAACATCTTCCCAGAATGACGAATGATAGCCGTTGAAAAGGATAGTTTGATAAAAGGACAAATATGTTAACCCTGTCTCTGTTTGCCAGTTACCATTTACCCATGTGTTTTTCCAGACCCAGTCCTGAAACAGTATCATTACAGAGCTTGGAAGAATTAAAAGGAAACTTAATCTATAATCAGTACCAACTCCTCTCCACATTATGGTCTTTATTCTTCATGCCACATAGCAGTTTTGTTCAATGGCACAGAACATTTTGATCCCCAGACTGTCTTTTGGTACAAATGCAAAATCAGCTGTGTTGGCTCATTAAAAGTTGAATATCTGTAAATATTCACTTATATGTTTTGAATTTTCAACACACTCCAAGCACACACACACACACACACACACACACACACACTTTCTTATGTTGATCTGTTTGATCTCATGTTGAAATAGTTGTGTAGCAACCTAGAACTGCCGGTACGATAAGTTTATGTTTAGTGTCAGAAAGATTAAAGCTCAAGAGAAGATGTCTTGAGATTCCTCCCCCAATGGATTTTTTTTCCCCAGATCATGAAGAACAGGGGAGCTGGGGAGGCAATGGAGTGCTGGATATATGTTAACTGGAAATAAAAATACACACAACCCATGGTCATCTTGCAACAATAAACCAAGCTCAATCCTGCCCCTGCCAAAAGTCTGAATAAATTCTAAAAAGGAAGCCTCTTCTGCAGGGGAAAAAAAAAACTTTTGGGAAACTGAAGAGTGGGTCTTGGCACAGCACACTTCTATTTAATTTGTACAATAGATCTATAAGGGACACGGGTGGCGCTGTGGTCTAAACCACTGAGCCTCTTGGGCTTGCCGCTTGCAAGGTCCATGGTTTGAATCCAAGCGATGGAGTGAGCTCCCGGTGCTCTGTCCCAGCTCCTGCCGATCTAGCAGTTGGAAAGCACACCAGTGCAAGTAGATAAATAGGTACCACTACGGTGGGAAGGTAAACGGCGATTCTGTGCACTCTGGCTTCCATCACGGTGTTCCATGTGCCAGAAATGGTTTAGTCATGCTGGTCACATGACCCAGAAAGCTGTCTGTGGACAAACACTGGCTCCCTTGGCCTGAAAGCGAGATGAGTGCCGCAACCCCATAGTCGCCTTTGACTGGACTTAACAGTCCAGGGATCCTTTACCTTTTACCTTACAATAATCTATAGTTCTTCAATGTAGAAAAAAATGTGAGCAACTATTTCTTATGACCTATTCAGAAAGTGAAGGCAGCAGGAGCTGTAGAAAACACCATCACCCATACCTATCTTTAATTGTAAAAATAATTAAAATCCTTCAGATTAACACTTACAGTGCTTCCAATTTATTTGCATGTCCTACCATCTGCCATCCACCTTCCCTTGGGAATATTTGCTTTTTTTCAGCATCCATTCATTTCTGAAACAGAGCCAGCTCTTTACCTTGCTCAGATTATTTTGTGCATAACAGGTTGCCAGAATGCCAGACAATTTGATTAATTTGGGGGAAGGGGCGGGCTGCAGCTGGCTTGCTTTCGAAAAGGCTATTGAGTATTAGAAATGTTAATATGCTTGTTAGCAACATCATTTGCTAATGAGTTACAGTAACTACATAGACATATCGAGTGAGTGTCGGAAACTATCCGGAGCTGAGAAGAGTTGCAAAATGCCTACTAAATTATGCATATTGACAATACATTACCACCATATTTAGACTCATCCAACAGTTCAGAGTGAACAGAACCCTGCCTTAAGGTTCCCATAAACACATAGAGATACTGAGTGAGCTGAAAAAGTCACATCTTGTCTAAAATGCTTATGCACTACATTCTGTAACGTACAGTGGACATAAGCAATCCAGTCTATAGAAACCATTATCAACATATATACCATATTCTTTGCTCTATAAGAAGCACCAGACCATAAGACGCACCTAGTTTTTGGAGGAGGAAAACAAGAAAACAAATATTCTGAATCTCAGAAGCCAGAACAGCAAGAAGGACTGCTGCGCAGCGAAAGCAGCGATCCCACTTCCTGTTCTGGCTTCTGGGATAGCTGTGTAGCCTGCGTTCGCTCCATAAGACGCACACACATTTCCTCTTACTTTTTAGGAGGGAAAAAGTGAGTCTTATAGAGCAAAAAATACGGTAAGTTGAACATTTCATCTACCTGCTTTCAGCAAAAGGCTCTTAACCTATTATTATTATTATTATTATTATTATTATTATTATTATTTCTACTACTACAGTATTATTATTATTATTCCCAACCTTCACCCTAAGGTCCCAGGGCAGGTAACAACATTAAAACATTAAAACACAACATTCCAACACAGCATTAAAAACAGTTTAAAATAACTAACTATTGCAGAAATAAGGGGGATCCTAAAAATATACACCTGCTCTCCTTACCAGAACAATTTTATATACTGCCTTATTTTTTAATAACCAAAAAACCCAGTAAAACAGCAATATAAAATTATATGCAAGCATATAAAATAAAATAAAACAGAAATTCAAAATATTCAAATGTGTAAAACAACATCCAATTTTATAGTTCAGGGAAAACCTGGGCAAAAAGATGTCTGAAGGAACTGATAGTTGCTGCTCTGCATGTGGCAGAAGCAAGGGCATTCCACAGTACATAGACAATGGTAGAAAATGCCCATTTTTGCATGCCCGTCATGTGATATTCTGTAGCACAGTGGGTAGAGTCTCCCCAGATGATATGTTATCTGCCCATGTATAGACCTGTAAGATCACTAAGCTAGGTCTGTGCATTTTTACATGGGGAAGAATGCACAATTAAGTGTTTTCAGATGGTGAATGATGCACAACTAAGCTTGGTCTGACTGTTTCTAAATGATACTGGATTTAAATAGATTTAAACATGCTTAAATTTGTTGGGCTGTGGTTCATATTCTACTATTAAATGGAGCTTCTTGAAACCCCCTTTGATGAGGAAGACTTTTTTTAAAAATATATATTATTGAGCGTGCAGGTCATGTTCTCTTGTTTTCTATGACCTTTCTGGAGTGAGTAGCTTACAAGCATCAACATTTTTCATTTCTTTAATGACCTAAACAGAAATGTCAATGAAGTTTCCTGGAATGTTCATCTTCTCAACTAAAAATAGCCATTGCGTTTCACTGAAAACGTCACTGCACAAAGAGAAAGAAGGGGAGGGAAAGGTGACTAAAATGGTAAATGCAATTATGACGATTTCCCAGAATATTGAAGATGATGAAAAACAAGCAATATTCCACTCCATAAAAAAATGTTTATACACAAAATTTTGATGAGAAAAAAAAGTCTAGTGTGGAATTTGCAGAGAGAGAGAGAGAGAGAGAGAGAGAGAGAGAGAGAGAGAGAGATGACCACATGGACATAAGAAGGTAAGACTGGGAATATCTCCTGTTTGAAACCCTGGAAAGTCTCTGCCAGTCAAATAGACAATACTGAGCTAAATGGTCCAATAACCTGACTCAGTATAAGGCAGCTTCTTGCTTATCTAGGAACATGTTATGGTACTCACAGATTTAGACAATTGAAAATCATAGTAGCCTAGACACTGAAGATCAAATACAATAGGTTAGATTCAAATTATGTGAGAAATTGACTGATGCAATGTCACTTCGTACCCTCTTCTCTGCACTGCAGACCCTTAGAATGCTGTTAATATTTGTTGGAAGAGTTGGGAAACCTGTTTGGACAAGGTAACTCACTCAATTCCTGCCAGTTCCCCTCTCCTACACCAACCAGATGTGGCACACACATCCTACACCATGCAGGATGGCCCTCTAGCCTTGTGAAATAGTTTTTGTGAGTCACAGGAGACTGCAGTGGAAAGGAAAAGTAAGAATATCCTATTGTGTGAGCTGCTATTTACTTCGGTCCAACAGTGTCCTTCAGCTAGAAGATGGCCTCTTCTGTTTGCGAACAGCTATTTTTGATGAGCATTGCATGAGAAAAGTGATCACAATCCTGAAGTAGTTCTTCCAGTTGCACAACTTCTCAAGCAAGACCTTTCTACAAGCTCTTTTCAATACTTTGAATCTAGAATCTTTATGACAGAGGAGGGGTGGGGAAACATTTTCAACTCGAGGGCCTTGTTCCTTTCTGGTCAACCTTCCAGGGCTACATGCCACTGGTGGGTGGGGCCAGAGGCAAAAGTGGCCACATTTAGAGACCAAATCAGAGTAATGAATGTGAATCATTGTAACCATATTCAAGTTTCCTTGCCTTTAAGCACCCCCTCTTTGTTCTCCATCCAGGCAAACAAGAAGCATCAATCTATCTGAGACCCTGGAGAGCCTTGGTCAGTCAGTGGAGACAAAACAATAGGACCAATGGTCTGAGTCGGTATAAGGCAGCTTTCTATGTTTCTGTTTTCTATGTTCACATGGGCAATGTTTTTAGTAATTTCTTACAGGTATCGCTTGCATGAAAGAAGCCAATTCTGTCAGCCAATATGCCACTTGATCAATACATTTTCTCTGCATGAACACACACAGAATGAAGACTATATCAGAGAGGAAGAAATATTTGATCTGTGTAGCAAGCTAACAGCAAGAACAAGGAGCGACGGAAAGTGGCCTCCGGGTGAAAACCAACTTGTCTGCTCCAGCTTCTAGGCTTCATTGCCTAGATCCTCACGACTTCTAATGATATCATTCCTTTATACATCTCATAAGGTTCATCCAACTCTGTGCTTTGAAAAGCACACTTTCCACAAGGAAAAAATGCCCTCTGTCATTGCTTTGATATACAGTTCATGGAAAGCAAAGCATGTCGGCATGATTGAGGGCACTCGCTGATGATTAGCGGAGGAACTATGCTGAGGTCTGTTACTTCCAAGCTTAACATGGTATTTCAGATATTTCACTTATGTTGCCTTGAGAAAGCTACTGGCAAAGCTTGTCCAAGTTGTTCCACAAAGAAGTAAAGTGATCCAGTGTCTGATTCATTGTATGCAACTGAAAATATATATATATGAAGCAATTATGCCGGTTTGATTAACAAGCAAGACTCTACAGGGAGACAACTATAATCATGGCTAACAGAGCCACAGTTTACTGTGTTCAGCATTCAGATTATTCCACAATCCTACCAAGGTGGAAAATAGGGATCAAACTTTCTGAAAATCTCAATGTTGAGCTTGTTAACAAAGATTCTTGCTAATTCTCGTCTCCCTCCTTGATCGTGACTTTTTCCTTCTTCTTCCAGGATCTTCTAAAAGTAAAATGACTCCTGAATATTTTGTGCACTATTGTATACCATGGTCAAGAAGGTGGTTTCTGCATGGGCTGTACAGGGTAGTGAGGGGCAGATGAGGCTCATGAACCTGGGAAGGCAGCCAATCTAGGAGAAGGAAAACTCTAATCCTAAATGTCCACTGCCTTGTGTGATATCTTCGGGAAACGAAAAGGCTAAGGAGCAAACCCTACACAGATATGAAGTGGAGTCCCTAAGATGACTGGCTGGCCCATTTGGATAAGAAAATAGGCTTCCAAGTGGAAAAGTCAAAATTAGAAACAGAATTGTTAGAACCCAAAACTAAAAATTTGTCAAGAATGTATAACTTGCTGTTGAAATGGAATACTCAGGATGAAACGGTGAAATCTGCTATGATTAAATGGGCACAAGATGTTGGACATAATATTATGTTCGCTGACTGGGAACAGTTATGGACCACAGGTATGAAGTTCATGGCATGTAATGCCTTAAGAGAGAATATTATGAAAATGATATACAGGTGGTACATGACCCCAGTCAAGCTTGCAAAAATTTATCATTTGCCCGATAATAAATGTTGGAAATGTAAAGAAACTGAAGGTACATTCTTTCACCTTTGGTGGACGTGCCCAAAGATTAAGGCTTTCTGGGAAATGATATATAATGAACTGAAAAAGGTATTTAAATATACCTTTCTGAAGAAACCAGAGGCCTTTCTCTTGGGCATTGTCGGCCAACTGGTGCTAAAGAAGGACAGAACTTTTTTCATGTATGCTACAACAGCAGCAAGAATACTTATTGCAAAGTATTGGAAGACACAAGATCTACCCACCTTGGAAGAATGGCAGATGAAGGTGATTGACTACATGGAATTGGCGGAAATGACCGGCAGAATCCGAGACCAGGGAGAAGAATCGGTGAAAGAAGACTGGAAAAAAATTAAGGACTATTTACAGAAATATTGCAAAATTAAGGAACTTTAGAAGGATGTTGGATAGAAACTAAGAGGTTTTTAGCTGTAATGCTTTAAGAGACATGGAAAAAAAAAAGGTTAACAATTGGGTAAAAGATTAATGGTAAGGATTTGCTGAACCAACAAATGGAACTGGAATACAAAGAAGGGAGGTATGAGGAGGTCCGGGGAAATAAGAGTAAGGAAGATAGGTTATGGAACATTATTGTGTTTTTAACTGTTTTATTTTGTATGTTTTTTTTCTTATTTTCTACTTTTTTGCTGTACTTTATACTTTTTTTCTTTGTTTTGTGTATTTTTGTGAAACTTTAATAAATATCATTATTAAAAAAAAAAATAAGATGACTGGCTGGCCCCTTGTATGCCTCTTTGCAGCAGCGGAGCATGTCTCCATGCTGGGTGGGGTGGGGTGCCCACGCCCATGCAGGGGGTGGGGAAAGCTGTGGAGGGCAAATGGAACCCACCACACCCACCCAGCGCTGCTGCTGTTGGAGCAACAACAGCCCCAAGTGGCATGGTTGTTGCACCTTTCTTGCACCACACACCTCAGATCTGAGCCTTGCAAAGCTGCTTGGGGAGGGCAGTGTGGGGATGCAGCAACTGTGCATCTGAGCCACTCCTGGGTACCGGCAGGGAAGTTTCAGCAATGAGGGAGGCGGGTGGGCATCCTCCTAGCAATGGGCCACTGGTGAGCTGACTGATCCCATCTGAGGGGCCCCTGTGTCAATGGAGGGTAAGCAAACAGGTGGGTCTCTCCCCGACGTGGATTCTGCAGCAGGGCTGGTGGTGCGCTGCGGACTCTAGATAATGCTCTGATTCGGATCCGGCTGCTGATCTGCCCTCGTTGCCTTTGGCAGAGCCCAGCTGGCCAGGGCAGCAGCAGCTGCTGCCCCTTGGCAGAGCGTGAGGGAAGGCGCCTGGGCTGGAGCTGAGAGGCTCACTCCTCAGCAGGCTCCCACTATGAGGAACCTGGAGAAGGCTGGCGGCGAGGAGCGCTGGGGGCACCTGTGCCTCAAGCAGCTCAGCGGCATCCAGAAGCTTCAGTGGAAGTCGAACCAAGAGCCTGTCAAGCAGCGCCTCAGTGGCTGCCAAAGCTCCCATGCGGCCTTGGCACCCAGCAAGGTGGGTGCTACTGATGGGCCCCTGAAGGCAGTGGCAAGGCAATGAATGGCCTATCATGTTCCCACACCAGCAAACTCCAGCAGCCTTGCAAGGCTGGGATCCAGGGAGGGGGGTGACGGGGCAAGAAAGATGCAACAACCACATGCTGCCTGTGGTGCCCCACCCTCAAAGGCACCAGGATCAGAAAAATTCCAGGATCCAAGAGTGGCAGTTTTTTTAAGGAATGCTCGCCCCACTAGTAAATGCATTTACTGTCTATTTTTAAATTCCATGTACAAGTTCTACTTGTCCACCCAGCTGACGCAGCACTTGAGTGTGAAACAGGCGTCCCAAAGCTATCACCCCCAACACAGCCCGGCCTGCCCTCGTGCTCCTTCCATGAGTGTTGCTTCCTGCAAAGCTAGGAGAGGAGTGCGGGGCTGCGCCACAGGGGAGGCACTTGCCTGAGGTCGCCTGTTTTGCGCCCTCTCAGAAATCTGCACCCGGATCCACAGCCGCCCTGTGGCTTGACTAGGGCTGAAATGTTTAACTGATTCCTCAGATAAATCATTTAAAGCTACTTTTAACTTCAGTCAAACATTTCAGTGCTAGTCAAGTGTAGATGGCTGAAATTCTGTACACACTTACAAATGAAGAAAGCAGATCTGGATCATGCCTTTCTTCAGGGGAGAAAAATACTTTTATTTGTTAGAAAAGACATCCCCCCCCCCAACACTTATGAATCCAGGAGGCAAGCATAAATCCATACATTAGTAGCAAGAGAACATATAATTACTCCTGCCAAAAATATGTGCTTGGAATGCAAGGATTCAAAATCACTTTTATTTCAAATTACTTTTTTAAACAGTATGATTTGCTGAATGTATTATTATGGTCTCTTCAGATGAAAGAAAAAACAGATTAATAGCAAAGAGCATATTGATTGAAATGTAATTTCTATTACCACTGCTAAAAGGTGTTTTTGCATGCAAGTTGGAGTTTCAGTAAACAAAGCTTTTGTGCATGTTGCTATAACATATTGTTGCACATTTCTATGCAATGTTTTTGCCCATTTATACAAAATGGTAAATAATAGTTCACAATGTTCAAGTGCAGCATTTGCTGCCTTTTAATTTATGGTTACCAGACATCCCCGTTTCCCGGGGACAGTCCCCAGATTTACAAATTTGTCCCTGGACAAAATCCATCCCCAGAAAGTCCCTGGATTTCATTTAATGTCCCCGGATTTATATTTTAAGTGTTGTAGATTTATTAGTAGGGAATGAATGTTGCGTTTCATTCATTCAACGGCACAAGACACATCATATGGGGACTTCTGGCAAGGCAAAATGGCGGATGCCACGGCAGTGAGCAGCTCCTGCATGGGTGAGAACATGGGACGCAAAAACTAGGATATCCTAGGTCAATTTCTTGTGCACCATACTAAGGACATTTCAGTTGCCCCAGAGTCAACTACATCATGGTACACACATAATGATTCATCATGGTTTAGAAATATAGGTTCCCATTCCCAACTGTAATATAGTGTTGCTTATACAATACATAGTTTTAAAGAAAGAATTTGAAATAGTGGTGCCAAATGACCATACAATTCAAGAGATACAGTCCGTGAGACTTCTAAGCAAAACTATGAAACTTTTTTCTTGTATTTCATGGGATTTTGGCCCCACTGTTTTTTCTCTTTGTGTTTCTGACAACCAAGGATAACACTTCAAGCATCTGATGAAATAGGCTCTAGTTCATGCCACAATAAATTTGTTAGTCTTTAAGGCACCCGAAGACTCTTTGTTATTTTTGCTGCAACCGACTAACACAACTACCCTTTAAAAGTTGCAGGGAACAAATAATGATAAGCAACAAACAATGTGCACAGGGCTCTACAGCACATTTTCTAGCTTGCTTGGGAATATACAAATAGCCACTCTTCAAAGGACATTAAAATGACTGAATATGGCAACAAGAATTCTATTGGCTCAGAAATGGAAACAAGAGGAAATACCGATGATTCAAGAATGGAGAATGAAATTGACTGACTATGCGGAACTGGACAAACTGACCGGGAAAATAAGATATGCCCGAAACCAAAAGTTCATCGAGGATTGGGGAAAATTTGCATATTATCTGAAAAATATATGTGAGGTGCAAGCAACGCTAGTGGGGTTTCAAGAAGCACTGTAAAATATTAAGAGGTATTGCTGAAAGTAAATAGAAAAATATGGGAAGACAAATGGCAATGCAAATAAAGGAATGCGTACTGAAGGGTAAAAATGGATGATTACCAGAGAAGTTGAAGGAAGTCTAAAATTTGTATTTTGTTAAAATTAGGTAAAATTTGGATAAAATTGTATGATTATATTGAAAACTAATAAAAATTTATTAAAAAAAAAAAAGAATTAGGCATTCATTCAAAATCCAAACATGGTAAGGGAGACACCAAAATTGTAGTATTCATTCATCCCAGAGCAGAAGATCTGAGAACTCTCAGTATGAATCAGGTTTTGGTTCTCAGCAAACCCATCCAACTTTTTGGCAAACAGGATCTTCAATGTTAAACATGCTTTTGCAACGTCAGGGCAGCATCACTTGGGATGTTGCTACAGTAGAAGCTAAAGCAAAAAGCCTCTTGTCCTTCTCTTGTGTATTAGTGCAATACCTCTGTGCACATCATTAATATTACTTAGTACGTTCTCAGTGTTAAAAGAGATGTACACTTTGATTAAACCTGTCTTTGGCTCTGTAGTTTAATATGTGGCATCCCTGCAGCATAAAGGTCACCATGATGCTATTTCTGGGGAGAAGAACTGATCAGACACCAGGTCACTCCACTGATTATCTGGGGCCTTTATAATTTTCTTTGCTAAGCTTTATTAATTATCATCAATCTTGGTCTGCAATGCCCTTTAAAAAGTAAAAGGCTTGAGTTTTCCTAGATGTATGGATGTCTACTGAGAAACAGTTCTGTGATAGAGACTAATGCTTCGAGGTTAGGAGATTTTTTTTAAACAAAAACCAAAACCACAAAATCCTAAGGTGCCAAAGGCAGACATCACACTGAAACATGTGAGAATCCTAGATCTTTGCCACACGCCAATGAATAAGATACTGACAACTGTTTGGGAGGTATAAAACCACAGATTTACTAATAAGTAAGCATGAATCTGCAAGGAGCATGAATTAAAACTAATTATCCCCCTGTGAAGTTGACTAACTCTAGGTGCCCCAGACTTTACTTTCTCAGATGGACAACACCACCGGTGTGCTGGTCCCGGGGGGTTACTGTGCGGCATGGTCCGAGTCGAGTCCGAGGTCGAGGGCGTGGTATGGGGGCTGTCCGTCAAGGCTGAAGCGGGGTCCAAGGCAAGGAGTCGGGTGAGGTCAGGAACTCTGGCAGAAGAGCAGGACAGGGTGCCGGCAGGAACAGGTTATCAACAATGTTGCTTCCGCAACCTGGGACTGGGCTGGCTGGCTTTTATCTCCTCTGAGGCATAGGGCAGCCCCGGCCCACAGGTGACTCGCCTCTCCTGGCCTGGAGGCGAGCACCCCTCCTGCGAGAACTTAGTTCTCTCCGCCTCTCTGCCCTGAGCCTCTGCAGCTCAGGAGAGGCTGGAGGGTTACTGGACCCAGAGGCAACCTCACCTTCCCCTGACGGAGCTGAGAGTGGAGCACCTGCAAGCAATGGGTCCTTGATCATCTCCAGAGCCAGAGCAGATTCAGCTGGTTTCTGCTCCTGAGGATCTGGCAGAAGTGAGGGCCCTTCAGGTTCAAGACCCAGCCCCGGCTCAACCAGTCCTGGAGGCGGGGACTCCTGTGCAGGTTGGGATTCCTCAGGTTCAGCCTCTGAATCCGATTCCCAGGCCATCACATCCGGGCTCCAGTCCACAGATTCATAAAGTGGCTGATGTGCAGCCTTTATTGTTAGCCAGCTTTAAAAGCAAGCAGATGGAATCCTTGGCTGTTCCCCACTGGACAGTGTTCACAGGGAAGAAGCATCTGAGATTCAAGTGAGGTTACTCTCCTTAATCACACTAAGCCAGGCAGCATTAAGATTCAGTGTTGCAAGGCAGCTCTTCACCCAGATGATGCCTTCAAGTGCTCATCAAAAGTAGCTCTAGACCCTACTCTGTTTGACCCAACCTGGCAGCTGTGACAAAAAGAGAGACCACAGAAAGCCTAGGCAGCAAGGAATACTACATCCTAGTCAATCATATAGTGTGAAGTAGGTGAAAAAGGAGAACAGGGACAACCAATCTCAAAACCAACAAAAACTTACCCCTTGGCTCCCCAAAAGGCAGGGAGCAATGAAGCCCACTGTGCAAAGGGAAGGGTGGCAGGGGGGCTGTGCCAGGGATTAAGAGAGCAGGGAACACTTGACACTACCCATCACTGGCTGTCCTATGATACTGACACAGGCCAAGTAAAGACACCCAGAAGTCTCTCCTACTACCCAAAGCAGATGGCACATTCAATGCTCAGTGGAGTGACATTCTCAGTTTATATTTCCCATAGGGGAAAACCCCCAGAGAGAAAACAAAGTAATACAAGCATCCAGACATTCTGCCTCCATAATTTCTCTGGTAGCCTGCATTTCATTTCATTTTCATTTTCATTTTCTTTATATATTTATAGACCACATTTCTAGACAAAGTCCTCTCAAAGAAGCAAGCTACACTATATGCATAAAATTACAATGTTAGATTATATTAAAAACCAATATTTCAAGAAGTACAAAACAGTTTAGCTGGTATACTCGGAGATTTGAGAAATAATAAACACCCTTCTTATGGAAGTACAAAAGTCTTTCTTTGGAATTGTCAGTTATTTATCTTCTCTGAAGGTGGACATTTTAATTATGTACTAAAGGAGATTTGTGGCTTTCTGTTGTTAAGTGCTCTCTCAAAGCACTGCAGTGACCTAGCCCAGCACAAAACACCTATCTTACGAAGCTACAGAATAAAGCACAATGGAAATATATGGGTGGAGATGTACAAAAGTCTATGGAAAATCTTCCCAACACCTTTTCAGAAGCCTCCGGAATTCCAAAACATCTCTTTACTCTCCACTGATTTCGAAAAGCAATTTGGAGATTTGACACCATAAGATGCTAGGCATAGAAGAAAAAGATTACACTTCTCATTTACCAGTGAATGGCTTTTGGAACTCATGAGTTTGAAGAGCATCTTGTGACTTCTAGGAAGCACTTTCGCAAATCACAGTTGGGGGAAAATGAGCATGTGATCCTAGCCTTGCTATATATGGCTTGGTCTCATGTTAATTTGACAGCTGACATCAACTAGGAATGCACAGTAGGGAATCTTTCTGATGAAAACCAAAAATGCATTTGCTAGCCAACATTGACAGCAGAAGTTCCACTATAAAGCAATTAAGCAGTACACTCACACAATATTCAGCATATCCAGTCAAATGACATCTTCTTTGGCCTCCATATCTTTAAGCCACCATGATCTTTTGTATGAGAGAAATTCATTTCTGAAGAGAAGAAGAAAAACCAAAAGTTAAATAGACTTAAATTTTCTTATAAAAGATCTTTGCATGCTTCACTCATTTCTGTGGGGCCTGAATGTTCATCAGATGGCACCCCAAGAACTAAAAAGCAAGCAAGCAAACAAACAAACAAAAACAGAATTCTTAAGATACCAAAGTTACAAAAAATGAGTGGGCTTCAACTGGTGCCCTAATATTCATGGATGGGCTTTTGATCCCATGGATGTGTCCACAAATGGGAAAAGAGAAGAGGGAACTTTTGCCAAATACTCTCACCACTGCACTCCCAGTGGCCCCACCCAGCATGAGCACCTGAGAGCTGGGGAACTTTCCAGAAGTGGGTGAAAGATGGCATGGGGGTTGCAGAGGGAAATGGGCAAAAATTGCCTTCCCTCTTAGGGCACAGACCAAAACCCTTCTGTTAACTCAAGTCATACTGTGAATGACTAAGTGCTTTCATAAAGAAAATCAAGGAAATGGTCTAGTGTCATCAGTGAAAAACGTCAGGTTATTTAATACTTTTTTTAAAAAAAAGACCAGTACTAAAATCTGATCACTTCCCTGAGAAAGTGGGATATATTAATATATTTTAATTGCTTCAGTGATTCAAAGCTCATCAAGAATACTAATAAGAATAACTATGAACAGAAAGATAGTATGATAGGTAATTTAATAAAGTCCCTCTTTTTGCACAAAGACTTGAGTACTTGAAAAGATACTGGTGTCAACATGTATATCTTCATGAAGTGAGAGGAGCTGATATACAGCATTGCTATTTTCCTGCTTTTCATGGAGCAATGCATATGACATTCTATATCTGTGTATTTGTGAAGGCATAATCTCCTGCATTTTTGCAGGCAGCAAGAATAATGAGTTGGATTCATACTTTGTCACTTTTAGACTCCCTGCTGAAATAAGTGAGGCCCCACCTGTACTGGCATTCTGATAGCATTCCCTTGATCTTTTGGCCTACGTGTTCTGTTTTAATTCTTGTGTTATTTTAACTGGCTTGTTTATCACATGTTTTATTTACAGATGTTTATAAATGTTTTAGTATTTTGTTTTATTTTTAAGTATGTTGTTCATATTTTAATGTTTACATATTTTTGCATTAAGTAGTATGTGCATATGATAATAATAGTAATAATGACCCCACTGAACTCACTTCACACTTAGTAAATTAGTAGGTTGTGTCTACTCTAAGCAGATAAAGTATGGAGCTTTAGTCTCACCAATGAAATCAATGGGACAAGTTAGTAACTACCTCGGTTTTCAAACGTAATCCATTCCGGAAGACCATTCGACTTCCGAAACATTAGAAAACCGATAAGCAAAGGGTGGCCTGCCAATTCAATAGAGAAAATTGTGGAAAACAACAGATACATGCAGTGGAACCCGTTCAACGTCCAAGGCATGTTCGAAAATGGAAGCATTTACTTCCAGGTTTTTGGCACTTGAAAACCAAAACATTTGGCAATGGAGACGTCCAAAAACTGAGGTACCACTGTAATTTCAATGGGAATAAGGATGTTGAGAGTTGTTGGGAGACCAACATTTTTCTCACAGAGCTACAATTCTCAGCACTGTTTCACTATCAATCCCTCTTCACAAGGAACTTTGAGTTGGGCTGAATGTATGGTATGAATGTGGCCACAATGAGAACCCAGCCAGTCTCTCCTCATCCTAACTTGACAGAAGGAACACCTAAAGGTAAAGGTAAAGGGACCCCTGACCATTAGGTCCAGTCGTGACCGACTCTGGGGTTGCGGCGCTCATCTCACTCTATGGGCCGAGGGAGCTGGCGTTTGTCCGCAGACAGTTTCCGGGTCATGTGGCCAGCATGACTAAGCCGCTTCTGGCGAACCAGAGCAGCGCACGGAAACACCGTTTACCTTCCCGCCGGAGTGGTTCCTATTTATCTACTTGCACTTTGACGTGCTTTCGAACTGCTAGGTTGGCAGGAGCTGGGACCGAGCAACGGGAGCTCACCCCGTCACAGGGATTCGAACCGCCGACCTTCTGATCGGCAAGTCCTAGGCTCTGTGGTTTAACCCACAGTGCCACCTGCATCCCTAGGAAGGAACACCTAGTTGCATGTAATGTGGAGCAGCCATTGTGCAAAGTGACAGATATACTGATGACTGAGGGGCTGGTAATGGCTCAGAGAGCCAATAGTGAGGAAGGCACCCTTCATAGAAATCAGTATTTCAGGAACCCAGAAACCATAACTGGAGCTTTGTCCTGTGAGGCTAGGAAGCTTGTAAAAGAAAAGGAGACTGGCCAAATGGGACCCAGGCTTTAATGAGAAGCTGAAATGGAATAATCTTGGGCAAAAGAGCAGCCAAACCTATTCTGGGCAAGGTCTGTTGGTCAGTTGAAATTCCCATTGTCCCCTGCCCATCCCTGCTTCATCTACATTAAGAATGTCATCCAAGCTTGAAGTACAGCCATTTTTAGATAGATGAAGTTTAACTTCATCTATCAACCTTGCTCTATGGTCTAAGCAGTGAAGCAAAGAACACTTTTTCAAATTAAACATTAAGCAGTTATTTATGGAGTCGGAACACAAGTGCTAATGTTGACATTTGGTCAGAACACAATGGCAAAGCCCTCTGCTGTTTCATGAAGAACATAATGACTAATGAGGTTTGTAACTACCACAATTAGTCTGGTTTTACATCTCATCCGGAAGACTAAGCTACACTGTGGCTCCCAAGCACATTTTCTAAAGGATGTGGTTAAGCGTTGCCTCAGACGTGAAAAATGAAGCCTAGTGACCACCTTGTTTTGAGTTGTAGGAATCAGTTGGCCCATAACCTGAGACTTGGGCCCATCCTCTGTTGTTGGTACTACTCTACATTTCAGTCAGTGTGATCAGAAAAGCATGCACAGCTCCAGCAGTGTCTTCAGCAGAACACCAGAGTTTTCCTGCTTTCCAATAGTCAGCTTTCTCCAGAGTTCCTGGTTAAAAAAACTCCTTACCCATTCAGTTCAGTTTAGAATCTAAAGTGTTTATTGTCACGTGACACAAGACAAGCACAAGCACAGTAGCTACATAAACTTTAAGAGATGCCGGTACACCATGATCTACTCTACTATAATACAGTTATTCTGGTCTTAGAAGTAAACCTTGTGAAAATACAAACAGACAGAGATTCACTAGCACTTTAGCATACTAGCTCACCATGCTAAACTGAACCATATAACATTGAACCTTCAGCTTTTCCACATCAATTCAATCCAAATGCCTTCCAAATAAGTTGGAAGTCTGGACAACATTTTGTATCCTCTACAATATCCTCCACCTAACATTGGGGGCTAAAAATGCCACACACACTATGTCATTCATCTATCAGCAAAATACTGAGCATTCTCCTTCTTCAGTATCTATTTTTCTTCAGTATTTTAAAAAGCACAAATTCCTGCGTGAGGGAGAGTCTCAGTATGCACACTTGAAAACAAACCAGCTCATTTACGGACAATTCCTGGGCCTGGATCAGCCAAGAGTCTCCTAAATTTAACAGGAATGTCTCATGGGAAGTACTCAGCAGAGATCTTAAATCAATTTTGTCAAGTTACCTAATTTGTCAAGAGGAAAAAAGACAGTTCTCCAGAGATAAGTGATTGAAATACATCAGAACAGCAGAATCAGGTGCATCTTGGGAAATATACTTTGTGGGCTTTGATTTGAGCTGTCACTGAAAACATGATTCTGCAATTCTTTTTTTGGCAAATGGGGAACTTGTAAAAGCTTTGCTTAGACTAACAAGGCTGCATTTCTTTCTTTTTCTTTTTTGTTCTCAGACACAAGCCAAAGATCACAAATCAAGTGAAAAGAAGAGAAATTAAATAATCAAAACTGGGGACTGGGTTCAAATATTAGAAGCTGCATTTGCCTTGGTAATGCTTTTTGAATAAAGCCTTTAAGTAACACCTTTAGCAACTGAAACTAAATTCTATTTGTGTCTGTCTGTTTAGCTATCTAATAGTGGACTTGAACCAATAGACCCAATTTAGTCATGTGAAGACAACATGATAAAGCTCCAGTATTTGCCCATCTTGAGCTTCCTGCAGCAAATGAGAGAGGTAGGTAGATATAAAAAATTAGATTTCCAAGTGATGAATATCCTTTGCTGTCTACTATGCTGAGATAATTAAAGCTTTACTATGCCCTTTTTATTTGAGTTCATAGCAAGCCATATTACCAGCTTATTGTCTCATTGTACATAACAGCCCATAACATAGCAGAAAGTAAAATATTGAATACAGATGGGCACAGCAATCCTAGCTGGAGAATAGCAGTGCAGCAGTGCTCCTGTCATATCTGAATCCCCCTACTGGCTCCAGCTGCTAGGAGACAGCTTTCTTGTTTACAATTTTCCTCTGCCCTGAATTAATAATAATAATAATAATAATAATAATATAAAAATATTACTTGTAATATTTCTCCCAGCCAATCTAGGCGGCTTCCAGCATAACAAATGCACAGCAAACTGTCAAACATTAAAAACCTCCCGATACAGGGCGGCCTTCAGATGTCTTCAGAAAGTTGTGTAGTTGTTTATCTGTTTGTTTCTCTGGTTTCTCTTCAGATCGTATAAATCTTTCGCCTTTTTTTTTATCTGTTTGACATCTGATGGGAGTGTGTTCCACAGGGCAGGTGCCACAACCAAGAAGGTCCTCTGCCTAGTTTCCTGTAACTTCACTTCTCACAGTGAGGGAACTGTCAAAAGGCCCTCGGAAATTCTGTGGCTTTACTCTGGTTACTACCAGTGGGAGACCTGCCAATGGTAACTTCCTGCCCAGATGGGTAGCGGTTGAGCTACAGTAAGGTTACCAGATTTTTTTTTCAATGAATCTGGGGACAGTTTTCAACTTCAATGGATTTTGTATGGGGACTGATGTGTAAATCCGGGGACTCTCCCCAGGCAACAGGGACATCTGGTAACCTTAGGCTATACTGGAGACCCCCACCCTTTCCACCCATCACAGCACACCAGCAGTACTTTTCTCTGCCAACAGACAGGGGACTAGATTCAGATAGGTAGCCGTGTTGGTCTGTCACAGTAGAAATATATATTAAAAAAATTTTAAAAATTGTCCAGTAGCACCTTCGAGACCAACTAAGTTTGTTCTTGGTATGAGCTTTCGTGTGCATGCACACTTCTTCAGAAGAAGTGCATGCACACGAAAGCTCATACCAATAACAAACTTAGTTGGTCTCGAAGGTGCTACTGGACAGGGGATTGAGCAGCATACTAACCCACGCCCAGCCATCAAGGGGGCTAGAATTCTAGCATAAGTAAGTTGTGTTTTAGTCCTGCAGAAATAATTTAACTTAGTCATTGTTTATTTCAAGGGACAAAACTATGACTCAAATCTAGCCCAGTAAATTTAATTTCCTCCTTCCAGTTAAACACCTGGTACTTGTTGAGGGATAAGGCCCAGGCTGCCTTAAGCCTGTAAGGGCAGAAAGTCCCAGGAGTTTCATACATGCCTTCAAAGTTACATTGGAATATGTAAGATAGGCTGCTCTCAGTCTCTAGCCTGTCTTAGTGGCTGGAGAAGGGAAGGACGAGCTGTATGCAAATAGCCTTCATACTTGCATAACCTCTAATGTTATGGATGTTCCCTGTGTGAATCAGATAAATGAGGCTACACCGCTTTTGATATCCTTGAGAAAATAAAGCAAATCGCCGTTTTAAAATTAAGTCACAAAAATGATTAATGGGTGCAAGCTCTGTGACAGCAATGGGTGGGTGAGGGAGCTTAGACTAGTGGAAGGAGTGATCTGAGGGGCCTCAATGTCACCCTCCATTGATTTGAGTGATGCAGCATGTCAAGGATAAAGAACGTCATGTGGGAACAGCAAGGAAGCAACAATGCATGGTATTTTACGGCATCACTTCCATTGTCAGTTACAATAAAACCTGGGGACAGACCTTGGGAGGTAAGCCATACATTGATTTGTTCTTGAAGCTTTGATGGTGTGTTGGTTGCTGTGTAATCTTTCTTAAACCCTTCAATAAAAAAGTACAGATTGTTTTCAGAAGACCCTGCCGGTGGCTTTGACATATGCATGATTGATTGTTCACACAGCCCATGTCTCCATTGTTTGTTATACAAATATTTTCAACCTTCTTTTAAACATGGGAGCAACCCAGCATGAAGCTCCAGACAGCCAGGATTTCTGTTACTAAATCCCAGCTCTAGAAAGCATCTCAGCTGAAGGACAATTTGCCTGGCTTGACACCTTAGATGCAAAAAGTGCTACTAGGAATAATGGCATGGATTTAGCTTGCTGTACTTCCAAGTATAAGGCAGGCAAAACTGCTGCCTTAGGAGTAGCACAAAGCTTAAGCAAATACTCATTTGAATCAGGCAAATTTGTTTTGATGAAATTCTCATCTCTTGCATCTTTCTTTATCTCACTGGATGTATTCAACATACCTTGTCTTAGTCAAGCAAACATACTTTTTATCTAATTTAATGTATTAAATTTTTGCATCGGTAGAAACCTTTATTTGAACTATCTGCCAGCTATAATATGAAGAAAAGTATTATAACAAATGTATTGGCTGTATTTTTACATCCATAATCACACCCCATTGTGATAAAATACTAAAAATTAAAGGGGAAAGGAAGATGTTTTAATTCATTTATTTAACAACATTTATAAACCACTTGATTGTAAACAAAACCTTGAAGCAGTTTCCAGCAAATAAAATAAAACAAACGTCAACATTATCAATTAGAAATATAAAAATATTTTTGGATATGGGAAAAGCTAAAGGGACCCCTGACCATTAGGTCTAGTTGTGGACGACTCTGGGGTTGCGGCGCTCATCTTGCTTTATTGGCCGAGGGAGCCGGCGTACAGCTTCCGGGTCACGTGGCCAGCATGACTAAGCCGCTTCTGGCAAACCAGACTAGCACACGGAAACGCTGTTTACCTTCCCGCTGGAGCGGTACCTATTTATTACTTGCACTTCATGCTTTCGAACTGCCAGGTTGGCAGCAGCAGGGACCGAGCAACGGGAGCTCACCCCGTGGCAGGGATTCGAACAGCCAACCTTCTGATTGGCAAACCCTAGGCCCACAGAGCCACCCGTGTCCCTCTTTTGGATATGGTATGAATGCTAAATATAGGATTGAAAGGTATGAATGTTATATGTAAAGCAGGACACCATGACTGAAGGAAAGAAAGGGAGCAGGATATATTGATCACTGATGTCAACAGTCCTGAATATCTAATTGGGACTACGTACTGTATAATCAAATGAAATGGCACACACAGCTCTGTAGCTGTAGGAAGTGGGAAGATCCTCTGGTGCCAGTCTTTTGTGCCTGCACAGGACAGTCCAACAAGAGATATACATATGGATGCCTGATCCATGTACACATCATTCTGACCTGGAACATGGCACGAGATTCCATAAACCATCTAAATATTTTTTTCCCTTTCTTTGTCACAAATTCATTGCGGGTGCAGTCCGAAAGGTATGGTCCGGAAGATGGAAGCAGGGTTGGAAGTCACAAAATCACAACATCACAAAAACTCTTGTGATTTAGCTGTGATTCCTGCATAGATAGGCTAATTAGCAAAGGGCTAATTTGGGCAGGGCAAAGGGCCATGGAGGCTTTCATGTGGGCAGATAAACCTCTCTGAAGCTGGATCAACCTTTCTGAGGTCAGATCTCTCTCTTCTTCAGCAAGTGAGATCAGATGCTTCCTACAGCCCCTGGGGCAGCCTTCCAGAGCCATAAGATTGCAGGGTTAGTTAGTTATTCTATTTGTATACTCCCCATACAGCTTAGTTTTCTGGGCAGTCTACAGAAACATTATATATATAAATGTTGTTCAAAATCTCGCATGGTAAAAGCATTAAAACAGCCATAAAAATCACAGCAGCAACAAACTAACGTAAGCATCTAAAGCAATAGCAGCTAAAACAATTTAAACGCAACATAAAACCAAAAAAGAATGAGAAAGGATTCCAGCTAAACTCTAACACACCATTTAGATACAGATAGGTAGCCGTGTTGGTCTGCCATAGTCAAAGCAAAAAAATTCCTTCCAGTAGCACCTTAAAGACCAACTAAGTTAGTTCTTGGTATGAGCTTTCGTGTGCAAGCACACTTCTTCAGATACACTGAAACAGAAGTTGCCAGACCCTTCTATATAGTGAGAAGGTGGGGAGGGGTATTACTCAGAAGGGTGGTGGGAATGGGTGATTGGCAGATAGCTGAGATGAGCCTGTTGACGACTCTTAACGACTGCAATAGTTTCCTGTAAGACCTATTGCAGTCGTTAAGAGTCGTCAACAGGCTCATCTCAGCTATCTGCCAATCACCCATTCCCACCACCCTTCTGAGTAATACCCCTCCCCACCTTCTCACTATATAGAAGGGTCTGGCAACTTCTGTTTCAGTGTATCTGAAGAAGTGTGCTTGCACACGAAAGCTCATACCAAGAACTAACTTAGTTGGTCTTTAAGGTGCTACTGGAAGGAACACCATTTAGATGTACCCACTATGATTCAGGGAACAATAACAAAATTATTTACCTGGCACTTAAAGGCCATCCAATAGGCACCAAGTGAACCTTTTGGGGAGGGCATTCCACAAATGGGGTACCACCACCAAAAGGCCCTCCCCATAGAAACCATGCATCTCACTTCATTAGGTGGGGGGACCTAGGGAAGAGTCCTCAATTAAGATTTCAAGGACTAGGCAGGTGGTTGTAGAAGAAAGGAAGGATAATCTGGCCACATACTCTGCCCAAGAAAAACAAATGGAAGGGTATCCTCCCCCCCTGTTCCCAATGCAAAATATTACATAGTTCTGTAAGCACTTGGGATGAGCAAGTTGTCTATCAATCAAATAAATAAATAAATAAATGTGCTACATACATCAAAGAAAACACGCACAACCACCCAACACAATGGGGGGAAATGAAACATAATTAATGGTTTGATTAGGAATGACTAAAATCACGAATCATTAATAATTGAGTGATTAAGGATGATTAGTCATTCTTGATCAAATAGACATTCATCATTTTAAATAACTTGGTTGATTTCATCCTGTATGTCTTTTTAATGTGAAAAATAACTTCAAAGTCCCAGACTAAATATGCAAGCAGTAAGTATTATTTACTCAGCCACCCTTTCCAGAAGCAGAGTGCAACGAAGATGTTAATGAAGAAGCATTGTGGAAAAAAGCACAGGCCTTCAGAAAAAGATGTGGGCTTTCGCCTAAATAATGTATAATCTAATTTAGAAAGATAACATGAATAGAGGAACATTTCAAGATTACAAGATGTTCTATGGGGAAACGTCCCATCTTTCTATGTCACCATGATCTTTTTAAAAAAGCATTTCAGATGTCCATCAAGTTATAGAACAGGGTGGCGGGTTTTGTTTGTTTGCTTGCTTGCTTGCTTGCATTTTAATCAGGATATTTTATTACACAAATGTAAGACATTGACAGAACAATTACAGGCGAAAGTCCTTGAAAAAAGATGAGATTTTAATGAAAATTCAGGGAGGAAAAGAGGGGACAGTTTGTAGAAGACAAGTAGGACATTTTCAGCAATGTTGTGTTGATTCCCCCTTCCACCAAACAATGATTTTTTTTGGTCCATTCTCCATTACATAATAAGAAATGAAAATGTGGTGAACATTGTCAAAAGGGTAAGGAAATTTTGACAAATTCTCATGGGTGGGATTTTAGTGAGGAAGTTGCCTTTGACCAGTGGCGGAGCTTCATGCTCCGGCACCAGGGGGCGGAGAGCAGGCGGGGGCAGGGCTGGCGCACGTCCTGGGGGTGGGGCACACATCCCAGGGACAGGGCGGGGCGTGCCGCCCGCAGGGGCATGTTGCAGGTCCTGGGGCGTGACGCGCGGCCTGCAGGGGCTTGGCACGCAGCGCGGGTGGGGAGGGGCAGCCGCGATGGCACCCCACTGGGATCGCGCTGCCGGGGGCGGTGTGCTCCCCCCCCACTCCTCTTCCTCCACCAGTGCCTTTGACTCATCTAGTTCAGTATTGCCTTCACTAATTGGCAACAGCTCTTTGGGATTTTAGACAGGGTTATCTCCCAGTCCAGGGCATCAATCCTGGAGATGCCTTGGATTGAGCCTGGTATTTCCTGATGTCTCAAAATGGAGTGTTCTGAAGGTAGGACAGGGCTGGCAGATGCTAAGCCGCTTTCACAGTGAGCTCCAGCTGGTGTCAGGCTCCATCCCTGGGCCCAGTCTGCCTGCCCCACACCTCCATGGCTACTGTCATGAGTGGCTTGAATGTGGATGTGCTGTTGGCTGTACCACTCTTCAAAGCCTCAGTAATACCGTATTTGTTAGCAATTTCACTCCTCCGATGCTGCAGATGAGATTGTTGTAAATCACATGCCTGTCTGGGACGAATCTGGGAAATGAAGACCGTCTTATCTCTTCCGCTGTGGGTACTGTTACACTTTACTTTCACTTTTATTTCTTTCTGTTTGTTCTCTTGGAGCTGGAGAGAACAGACACCATTATGCTTTTGTCTGTACATAGTGTCTAAATAAATAGTAGATTAGCTCTATCATGTCTCACTCTTCTTGCTGTGTTATACCAGAAGATTAGTGTGCATATACCAGCTGGTATATGTTGCTAGGAAGTGCACTGGAACAGAAGGGAGATGCCTTTTCGAGAGCTGCACTTACCAGAGGATGCTCAGAGTTTTGGGGGCTTGCAGGCACCCCCAGGGCATTTTTCCAACAGTATTGGCCACACCCTTTCCCCAAATTCTGACTATGGCTTAAAGTGTGGCTTAAATTTGCAACCTTACAAAAATTGGGGCTTTTCTTTACCTTATTGCTGCTGAAACAGACATATTGTAAAACGGAACAGGTGTGAGTGCCTGCATAATTTTAAGGGATCGGCTTATATTCAGGTATTGTCTCTCCCCCCCCCCCTTGAATTTTAAAGGTGCTGCTTATATTCGGGCCAATACGGTAATAGCTCTGCACCAGCACTACAAAAGCTCAGATTCTAGACCAAAGACGTCTAACACAGACAATTCTAGCTGGGTGGGGACCTTTGTTGGATAGGTCACTATTGGGGAGTTTGGGTTATTTTTCCCCCCTGGCCCTCTGTTTTTTAACAGCAACCTGACTTACAGCTTGAGGAAAGATTTCCTGACACAGAATTGAAACCCCTGCCCCCAAACACTCCTCCCGTTTATCATGCTTGCAAACTTTGGGTCTGTCAGTCAGACTACTGTCAAAGGCAATAACACAACTGTATGGTAATCAAAACGGGATGCGGGTGGCGCTGTGGGTAAAACCTCAGTGCCTAGGACTTGCTGATCGTATGGTCGGCGGTTCGAATCCCCGCGGTGGGGTGAGCTCCCGTCTTTCGGTCCCAGCTCCTGCCCACCTAGCAGTTTGAAAGCACCCCTAAGTGCAAGTAGATAAATAGGTACCGCTTTATAGCGGGAAGGTAAACGGCGTTTCCGTGTGCTGCGCTGGTGCAGGCTCGCCAGAGCAGCTTCGTCACGCTGGCCACGTGACCCGGAAGTGTCTCCGGACAGCGCTCGCCCCCGGCCTCTTAAGTGAGATGGGCGCACAACCCTAGAGTCGGACACGACTGGCCCGTACAGGCAGGAGTACCTTTACCTTATGGTAATCAAAGGGTTTGGAACAAAAGATGACCATTTGCTTCCTCCCATTGTTAAAATTAATAATAATAAAATTGAACATTGTGAATGTAGTTCATTGTCACCCTTGCAGAAAGGTATGGCTATTTCATGGCTCACTCATGGTTCATGATCAATCCACTTAACACATTCCTTTGTCTGACGATTAGGTTATCTTTCTTGTGCCCTGCCTTCACTCTGAACTTATCTAACCTCTGGTTTGGTTTGCTTCCCCCCACCCACCCTCAGCTGTTCTGTTTTGCCTTCAGGCTGAGCCCTTGAACTGAAAAACAAAACAAAACACCCTGTTGCTGGATCAGCATTACAAATGCAAATGCCTTCTCCAGGCATTCCTCTCTGCAATACTCCATTATGACAGCAATTACCACCCCATAAATCTAACTCCTTTCTGTACAAAATAAAAAACAACAAACAGGAATGTAAAAGATGCTGTCCTTACCAGACAATACAGACAATGCATATTATCTAAGCAGGTACTTGATATTACACATTTGGGGATTGAGAGGGGAAGTGGTGTTGGTGAAACAAAACAAAAAAAAACTATCCACTATATTTAACCTGTAATACCTTGGTTTGAAAATGAAAGATAAATGATGATAGAGAAAGAACGAGGAGGAGGATCTGTCAAAGAATCAGATGGATCTGAGTCCCAAACATAATATACATGCACTAGGAGGAGTGCTGGATTTGAACATTAGCTGAGCCTAATTCAGAAATTGCAAATCCAAGCAGGTTTGTAATGCAAGTATTAAAACTCTGAAAGTTCTTCTCTAACTCAAATTAAAGTCCAAGCCATAGCAGAAGTGAGCTTTCCCTTCACCCTTCTTTCCACCCTCCTGCTGATCCACACACAAACACACAGATACATACCAAATCCTTTCCCAGCTTTTTCTTTCTTTCTTTCTTTCTTTCTTTCTTTCTTTCTTTCTTTCTTTCTTGCTGCTGCTCTGGCACTGGCACATGCCAAATGAAAGGAGTGCTGGGAAATGTTATTTTCTAGTACTGCTGCTCGACAATTCAAACAGGCTTCAATAGAACTGAGCGTATTTTCTAGCTTGAGGGAAACTGTTCAGTTTTTAGAACCCTATTTATTCTCAGAGCAAAAAACATCCTCTACCCTAAAACTTGAATTCCTGCATTTTAAAAATATGGATGTTATAACAGAACAGAACAAGACCCAGATCCCCCTCCCCCTTGCCAGGGATCGATGAATCTGTCAATTTCATTTTCTTTCATTTTCTTTCCAGTCTGCAGTTCAATTGGCCATATTTCCACAGTATTTGCCTTTTAACCTCCACTCCACACACCCTTCTCCTGGAAGTTTGTCCATATTTAAATGTATTTCTCCCCAAAGTACATGCTTTGCATACAAAAAGTCCCAATTTCAATCCCGATTCTCTCCAGGATGACAGATGAACCAAGGGCCTGACTCAGTGTAAGACAACTACCTAACTACACTGTGAGTAATGTTGGTAGTCCTATCTCCCCCCCGCCCTGAAATTTAGTTCAGTCCAACCAGGGCAGCTGTGACAGAGAAGCCAGATTGTCCCTTTCCCTCTCTGTTGTACATCACAGCCTTCCTTGTTTGCTTCTGCTAATCCCATTGACCCCCTTTGTACACAGCAGACATTGTCATTGGCATCTTGCTGCTACACAGCTTGCAGTAGAGAGGATGAGCCTTGCAAAGTCCCAGCTGAAGCTGTTAGCTGAGGAACCTAACAGGACAGCTTTCTCCTTAGCATGCCTAGAAACATAGCTGTGAATTTGTACGTGCCTTGAAATACCCATTATTACACAGTCTTTTTGAAGGAGAGAAATTGTTTGGATTTTTAATGCCTTTAGAATATAATGTTGGACCAAAGCTGATGGAGGATGGGAACCAGGCAAATTGACACCCACCAGAAAGCTGGAAAAGGTTCCTGGGAAGAATGACTTGTACAATTATCTGTTCATATCACATATAATCTTGAACTCTTCTCCACCTTTTCGGGGGAAAACTTTTCTTCAAAGGCACTTATGGAAATGTTGCAGTGACTGGATAAGCAAATGCATTGTCCTATAATGCAGACAGGCGATATGTGGCTCTTGAGATGTTGTACTGCAACTCCCATCATCCATGACTATCGACCATTCTGGTGGAGACTGATGGGATTTGGAATTCAGCACCATTTATAACGGCCCCATCTGGTTTTATGGTTTGTTAACTTGTTTAACAACAGTAAGCAGAGGGTAGGAGCACTGTAGAGCTCCCTATGGATCTGTTATGAAACAGTACTGTGTAACTTGTTCATAAGTTGGCTGGGCTAAGGGTTAAGCAGTGAGTTAACCAAGTAGGTGGGCCCAGCTAACCAGGATAGTGAAAACTCAACACCCTGTAAAAAGTGTCAATTTGTTGCTTATTCATTCAGTTTTGAGAGACATTCAAATTATGATTGTTGTCAAGTGGGTGAATTGGCAACAAAATGAAAACGAGATTCAATGTAAGTAGGGGTAAACTGATAACTATGTTATAAAAGAAAAGAAATCCACTTAATGTTCATATCCAGTAGCAGTTGGGGTGGCATCTCCTGGCAGCTGAGTCACTGCTGGCTGCTTACTGGGAGGAAGAGAGGGAGAGATCAAGTTGGCTATGAGGTCAGTGCAGTGCAAATGCACCTGCAGACCCAATCCAGTGCTGCTGCTGCTGCTGCTGTGTTTGCACTGCACTAATCTCCCCTTTGCTTCCCCCTCCCCCTCTCCTTCCAGGTAAGCAGCAGCAACTAGGCTGTCACATCGCAACATCAGTGTTGGGACCTGAACTTTCTGCAAGTGTTCCTTCTCAACTTGCAGATTCAGCAACTGGTGCTTTAAGAACTTTCAGGACTCAGAAGGGAATCAGAGAAGTTGGCAATCATGCATAAGTTTCCTATAACAGGGAAAACCTATTAGTTCATGATGTGGACATGCTCTCATTGTGCCAGCTCACAGCTTTTCTTCCCTCATCCCTCCAGTGTTTTGTCCTGGTCTTTAATCCACATTGTAGAACATCACTTGCCTTAAGTGACTGTTCAACAATCTAATGACTATCAGTGCTGTTGAAAGCATTTCCAGTATCTGCCAAAATGTCTTTGTGTAAAAATTCAACCCAAACAATTTGCAAAATGCATGTGCAGTGCATTACCTCCTCCAGTACCATTAAACATGTCAAGAAAGTAGACTCATATTGCTTAATTATAGATGAATTATATTGTAGCAACCGTATCATAGCCACAGTGATTCTAGAAATTGACAACTGTGCCTGTAATATATCAGGTTTCATTTTCATCATTTTCTTTCACTATCTGGCTATAAACTAGTCTTTTAGAATAATGATTAAATGATTCAGCAACATATTTAGCTGCTATTATTATTATTATTATTATTATTGACAGAAGAAGGCACCTATTGTAAATCAGAGCATGGGTCCAACTATCTACACTGACCAGCAAAGACTGCATTATTTCAGATATAGATATTTGCCAGCACTATAAGAGTCCAGAGGTGGACCTGGATCCTTCTACATGCAAAATGGCTGCTCTCCTTCCAAAATGGCTTCAGTCCTTCTTAAAACTAAATCCAGCATATTCATCACACATATGTACAGATGAACCATTTTTAATATACTGCTTCAATTGCTGCCATTGTTTAACTGCCCCCCCCCGATGGGTGGGTTCACTGGTGTAGGAAGTGGCAACATTTAATTTAAAAATAATCAGATAATGTGTGCAACATTTAACATGCATCAGAATACATGATACTGCTGGAAATTGTTTTCACTTATTGACAGCTCCATTTATAGCTTTCACATTTGGAAATCCCATATGGATAATTGAAAATCCCATTCCTGTCATTGACAGAGCTGAGAATAAGGAATGAGGCATTAAAACTATCACTGGGATGACCCCCCCCCCCATCCACATGGTGGTGGTTTTACAAGCTACTGTAAAGAAGGGATCGGACACCATAGCAAAATTATTTTCAACAGGATTCACATAGCAAAAGTAATGCATTTCAATATCAAGGGTACTATGGACTGCATTTTCCCTGATAAAGATTTCTCTTTGTGTGTGTTGGTGCATGCTCGGTGCTCCTGAACAAATCAGCTTCCCATTTCTCATTCCTTTGCCAGTGGAAAACTGTCCCACATTGGCTAGTCAATTCTTTGCTGACACCAGAAACAAAAAGCAATAACCTGGAATGGGATGAAATAGCTATTTGGGTCTGTCATTTAAATAGGGAACTGATGAGTAATAGCCTGACACCATGAGAAATAGCCTGACACTGCACAATAGCTAACTGGATCTAGGCTTTGAATGAGGAACTGATGACAATAGCTCAGATTACACAGAAAAGCTAGATGAATCTCTGTCTCCTATAATTGGGGAAGTGATGAGTAATAAGCTCAGCATGAAGCAAAATAGCCAGTCAGTGCTTTGAATCATGAACAATGAGCAATAGCAAATACCAGAACTCTGTGAAAATTGACCGAACATGCAATGCAGTGTTAAACAAAGTGAATGGGATAAGGGGGAATGTTTTCACACAACCCTACTTCATGGTTATAATGGAAGTGGCCTACATGTTGGGAAAAACCGGATTGCGATGTATATATCCCCAATAGAAAAATGATAGATTTTGTTGTGTGTGTGTGCATCTAGCATAATGGAAAAGATCTCCATTACTAACTGTATTTATTGCTATGCTTTGAAAGTGTCTGCACAAGACAGGTAAGGAAGCAGACCTGGGTAAGTGCTGAAGTCTGGAAGTTGTATGGAAACTCAGTGGATATCTGAGACACGCTACAAAGTTGCCATGAAAATTGAGTACTTCGTCATGGAACAACGGAAAACTCTGGAGAAATAGATGGGACAAATTCTCCACATCTGTAGGCAAAACATTACTGGGCCAAAGTTATCTGGCCAAGAGCCAAAGTTGGCCTGAGGGTCCAGGCTAAAGATAGCAGACGGCTGCAGCCTGGCAGAAATCCATAGGAATGATAAAAACATAATTAAAAAAATAATCACATGCCATTTTACATCTGAAGTTTGTCAAAGACAATAAAGAGAACTCTGATCCATAAAATAGAGGAGCAGATGCTTAAAAAACTGTTTGCTGACGGCCAATGATGTAACCATCAAGTCACATGCTGCTAGTATATTTAGTGTTGGTAGGTGGGGGGAAATAACACAGCAGAAGAAAGTGGTAAAATGAAGTCCAACAAACATGTTCATGGTAAAGAGGTAATTGCTGCATACCCTGGAACTGTAACACAAAGCTGGAATTCAGATTCTCCTGCTCAAAAAATGTAGGCCATAGTACTGGAATGCCTTAAGGGAATGGCTAGCAGCATGTTGAAAGAGGACTAGCATGCAATCTATTGAATTATTTTGCAGTCTCAGTTTATTGCATTGACCCCATGGACCTCAGCAGACTGCTTCTTGACCCTGGCTGCACCCTTTCAGTGCTCATGTAAGCAGTTTATTTGTGTTAAGCAGCAGGAATGCCAGAGCGACTAACTCGTAGGTAATGCCATTCAAGTTTGTCCCTTAACTTCTGCAAAAAGAAAACTTCTGTACAATGCAGTAAGACTTGGCGTTGTCTTTTAAATGCAAGGACTGGTCCTTGAGGAAGGATTTACCAAGCTGACTGACCATTAGATCCAGCATCGTGGCAGAAGGTGTGGGCAACGCTCACTTGCCAGTTGCCTTTCAAACAAAACAAAACAAAACACCACACACTTACAAACACAACTTTGAAGCATCTCTATTTGAGGTCATCAGACTCACCACACTGAATGAGATATTTGAGCTCATTAGGCTGGGAAGGGTAAAATATGTAAAATGGCTCAAGGTCAGGCAACTGAATCATAGGGATGGATCTTCTGGCCCGTTACAACCCTTAAACCCTCTTTATATCACTCCATGCAGAAAAGGAAGCAGGCTTGCACTCACTAGCTCTGCCCTCAACCCCTGTGATCCCCTTTTAGTCTTGAACATGTGGAGGCTGGAGGCAAGGCCAGCCAATCCTATTTCCTGCCTGTCACATTTCATACATACACAGAAGAAACAAATGTAAAGAACTTTAACTAACAATGGCATATATGGGGTAAGGCAGTTTCACAAGTAAACTGGTCCCAAGCTGTTAAGGACTTTATCTACTAAGAGTAACACCTTGACCTTGGCCCAGTAGTTGATTGGCAACCAGGGCAGCTTTCTGAGCAGAGGTGTTACATGCTGATAAGGTCTCACTCCTGTCAGCAGTTGTGCCACAGCATTCTGACCTAACAGCAGCTTCTCAATCAAGCACATCTCTTCCAAGTTGTGAGCTCTGAACTGGATAAGAACAGCAGTGCTGGGAGAGAGGTGCTTAATCCTTTTCTTCTTCTTCCTCTTCCTCATCTATACCATGGTCCCAAATTAAATTGATCCCTGCTGCTATATGTCTTGCAGCAGAAAACACAATAACAGGATGGGTAACTCTATTTTCCCCCAACATGACAAACAGCATCTTGGTGGGAAACGGTGATTTACATTGGGGAAATGGTGCGCCACTGCTCCAGTCCAATTCAGAGTGCCAACATCCACATAGCTGCTTTTAAGTCAAAGCTAATAATACAGAGATACCTGATCATAGAATCCTCATGTCAGCATGTACAGTTTTGATTTTAGAGGGAATGGTAAATTGCCATAGACAGGTTGAAGATATTCAACGGTCAGAAAGGACTCCTCCTGAAAGCTGTTGCTTGAGGCTAAATGTCCTCTCTCCACCAGCAAAAGTGTGTTGAATAGTAAACTAAAAAATGAACTTTTTGGGGGGAGGGAGTGTCTTTCTCTTCCCAGTCTTCTGCTTTTGTTGATCTCATTAAAATATGGCCTGGTTTCTGTGTGATATCTGATCTTTTGATATCTGATCTCTGATAGCATAAATATTTGGTGAATAGTCAATAGATATTTGATATATGAATTTAACACTGAAGGATTTTCTTTCCATGTTTGATATCGGAGTTGATATTGAACAATATTGAATACAATTGTGGTTAGTGTCAGGGAGCACTTATATCTAATACAAAATTATATATTTGGGGTCCCCCCTTGTGTTCAATCTTCATGGAATGTTTCCCAGATTAACTTGTCTACACCCCCCATGCATATTCCACAACAGATAACATGCAATCATATTTAGTACCTGTCAGCATCTGATCTGATAAATAATAAGCAACGGTAATTAGTGTTTGACAGTGACAACTTGGGAGATTTCATAAGTGAAAATGTATGAGATTTCATATGTGAAGCCTCCTGAAATCAAAGCAATCACAAGATGTCAAAAAGTCATTCAGATTTTGAAGTAAAAATTGAGCATTCAAATAGTGAAGTGAAAATTGCACATTCCGGCTGTATGTTCAAAGGTCTCAGAGTTCAAGTGGCAGATTCAGAAATATCACCCCCAAAAAAGTATGATTATTTATTTTAGCTTAGCTAATACCAATCCCCTTTAGCATTACACTGTTAATTTGCTTGTGTCGTCTATAACATCTCCTGTTAGCAGAATGTGAGCATTCCATTTTGAAATAATGTTGGTCTTTACTGTCTTCTGCATTGCTTCTCTTTTGTGCCTTGGGAACTACATATATATTGCTCTGGATTCCATGGCAGAAGAAGGGCAGAATAGAAACATGAGAAAAAATGGTTAAATCACTGGGTGTAATTTTGAAAACCCATGGTTCTTACAGCTGCCTATTTTCCTTTGAAACTACACAGGCAGGTTCAAAAGGGAAATGGGTGTCTAGCGGATGGGAATGCAGCATTCAAACCTGAAGTAGAATTTAGGAATCTATTCAGGATTTCCAGCTAGCAAAGCATTCTTACTCAAGGACAATGTAAAACTGGTCAAAAAAAGGAAGCAGCAGTAGATGACAACACACTGTGTCTATGATGCACACCAGCACAGTCACTCTTGAGCAAACAGCAAGAGGTTTTATTAATGCAAGAAATGACAGCTGTGTCACTGAGTGGCTTTCCCTGTCTGATTTGAAAGAATCTGCTCAGTGACTGCATGGCTTCCTGATAATTACTTGAAGTACTATTAAGGAGAGAAAAGAGATGGGGCATGATTTATTTATTTTGCTCTACCTAGACTTCTTAGTTCGAGGGACACTGAGACATACAGAGATCACCCCTCTTTTTTTAAAAAAAAAATTTATCAACATCCCTTGAAATGTCTTAGAACCTGAAAATTCACCTTGAAATTTTGCTTTGGGCCCATCCAATAACTCTTTTCCTTTCCCCTCCCAATTCCTCAGATGTTTTGTCTGGGCTGGAACCTCCTAATTTTCTTTGACATTTTGGTTCAGAAATGCTATTTTTGGCAGAAACTCTCTTTTAATTCACAGTGATAATTCTCCACTCCTAGGTACTTTGGGGGGAACAATTCAACTACAGGAATGTGCAGGCAAGCTGGAATCATTTGAAAGGGGGCTGTAACAGGGGAGATACATTCCTCTTGTCCCATGAGACACTGGATCATCTAATGGGAATATTGAAGATAAAACCCCTATTGTTAAGTTCAATGCTTTGGTTCTAACAGTCATAAAAAACAGAGCACTAATTTAAATTTTATTTATTTATTTAAACCATCTACATACTGCTCAACTACAATAATCTCTAAGCAGTATACAAGAAATGCAATACAGGAAAGGTAAACATTGATCAAAACTATAAAACCAGACTTCAATTAAAATATGTGCTGATTCAATAGGTCCGGACAGTTCCATGAGGAGGGGACCTGTCTCATCTAAACTGGAAGGAGACCAGTGCAGCATTATGGAATACTAAAATGAAGGTGAAGCCCACTACAAAATATATTCCTGGTGTGTGTGTTACCTGAGCATGGAGTTTGTGTTGCCCAAGAGAGCAAAAAATAAGGCTTATCCACACCTCTTCTTGTCTGGCTGCTTCCCCCCAGGGAAAATTACTCTTTAGCATTCAGTTGGGGCAAGTGGCAATTTTGGTTTTCTCTAAAGAGCAGGTTTTCCCTGGCAAAGGAGCAAGGCAAGGGGAAAACCACTCAGACCCATGCCTAGAAAGTAAAGGTCAAGACAAATTCCTGCTCTAACTTGGGTCTTACTTCCTGTGCAAAATTTGGAAAGGGTTGTATCGGTCAAAGACTTGTGCAATGAAAATTCTATTCCTTCTCCTCTTCGCATACACCCTGTGCCCCCCTCAAATCTGCTTGAGGGTTGCTGTCAGAGGAACCCCAAAACAGATATGTGCTGAAGGAGGGAAGAAGGAGAGAAGTTCCACTGCACAAGCAGAAGTCCTAGTAGAAACAGAATGACTTGGCTGAATACATCATTCAGAGAGAGGGGGGGGGAGAGAGAGAGAGAGAGAGAGAGAGACTTTCAGATGTGCAATCAGTCTGTATGCAAAACAGTGGAACAGGAGGTGGTAGTAGAAGAAGAAGAGGAGGAGGAGGAGGAGGAGGAGGAGGAGGAGGAGGAGGAGTTTGGATTTGATATCCCGCTTTATCACTACCCCAAGGAGTCGTCTCAAAGCAGCTAACAATCTCCTTTTCCCTTCCTCCCCCACAACAAACACTCTGCGAGGGGAGTGAGACTGAGAGTCTCAAAGTGGCTAACATTCTCCTTTCCCTTCCTCCCCCACAACAAACACTCTGTGAGAGACTTCAGAGAAGTGTGACTAGCCCAAGGTCACCCAGCAGCTGCATGTGGAGGAGCAGGGACGCGAACCCGATTCACTACATTACGAGTCCACTGCTAGATTTATCATGAATGAAATCTGAGAGGACAATTTAAGTAGACTGACTTTTGCTGCAACACAATAACTATGTTAATAATGGACCACACTTCAGGGCTTTTTCTCAGAACAGCCACTCCACCAGTAAGAGGGGCGTAACATAAAGTGTACTGCATGGTTGCTGTGTCCTACTCTCTCAGACCAATCTGCAATGTGGGGTTAAAAGCAAGGGATACCACTGTAGAGAGAAGGGGATATAGTAATAGACCCCTGGGTTATTTCCTTAGTCACATGTCCATGAACACTGGGGCTGAATCTTTTAGATAAAGGCTGCAAACCCATGAACACTTTCCTCAAAATAAGCTCCACTGAACACAGTTAGACTGAGTAAACATGCATAGGATAGCGGTGCAAAATAGCATTTTTCATCTATTCTCTCCCCAGATCTTATTGCTGATAACCTTGGCAGCAGGTACATTATCACTGGTATTGTTTAAGATTCTCTTGAGGTTAAGCTAGCAAATCCTAGCTTTGCCTTTCTATGTCCGTCCTTCATTTCTTAAAATGCTCAGAAATTATAGCATTTTGATAAAGCAGCATGGCCAATCTGCAGCATTTTCATGCCCTGGCAAACTTTAGCGAGGGAGTATATTTGCATGCACATTTTTTCCTGATGTGTACTTTTTAATCATGCTTTTCATTTAGAAGCTTTTATATGAAATGTGAAATTGGCTCTTATTACGACGACTTGCAGTAAAGGCCATATTGTTCCTATGCGATTGCAGACTTCATTTCCACAGAAAGCACTAGAGGTTCCCAAAGGGGATGTGGAACACAAGTCAAATTCTGGAGCAATAGAAAAAGACACAGGGGAGAGTTCTGATTATGTTACATCGAAGGGGAACATGTGGTTATACTGTAGTCTAATAAAGCCCCAGTGTTTGCAGCAGACATGTGACTCTGACTGGAATAAATCAATCTAGCAAAATATATATTCTTCCAGCAAGATAAAAAAATAAATAAATTTGTTCATCTCTTTCAAGAATTCGCTCTTACTGAATCTGAAATATTGTTTTTATTCTAACCAGCAACACTTCCACTAAGACTCTTGCTGATTTCAACTGCCAAAGACAGATTGGCACAAGGTCCTTGTCATCACATCACTGGCATGTTGTAAGAGCACTCATTGCTGGAAGGAGGCATGCAAGGTCTTAGGGACTCCAGATTTGTGTAGAGTTTACTCCTTAGCATTTTACTTCCTCCCAAATATATCTCACAAGGCAGTGGAGGTTTAGGATCAGAGTTTTCCTTCTCAGGGCTACCTTCTCAGGTTGACAAGCCCCATGGGTCTCCCAACAATTCTCAGTGCCCTTAACAAATTAAAACTCCCAGAAATCTTTGGGGGAAGCTATGGCCAATTAAAGTGGTATCGTAGTGCTTTAAATGTATGGTATGAATGTGACCTCTGCAAAGAGGCACACAAGTAAAGACTCTTTACATGCTGACCAAGAACACTGTGGTGCTAACTAGTATTACCTGGGATAATCTTTAGAGGATTCAGCACGTTGCAGCCCCCACCTCTTGCTCCCCAGCAGCAGAAAGATGAGCACATCCAAGCCACCTCCAGCAATATACTGCTGTATTTAAAGGCAACTGGTCTAATAAAGAAGAGCATCTAATCACCATGACAACTGATGTTTCTTGGCAGGCAATGAAGCAAGCCTCTGATCGGAAACTGACACTCATTAACACTGCTCTAGCTGTGCAAGGGGCTTGCTTGTTCACTTGTTTTGGATTTTTGTTTAAAGGTCAGGCACAAAAGAGTAAAAAGGCATATTTGAGGTTTTTAGAAAATATAGTGGTTTGTTCTATTGAATACCCCAGTTATAACAATGCACAGATTTATTAATAGCTGATCTTTTCAGCTCTCTTTATGTATTGATAACATTTATTCATTTCATTTCAAATGGGCTCTGAGAACTATGCATTCACTCTAATCACTAACAATAAGGTGGTGGGAAAGTGTATGTATGTTTATATATATATAGAGAGAGAGAGAGAGAGAGAGGAAAGTAGAAAGGTTGCCTTGTTATGGTAATCAAGGTAGCTTATTTTCGGGTTTCTTTCTTTGTGGAGTTCTGTACACAGGTTTTCAGCTTTGAATAGATACTGAAAATCTATCCCAGAAAACAGCATCCATGACAAAAGAAAAGGAAGCCAACATGGTATCCTAGAATAAAAGTCACACTTCTTTCACAGGTACTTCAAGGGATACTATTTCTATATGGCAACTGTATGCTGTACAATCCATCAAGTGACAGGATGTGTGTCTCTTCTGCACCATTTCTGAGATTCCATCCTTGGCATCTGCATTTCAAAGGATCAGGTTGCAACTGATGAGCAATATGGAGATCCTGGTGAGCTGTTGACCATCAAAGAAGAGCAACAAGGTGACCAAAGGTCCACATGTGCCCCCAAAGGGTTTGAGATTGGGGGTGAAAAAAGCATTCTATTGTAGCCAACGTAATAGGGTGCAAGGTGCACTTAGCTGTGAGGTGTGTTTGGTGCCCACAATGGTTTCTTAGGTTTGCAAACACACCAAAAGTTTGGAGGAGGCCATACTGCACTAGATGGACAAATATTCTGGCACAGTATAATGCAGCTTGCTATGCATGTGTCATGTGTGATCATAGCAGAGTTCTTAAGCGAATAAAGATTGCTGCTCAAATAGTCCTTCACACAGGCAATATAGGAATGCAGAGCGTTTCTACTATAGATCAGTTATTTTTGCTGCCTTGGACTCCTCCTTGCATTTCCATTAATGAAAGACGATCAATCCTGCTGTGAGGAGGCAAACTGCCAAGTCAGTCCTTTCCTCCAATAACTCTCAACCCCTTAACGAAAAGCAACAGGTCCCAGTAGAAATTAATATTGAATCAAAGGAAGTTGGAAGTGGAATGGGGGGAAATTATAAATAAACTACTTAGCCATTACAGTTTTGAAAATAATTGGCAATTGTCTCCTTTGCCAGAGCATTATCACATTTAATCATAATCTGATTTCCCATGCAATTTGAACTCTAGCTGTTCTCTCTGGTAGCTGGCCTAGAGCCCTGGAAGCCTATGGCACCTTTTTTTGCAGCGCTCTTTGACCTAATGTGCACACTGGATGGATTAAAGGCAGCCAGGGTGCCTTGGAGTAATGGTCATAGCTCAGTGGTTCAGCATCTGCCTAGTATGCAGAAGATCCTAAGTTTGATCCCCAGCATCTCCAGGTAGAGCTGGGAGAGACTCCTTGCTTGAAACCCTGGAGAGCTGCTGCCAGTCAGTGTAGACAGTACTGAGTAAGACCAATGGTCTGATTCAGTATAAGGCAGCTTCCTATACTCCTATGCTATGTTTTCCTCGCTGCTTTCCCAGCCTCATGAGATCTGTTTATCCATAAGCAGCTGCTGCCACATGGAGAATATTCACATGCATTCATTTGTTTGGCATGTTTCTAATCTTCCCCTCAATGAATCATCAGGGTGTCTTTCATGATGAGGTCTCTGGGGTGGGGCCAGTTATGTGACTTGCATGATCCAGCCAATTAGGTTGGGGTCAGTCATATAAATCTTTGCAACATAATTTCCACTGCTCCAGGTGGGTATTGCAGCAAAGATCCATACAGATGACCACACATAATCAGCTGGGTCATTTACAATTGTCAGTGTCATACATATTTTATCATCATCACCATTGCCACCTATTCTTATAATAATTTATAACAGTACTAATTGATTTCTGAACCTTATCCCAATTGACCTGAATCTGTGTGGCAGCATGTTATAGATCATAATGCATTAGACTCTCTTGCACCCTGCATCTAAAGTCTGTGCTTTCCTGGGTTTGAAGAATTTATTGAGATTCAGGATACCTGGGAGAGCTCATCTAAAAATATATGTATATGAACCTAGAAATCCTGTGCCGTTTTAAACTTCAACTGATTCAGGTGTATAACTTCCCTATGCAAATAACAGTCTTCCAGTTCATTGTCAATCATCTCTTTCATGTTAAAACCATCAAGCTAGGAACGAGGTTTAAGTGGAACTGCTCAGAGGGAAAAATATCCACTTGTTTACACTAAATGATTCTGAAAAATCATTGGTGTGGAATGATGGAAATGCCTTACCCTTTTTCTGCAGAGGGTCTGGCTGCAAATGCTGACATAAGTATTCTGGTTTCAGTTCTGTCTATTTGGTACTTCACTTCAATTTTTAATCAAGTCACTTTAACAGATATTTCCTTTCGGACTTTTCAAATCAGGGTGTGTGTGTTTTTTTATATAAAAAAATGTAATTCAACATTTGTTGACAAAAGTATTAGCAGTCAATGTACTCATCTAATGTGCCTTTGTACAAGATTATGTTTTGGGGCCATAGATGCTGAAATCTAAATATGTTCATTACTGATGTTAAACCTGAAAAGGCAACTATAAAAGCCTAGGATGGTGGACAGGGAGAATGCACCTGTGACCTCTTTCATATGCTTACCATAAAGTACCTTATGAGGACTGAGATGAATATTCTTTTCTTCTCCATCATCAGGTCTCATTACAAGACTTCACAGTGAGTGGAGTAAACACAGGGTTGTGTTCCACTTGTCCTCCAAGTCCTGGAGAGTAACTGTCTACAGTGGAGAGGATTATGCCAGTGCCGTAGCAAGGGAGGGGTGGGGGTGGGATGCATCAGGTAGTGGGGGGGCTGTAGGGTGGCCAGGGGGCTGCTGTTCATCCTGGGGGGCTATAGGGCTGCACATGTGATTCATGGTGGCATAATCACTGTCCGTTCCACAGAAAGTTGAGGTTCCTCAAAACAGCTCAACAACTTCAGGTGCTCTTCTAACAAAAGCTGAACAACTTTGGGTGATCATCCAAAAAAAAAAAAAAAAAAAAAAAGCTCCGCCCCAGGAGCCGGTAGGGATGGCTATGCCACTGGCTTCTGCACTTTGGGAGACCCTCTGCATATTTGCATATTTTAGTAACCCTTTTCCCCGAGTTCTAAAGCACATCGGGTGGCTCCCCAAATGCCGAACATGCCCACTGCAACACTCACCCTCCACAATTTGGAGGGTTCCCAAAACAGTGACAGGTAGGGGTGGATCGAGCATGCTTGCCCCTACTGCCCCCCCCCCAAATGTTCACACCGATTGCAATACCCAAAGAGGTCTCTGGTCTCTGGTGCTTAATGGTCATAATCACTTTTATGATTCCATATGGTTATTCTCTAGAAAAAAAATATACAGTCTAAAAGCAAAGCAAAGCTTGCACTGGTGGGTGCTGCATTGTGGTTTAGCATTACTAAATTAATTGCAAAATTTCAAATTTCAAACAGTATCCCAGAATGTAGGATGAAGATCCCTACACAAATGGTTTCAACCCTGTCTATTTGATACACAGCAGTCCTTCTATTGTGTAGTATAAGAAGCGGACCTTATGAGCAATAGCACAGAGATGAAAGGATTGCTTTTTACAGATATAAGCAATTTGCCATTACAAGGTGTACCTAGCCTAAGTGGAATTTGTGTCAACAATAATATTGCTCTAAGGTCAGTAATGTTAAAAAAAAAAAAAAGCAAAAAGGAAGAAGCAAGCATGCATAATGGGACAGAGGAATATAGAGTAATCTACAAAGCTACTGAATTAGTATCATAGTTAGATTGTTGTAAAGGGTACTGAGGGCTTGACTTGATAGACAAATTGAAAGTTTCTCCAGGAACTGTATCTAACCAATGGTTCTATCCCAACAGGAATCTTTTCAGCTATTCTATTTCTTAGGCTTCCTCGGTGTAAAGTATGCCCCTGCCTAATTTTAGCAAACACAATTTTTAAACCCTGCAAGGGAAGAAATGATGGATGAGGTTTGCATTAAGCACTCTCTCTCTTCCCCCAAGTGACTTTTAAAACAATAAAAATAGGCCATCCAGGTATAGTTGCAAACATTTGCATGTAACGTGTAGATTGCCAGGCAATGCGTAGATCAATTCCAAGTGAAAACATACTTGTGTCCTATTTATTGTGCTTTCCAGTCCTCTCTTAATAAGTTGTTATATTATCATTTAAATTATTCTAAAATGGCATTTTAAATTGTGTACAGAAGCTATTGGCAGAAGAAGGAAGAAAACGACTGCTGAATATGCTCTCTGATTCGTCTAGCAAATTAATAGATTAAAACATAGCAAGGGTTAGAGAAATCTCAGTATCAAGGCAAAAATAGCTATTATTATTTTTATTATTTTAAAAGACAGAGAGAGGATGAAATGGGGAAAAAGGGAAAAAATCAGGCATGACATTTGAGCTTCTTGGACGAAAGAAGGGATGTTAGAAATCACAAATTAAAGCCCAGTTTGTGTCCTTAGAAGGTCGGTGATCCTTTCTCCATGGTGAAGGATCAGTTGTGTGTCACATCCCAACACATGATGCAAAGGGTGAACACATGCATGTAGATGCCCAATTGCATGGTTGTGTTCCTCTTAGGAAGGAAAGCAGGGGATGGTCTCTGGATCCACAGGTCTCTGGATGGAGTGCTTTACTGACCAGCTATATGCTGAGTGTAGATGCATGGGGGGGGGGGGGGGCTTGGACCTGTTCTTCCACTCCACACTTTACTTCCTTAGTGCATCAAAAGGCAACAAATAAAATAGAAAACAGCTATATCTTGTGTAAGGAGTTTCTTCTGTATTGGTCCATATATGAAGGGATCACCGTACTGCAGATCCTGCCTCAACAGAATTTCACTCTTTTCAAAAGAGTTCTTGTGGGGCAGAACTCAATAGGTTGCGTCTCTCTTGTGCAATATGGTGCTCCTGGCCTTTGCATTGCCTTTGCGGTGGCAACATTTGCAGTGTGTTGGAAATGCATGGTCAGCTTGTTTGCTTGTAAAGCTCATTGTAGAGTGTGTGTGTGCCTGTAAAAGGTCAGTTCTAATCAATCTATTCATCATCTAAATAGAACCAAAACAAAATTAAGGTGGCTGGAAGGCCTTATGCACTCTTTCACATTTCAGCAACTAAGTTGATGGAGAGGCGCCACCAATTTGCTATCTCACACAGAGCCTGCTTTCATTTGTTCTCTTAATGGCCCATCACCCAGGCAATTGCATATATAGCCTGGGATATATTTTAACATTTATGGGGTCCAGGGGTTAGAAGGACCTGCATGCAGCTTACTTTCTCCCTCTTAAACTCACAACAATATTAAGAACAGACACCAAATAGTACAAATGGCATACCTCAGAATTTATGTGAAGTCCTATGATTCTTACTATGCACCCTCATGCATGTATTACTGGTATACATCATGCACAATGCTGTGTTAGTATGCAGTATTTATTCTGACAGTTACTGCAGCAAAAACATTCTTCCGTTGGCTCCTTGCAACTGTAAAGTCATATGCACTTTTATTTATTTCTTTTGCGACAAGAGGGGTATTTTGTGAAAGGGTTGGGGGCTTGCCCATCTGACAAACCCAATCAGTTCGGCAGCTTTCATTTTGGCAGATTTCATTCTGGCAGAAGCCGTTATCGATATAAAACCACTCAAAAAATTCAGAAGTGTAGTATTTTCCATAGAAGACTGCAGATCAATAAACACAGAGATGTCCCTGCTGCCCTGCTAAGATTTCTTCACTGCACTTCATGACAACACATCGATACAACTGTCTGGGCACCTGGACTTTTCTACAAACTATAAATCCCACAGTGTTATCAGTCACTCTAATTTAGTTTTACTGAAGGTTTGCTTTTGATTAAAAGCTCAATGTTTCAAACAGTTGCATCTCTGGCGAATGAAAGGGCTACAAGCAAGAGTACTCACAGGGATTAAGGGCACTGCTCAGGGTTTCTTACAAGCATTCCTGTAACAACAGTAGATTTGTCAGTCTTTAACGGATAAACCACATTCGGTGCAACAGGTAAGCATAGCTGAGGTCTTTAAATGGGATCATCACCCTTGAGAAGTGGTGCCTGTATATGAGAAAAACTCCCCATTAAATTATGGGTGACATCTAATGATCTGCATCCACTTACACAATAGAAATTCACTTGTGCAATGGCAGGTGGGGGTGTGGCTTAACCCACAGATGATTTCAGGGATACAAGAGGCTGCAGGGGAAAGAGAGGAAGGAGCAGATGTCTAGTGGCACTACACTGGATCTCACCCTTAGATAAAATAAAATATATACAGTGTTGGATCCTAAAATAAATTAACTTAGGGAAGTTCATAGAACATTTTCCATCCCGGGCTCTCTCTTTTGGTCACATTCACCTCCTCAAAAGAAAATGTGAGGTGGGCTGTGGGGGCTCTCTGGGGAGAAGGAAGGCAAGTTTCCCATTCTCACCATTTGCTCACCCCCCACACCAGGCCATTGCACCACATGCCACATTGTTCAGATTCAGTAGCACCATCTCCTAGGGACTGAGCCCTTTAGGGCTCCCCCAGTATTTTTGGGAGGGGGCTAACCCCCCCCCCCCAAGTCCAAAGGCCTCCTGAGGAGGACAAGCACGGAGCTGAGCATGGCATGGCCTCCATAGCCATGGCTCCTTCTCCTCCTGACACAGAGGGGGAGGTGGCTGGAAGCAGCCCCAGGTTAGTGGTAGTGGCAGGAGGAAGTGCAGTCATGGTCATTTCCACTGTGCTGCCTGCAGCTATGCTTGGCTCCTCTCAGGCTCAGGAGGAAGCCACCACGGAGCCAAATGTGGCACAGCCTCAATGGCTGCAGCTCTAGCTCCTCCTCCTGCCATGGAGAGGAAGCAAGCTGGAAGCAGTCGCAGGCCAGTGGCGACAGCAGGAGAAGACTGTCGTGCTCTTAAAAGAAATAGCAACAAGGCTACCCAGGAACTTCCTTTTATTTCCCCTCCCCTTTTCAGATTAACTTCAAAAGTGAATCTTGTTTGAGGGGGGGGAAATGGTTCTACAACAATGGATCACACTTGCCAACTTGGATTCATTGCCAACTTCAATTCATTATCCAGAAATCCCGACATCATCAGAGTCTGTATAGTTGGCAGTCCCTCAATAGCTGTAAGACTAACTGAAATCAAGCGAGATTGTAAGCAGATGCATGTAAATATTGGCAACGTATGTAAAAATGCTTTTAAGATCAGGGAAGAATTGTCCACTTAAAGTGATTGACTGGTTGCTCAGAGAAAATGCACATATTTGACTCCCAGCCAACTTCTATGCCAATTCACTCTTCTTTCAATCCATGCAGTTTTTGTACTCTCCATAGCATCAAATTCATTCAGCAACACACTTATGGGCTTCTTTGATTTCTGTAGCAACCAATTAGCATGTCACTCCTTCCCATCCACTTGTTCATACTGTACTTACCTAAGGAGGGAGGGAGATGAGAGGCTGCGGGATTTTTGAAACTGTATTTCTGCCTATTGAAAATTCCCGTAATGATAAATAGGAATTCCATTTCATGTGGCAGCTAAACCATCATCATCATCATCATCATGGGGAAGAGGAGAATGCATTTTCGGCTGCCTAAGAATTTTTGCCAGAAAAATTGAAATATAATGGGACTTAAATTTGTCAAGACTAAATGGGTCTGCTTTGAGCCTAAGAAAGCAATCCTATCGCAAGTTCTGCCAGGATGAGCAGGGTTAGGATCAAGTGGATATCTGGCTGAGCTGGGAGGTTATTGGCACAGACAAGGTGCATTGGCATAACTCCCATTCTGCCACTCAGCCAGATGCACCAGAGATACTCTTCATCCTTGGCTCAGCCCAGTGGATCATGAGCCAGCACTAAGCCTGGAAAATGGGGCATTCCGGAGGCATGACAGAAGGGTGGGGGACTTAGGCAGGCTCCTAAGCGTGTTCAGGTTGGTCTTGTGACCTCACAACCAGTAAAGGTTAAGTCAGCAAAAAGGGTAGTGTAACTCAAACACTTAAATACTTATTTTAAAGGCTTGTTGTCCCTCTTCTAGGCTTCGGCCAGTTCAACCAGCTGTAGTCCCCCTGCTGAGTGGAATTTGGATCTGGTGTATTTTATGCCAAGTCAGTTGATGCCAGATTGCTGTATGTCATCTGCTTCTGCATAGGACTGCTCTCCAAGTCTGAATCCAACCCAGCAGAAGTGATATATTGAAGGAGTTTGTCTATTTTCCAGACAGAGTTGTGTTTTTATTGCAACATGGTCCATGAAAAGGCCTTCAAAATATTTCTGTCCTTTGAGGACAATAATAGGACTAGAGCCATAATCCAGAAAGACTGCAGACTGTTATCCCTAGTTCCCCAAACCCACCTTTGCCATCCTGAGTACCTCCAGATGTTTTTGACTACAGCTCCTCATTGTTGTGGCTGGGGTTCAGAGTGGAGGGTACCAGGTTGTCAAAGACAGGTGCTGGGGGTTGAGGGATGCCTTTATCTCTAGTAGCTGCTTCTAATTGTATTGAGTTACTTCCATTACATTGTTAAGGCTCCTTTGCTGCCTAGTCCTTCTTTCTGTTAACTTCTTAAAATTTTGTCTTCCTGTTGATCTAGTTTCCCGTGCCTTTCTGCCAGCAGGGAACCAGTAACGAACAAACCCAGAACTAGTGTATGTGTGTGTGTGTGTGTGTGTGTGTGTGTGTATTACCCTCCAACATACAGCAGAGGAAAATCAGGATGCTCTGTGGTGTAGTGGTTAAGAGCACTAGACTCGTAATCTGGTGAACCGGGTTCGCGTCTCTGCTCCTCCACATGCAGCTGCTGGGTGAGCTTGGGCTAGTCACACTTCTCTGAAATCTCTCAGCCTCACTCACCTCACAGAGTGTTTGTTGTGGGGAGGAAGGGAAAGGAGAATGTTAGCCACTTTGAGACTCCTTAAGGTAGTGATAAAGCGGGATATCAAATCCAAACGTCGTCTTCTTCTGACATGAGTCAGGCCCCCCCAAATATGCAGCTTTTGAGGCTGCACTCCCACAGGAACCAGGTGACTTGTGCCAGAGCATGCTCCCCCAAAATGGGCATCTTTGGGGGCCACGCTTTCGTGGGAGCCAAAACAGGACACCCCAGAATCCAATTAGAAGCCTGGATGACTTCTGTAATTCTGGGATGTCCCAAATGAAGTGGAACAGTTGGGGGATATGATGTATGTATGTAAAATATATATATTTGTAGGAAGAGTGCTGTTGTGCTCATGTCCTGCTTGCTTTCAGACTTCCTATGGGCATGTTGTTGGCTACTGTGAGGACAAGATACTTTGTATTATTTTTGTATTATCATCACATACAGAAATATCAAAGGAGATCTGACTGGGCTTTACACCAAGCCCAGACGGGGCATTTATCTCAATTTTGACTTCAGCCAACCCCTTTCCCATGTATTTCAGTTACTTGCCATAAACAAATGAAATAGCCTTAACCGTTATGAGTGCAAAGAATCCTTTCAATTAGGGACGGCGCTTTCAGAGCAAGCTTCCTCACCAGTGGGAATGATGGAAGAAATATATGTGCTATTGAACTCCTCGACAGTGCTCTGCTTGGGGATATTTATTTAAATAAACGCAAGGTCGTTATGCTGGCATGAGGACACCACAGGTTCTCCCTAAAGTGCTGCTCTTTGATTACATATTATCCATCTTGCTATTGTATCTCTGCCTGAACTTTGTCAGCTTCAAGTGAGCAGCTCCTGTTAAATTTAGGAAAAAAACCCCGAGGGACGCCAGTCTCATAAATACAAGGCTGCGGTTCTGGACAGTTAGCAGAAAGAACAGTAGGAATTCTTCTCTGTTGCCTGCTTCATGAAACATATGTCATTGTCTGAGAAATAGAGCCGAACCAACACATTAAGCACAGGTGTACAGCTGGTGTTTTAAGCCATCTTTTCACACTGTTCATTATAATTAAAATAAGAAAAACAGGTATTGCATATATAGGAAGGATTTTCAGTAAGAATAGAAAACAGTCAACATATTATGATTTATGATTTACATTACACAATTCTAATGTACACAATATTTTACAGTTATTTATCCTCGCATTGGCAGCAACCACAAAAGGTAAGCTTAATATTTTAATATTTTGCAAATTAAGCTGTTTTAAATATGCATTTTATATTTGACTTCCTTTTGTAATTTTTTTTTTAAGTTTGCTAACTTTGCTGTGTTGAATTTGCATTATGTACTTGACCTCTTTTGTATTTTTTTTTATTTTGAAACCTTTAAGGTAATATTTTTGTTTCCTATTTAATTATGTTGCTTTAAATATATACTTTATATTTGATTTTCTTCCATAATGTTTTATTCAGGATTATTCTGTTTGATGTACGTCATAAACCACTTTGAAGTTTTTTTCTTAAAAACGAAATAATAATTTTGTTGTGTATTGAATAGTGTTAACTAAATTATTAAATTTTTTGGTATCAGTTTTAGTATCAGTTGTGGGTCATCCAAAAACCTGAAACGGTGGTCTTTTATCTTACAAGCTTGTTGTGAGGTAGAAGCCCATCATTTTAGGTTTTTGGATGGCAGTAGGCAAGTAATACTTAAAAAAAGTACTGTATTTTTCGCTCTATAAGACGCACCACTGTATTTTTCGCTCTATAAGACGCACCAGACCATAAGACGCACCTAGTTTTTGGAGGAGGTAAACAAGAAAAAAAATATTCTGAATCCCAGAAGCCAGAACAGCAAGAGGGATCGCTGTGCAGCGAAAGCAGCGATCCCTCTTGCTGTTCTGGCTTCTGGGATAGCTGTGCAGCCTGCATTCACTCCATAAGACGCACACACATTTCCCCTTACTTTTTAGGAGGGAGAAAGTGAATCTTATAGAGCAAAAAATACGGTAATTTGGCTCCCAGTATTCAATAGGTTTACTGAGACCATGAATCCAGTTTCCCCTGATAATGTCCTGGACCACTGGGTGATCACCCATCTGCCTTCAAAAACTAAAGTTGTTATCAGTCAGAGAAAATGGCTCTGCCTTGAAGTACCAGGATGATTTTCAGAAAGATACTATTTTATTTTTTTAGGAACATTTTCCCAGTTGTTAACTGGAATAGCAGCCAGGGCTGATTCAAGTGTGCATGTACTGATATAGCACATTCTGTTCATTGAAACTATTTTGGCTTCTGGGGGAAAAGAAAGTTCCTATATCTGATGGTTAAATAACTGAAATACCCGAAACATTGCACCTGCCAAACTCTGAGAATGCAATGAAATTCCAGTCTTGGGTAGTTTTTTGTGTTCCCCCTAGCAACAAGCCACACAGATATTTCCTCATGACCTCATAAACCAATGTTCCATTTTGATTATGTTTCAGTGCCACCTTTTTTTAATTTACTGACTATTCAGTTCCCACAAAAAGGATTGTATTCCTGGGGGGAGGGGAGGCAAAATCAACCCAATTGTGTTAGAAAATAAAACATTCCCTGTAGATTCACTTACTTTGGGCTTTAAATTTTGGGTGCAGATTTTGAGACGTATCCAGAACAGAATTTCAGCATGTGCATGCGAAGTACAAATAACACTTTTAAAAGTTGCGTATTTCACAGACTATTCATAAGGAGGAATGCAAGCAGGCAATCTTGTTATCCTCCTTCAGCTTTAGGCACAGCAAGGACCACAAATCTAACAAATATTAGTAGCAACCACAACAACAGTATTAACATGAACCGCTGGCCCACTGGCGCGCTTATGCAGCCCAGTGTAATCTATTGTTCTAAATCTTTTTGCTCCTTATTGGCTTTGAGAATAGAATTATATTCACCTGTGAGACTCCACTAGAGCTTGCATTATCTTTCATAATTTATACTATGGAATAAAGAATATTTCTGGTGCACAATAAACAATAACATCCAAATGAACTTTTCTCCCTAAAGAAAATGTAAGCACACCATCTGATGAGTAGCAAAACAAAACCAGAGGAAAAAACAGGTCAGAGGAAAACATCTTCCTTCTTGAAGACATAACTTCACCTTGGCTATATGAAAATGCAGATTTATATTAGCCTAATGTGTTCTTATCCTTTAGAGTTAGTCCCAAAGGCTCAAATCCTTATTTCTGCAGTGGAACATGCCAGTTTTCAGAAGTGAGAAGCTATTCATGGGATCACTCAACCAGTTTTCAAATTATGGGGGGAGAAGAGAGAGGCTTAATGGTATCTACAAGCCCTCTATTACACCCTACTGCCCTATAAAATTTACAATAAATATATATAAAATAAAATCTACCTGACTCCCAACAAATTTGGAACAACAGTAGGTAAAACAACAACATAGCAGCATGGTCCACCAAATGTCATCTTTAAAAATGAAGCATTTAATGAAAAGAAAATGAAGTCCAATAATGCAAATATTCAAGAACAGGGTTCTTCTTTCATAGTCTCAGCACCACTGTAGAATCAATGTTTTCCAAGGTACTCGATCTTGCTTCAGATGTTCAGTTTGAATGTACAAAGGGGCAAGCTGGAATGTGTGGAGTGAGCTGTTGGAAAAACGCCCTGGGGTCGGGCTGCAAGCCCCCGGAACTCTGTGTTAGAATTCCTGCTCCATGATTGCTCCTGACTCTGAGCATCCTCCAGTACGCACAGCTCTGGAAAAGGCATCTCCCTTCTCTTCTAGTGCGCTCAGCGACATATACCACATGGTATATGCACACTACAATTCAGCATGAAGCATGAGACATCATAGAGCTAATCTATTTATTTACACACTATGTACAGAAAAAAGCATAATGGCGTCCATTCTCTCCAGCTCCGAGAGAACAGGGGGAAAAAACCCAAGTAAAAGTGAAAGTACATTACAAAGTACATACAGTGGTACATATGCTTCAGGTTACATACGCTTCAGGTTACAGACTCCGCTAACCCAGAAATAGTGCTTCAGGTTAAGAACTTTGCTTCAGGATGAGAACAGAAATCGTGCTCCGGCAGCGCAGGGATAGCAGGAGGCCCCATTAGCTAAAGTGGTACCTCAGGTTAAGAACAGTTTCAGGTTAAGAATGGACCTCTGGAACGAATTAAGTTCTGAACCCAAGGTACCACTGTACAGCAGAAAAGATAAGACTGTCTTTCATTTCCCGCACTCTTCTCAGACAGGCATCTGATTTACACCTATCACAAATGCAGCATCAGAGGAGTGAAATTGCTAACATGAGCTGTGCTTACTTGCTGCTACTGCTGGTGTTTGTGTGTGTGTGTGTGTGTGTGTGTGTGTGTGTGTCATTCTCCCCATCCAATGCAAAGACCCTTCCATTCTGTTTATACTGATATCACTTGCTGCTTGTTCTGATGGCTTTTGGAACTGTAATGAACTGTACCCACCATCCAACTGTGTTCCAACTGAGAAAAGTTCTGTACCTGTAGCCACACCCCTTCCATTCTCTTGTCTGCCATCCAGTCTGCCATCCGCATGGCACCTAGTATTGCAGAAAGTGTGTTTTCCTTCATGGAGAGCACGTGTTGCGGTGGGGGCCGACAGGACACTCCAAAGTTGTGGGGCGGGCTAATTGATCATTGGCCACTGTTGTGATTGGGCTTCCCTTGTTGTTGGGAAGATGTTAATGTTGCCATTTGATGATTGACAGCCAGAAATGTTAAAACTGCCTGCACGAGGCGTAGAGCTTCCTCTTTTCGCTCCGTGCATTGGATTGCCCATCCCCCCTCCCTATATTTAGGGGTGTTCGCTTTGACATTGCTATGCCTGTCATGGGGTCGTCTGCTCTTGGGGCAGGGGCCCAGTAGGAATTTTGTCCATCTGGCTGATTGGCTGGGGCCATTTGGGTTTTGCCTACTGCGTAGCAAATCGTCACAACTTGTAAGGCTGCAGTTAGGCATTGGTTTATGGTTTGGTTGGTTGAGGGGCATGGATTGGCTGTGCCTGCCCCTTTAATGCTGCTGCTGCTGCGATGGATTCCATTAAAGGAATACAGGGGCTCACTATTGCTTTTGTCTGAACCCTGTCAAGGGGCTAGGGCCACGCAAGAGCCCCTGGTTGCATTTAGGGAAGGCTGAGGACAGGTTCCCTGCTCTGTCGCTATCCCCAAATGTATTCCCCTTTCTGACTTTCGCAGGCTTGTGAAATGTCAGTCTGTCCCCCACTGGGGGGCAGATAGTCACAACCAATGCCTAAGCAACCACTCACATTTTTTATATTTTAATAAAGTTGTAGCCAAAATTATGCCAAAAACCTTAAACAAAAATTCTGTGTGTTGTGTGAGTTATTTGGGGTGGCCTGGGGACCTCGAGATGGAATTCTGATCCTGTAGGATATTGCCAGTCTGTGCAATCCACTTCACTTTAGACTACAGTGACAGACCCCCTATTAAAAGGAAATAAGGAGAAAAGGTGCAAAATGGAAGTTGGTTAACTTCATGGTATGGCCTGGAGAAAGGGGTACAGCTGTACCACATACCCATATTTACTACCAAAACAGGTTTGCCACTCTGGTGGATGGAGGCTTCACCTGATATTTTGGAGTTAATTTTTGCACTGATGGTTGTTTCCCCTCTGCAGGTGTTTTTTGACTTAAATGTAATAAAGTGGTCCAAGTTCCACCCAGCCAATGTGTCAGATTCTTTACTCATCCATCAGGCCACGATTACCAAAGCACTTTGCAAATTTTGCGTTGCAAATCTCCCTTTAGTTAACTATTAAGTATAATAGATTTCCCCCCTCCCTTACTTTTAAGGCATCACAGCTGATCAATTATTAAGCAAACCTTTTGAAACATACTATACTAAGTGTAAAATGTAATTGTCCCAGTGTTTTGCAGCTTGTTGTGTCAATTATGTATGCTCCTTTTCTGTCCACTATAAATTATTGGGCACATCCAGATCTTTCCTTCCTGCTCATTTAGATACTTGCAGCTTTTGATAAAATGTGCAACATAAATCTTACAAAGGAAAGAAAGGCATGAATAAGAAAACTTGCCATCGAGCAACTAAATCTTAAAACATCAGTGTAACTCTATCCTGGGTGAATATTGCTATTTGCACTTCTCTGTGCTATATAAATGTTGAACTTGCCTAAATCGTTAAACCCCTTCCAGCAAGCATGCTGCACAGTGTTTGAAATTCCCACTGTTGTGTTTGTCCTTCAGCAGTAAAATGGCCTACTTTGAGATTCTGATTATCTTACTTCTCCAAAAGGAAAAAAAAGAAGAAAAGATCGTGCTGAGTTAAGAAACAGATGTATTGTGGGAAAGGCAGTGGCAAAGCTTAGATTATATACAAATGAACAATTTTAAGAGCACAAGTTCCAGTAGTCAACCGTTTGCACGTTTCTGCATTAAATAGTACAGCATATGCAAGAAAGAAAACCAAATGCTACCAAATGATGACAATGAAATGAATTCTTACAAATAAGTATATTTGAGCTGGCTCTAGGCACCAGCTGCCATTAATCCACCATGCTTCCAAGTTGTTTATTTTCTGCGGAATGGTGCAGATGTAACACCCCCAATCTGTTGAACATTTGTCCAGACTGGGTTTTTTTGTGTGTTTTTTTGCAGAGAAGAATAGGGTTTTGAAGATCATTCTGTGAAGGGAAAAATTGCACAGCTAACCAGCTGGAACTATGATGCAGATCTAGGGCGTTCCCTCACGGAAAATCGTGCTTCCTTAATTCCAAGTGTCCAAAATGTTTCCTCAGATTTTGCAGTCTCCCAATGGGAATGTGCCTTAGCCAAGCCCAGTGGCAGCATGGTGCAGCAATGGTGAACCAATGCAGAAGCCAAGTCTTTAACTGGGGCTTACTGTATGGAACATATAACTCCAATCTATTGATGTTTAACAAAAATTATATACTGCTTGATTGTAATAAAACCACTAAGCAGTTTATGAAAATTTAAAAATGGTGGGAATCTTAGGTGACATACCCATGCAATGGAAGTTGTCCCCAGTTCCAGTCTCCACACAGAGGCTGCTTAAGGTCCAAAATCGTAGAATTATAGAATTGCAGAGTTGGATGGGAACACAAGGATCATCTAGTTCAACCCCATGTGATGCTCAAATCTTCTTTGCTCAAAATGGGGCTTGAACCCATGACCCTGAGATTAAGGGTCTCATGCTCTGCTGACTGAGATCCTACCCAAAAGTTCTCTGAGCAGCTTACAATTCCATTAAAAAATTAGAGAGAAAACTATTGCTGCAGAAGATCAGGCTTCAGTAATACAGTTCCAGACATTGATTAATACATCAGGTTGTAGGTACAGGTATATAGAACAACAAAGAATCTCTGCTGCTCCGGTTTCAAGATATAACACAGACTCCAACCCACTTCACAAGACTCACTGACTGACTAATGAGCTGACCTGCCTTAATCACTTATATAGGCAGCACTGAGCCATTGCCATAGCAACCGCCTTGGCTGACCCTGCACCTGTTGACTTACCTCATACCATGATCTATGCTCAGGAAGGAATTTCTTCCCTGAGAGGCTTTATTCCTGGATACTCTCCCATTTCCAAAATATGTTGTCATCAGTATCTCAAAGAACATAGAAATAATTGTGCTGCTACATACAACATAGGCTGCTGTGAAGCTTTTTGAACCAAAACATTGATTCCCAAAGCAGTTATTAAGAGGGATAATAGAAGGCATTCTCTCTTCTCATTTAATGTCATCAGGTAAACTGCAGGATGTATCCACTCATTAACCTTGGTTTCAAAACCCATTGCAGGAAACAGCAAGGCATGTTCTGGGTAATTATGTAATTCTTTTACAGACAGAACAACAACATGCAAGATACTTGAGTAATAGTTTTATAGGTCTGTTATTGCTGTTCTTGCTATTGCCATTATTGGAAAGAGCCCATAGGCAGCACACAACATTCAATTCACTGCTGAATTTGTATATCTGAGAAATCCTGGTAATTGTAGTAGCACACCCTTGGAACCTTATGCTGATTTTATTAAGCCATCATGTTGAATAAGAGAGACATAAACACAGACTGAGTTGAACTAGTGCCATTATATTTAAGCCTAAACTTATACCAATACCTGCAGAAGAAAACAACTATTGGTGCAGGAACTAACTTCAGCATAGATCGAAAACTGCAGCCACCAGGATGACTAATTCCCTATAGAAATAACATAATTTACGGTATAAGGAGCCCCAACGAGAGATTACAAATTCCTAAATATTGTTGCACAAGTTCATCCAGTAACTCAAAACATATTAGGTAACCTGCTGAATGCGTTATTGCATTTATTTTGCAACGACCTACTACTTTTTCCCTTGTTAAATATCTTGTTTTATGCTGAGGTCCAGAAGTCACCAAGCAAATGGAAATAATATGGAACATTAATCTGTATAAATCAGTAATTCTTACCATTGAAGGGGAAACAAAACTCTTCAGGTGTTATCCAAAAAAAGAGAGGAGCTAATTAAAAAAAAATACAATGCTTCAGGCTCAGCAGATATATATATATATACAAGCACAAAAGTATAGTTTGAGAATCAACTGTCTAATGAATTTTGCAGACCTGGGCAACTAGGAAAAGCAGAAAATTCATTTTTGCTTGTAAAGGGATGCAATGCTCACACAGAAGGCATAACAGCCAATTTTATTGGACTGGTATTTGGGCTATAATTGCACCTGAGCAGACAGCATTTCTATCAAATGAGATGAATGAAATACCTGACTGCCTTCTGGTAGGGAAATAGGCACGTTACGACTCCATTAAGTTGGAGTTCCATTTTTGATTTTTTTCCCCATTTCTCCTTGGGCTGTTCATTTGCCTTATGCATATTTTAAATAGTGTGGTATGGTCTCACATGGAAGAAAAGTTAATTACTTCAGATTAATCAGCTCACGGAGCTCACATTTCCCCTCACTCCGCAAAGGCGGCTCTGAGCTCCACACAATACAAGTCCGGTTTAGTACCTTCAGACAACTTGAAGGCTACTCTTCACAACTAGAGTCCTGGGACCAAGGGAAGGATTGTGTTTACCAGGGGAGATGCAATTATCCAGGACAAGGTAAGACAGCACACATGTAAGCAAAATGTCACACTGAGATTTTTGTGGAGCTGGGGAGGTTTAAATGATAGCGACATTTTTTTTAAAAAAAGTCCTAGGATGGAAAAACTTTTTCCACTCGAAAGCTACATTCCCTCATGGGGGAACCTCCAGGGGCTGCATTTCAGTGGCAAATGCGGCCAGAGGCAAAAGTGGGTGAAACATTGGATGTAACTTATACCTTTGTACAGTAGGATACATTCTAGTCACACAAAAGCAAGGTTTCAGCCATAAGTTTCTTCCCACACCATCTAGGCAAGCAAGTGGCAGTATAAGTACCCAAGGACTCATTCCAGTCAGGCAAGAAAACAAGAAGGGTATAGAACATGGCTTTAGGAGAAGCATGTGTTCCAGGGCCTAGGATCCTGCCCTGGGTCCCCACACCTCTAGGAACAACAATTTTCAAGAATTTATTCTGCTCTCAAGAATATCACCCAAAATACTTCCTCACTGTCAAGGAGCTATCAACAAGCCAGGGCAGGCACACACATGGAAGGCATGGAACACAGCAATGTCCCTGGTACATCTTAATGAAGGCATTGCTGAAACTAAGCTCTAAGCACACCCTTCCCCCTCTAGCCTCTCACTCTGGATCCCTCCTAAGCAGACAAAAGCTGTGTTGAGGGGGTGAGCTCCTCCTCTGGGCCTGTCTGGCTCATTGCTCAGCAATGTGCAGGACCCTACTTTAGTGGGGAGAGAGGGGGAAGGAGAGTCAGCAGGGCTGGGACTGTCTGCATGCACGCTGTGACTCTCAGCTTCTAATCCTGTCCTAGAATGCCCTCCTTGTTCAGACTCCTCAAGTCTCTTGCTTCTATCAGATCCCAGGATGTCCCTTCTGCTGACTGCACCTCAGTGCCCTACCACCAAGCTCTGGGTCCTAAAGTGTCCTCTTTGGACTCCTCCCTGGGGGGCTCTTGGGAGGCAAGCTCCCACCATTCAGCCAGTCCCTGACCCCCACTCTCGCTGGTGGCAAAAAATGAGCCATTGAAGTGAAGAGGCATTTTTTTGTGTTGGCTTTAGTTATTAGTACAAGTCTTCCATCTCTATGGTAGACAACATTCCCTTACCCCTCCTCTTAAGTAAACAGCAACCTTTTCACTGATTTCATTAAAAAATATGAGTCAGATCCTACATACCAAAGGGGGGAAAGATGGGAAATAACGATATATTTTTTATTTATTTTTTAAACCCTTGTTATTTTCTTGGCATCTGTGCATAAGTTATTAGCCCGATTCACAAGTCACAGTGTATTTCTGCATTTTGTTTGTAACAGAAGTATTCCTATTAAATTTAATTATGTTATTTATTTTAAGTGCTGTTTGGGAATCCCTCTTTGCTACTAGTTCTTCATACAATAACAGAGTACATAACATGGTTGTTTACTGGTGAGTTCTTACTGCTGTCATCTGTTGCTATAGGCAACTGGATCCGGAGCTCTGATGGAGGCACCTTCAGGGATACCAAATGGAACGGATTTCTAAACAGTACTTTCACCTTGAAGCAACACCAAATCATGTTTACTTTTAGAAGTCTGACTTCTGACATACCTACAACAGACAGCTATATCAGATTAGAGTCTATGATATGTTTCCCAACAGATCAGGGTCAGAAAAGTGAGGAAAGATGATTTACACTTGCACTGCTAAACAGAATAGTGCTTTAGGGTCAAATGGGGAAGACTTAACAGGAATTTTCCCTCCTGCTGAATATGGATTACTGCACCTCCTCCAGTTTCTGTTTAGAATCCCATGGCTGAATGCAAAACTTAGGAAATCAGCATGATTTTTCAACACGGGTTGTAAAATCTGAGACTGAAAAAGAAAGTGCCATTGTTACCTAATGATATCCTTCAGCACCAGACATCCATGTATGTATTTGTGGATAGAAAGTGACAATTGTGCATTATTATTATTTGGAGGGGGGGGTTCTCAAAGTACCAAAGTAGGTGTAGGAGATCTGAGATGATAGAGTAGATCAGGGCTCAGCTTGTGAGAACTTTCCCTGCTATTCCCATCAAACAACCAGTAGGACAATCTTTGCTGGTGAAAGATGCAACACAACCTAGCAGCTAATGCTAATACATCCAATAATAAACTTCTGCACCTTCCAGGCAGGAGTGCATAAAAGCTCAGTGGTATTTTTTTGCTAATCCTAGAGAAATGTGCCTGTCCATGTTCTGACCCACCCCTGAAATTCTTTGGACAGTTTGCCTGGCTACAAATTTACAAATTGTTCTAAAAAGATTTCTGCAAATGAAAATCAGTATCAACTGTAGCTGCTTCCAATGCCAGCTTTTTGAGTTAATGTAATGCTAGAGCTCTGGCGTGCTCTGGTCCATGGGGCCACGAAGAGTTGGACACGACTAAACGACTAAACAACAACAACAACCATGCTAGAGCTCAGGTAGAAAGTAAGAGAGTTGGTACCTCAAAGAAGAGGTACCTGATCACAGGACTTCAGAAATGCCATCACTGGGTTTACATGATGAATGGTTGCAATACCAGCTATACTGATCCTGCTAATATGTTTAGACTGTGGGTGTCAGGTGTGTTGATCTCTCACAAGCATTGTAATAACCTGGGAAAGTTGACATTTGGAAGTAACCTAAGATTGCACTGAAAAGGAGAAAGCCCTTTATCCCACCCTGCATCAAAATGCCACAAAATGTCACCATGAAGATATTACAGAATAGGCACCAAACAAATATCTCAATAAAGAATGATTTATTTATTTTTTTAAAAGAACTTCAGGTGCTACCTTTGATGTTTCTTATGTTACAGTTGAGGAAATGGTGGACTCTGTTTTCCCTTATAGGCATTAATTCCCCCCCAAGTAGCACAAATTAATTACAAAGAAATAGTGGCCTTTAAAAGATGTTAGTATGGGAAAATAAAACAAAAATGGATTTAGTGAACAACAGCAGTAATTTCATATAGACAATGATTTAACCTAAATAGGTCTAACAGCATCCAAGTGATGAAACTACAATAAGAAGTACAGTGGTACCTCAGGGTTACATACACTTCAGGTTACAGACTCCGCTAACCCAGAAATAGTGCTTCAGGTTAAGAACTTTGCTTCAGGATGAGAACAGAAATCATGCAGCAGTGGCGCAGCGGCAGCAGGAGGCCCCATTAGCTAAAGTGGTGCTTCAGGTTAAGAACGGTTTCAGGTTAAGAACGGACCTCCGGAACGAATTAAGTACTTAACCCGAGGTACCACTGTACTAGTTCTCAAAAAGCCAAAACCCCATTCCCAAATGTTCTTGAATTCAAGAAAGACAGGAAGACCTAAGGTTTGTTTCAAAACTGTAGCTGCTATCGTGTGGACAACAGCTAAATTAGTACAAAGAATTTCTCATTCTGTGACACCAGCTGATGAATAGTTTAATACCATACAACCAATTCATTTATTACAGAGCAGTAGGAGTACCTGGCCCTTGTTTTACTAGGAACTGCTGCCATTTATGAAGGTGGAGTTGTGGGTTTTCATGATATTCAGCAGCCCCCAAACAGTTCTGGAGCTGAAAAATCACACCACAGTTAAGATATGCAAATATGCCCCAGCACACATTTAGAACTTAAAGCTTCCCATGCCAAATTACAGTTTGCATTTGAACAAAAGCAAAGAAACAAATTTTGTGTCTAGGCAGTAATTATATTTTCTCTGCCTCCATTCTGCTTTTTTCCCTGCTGCTTTCTCCATTACAATGAAGTGGGCTTCTCCCACACCAGAAACCTCTGAGGAATCTGGATGCTTGTGCTGTTATCTCAAATACAGTCGAATGTACACACCCACACCTGTGCAACTTTTAGAAAAAGCAGCTTCTTAAGTCTACTGAGTGACTTTCATCAAAATCTCAATTCAGAGGAAGAAATATCTGCATTTGATATCAACTCATCTTAAATTAATCTTAAAAGCGAAGCTTTTTTCCCCAAATTGTTTTTCAGAAACAAATATATTTTCATTTGCCGTTAGAGTTTGCGGAACACTGCCAGAAGTTCTCAGGAGCCAGTCCAATTGATTTCCCTCATGTGCTTCAAATTGCAACGGCCTTTTAAGTAAGGCAGCTGGGTGATCGGATAAACTATTCTTGGACACCTGTTTTTTGGTTTTGTTTTTACAATTCTGACCGAGTTTGAGGCAGAGACTCTCAAGTATTCTACTAGAAGCTTGATAAACTTGTGGCTTTGGCAACAGCAGGTGCTATATATTTGTTTATGATCTGGTCTCTGGTATATCCTAACTGGGCCATATGTCTATAGATCTGCCACAAAGACATATATTTGGCCCTATAATTTCTTGGTGATACCGATTTCTGCTCATGTCAAGGCTCAGCCACTTTGGAATGCAGGTTGAACAGACTCCCTGTGAACCTGATCTGTGGCCATTCAAGAGCAGTGCCATTAATTACCAGGTTCCCATTGCTTATTGGACTGCTTCTGAACAGAACTTGCATCCAGAGGCTCAGGCGTGCATATTAAGTGTTCCTAACACCCACAAGTCACAGGTTCTCAATTTATGCACCTCCACGACCCTTTGACAGCTGCACACCAAGAGAGAAAGTCCCAAGTTATGCACAGTGACCACGGCAAGTACATGTGAAGTTACAGTTCAAACAACTACACCTCCTGAGTCACCTGCCTAATCCGGAAAACAAAGGGTCGTATCAGTTATCATTGCAGAAATGGAAAGAATAGTACTGATTCAATATAACTTTCTTCCCTCTCTTCCCCTCATGTGCTACTGCACCCCCCCCACACACACACACAAAAAGAAAATCTACTTTCGGTTTTCTCTTCAACCCTCCAGAGTTGAAAATCATTGTGGATTGATTCTATATTACCCCACATCTGTCCAATGACTTTGCGGGTGAACATATAACAAGATTGCAATCACCCCTTCCTTCTTCATTCAGCCAGAGCATGTGCAGAGAAGAAAAGGCAGGGATAATCTAAACAAGGGAGGATTTTCAACTGTGGATCAAGTAACCAACCCAACCCTTGTAGATGGCAGGATCTAGCATCAATCTAGATTGAAGGTGGCACATTGAGGACAAGTATGAACAATTCTGGATTGAGAGAAACACCCAGGGAACTAACAACAGGCCTGGGGGAACTGTATGCTTTGCAGAAGTGCAATAAAAAAGGGGAGAGCCCCACAAGAGTCCAATAAGCATAGAGTAGGATCAGTGGGCACAGAATGGTGCTGTTCTGTAAAGGAGAGGAGGAACTGAAAACTTGGAAGCAGCAAATTTAATGGAGTCTCCTGAAAGAAATTGTGGCCGGCTGGCATTCTGAACAGAAATGCTCCACTATTTGCCACAGATCACACTCATCATGGTTGTCATTTATAGAGCTGTTATTCATACATAGGGTGTATATGAAGGATTCCTTCCTATGTATTTTGAACTGGTTTGCTAATACTAAACCAGAAGCAAGGGTTACAGCTCCACACTCACCTTTCATCATCAAAAATGTGGTTGCTGCATTTTTCTAATAGTCTGGGAATCATGTGCGTTATCAAGAGAAACATTGCCTTAGCACATAGCACTGTACATTTCCTCTGCTCTATGGCAAAATTGCCCGTGAGGAATTGGCGGGGGGATATATCATCTCCATATATTTGGTACATACAAGTATCACTTCTCTCTCATCTCACCTTTTTCAATGGGTATTAGGTCAGGCTGCAGTGAGTCACCAAGGAGCCAGCAAAGAAAACCCCTCCTATCACAACTTCACACCGCTTGACCTTGGGAAAAAGCTTAGTGTTGACTGGTGGCACCAAAGGGATTAGCAACCGCTCCATTTTTCCTACACTGTCTTCAATTACTTTGATGAGCAATTAAAATGCTAATTAAAAAAACAATCCAAAACGCTGTGCTCAGAAGGTTACGAAATAATAAGCTCTTATACATTTGCCACAATTGGAACCGATAAGGAGGTCAGAATGCAGATGGAGTAGAAAGGTGTTAAGGAGAGCAGCTGTGTCTCCATAATTTATTTTATTTTTTATAATTTATTGGAGGTCATTCTATTTCATTTTGTTACTGTATCACTATGCCTAACTAGCTGCCCTCCCCCCTCCGCAATTAACTTTTTCTCCTCTTTTCTAACACCCCCTCACACACACTCATGCACCTCTTTTTCCATTCAAAATTAACTGGAGAACCACAACATATATGCCTGTAGCAAGAGACAAGCTCTCTACCACTACACACACAAGCAGTCAAGCTGTTTTGAGTTGAAAACTGCCAAACTTTAATCACCATTTCAGGACTAGACATTCCAAGCAAAATCATTGCAAATGACCCAACCAAAATAAATTAATATTGCAAACAAACATTGCAGTTGATTTCATCTGGCTATCACCTGCAACCATAGGAGGGACTCGAGTGAACAATATTAAAAACTGGTGGCATGTTCTCCTTCTCAAACCCCATTAAAAGAGGACAGGACCCATGCAGAACTTCCCAGTGGATCATGCCCTATATTCTGTGCAATTTTTTTTTTGAAATATTTAAATGAATAAGTATCAACAGAAATGTTAAAAGAATCACTGCTGTAATTAGTGTTTTAAATTCCTCTTCTGAGATGTCAGCGTCTTCACTTTTATTTCTTTCTAAAACCCCTTAAGCCTGCTAATCTAGCTTCCTTCCGCTAGATTCATTTGCATTCTGCATGCTAATTTTTCCTACAGGTTCTGGCCATTCCAGGAAAAGTATTTCCTTGTGTACCATTTTGGCTCACTCTTCCTTCATTTCTCTTCCCCAACTCCCTATAATTCCAGCTTGAAATAGCTGCCTCTCCTATTAGACACTCAGATTGCATTGTCTAGGTGAAAGTGGCTTTGCCTTAAGTAAAACAGAATCACCTGTGACGGAACTGTATTAAAGAGCTAAGACCAATTGGAATAGGTTCTTTTTAAAAAAAGAAAAGTGTAAAGGAAGTAAAAGACAATAGATTGTATAATTAAGGTATTTAAAGAAGCGGTGATGAAGAAGTTGCAAGGTATATCTCCCTGTATCTGTTGCCTCTGACCACGATTTAATTTGAACCAGACTTAACTACATCTTAGCTACAGAGCCTGTATTCAAAGTCAGGACTTAAGTGTGCCCATGGGTAGAAGATCCATAGTGTTGCCTCAAAGTTTTGATATATCTTAAAATCATAGAATTGTAGAGCTGGAATTCTACAATTGTTGGGTCATCTAGTCCCAACCCCCTGCAATGCAGAAATCACAACTGAAGCATTCCTGGCAGATGACCATCCAACTTCTATTTAAAAAGGAGAGTCCACCACCTTCCAAGGATCTTACTGTCATAAAGTTCTTCCTAATGCTAAGTTGGAATCTCCTTTCTTGTAATTTGAATCCACTGGCTTGCGTCCTACCATGTGGAGCAGCAGGAAAGAAAGCTTGCTCCATCTTCCTTCAGTTACTTGAAGATGGCTATCAGATCACCTCTCAGATTTCACTTCTCCAGGTTAAACATACCCAGTCAGATTTGTCAGACCAGAGGCACTGGAAGGGGAGATGCTATAATGCCTGAGCCCATCAGATTGGGACCTAGGACCCTGAAGAGGGACCTCAAGAGACTGTACGCTCAGAAACTGAACCCCCAATGAACTCTGCAACAGGTTGGTCTGTTAGTACAGCCAACAAATCTGGAAGGAGATGTTTGAGACTAGAGGCCCACTTTTTGAAAAGGTCTTCCTCTGCTCAAAGAAGGGGAAGCAATTGTGAAGGATATTCTGGCCTTGAGAATATAAAAGGATTCAGTCCAGGTCTAGTCTTATTCAGAAGTTGGTCAGATGGGGTTTCATGGTGCTGCAACTACTGGCATGCCTTGCATATCACACACCATGCATTTTTTGTCAAGATCAGAACAGGTCACCACAGCACATCTTGCTTGTGACTCATTATGTGGACTGTAGCTTTATCATACCTTACAGAAGATAGTCATAAATGAGTCCAAATGGTTTGTTACACCTATTCTTGTCATCTTTACTTAGAAGTAAGTCCCACAAGTGCAATCAAGTTATATAACCAGGCCTTTGGCTAATTAAACATTATATGACCTTTTAAATGTGTTGTTGTATGGGAGATTATAAGGTATTGTTGTTATGTATTTTGTGTCCTCATCTTTTATTTTTAAGTTGTGAACTGCCCTGTGATCTTTGGATGAAGAGTGGTATACAAATATTATTATTATTATTATTATTATTATTATTATTATTATTATTTCCAACTAAGCAAATTTTGGATCATAAACTGCTGTTTCCCTGTAACTACATTCTCCAGAAGAAAACCAAACAAATGTAAATGAACTGTGAAAAAGACTCTACAAATTTACAGTGGAGAGGCTATATGTATTTTTCCTTGTTTATTTGCTTTGTAACATAAGAATTTTTAAAAATAAAAGCAATTTTTAAAAAATGAAATAAATTCCTAGGAGCAATCCCAGTTTATCCAAAGTCCCTTTTCTGTAGATTATTATGAAACTTTGAAGCTGTAATCATGGTTCAATCACTGAAGACAGACAAGTAAGAAATGATAAAAAGAGCCACATGGCAGCACCATAAGGAGTGTAGGTAGATAGATTAAAACTGAGACATCATTTATTGCCTAATGCATATCTCCTCATTGCACCTCCCAGACACTCCCTTCCATCACTTCACTCTAATATTTCTGTGCAAATCACCCACATCATCTGTCTTGGAGTGTTCTTTAAAAGGTGCAGAGTATAAATGAAGCACCCTGTTGCTAATGGACAAGAGAATAATCCTAGCAATTGTATGCTGAACAGTGTGTGTGTGTGTGTGTGTGTGTGAGAGAGAGAGAGAGAGAGAGAGAGAGAGAGAGAGAGAGAGAGAGAGAGGAGTATCCCCCTTTATAATTAATTTGTTCATGATTTGCTTGGACAGAAAAAGAAACAAAAGAGTAATAGGACACACCATGGATGGAGAGCAAAGGTATCCACAAAAATAGCCTATATGGAACAGAAGTAGAGTAAAAGCTTTTCAAAGGTACAGCTTGTCTCTGTCATGAATTCCACATACAGCTGTAGTACCTCTTCTTACCCACTGCCTTGTGGGACATCTTTGAGAGAAGAAAAGACAAAGGAGTAAAGCCTACAGAAATCCAGAGTGGAGTCAGTGGTGGAGCTTCATGCTCCAACACTGGGGGGCGGAGACCAGGCAGGGGTGGGGCTGGCGCACATCCTGGGGACATGGTGCCCAGCATGGTCGGGGAGGGCAGCCGCGATGGCACACACCAGGATTACGCTGACAGGGGCGGGGCGCTCCCCCCGCACTCCTCTTCCTCTGCCACTGAGCGGAGTCCCTAAGCTGGTTGGCTGGTGCCTTGTACACCACCTTCCGGCAACTCCTGCAGCCAAGCTGGTGCCAAATGTATTGCTTTCCTTTCTTTTGGACCATGTCAGTGCAGCCAAGAGGGAGGTCTTGTTGTCTGGGCAGCCCAGGACCTCCATACACACTTCCAAGGCCTTTTCTCCAGCAACATCCCTTCAGTACTGAAAACACAGCAAAAACAATGCAGCAGTTATGAGGCAGCTCTTCTAGAGGGATTCCTATCACCTGCCTGAATAAAAAGATTAAGAAAATGGTCAAAATGCACTGTAAAGACACAAAGAGATGGGATTAAGCGATTGGGGGAGGGAACCAAAACAGTCATGTGGACTATTGGAAAACAAGTTGCTTGGGCAATAATTCAGACTGACAGATGGCTTTTGCCCCTCAGCTGGCTGGATGTGCAGTGACAACCATACTTGTTAAGAAGATAAGAAGGAAGTGAAAGACTGACAAATGGCCATGTAACGAGTCCTAACAAGAAGTGGGCAGCATACTCCCAGGTGGGAGCATAGCCTTGAGTTTTACGCAAAATCATAGATGCCTTCTAAAAAGAGTGCAAAAAATAGACAGTTACTATAGCTGTATGCTTATGCTTCACACACAACACGTACTCCCTTGCAAGGTAAAGAGTGGCTTAAAGAAGGTGATTTAGATAGTTGAATCTTGGCGAGAAAGGGTTAAACATACTCATGATAAAATGAACAGCCCCAAAGGGGTACTTTGAATTAAGAAAACCCACAAAAAAACTATGGAAGATCCTCTAACAGATCTGATGCAGCTTCTTTTGTCGAGCTACCAGATTGCCAGGTGAGACTAAGACAAGTAACTACAATGATAAAGGAATAATACTTTGAATTTGCCAGAATGAATTTGCAGTGCATAAAGTACTTATCTTCTGACTACAATTAAGGATGTGTCAGCCCACACAAACAAAGATTATGAGAAGAATGGAAATTCACTCATGTTGATATTTTTTTCTGTAATTCTCGTTTCCCATGGAAACACTCCATCCATTTTTACAATTTACTAATTGTTATTTGAATGGTGATTGTGTCGGGGGTGTGTGTGAGGAAATTAACTGAACACAACATTAAGCTTTCATTTTTAACATCTCTTAAAAATTGATCAAAATTATACATTTAATTTGAATTATGTAGCTAGTAAAATGAAACAGTTTAATGGGCTTGTCAGGGGGAAATGGTCGATGTTAACTGCACAGAAACAGTTTACTGGACTTCTTGGGGAAAGCTAGTTGCTGTGGAGATAAGCACATTATTCTACAAGCGTACTTCAGTTATGAGAGGTAAATGCAACTTTCCTACATAAAGTAAGTGACATAATGGGGCATAACGGCAACCATCTTGTTTAGTGGTCACACATCGCTAATGTATCACAGATTTGCACATTAGTCTTGGACTTTGCATCACAATGAAAGAGGATGCACTATGGCATCATGGAAAGCCAACACCCGATACAAAAAACCTTTAGCATGTTGTACCCCCTCCTATAAATACAAACGAGCCATAGCTTGCTTTGATATCTCTACCATTTTCAATAATGTTAGACCCAGGGTGCTTCCCCCCCCCCAACCAGAACCTGACGGAACTCAGTTCTGGCACCTCTCCGGTCCTGTGGGTGTCATTGCCATTCAAAGGAAACAAGGGAGGGGTTCATGGTGAGTTCCTGCACCTCTTTTTCTATAAAAATAGCACTTGTTAAACCCCTGTGCATCTTTGTTCCTCCATGAATCCAGCCATTATAGTAAAATTTAACCTAGCCTATAGCAGTCAACTTCATACATGTCTCTAGCTTTGTGTGAACACACATACTGCTTTGCTTTAATGTTAGTGTTCCAGCACGCACTTAGATATGGTCATGCAATTCCTCTTATTAATACTGGTAAGTTAGAAATTAAATCCCCAAACTAAATTCTATTTCTTTGTATAGATTTTATAAATGCGTTATATCTCAGGACCCTCAGGGCTGGTGATGCTGTCAAAGCTCTGGTCACTCTGAATTGAGCACAATTGCTCTGAAGCAACTTCTTCTGAATTTCCAGAGCTCTTTAAGCTCCATGGAGTACCAAGGAGCACAATGAAGCAGGGATAGAGGCTGAGAACTTAGAGTAATGTGAAAGCCCACCAATGAAGCCTACTTGCTGGCAGTAATGGCAGTGAACAAACAGTGCATCACTGCAGCCATTGCATCCTGAGTATCATGTACCTTAACTTTTTTGAGAGATGTGGACCCAGAGAGTTATAATAATTATCAACAAACATCCCCCTTGGGAGAAAGGTAATAGAGAGAGTGTGATGGCTGGTTTACTATGTGGTCTTGAGTGAAACTGTTTTACTAGATCCAATTCAGTCAGCTTTCAGGCTTGGTTTCTGCCTTGTTCACCCTAATGCATAACTTGTATCAGGAGAAAAACAGGGGGACCATGACTCTGTTGATTCGCCTGGACTTCTGAATGGCTGTTGATACCATTCACCATGGTAACACCATGAACTGTGAGGGTAACCATGAGGTCAGTCAGGGCAGTCATGCAGTTCTAATCCTATTTAGTGGCTTGGGATGGATTACTCAAATTCCTGTTTCTGGTAGTATGGGGTTCCACAGTATTACATCTTGTTCATCGTACTATTTAACATCCATATGGAACAGCTAAGGAAGGCCATCTGGGAATTGAAGTGCCATCAATAGGCAGGTGACAACCAGCTCTGTTTCTCTCCATGTCATATGGAGTGTCAACCTGAATAAAATATTGGGGGAGCCCAGGTAAGCCTCACCCCGCGTAATCAATCACAAGACGTGGCACATGCACACCATTTGAACTGCAATGCCCATCAGCTTTGTGGGGGCCCAGTCCCCTCAAATATTTTAGGGGGTGGCAAAGGAGTTGGCTCCTATGGTGTCATCTGATGAAGGTGAGGTGGTGGAATAATTGAATTGTTTCCTGAGTTTGGCAATGGTCAAGAGGAGGAGGGTTGGAAAACTGAATCTCAATCATGACAAGACAGAAGCAATATTAGATGGATAATTCCTCAATACGGAAAGTGGAATTCAACCTGTTTTGGAAGACCCACATCCCTTAAGGACCAATTTCTCTCATACCAACCTACACAGGAGTTAAAATATTCTATGAAGTCCCTTATCAGAATATCACTATCAAAAATAAAGTAGCAGCAAAAGGCTGTCATTGACAGTCTCCCATGTATGGAATTCCTTCCATAAGGAAGCTCATCTGATTTCTCGGTTGTCTTTCAGATACTAGGAGGTTTGAGACATTTTTATTATCTTCAGGAATTTTAAGTTATTTTTTAAAAAATAAAATCACTAAAACAGGAAGCTACATTTTAAAGACTGTAGCTGAGTCATTTATTTTGCTGCTTAAATTGGTTTTGATGTTAACGTGAATTTGGACAGTGTGTTTGTTTTAATTATGTGGGAGTTCTTTAGTAGTGTTTAATTATTCCCCTGATTTCATTGTAATTTGTTATCATGAACCACCCTGTAATATAGTTGTATAAAGGGTGGTATACAATATTAAATACCATGGGCGGTATTCAACTAAATAGTGCAGTTTGTGCAGTTTGACTTCCCTTCCCTTGTCCCTGAATCTGCCCCATACAGTCCCCACATCTGCTCTGGGGGTGCGGAGGGGAACCCAGAACAGATTTAAGGGGTGCATGGGGGCAGAACAGGAGATGAGGGGAAGCCCTGCTGCTCCAAGCATAAGTAGTTCAACACATACAAAGAGCTACTTATATCTAAGATTTTAAGTTGTTTAAGCAGTTTTTTTATATTGTGTTTTAATTGTTAAAACCCACCCTGGGGCCGTAGAGTGAAAGGTAAATAATAATACAACACTTAGCACAGTTTGATGACAACCCATCAATTAATGAAAAACATTTTTGTGTGTGGAAAATAGCATTAATCATAATTTCATTAGACATTCTAGGTGGAAGTACATGTTGCTTTAGCAAACACATGCTCCAAAAATATTTCCTGATGCATGTGGAGGGCAAAGCAGAGAATCAGCAGGTGCTCCTGCATGTCAAGGAGGGGGTCGCATTCCTGAGTCCTCCCTCCAAGCTACTAATCAATCACACACAGGCACCGAACGGGTTACCAGGCTTTATTGGCTGCTTCTCTGGCATCAACTACAGAACATCAACAGCAAGTCTAAAACACGGTGTGTCCTCTCTCTTCCCATGCAGGTGAACTTGAAGATTTATAGTGGCTGGGGAATGCTGGCAACCAGCAAACGCCATCACATAACCCCACTTGGGTGACTAATTGTTACCACCTGGCCTGAGGGACCCCACCCAGTGGTACTTGCTCACAGGATCACTACTTCATGACACTCCCTATATTCTTTTCCTCACAGTGGACTTATTTCTCATGTCAGAGAAATGGAAGGAGATAGGAAAAACTAGGTAGGGTACAATTGCTGCGGAGAATCTATGGACAGGGAAAGTTGTGTGGTTAGATACGGAGGTCTGGAGGGGCACTCACAGTTCCCCATCCATGGTTTAAACTCTTTCTCCCATGCATATGCCCCCTTCAAGCCTAATAATAATAATAATAATAATTATTATTATTATTATTTATTTATACCCCGCCCATCTGGCTGGACCTCCCCAGCCACTCTGGGCGGCTTCCATAGAAACCAAAAATACAGTAAAATATCACACGTTAAAAACTTCCCTGAACAGGGCTGCCTTAAGATGGCTTCTGAATGTCAGGTAGTTGTTTATCACTTTGACATCTGCTGGAAGGGCGTTCCACAGGGCGGGCGCCACTACCGAGAAGGCCCTCTGCCAGGTTCCCTGTAGCTTTGCTTCTCGCAATGAGGGAACCACCAGAAGGCCCTAGGCGCTGGACCTCAGCGTCTGGGCAGAATGATGGGGGTGGAGACGCTACTTCAGGTATACTGGACCGAGGCCACTTAGGGCTTTAAAAGTCAGCACCAACACTTTGAATTGTGCTCGGAAACGTACTGGGAGCCAATGTAGGTCTTTCAAGACCGGTGTTATATGGTCTCGGCGGCTGCCCCCAGTCACCAGTCTAGCTGCCGCATTCTGGATTAGTTGTAGTTTCCGAGTCACCTTCAAAGGTAGCCCCACGTAGAGTGCATTGCAGTAGTCCAAGTGGGAGATAACCAGAGCATGCACCACTCTGGCGAGACAGTCCGCAGGCAGATAGGGTCTCAGCCTACGTACCAGATGGAGCTGGTAAACAGCTGCCCTGGACACAGATTTGACCTGTGCCTCCATGGACAGCTGTGAGTCCAAAATGACTCCCAGGCTGCGCACCTGCTCCTTCAGGGGCACAGTTACCCCATTCAGGACCAGGGAATCCTCCACACCTGCCTGCCTCCTGTCCCCCCAAAACAGTACTTCTGTGTTGTCAGGATTCAACCTCAATCTGTTAGCCGCCACCCATCCTCCAACCGCATCCAGACACTCACACAGGACCTTCACCGCCTTCACTGGTTCTGATTTAAAAGAGGTAGAGCTGGGTATCATCCGCATACTGATGAACACCCAGCCCAAACCTCCTGATGATCTCTCCCAGCATGGGAGAGAGGACAGAACCCTGAGGCACCCCACAAGTGAGAGCCCAGGGGTCTGAACACTCACCCCCCACCACCACTTTCTGAACACGGCCCAGGAGGAAGGAGCGGAACCACTGTATGACAGTGCCCCCAGCTCCCAGCTCCTCTACACGGTCCAGAAGGATGTTATGGTCGATGGTATCAAACGCCGCTGATACCATCTGCTGAATAGTATTGTATTATTTATACCCTGCCCATTTGGCTGGGTTTCCCCAGCCACTCTGGGCAGCTCCCATCAGCAGCAGCATGCAACAAAATATCAGACATTAAAAACTTCTCTAAACAGGGCTGCCATCTGATGTCTTCTAAAAATCAGATAGTTGTTTATTTCCTTAACATGTGATGGAAGGGCATTCCACAGGGTGGGCACCACTACCAAGAAGGCCCTATGCCTGGTTAATTACAATATTACAATTAGTTGGGTATTCCTACATTTGTTCTGTATCACACAGTGCATGCCTGGCATCTTTGGAGGATGTGCATGGATAGCACACAGAAAAGCCAACACTGAAACCCACACTGTTAGTAAATGCATACTTAATGTTAATATGATGATAACAGTTCCACAAAATACCACTTTATTCTGTTGAAAAGATCCCCTTAGTCACTATGTGCAGGCATCTAATCAATAAGGACAGTAAGGTAATCAACACTGTTTGAATCAGCATGCCTTTCAAAAGAGAGGGGGGGGGAGGAGGGACAGGAATTTCAAGATGCCAAATTCTCTAGTTATAAAAGCCCACTTCACAAAACAGAAGACTTTGAAGGCATACTCTGCATAACCATTGTGAGGAAATGAGACCTTCAAATATTTCATTAAATGCTCAACAGTTCTTATGTTCAATTTAAACTATATACCCTTATACATATAAATGCTCCATCCAGAATATTTATTTGACAATAAAACACATTTTGGAATGGCTCCCATTTTCCCAAGCTGAAAGGTACTACTTACTATACATCACCCTATATTACAGACTGAGACAAAGTACAATTCTTATTGTAGAACCAGCTAATAACAGTGAGCCACTTTGTATAGTTGAAACATGCATTTACTTCATTTACAAAGACGCTCCAAAACACATATAGCCGTTTCATTGTTTTTAAGACCAGTATTGCAGTTGGTAAGATTTTATGCATGCATGCATACACACACACACACACACACACACACACACAGAGAGAGAGAGAGAGAGGGGGGGGGGAGGAGAGAGTTCTTTACATAACTAATACAGAAATAGAAAATTTAGATTACAACAGAAATGAGGACACAAAACATATTAGGAATTAAAAGCCAAAACATTATTAAAATCAGGAACTTGCAAGGGGGGGGGGGGAGATAGTGAAGGATGAAAAAAATCTCCAATCCCTTCACCTGTGTGCCACAACTTGAGCTAAGAGGCACTGATCAGGTTGTCAGCTGTTCATTCCCTCCATAGAATGCTTGCTTAAACAAAGCATGGAAGCATGCCAAAAGACCCTCCCACACACACACACACACCGTCTAGCAGATGCTCCTGCCAACGCCCAAGGTATGCTCACTTCCACTCACTATTTAGGCTGGTCAGTAATAATGTGAAGACTGAACAATCCCACTCCCCATGTTGATGCATTTGGATGGTCACCGTGGGAGTCAAGCTAACCTCCCCCCTTTGACTATGTTGCATGCAAGTTATGATGACAAATGCCATTGCTTAAGGACTTAATTCTTTTGAAAAAGAGATAAGTGACAGATCCTATGGAAACTCAGAAGTAAGTTTCATCGAGTTCACTCAGGTAAGAATGGATATTATTCCAGCTGAAATCATTATTTCTTCGTAATGCCAAGTGCTTGATAACCTCCAGCAAACCAGGGATGGGAATCCATGTTTACCTGGAAGCAAAGCTAGCTAAGCTCAATGGGACTTCCTCCAGAGTAAGTGCCAATGGGAACTTAGCCTTAATACCCAACCATAAATTGTTTGGTTTTTTGTTCCCCTACTCCCCAACAGTAGCTCTTTCACCAGAGGCCAATTCTGAGATTGATTCAAAATTTAGTTGCAGTTTGCCAACTAGCACTCAAGTTTGGTTGCTTTTGTTATTATGTATTTAGTTCATAAAATTCATTCTCCACTTGACTGTAAAAAAACAACAACATAACATAACCTCAAAGCAATTTACAAAATATAAAACTGTAAAACTAAGAAAAAATTACAACCCTGCTTCAAACACGCAAAAAGTAAAATGCAGACCCAGAATCCCTATTCAATGCACTGAGCTAACTACTCCTTAATAAGAAGGAAGTTTACCAGCAGATGCCTAAATATAAAGGTGGATTCCTTCCCTTAAATGCTCATATCCAGGAATTTCTAAACAATTACCAAGTCTGTTCATTGGTCCACCTTGTTCATCAAAGGTAGACAACCAAAAACCCTCCAGATGCTGTTTGACTCTATCTGCCAGCAGCCCCAGTCTGCTTCCCAGTGTTCAGGGATGTAAAGAGAAGACTATGTGGAGGGCACATCCAGAGTGCACTACATTGGCTACCTCTGACCTGTTCTGACTGGCCATGGTTATCTATGGTTTCATAATGGAATGCAAGTTATTGAACCTCTTGGGTGCAAAGCATGTACTCTATCAATGAGCTTCACTCCTTCCTGGAATCCTGAAGTCATCAGCAGGTTGCCAAGTACCCTTTGCACAGGCTCCTAAGAGTTGTGAATGTCACAAAGTATGTGTAGAAGAAAGAATTAAACAATTGGAACATTAATGATAAGGAGCTAATGCATTGACCTGTCAATTTGGCATTCTTCTGATACATGTTATGTTTATGGAATGCCATCCAAATTAAGGAGATTAATGCTAAATTGTGGAGTGCTCTATTAATCCTAAAGAGGAAAGCTGTTTAAAAAGTTAGCCAGATTGCAACTTCAGCTCAGAACAGGATGTTTTGAAGAGTTGAAACATTGCCCATTTTTTGTGATGATCAAGACCTGGGCTGTGATCCAAAGAATCTATCATATGCCTATGAGTGAGAAGTGAACCATACAAGAGGCTGGGGCTGTCTCAGTTATTTATTTATGGCTATAGCAGCTCCAAGAGCCATAAGGGACAAGCCACTTTTAGCTGAAGAGCACCTTGCATCTGGAAGCTTATCTGCATCTTCTCTGGATATTGAAATCCTGGATTAGGCCCTGGTTCTTAGATTACTTTTTACTAAAACTCTGGAATGTTAAGTCCGTGGCTGAATGAATCCACTGATCAGTGCTAGAGGGTTCAAAGAATGAAATCAACTGATGCTTTTAACTAGTTGGAAAAGTGTCTCTCTTTTTGCTTTTTTGGATAGCCCTCAAAAATGTGCTCTTGAATCTACTACTAACTCCAAATCCTTAGTTTCAAAACCTTTCATGGCTTTTGCTTCTTCCCTCTCATGTATAGAGAAAACCCCTGATGTGAACCCCAATTTGAGTTGAGACAGCATGAAATATAACCAACCCCTAAGGCAAATTGCTATAGGCTGTGGAAATAGGCTATTTTGTTGTTTCTACCATACAGATGGAGTCACTTTACAATTACAGTTAAGAGTTCACAGAACTATCTCCAGTTTCACAACACATGTCAGGCTTGCCCTTCAAGCATCCCCTTAATTAGATATTCTGGAGGGCTAGCTATACCCCATCACATGCGGTTTGCGAATGAGTCTTATTTGTGTGTTTGAGTTTGGACAATTTTGCCCTGGCAAGCACATTCTGGATCCCAGAAGAGCAGCAAATGAACAGTCAGGGCACCAGGTGCTGGGATGAAATTACACCAAAATACAGCAGTAGGCAGGGTATGGGTTTCTATGCCAGTAGGGTTATTCCACTCACCCCCTACTGGTGAAATGGGATCTGTTGGCATTGGACCACGCCAGTCCCATTCCATGGGAGTCACCCAGTGCTGAGCCCTTTTCGTGGTGCAAGCCAAGCTGGCAAGGTCTCACTTGGCGAAAAGGGCAAGGATTCCAGCCAGACATGGTTTACAAGCACATTACAGATATGGTGGGAGGTAGTGGAGAAGATAAATTAGTATCAATGAAATAATTTGAGTTCTCAGAGGAAAAGTAAGCCTTGGAAAGGAGCTCTCTCTCTCAAAAGGTCTCATCTTTTTCTATCTGACCCCTCTTTTCTTTTCAGATTCAGATAGGTGGCTCTAAAAAGCTTCCTATCCCTGTATTCAGCACACTTCAGACTGTACTGTCTAGAAAGAAACTTTGTCAAGTGAGCAAGTTGAACTTGAATGACAACAGAGTAGCTGATTACCATTACACACTTTTGGTAGTAAGACTTGATGTTGTTGTTTTCAAATGTGTGTGACGCATTAGCATGAAAAGTGAGCTGTTTGTTGCTCCCCCCCTTTTAATTAGGGATACTAAAAATAGCCAAGTACTAGTTCAGCAAGGTGTCTTTGAAAGATTCAACAGAGTGCATTCAATAGAATGGAGAGGTAGTAGCCTGTCTACAGTGGCATGGGTTTAGTTCATTGTAAATCAGAGAAATATAGAAAAAAAGAGCAAGATTTCCCAAGTACTTCCACATACAAACAAGAATCTAGTCTAATTCTTAAGCAATACAAGTGAAACACCTCTAAACCTTACTCACTCTATTCTTCCTTCAGCTGTGTTGTCACTAGTAACCTTTAATTCAGACAAATAAGTTTGAGAGTGAGCATTTGTCTTTCTTGACCTTCCTGAGAATGCTAGACAGGGATGATGCTTTTTATTTTACTTGATACAATGCCTAGAATATTGTCAGGTATAAATATTAACATTAAATAACTGGAAGGCTTTTATACAATACTGTAAATTGTTTTCCTTTACTCCGCAACAGCTCTTACACATAGCTTTTCACGCTAGCGCAGCCACAATCCAACTCTTAACAATTTACTGTTTTAAAAATCTTAAGTATGCTACACAGAACGTTTAATCTCATGGTAGATCTGGTTGTACAGGTTGTAAAATGGCTGCAACAACAACAAAAAATGTCAACAGTTACTATTTATATAGGTGGAAGGGAAGCAGTTGAGATAGGAGTTGTTTTCTAATAACTCCTATTCACCTCACAGAGCTACAATTCTGAAGAGTTTCCTGGGAAGAGGGATTGACTATTAAGCTACTCTGAAATTATAGCTCTGTGAGAGGAATAGGAGTCTCCTAATAACTTTTAGCACCCTTAACAAACAGCAGTTTGCAGCAGTGTACAGTGAGACAACTAACATGTTTTTTGGAGGAATATGCAAGGCAATGTCTTTGTGCATTACTACCTGAGTCTTCATCCCACTTGCAGTTCCCAGCAATTGATACTCAAAAGCAAACTGCCTTAGAAAGTAGAGGTAGAACATAGCTCTCAGGGCTAGTAGGCACTGATAGCCTTGCTTTCCATGGATTTGTCTAATCCAAGTCAATAAAACTAAAACTACTAAAACACAGCAACACAATAAAAAGTACAATAGAAACAACAGTGAAAACAATCTCCAGTAACAGCAGCACTATTGCTCAAAGGGGCTGAGTAAACAGCCAGGTTTTAACCAGGCATCTGAAAGCTAACAGTGAGCCAGCTGGATTTTAAGAAGGAAGAAGTTCCAAAGATATCAGAACAGAAAAGGGCCGCCTTTGTGTCACCCCCCAGACAGACGTACCATTCCTGGTGTTTCCTAAGGAGGACTACTCTCCTGGACAATCTTCACTCCTAGGCAGCAACAAACAAGGAGAAGTGCAACCTCTGGAACTGAGGTCCCAAGTCACTCTGGGCTCTATAAATCATCTGTAAACCTCGAATTTGGCCCAGAAACATATAGGCAGCCAGCGCAGATCTTTAAGAAGCATGTCTCCATGGAACAGCATATTACACTGTTCTTTCTAGTAGGCAACCAGAAATATAAAAGCAAAGAACCAACCTGGTTAGTATTCTGAGTGTGCTGAGGGGTGTTTACTTTGCAATCCATGCTGCTTATTTACTGTCTAATGCTGAGGAATAAGCCAACACTAATGGTTGTTACTAATTAGTTTTTTAAAGAGCCCACTGGGAATTCTAACTAAAAATTACTGTGCCAGACTCGGAAGATTTGACCATATTTTAACTGTCTGACTGTGTGGCTGAGGCAGGCAGGAAAAAAAAGGGGGTGAAAATAGCTTTAAAATGTAGCATTATTATTCAGATGTGTTAGCAGCTATTACTCAGCATCAATTATGCATTAAAGACGAAGAAGTTTATTTATGAATGTTTGGTGCAATATTTATTTATACATACTGTATTTCTAGACTTCTTGTAAGAGGGCTACTTTACCACCCCACTTTATTCTCTCAAAAACATGCTTTTGAAAGCATGATAGTGAGCTGTGTGAAATTGGTCCTGTTCTGGGACACAAAGGAGACCTGCTGAAGCTGCTACCGATGTAGAACATATTGTTACAAAGATGAAACGTATGGATAATGTGTAGAAATAGGAAAGCGGCAGAAATGCTTTAAAAAAAAATTGCAAGTTAGAAGACTTCACCAAACACACAGGGAGGGAACTAAATGTTTCAAAAGGCCTAGTGCTAACTCCCAAGATTGTCCCACCAAGTCATGCTATTTGTAACATGCAGTGCTGCTTATGTTATTCATACCATCTGAATTCTTTCACACTTGTCTTGCCTTTGGCAGGAAGAGTGAAAAACAAAAGGCAATCATGTCACAGCATGGGGTAAGTGAGGTGTTGCTACGCGTTGTTAGAGAAAGTATGTACCACAAGGATGCCATCTTTTTGTATAAAATTATGTATGGCCTGGAGAAAGTAGAGAAAAGTTTTTCTCCCCCTCTCATAATGCCAGAATGTGCGGACATCCAACGGAGCCCAAGGTTAGAGGATTCAGGATAGACAAGAGGTAGTGATGTCCACCAACTTAGATGGCTTTAAGAAAAGGTTGGACAAATTCCTGGAGGTCAAAGCTGTCAATGGCTCCTTGTTATGATGGACATGGAGGCAGCAATGCTTCTGAATACCAGTTGCTGGAAGCCACAGGAGGGGATGCTCTTGTGCTTGGGTCCTGCTTACCAGTTGCTCACAGGCATCTGGTTGGCCAGGTGTGAGAACAGGATGCAGGACTATTATTGGCCTGATACCACAGACTTTCATCTTCTACTGGAAGAGATTCTATCTCCATCCTGACCCACAGCATCAGTTGTACAGGAAGTGAGGCCCACAACAAAAAGTTGTGAGAGGGTGGTGTTTCTGCCTTCTGCCTTTCTGCCTCCAATCCATGTCTTCTCTTCCCAAGCAAAACGTTATTCCCACTGCCCAACTTACTTTCTGCCTCACACCCCAAATCTTTTCATGGCTCACTATGATTTCTCTGAGGCGGACTCATACCTGGACACTGAGAAGTAGGAAATGGTCTTACTCACAGCAGCAGCTCTTCCAAGCCAAACAAACCCAAAAGTCAGGGAATACAATGATCATGAGGCCAGGTGTCAAGACAAACAGGAAGCAGCAAGGTGGGACTAGGAATTACAAACATTGCTACCGGCATCTGATTATGGCTGGAAACTCTGCTTAAGAAGGCTGAAGCCAGCTGATTCTCATCAGTGCCTTCTCCTCCATGTCCTTGAAGGCTGATCAGCTGCAGGTGGAGTCAACCCCCCTTCAGGCTGCTATTCAGCAGGTGAAGCTGACTCCTGGCCCATGATACCAGGTCTTGTCTTTCTTTCTTTATTGCCTTTATAGTTCCAAACCCCTTCCCCCTGGTGGCCTCAGGACCACTGCATTTGGGTCCACAACTGCTAGCCTTTATGGTTATCAAAAACAGAGATCAGCAATTGCTTCTTTATCACAGAAATCTAGGTGTAGCCTGCAGCACCTGGGAGAAACTAATGCAATTAAGTTGCTCACTGGGGCAAGACGGTTTGAGCATATTACACCAATCCTGGCCCAACTGCACTGCCTGCCAATTAGTTTCCAGATCCAATTCAAAGTGCTAGTTTTGACCTATAAAACCTTAAATGACTCAGGACCACAATACCTCAATTTAAGATTGGATTGAGGTCTTGGGGGGGGGGATGAGTTCCTTGTCTTTTAATGTATATTTACAGTATATAGTTCATCTTAGGTGGAGGTTTTCATCAGTAATAATAATAATAATAATAAATTTTATTTATATCCCGCCCTCCCCAGCCGAAGCCAGGCTCAGGGCGGCTAACAGCAATCAAATAATCAAACAATCAAATAATCCAACATTCTAAAAACATTTCATTATAAAAATTAATTAAAATCGAATTGATGGCAACCGTTAAGCAAAATTCTGTGCAGGTTGCCAGAGGAGGGAGTCAGGCTGCGCCCTAACCAAAGGCCTGGTGGAACAACTCTGTCTTGCAGGCCCTGCGGAAAGATGTCAGGTCCCGCAGGGCCCTAGTCTCTTGTGACAGAGCGTTCCACCAGATTGGAGCCACAGCCGAGAAAGCCCTGGCTCTAGTTGAGGCCAGCCTAACCTCTCTGTGGCCTGGGACCTTCAGGATGTTTTTATTTGCAGACCGTAGGTTCCTCTGTGGGGCATACCAGGAGAGGCGGTCCCGTAGGTATGAGGGTCCTTGGCCGTATAGGGCTTTAAAGGTTAAAACCAGCACCTTAAACCTGATCCTGTACTCCACCAGGAGCCAGTGCAGCTGGTATAGTACTGGATGAATGTGATCTCGCAGTGAAGACCACATAAGGAGTCTCACTGCGGCATTCTGCACCCGCTGGAGTTTCTGGGTAAGTCTCAAGGGCAGTCCCACGTAGAGCGAGTTACAATAATCCAGTCTGGAGGTGACCGTCGCGTGGATCACAGTGGCTAGGTCAGGGCGAGAGAGATAAGGAGCCAACTGCTTAGCTTGGCGGAGATGAAAAAATGCTGCCTTTGTTATAGCTGTAATCTGTGCCTCCATAGAGAGGGAGGTATTGAAGATTACACCCAAACTCTTAACGGACGGTGCTGGCACTAATTGCACCCCCGCAAGAGATGGGAGTTGCCCCCTCAATCCCATATCGTCCCATCCCAGCCAGAGGACCTCTGTCTTCGAAGGATTTAACTTCAACCGGCTCCCACGTAACCATCCAGCTACAGCTTCCAGACATCTGGTCAGTGTGTCTGGGGCCGAGTCAGGATGGCCATCCATCAACAGATAGAGTTGGGTGTCATTGGCATACTGATGGCAACCCAGCCCAAAACTCCGGACAAGCTGGGTGAGGGGGCGCATATAGATGTTAAAAAGCATCGGGGAGAGTATCGCACCCTGAGGCACTCCACACACCAAGGAGTGGCGCGATGACAATTCCCCCCCAAGCGCCACCCTCTGTCCCCGACCAGAGAGAAACGAGCGCAGCCATTGAAGGACTGTGCCCTGGATCCCCACGTCGGCAAGGCGGTGGTCCAGGAGTTCGTGATCGACCATGTCGAAGGTTGCTGACAGGTCTAGAAGAATCAGCAGCCCCGACCCACCTCGTTCCAGCTGCCTGCGGAGATCATCTGTTAGGGCGATCAGAGCCGTCTCGGTCCCATGACCAGCGCGGAAGACGGACTGGAATGGATCCAGAGCAGATGTTTCATCCAGAAACCTGCCAAGCTGTTCAGCAACCGCTCTCTCAATCACCTTACCCAGGAATGGAAGATTCGAAACCGGGCGGTAATTGGATAGATCTAAGGGATCGAATGATGTTTTCTTTAAGAGCAGTAGTGGTTGATCTAATATCCTGACTAGTCTGATACAATGCCCTGAATAAAATGTCATAATATGAAATGAGTTTGCATCAATGACCATATCAGAAATACAACACATGTCAGATTGCTCTATAAGGGTATAGCTATGCATCCTAAAATTATTGTGAGAGAATAGACCTAGTCCAGCCAAGGCACACAAAAATGTGCTGAGAGGATCACTGAAGAGGAAATATATACCCATTTCAGCATCTCTCGGTGCTTTCTATTTTTAGGTCCATGTTTCTAAGCCTTTCCAGGAATGTGGACAGGTTTTATTTTTTCCCAAGCTTATTTCAAAGGAAGTTTCACTTTAATTCTCGAATAAAATTGCTAGAGAACAGCCTCTGCTGACAAGTCACTGTGAAATTCTTTCACCAAGGCTGCCACCTCTCACCCTCATTGAGGCAGCAGCGACAAATTCTGCTTTATAGCTCTGTTTCCATATCTTTGTGCCAAGCGTCGACACTTTTGAATAATTGGAGACTTGGGCAAATTGAGATACTAAAATGAGTGGAGGGAGCTATCCCATCTCAGTTATTATTCATCCTGTCATATTGTTCAGAAGCAATGCAAGCGAGCTCCTTTGAAATCCTGGAAGCAGATCATACTTGACACGCTTCCTGGGGACATTGTTTCCTGCAGGGTTAAGTTCAAGTGCTGCCAAACTTGTGACATCAAAAGAGTTTATCCTACACAAGCATGTCATTGATTGGCCATATTTTGGAGCAGCACATGCTGTCTTATGCCGACTCAGTTCAGCTATGCAATATGCAAGAAACCATCATTTCTCCTTGGCTCATTAGGGACTTTTGTCCCTGTGTTGGGGCAAGCATATTTAATTGTCTGCAGCTTCAGTTTACCCATTTCCTTATCTAAATCAAGTGCAACACTTGGCTCAAGAGTCTGTAATTAAATGTCCCAATGAAAAGCCACTACAGCATTGCAGATTTGAGTTGGATGGCTCAAGATTTGCATCAGAGCGGATGTAACATTAATCCTTCAAATCTGGCTGGCATAGATGCTTTAGTGCAAAGCATTTTAAGGAGGAATCCAAATAGAAAGGTGTCAGAATATAAAATATGTTATACAAATTACCATGACCAGGAGGCAGAGGAAAGAAGGAAAGAGTCTTTAGGAAATCAAAGCAGGTATCCAGTTTGTGTGATTCCCTGGACACTTTCATTTACTATAGGATACAAAACTGCAAGATGATTTTCAAATCCTAGCATCACTTAAGTGCACAATGCATGCACATTTAGAGTACTGTATGCAATTCAGCTCATTTTATCTCTCACGCAGTGAGCAGGGAATGCAGCTAGAATGATCTAGGAGGAGATTTCTTTCCACATAAAAAGGCTTGAACAATTGGGGATGCTTAGCATAGGGAGGGAAATACTATAAAGATACAGGAGAGTTAAAAACAACAACAACCAATATATGGCACAGTATTTGCCATTTCTCAAAAATGCAAGGTCATCTACCTCAAAGTGAGTATACCTCCTATTTCTGGAATTTACAGAATGTTGATATATCACCATCAATTCTTGCTGGTGAAACAGCTTTTTTCTTCTTGAGCACAATCAATAGGCAAAATGCTGAACTGGATGGACCTTCTCTATTTTTATTCTGCTTATGGTCATCTTTGACTACTCTACAAAGGTCTGCTTGAATTTAACAATGTTTGGTTATTATTCTATAATGACTTCCTTCTTTCACAGGGAGGAAATGTCTGGTCCTCTTTAAATAGGGGTCTGGAACAGACCAGATGTCCAGAGTGCCTCTAAATTCTATTATTTCGTTTTTTAAAAAATGTAAGAACCTAGTTAGATCAGACCCAAGTATAGACCAGCATTCTATTCCCACAGTAGCCAATTATATGGAATCAAACAAATTGAATTTCAACAGGAACAAATGTAAGGTTCTACACTTTGTCAGGAAGAACCAGCTGCACAAATATAAGATGGAGGACACCTGGCTTGCCAGTAGTACAGGTGAAAAGGATCTAGGGGTTGCAGCAGCAACAAAAATAATGTTATTTTAGGCTGCATCAACAGAAGTATAGTGTCCAGATCAAGGGAAGTCATAGTACTTGTTCTGTTCTTCCATGGTCAGACCACACCTGGAACACTGTGTCAAATTCCGGGCAGTACAATTTAAGAAGGATATTGACAAGCTGGAATGTGTGCAGAGGAGGGCAACCAATATGATCAAGAGTCTGGAAACCAAGCCTTATGAGGAATGGTTGAGGGATGGAGAGGACTCTCTTGGAAGGTGGTGAACTCTCATTTCTTGGAGGTTTGGAAGCAGAGGTTGGATGGTCATCTGCCATGAATACTTTAGTTGAGATTCCTGCATTGCAGGGGATTAGACTAGATGACCCTCGGCATCCCTTCCGATTCTACTATTCTATTATTCTATGTATAGTGGTCATGTATCCTGCAATACAAATGGCAGTCCTCTAATTAGAAAATCTTCAATCTGAAGGTGCCCTCTATTTGGGGGATTGTTGAATCCAAGTGCATTTTAAATATAAAGATCATTATAAAAAGGGAGATTAAGAGCCTAAAAGTTGGCCATCATAAACACTGGACAGCCAACTGAGCTGGCACACGAGTCAACTGATCAGTTTTTCCCAATACAGCAAGATGCATTGTATTGTTATTTAAACTAAAGGAATAGTTTCTAGATGACCTACGCACATCAACTAGGATGTGCATATTACATGCCCTTTTTTGTCCTCTTGGCAGGGTGTGTGTGCAATGCATTTCCTCCTTTTGGGCAAACTGTAAGTGGGCACCCTAACCATGTGCCCACAGAAAGCCCACAAGCAGCTGCCTAATTTCCCCCAGAACAGATCTTGGCTTCAGAGTTTAGGCTACAGAACTTGACAACTTCATGTCCGCCATCTGATCGCCACCCAAAAGCAATGTGTTCCTGGTTCACACAGGGACTATTTATCTAGAGCTTCCATCTGGCAGTAGCAACTATTTCCTGGCAAGTACCGCACTCAGTTGAAAAGCACCTTCTCAGCATTCACTTGGTACCACTACAGGTCCTCCTGCACAACTTCTAATAGTGTTAAGATTCTTCTGTAAGTACCAGAAGAAGTGAGTTCCCAGAATGCTTTGATAATCTGGTTCCTTTCCAGTGACACAAAAATAAGTGCTGGATGATGTGAGCAAAAGAATGCATGGAGACATGGCCAGAATGTCCCTTTCTGTCTGACTATACCACCACCAATAGCTGCTGCAGCTTCCCAGAAATTTCTGACCATATGTAAGAACTTTCGAGGCTTCCTGTGAACTAGGCTACCTGGTATGGCTAAGTCACAGCACAGTGGGCAGTGGTGACTAGTGTGCCTTAGGGCTGGTAGGGCAGGAGGCCAATGGTAGGTGGAGGCAGAGCTAAAAATGAATAGAATCAACTTGCTGTGGTTTTGTCCCCTCCTTCCTACAAGGTGCAATAAAGGAGAAGGAAATGGATAACCAGTCTAGAGATAACCAACTCTAGATTGGTTGCAAGTAAGACGGCAGGTTGAAGAGAGCTGGCAGAGGGCAAATGGAGGTTGATGGGGCAGTGCCCAACTTGGACAGTGGGCCTGTTTTCCATTCATCACAGCAGATGAATTGGTTTCATGTTTCAAACACCCAAATGTGGCTTGTCTGTGTGGCGCTATTTCACTTCCAACAAAACACACACACATGACGAAGACTGCTGCTATCTGAGATTATTTACCCCAGAATCAACCATTGCCATAAAGAATGGCTGCTGAGTTTGAACATAAATGTGTTCTGCTTTGTACTGAAGTATTAAAGCAAAATCCAGATCTTAAAATGCAGGTAAGATAAGGGCCACATTTTCTGCAGGCCTTAGTTCTGCAGCAGTTTCTGTTGTTTGGTCAAGAGCAACATGTATATATTTTTATTTCATTACAAAACAACAAGTTGTATGTGCTGGGGAGATGGATTACAGAGTACATCCAAATGCAGACTCATTTCCTCCCTGCCTGTGAATGGACAGGCAGTTTGCCATTCTGGGTTCTGTGTCATTCACTTTCCCTACATATGCTGCAGCTTGTTTTATTCTTTCCAGTAATACGGCATGTCGAAATGGCAACAGCATCTCTGCCAGGAAAACTTTCAGAGAGGCTTGAAAGAACTGTGACAAGAGAAAATGCTAGCCATGAAATTATTTAAATAAAATAAATAAAAATGTTAACATTGGTTGTTTGGGAGAGAGAAAGAGAAAGTAAGAGACAGAGAGAGAAAGAGAGAGATCATGCCAATTATTTCTTTTTTTTCTAGTGCCTCTGTACTCAGTGTTTGTCAAACAATAGCAGAAAACTAATCTCTCCAAGGGCACAGGGTAAACACACTGGATTGAAATTCATAGCTCGCACTCACTGCAGCTCCGCTGTCCTTGAACCCTGCCACTTTAACTATCAAAATATTAACCACAGATACTGGATCAGGAGGAAAACACATCGCAGGGTCAATCCAAAGCATTTGCAAGCCTTTCATGCCAGGGCAAGATGCTGAGCTGGTGCTTTAGTCAAGCCATCTGAGTCACAGAAGCAATCAGTTTTGAGGTCAAGCATGGCGGCTCTCTAAGACTTTCCCCTCTCTGATTTCAGTCAATTGGGTCTTGTGAAATGTGTTACACATTTAACAACTTGACAAAAAAGCAAACCACAGGGCCACTCAAGATTCTGCTGCTCCTGCATCAAAGGGAGCACACTGACCTGCAAGCGTCCTCTAGTGAGAAAGATGTTTTGCAGCTGGGATCAAAATGATACACAAGTTAGGAGAAAGAATGTCTCACTATTTACAGCCTTAGGAAGGATGTGAAAACGTGCCCTCTTCCTTTCCACAAAAAGACTACATGCTGGTAGTATTATGCTTGGGACAGATACCTTCAAATCTGCTGGTAAATGCCACCTTTTGGCAAAACCAAGTTGCATTCTAGGGATGCATGGTACACCCTGAAGATATCTTGCTACTCTTTGTGAAGCATTTTATCTCCCCCAATTTTTTTTTGGCTTGAAATGTTAGACAAATCTGGTGTCAGCTTTAGACATATCTGGAGAACAGTACCACTACCGGTACTCAAGAACAAATTCAGTGTTAGCTACCATAAAAGAAAAAAAATGCTGCTGTTTCCATTACCTGAAAACACTAATATGCAAATAGTCTTAAAAGGTTGGAGTCCCATTGAAGTGAGTCCTATTGAACTTGAGAGGACATATATTTGAATAGACACGTAAAGGGTTGTACAGCAAAAGTTGTAGCAGGTTCTGGGTGAAACCAGAATCTTGACCTTGTGACTGCCATCTTTATTTGATGCTGCCAACTAGCATCCTTGAGTACTGCCCTCCCTTGTTGATCTTAATGTATGACTCCTTAGCTAGGTCACAATTTTGAGCTGAATCAGAAGGGCACCATTGAATACAACCCACAATGCAAGGCTGGCCAACTTTTGTATTTTTGATTTTGCAGGTGTTTGCTCTGACAGATTGGCACCACTTAGTTTTTCTGAGTGCACATGATATAGCAATACAGTGAGAATTTATATGAAATGTATACAAAGGGAAATGGAGTGGTTTTTTATTTTATTTTATTATTTTTTTACGGCACCTTGTGAAAATTTGCAAGACCACTGGTGAGCTACATATAAAAATGTGTTGCATTCTGGTTCTGTAGGTCAGGAGCTGTCTATACCTGCTGGAGGAGATTCATTTCCCCAAAATCAGAAATGTAATTGCAAGGTGTTTGATATGCAGTTCATTTTTTATCGGGGGGGGGGGAGCCAATTGCCTAGTGAAAAATCTTTACTTTCTTGTTGTGCTCCTATAAAACAGAAATATAACCACCATTGTAAATTTGTTCTAAGCTCCCAGTCACTTGAACAATAATGTAAAACATGGAAAATGACTTTCACAAATGGGACTATTAAACCTGGCCCATGAATGATAATCTAAAACCTTGCAATCCTGGGTTTCTGCTACTTGCTTCTGTATTAGATTGAGTCTCTAGACATTTCGACTAGTAAAGCAGCTATGATGATTCAAATGCCAATAACATTCTGGTCCAGCCCACCCCTTTTGGTGACAGGAGGGGTTTTGAAGAGAGGACCAAGGAACGTATATAATGGTGGCGAGAAAGTCATAAATTCTATGAAAGCAACACAGGGAATAATCATCGGTCAAGACTTTAATCATCACAAAAAGCCAGTTCAGAGAATAAGGAGGATTCTAGGGGTAATAGCTTTAAAATGAAAGCGTCCGCAGAGAGCATTTGTTTCATTACAGGACAATTGAGCCATTCCTCAACCTTGTTTATCTTTAGCTTTCCCTGTTAGACCAAAGAGTGAGAAAAAGAGAGAGAGAGAGAATTTCTTCCTTGCTACAATAAAACTGCAAAGTAAAAGAAACAAAGTTAAGACAATGTTGCCTAGCAGGTCTTGCACGAAGCTGCTACAAAGCATTCCGTACTTTGGCACCTTGTTACTTTGCAAAACCTACTAAATTTGCATGCTATATTTTAGAGTAATTATATATCTACAATTGCTAGCTCACAGGTGGGCTATTCCCGGCTTCCAAAGAACAAGTATGATATTGCTATGGGTTTGTTATCAGTTTTGTTGGGATAACAGAATATACATAAGCTTTGCTTTGAGTGACTGATCACACTGAAATGTTCCCACCATGGTGATTTGCCCAGAGGCATCTCAAAGTAAAAGTGAATAGTAATGTCACTGTAGCTTTTATTTCAAGGGAGAGCTGGGAACCCGTGGCCCCCCAGATGTTGTAAGACTCCATCTCCCATCAGCCCCATCCAACAGAAGCACCTGAACCTGGGACATTGAAGTGACATAATTTACTGAGAAATAATGGTTAGCAATTGCTACATTGGACTATTGTGAATAGGGAAGATAAATTAGGATGGGAGGTAAGGACATGTATCCTCCTCTCCCCCAAGCCTTTCTGAGTTTATGAGTTTCTGTTAAGAAGAAATAGAATTGCCCCAAAACATCCAAGTAAAACTGTAAAACTTGATCCATGATCAAGTTGTGGATGAGCATGGTCTTATTATGGAGTGACCAGACATCCAATAATTGCACCACCAAATCAGAGGGTTAATGTGCCTCACAAGCAGCCTTACTGATGTTCAGGCCCTGCATTTTCTTAGAAGTAGGAAGAGGAGAGAAACTCTGGCTGTGGCTTATCAGCACCCTCCTTTTCTTTTGTGCTTGTTTTTTGCTCTGTGCCTTCTATGGACAAGAGGGGGCTTTCTTGTTGTGGATGCTTGTGGGCAACAATTCATACCACTCAGAGTTTAAGAGTAAGGAGAGAAAGGTGTTAAGTTGCTCAGAAACAGCTGAGTGAGAGTCTGTTGGCACAGAACAGGGCTCTTTTTCTTTGACTGTCTTGTCCTCTACCTAGATATTTGGATAAATTGGAAAATCTCACTGTAGTTTTGCTTGTTTAACAATGCTGTCATAAGGTAATTTGCTGTTTACTGGACCTCTATATGATTTTGAATTTTTTTGTAATTGTTTCCTTCTGTTTATTTTTATTACTTTCTTCCCTGTTCTGGGATAGGAAATATTCAAGGGAGAGCAGCCTATAAATGTTGTAACTAATACACAAATAATTACACAGGCTAGCGGAGGCGTTCTAGGGTTTCAGGTAGAGGGTTCCTACCTGGAGATGCTGAGAATCATACCTGTGACTTTCTACATACAAAGCAAATGCTCTTCCACTGATCTTAACTGTAAGACAAATAAATGTCCCCCCTTGTGTATGTAGACATTTGCTTCAAGCGGAGAGTGTCAGGAAGGAAGGCAAAGGAGTACAGAAGGCTCCTACTAGCCCTACCAAAGGGCTGTTTGCTCCATCATTAAATGCAAAAATTTGGAGCTGGGTTTCCAAGAGATCAAGTTCGCCAAGTTCATTCAAGAGCAGTAGTTTTTCAGACACTTATTGCCATGCTGCTGCCCACAATTGTTCTGTGGCAGGGTCATGGCATTAATTCAAAAAGCAGGAGACTCAATGCGTTATCTAAATGTGATACTTGGTAGTAAAGCCAACAGTGGCACCTTGTGGTAAACAGTCGTAGAAAGCCTATCCTGGAAGACTGCTATTTAAGAGAAACATTGCACAAAAGCAACATTTCAGCACCACTAATGCGCTCATTCTGAAAGCCAGCTCTGAACAGGTCTATGTTCTACATGTTCTATACACTAAGGAAGTCTAGCTCTGGTCAAGCAATGCCCAAGTGAGAGAATCTCTCAGGAACTTAATGTACTTTACTGAATTCATCAAAGGGAAAGGCAATGTGGATATAATAAATATACAAAATCTTCTTTACAGGTTTGGAGAGCTGGAATTTTGAATGTTTGGACTAAATAATGTCCAGTAAATATGTATGTTAACGAAGCAGCGTGATTGTAATTCCTGTGTACTCATACTTTCCACAGCACTCTACTATTAGGGAAAAAACATATGAGAGACAGTACATATGCTTCACGCCATGATACCAATGACCTCCTGGGGTGCCTGTCACCACAAATAATAATAATAATTATTATTATTTATTATTTATACTCCGCCCATCTGGCTGGGCTTCTCCAGCCACTCTAGGCAGCTTCCAAAAAACAAACAAGTCATATGTCATTTCTATGTTGTTTTAGCATTCCATGCATTACTAGAGAAGTGCATGATGCTATGTTAGCCCTGTGCAGATATTCTACATGTGAACAAATATACATACAGAGGGTAGGATCGTACTTAGTGGCCTGACACCAAATTTCCATGCACATCTGCACAGGAGCTGCATGTGTAGAATTCAATACACATAGGCTGTGAATACCAAATACCTTTTCTGGCAAATGAAGGGTACAGATTTGTGTGTACAGTGCCTACATTCATATTGGCATATATATAAATACGAACCTGTGCAGGTGGGGCCATGGATATCTGGAGGCTGACTACAATAATGAGACAGAGTCTGCAGGTGCAATCCTGATCCCATCTTTATGCCGTCCATTTTTATGCGCAGGAAGCACACCATCTGGGCAACAGAGGACTCCACTTTGCAAGGAATCAAAAGGCTTGTTTGTGGGTTTTAATTGGAATTGGGCTCCCCCCCCCCCTGAGCCCACCATCCATATATTCATAAATATTAGCTGTAGTAGGCAACCATAGAGAAAGAAAAGTGGGGGGAGAGAGCTATTGCTGTTTTTGATGACATTCTGCCCAACTGATTGCCCAAATGCATAAATATCTGAAAGTAGAAAACCAGACTGAACGGCTGCTCAAAGTGCTAGCAACCCCAGTACAGCTATCCCTCTCTCTGCCTCAAAGGCTTCACAGTGCCACAAAGTCACTTTCTTTTAATGTTAATGATACCCATGCCTCACTGACTCCAGGAGCATTCACACCTATGCTTGAACTTTACTGTCCTGCGGCATAGCTGTTCTATTCTGTTTGCTATCACTGTAAAGCAATCGAGAAAACAAAAAAGGCCAGTGGCCAAGGTCCCGGTACAATTCCTCACTAAAGGCAAGTCAGGATCTAGTGCCTGTGCTACTTCAAATGAAGCCTAGCTTCATGCAGATTGATCTGGTCACCATGTCAGAACTAATTTTGCACAAGCCTCCAATCTTCACTCTGGATAGGTTTTGCCACAGTGCCTGAGGAGTAATCTCTATCACAGCTGTTAATAGCGGGCATTGGCTGTGACTGTATTTGTGAATTTCCCTTAACTTTAATGCCTTCTGAAAGCACTGATGTGCTATATTCTTGAAGCGGGAGGCTTGTTCCACTGATCCATTACCAAAATACTCCTGGACTGGAGCGGTGCTATGAGAGTCTGCTGGGAAATATGCAAGATGCAGCACCTCCCGTGAATAATAATCAGCTTGAGTTAGATGCACAGTAAATAAAAAAATGCAGATTAATCTTCTGCTATGTTGATTCCTAAGTGACTTTTAGAAGCAGCTTTGCCTGTGGCATAGTGCAGTCAAAGCCATTATCCTCCCATACAGTACAATAATGACAGAACACATGCATCATAATGTAAACTTACAACCCAGTGCTAGGCAGACACAATTAGTCTGTCATCTTTTCCAGCAGAAGCAAAGGCATCAGTTATGGCCTTGGCGAGGAAATAAAAAATAAGTAAAGAAAATAGTCTCATTCATATTTATCAGATGACTTTGCATTGTTCAAAGCTTCCTCATGCAATTGACATTTTTTTGTATTCCATTTCTTGGCTCACTTAGTGGCAATCCAGTTCAATCTAATCCATATGTAATCTAAAAAATAATATGACCTTCACAAAGAAAAAACAACAACCCCTCTGCCATGGATCGCTCCCACAATTGCCTGGTTTTTTTTAAATAAGCTCTCACTCTCTTGCTTTCCTTTTTTGCTTTTTGAAGGGAGCATTGCTAATGGTACACAGAAGATGGCATCACATAATGTTGATCTTAAACCTGTTTTTCAAAGCTTCTTGGCAGCAGTTAAAAATCTGTTCGCTTTTTTAAAAAAAGTACTTTCATTGTGATGAAATTGCAATGAATTGACCTGAGGAATTCAGATCCCTTGGGATTAGTGGGTTATAGGATGATCCCTGCAAGATTGGTTTCTGTAAAATGGGTTTAAGAATTTCTTGTTAAAGTATGTGCACCACAGGAACACTGTATTGTCAGTGTGGTGATATAAATAAAAAAAAAACCTGCTCCTTTTCCCTCATTGGGTACCCAAGAGCTCATGTAGAATCCTTTTGTAGGTTCTCTATCGGTAGGAGAAAATAACAGAGACCAACCAGAGAATATTGAGAAGCAAAGCAGCTGGTAAGTCTGATCTTTATTAACTGTTAATAAGGTGCTCCCCCCACATGCAGGAGAGAGGAGGAGGACCCAGAGCCATGTATGCAAGCACTTATATAGACATTTTCAATTGCCCGCCCTGGTGTCCAAGACCACTCCCAGAAACATCATACATACATCACAGAAGAGGTGTAGCCCAAGACCACCCCCCAGATACATCATACCTACATCACAGAGAAGGCAGTCTACAACAGAAATCTGAGTGCGCTGTTTATCTCCTGTCTGGTAAGTTACCTGATTGCATTATCTGGGTTTTGGCTACTCTTTTGTTATTATAACTACTTAATTCCTGAATCTAGGTCACAGGCTCACACCCTGTTCATATCTTGAATGTGCCCTTAAGACAGGATTTGTGAGGACAGGATTTGTGAGGAAAGAGACAAGGGGGATGTTTCCCACTTTGACATTGCAGAGAAATATTTGAGGTCAATTTGTTCAGGACCTAGTCTGTGGGGTTTCAGACATGTGGTTTATATATACAGTTATGAACATTTAATTTTTTATATATATGAACTTAAAATTCTTATAACAGTGGCTTAGTAGGTAGAATATTGATATACATAGCTCTGTGATATAGTCCCATTTTAGAAGTCAACTCCTAGGGGCAAAGGTCCCTTCACCTCCCCCAATAAAATATTTGAGGAGCCCCACCCCCAAATTGATGGGCATTGTCATTCAAATACTATGTGATCAATTATGTGGGGCGGGCTTACCTGCTTCCCAAATACCTTATTCAGTTGGCGCCCCTGAGTCCCATGATTGCTTTTTTTGGGGGGGGGGGCTCTGCAGAAGTCTAGATATGAAAGAAAAACAGTGGGCTCAGATCAGTGATTTTTCTCCCAGAGGGAAAGTTATACATAACATGAAAATTAATTAACTGGATAAAAATGTACTAATTCTGAAAGAAGATTGCATATTTTCCAGATAACAGGTCAAATATTATATTTTCAAATGCTTTAGACCTGCCACCGAAATCAAGAGGTTTAAGAATATTTAATTCTGTGTTGACTGCATTCACTGTGACAAATAAAAAATTAGCTCAGTTTCGTACAAGGGAAATGTATCTTTCACTTTGTCCTTTGTGAAAGTAACATTATCATCAAACCTTAGCCAGTATGTCTCAGCATGTGTCACTTAATTGATAACAACCTGCTATGCTTGGTTTATGCAGGTTAAAGGGTACTGATTGCTGCTGATTGAAATGAAGTTAATGATGAGGTGGGGCAGGAGGAAGGCCATTGTTACACTCTGTAAGGCAGAGCTTTGTGTTTTCTTCTCCTGAATGTAAACTGAACAAGAGGCATCGAGCATATGCATTTGATGTTGGAGAGGGAAATCTGCAACTTTTAATCAAAGCAATATCAACCACTAATAGCTATCGTGTAGGAAAGGCAGAAACGCTCTGGGTATCTTGGCCTGTGAGTTCAGAATCTTTCCAAGCCCTTCAGTAAAGAACGGAATTTCCCAGAACTGAAGCTACAAGAACATCAGCAGTGTAATGATGAATGGCTGTATCTGAGTAACAGGTTTATATGCCTCAGGACAGTTAGGAGAGCATGAGTAAGTCAGAAAGTGTGCTGAGGGGGGAATCATTCTCCCTCCTTAATGCTATGTTGCTTTCTGTTTGCTTGTTTCATTTGTTTCATAACACCCACTTTTCTTTGTAAATTCATCACTATGACCACCATATAGGGTATTTTTGAATTAGCGGTTTAAAACGCAGGAAGGCCATTTCCCCCTGCTGCATTTCAAGACACGCTAACATGATACTGTTTACACCAGAAAGGAGATGCGATGTCTTCACAAAAATCACACAACCCTTTTATCCATCCCTCTATCACTCCAGATTCAGGACGTGGGTGGCGCTGTGGGTTAAACCACAAAGCCTAGGACTTGCCGATCAGAAGGTCAGCGGTTCGAATCCCCCCAATGGGGTGAGCTCCCATTGCTCAGTCCCTGCTCCTGCCAACCTAGCAGTTCGAAAGCATGCCAAAGTGCAAGTAGATAAATAGGTACCACTCCGACGGGAAGGTAAACAGCGTTTCCATGCACTGCTCTGGTTCGCGAGAAAGTGGCTTAGTCATGCTGGCCACATGACCCGGAAGCTGTACTCCGGCTCCCTCGGCCAATAAAGCGAGATGAGCGCCGAAACCCCAGAGTCGGTCATGACTGGACCTAATGGTCAGGGGTCCCTTTACCTTTTTTACCACTCCAGAGCACCTATGCATGTCATCTTTGTGTGTGCACTCATTAGTGCATGCACAAAAGCTGCCTCAAATAATCACACCATTGATAAGTATAGAGTGAATGTGGTTTAAGTTTTCTAGTCAGTTTGAAGCCAACCAGTTTGAGAAAGCCACTTCCACCCATCAGAGGAGGTGGAGTTGTAGGCTTCACAGCCCCACCATGCGTGCGGCGGCTGGAACCCAGCCCCCGTATGACTGGGGGGATTCCTGGCCATGTCACCTCCTGGCCAGCCAGTCAGCTAGCTCTGGGGGTGTGGCCTGCCTTATTTAAAGCAGGACACAGCCGGGGATTTCCCTCTTTGCCACTTACCAGCTGTTCCTGCTATTCCCACCCTCCCGCCCTATAAGGTTTTCGTTCTTTGACCTTGCTATGGACCTTGGTTGGTTGCGTTGAGGGGCCTGGTAGGAATTTTTCCACTTGGCAAATTGGCACCGGCCGCTTGGTTTTTGCCTACCTCGTAGCAAATTGTCACAACTTTCTTGGTATTGGAGGTTAGGCATTGGTATTACTCTGTAGATGGAAGAGGGGAGGTTACGCCATCACCTGCCCTGCATATTGAAGGGTAGTCGGGTAAAGGATTCTGGGGTGTGTGGCCCTGTCTGAAGCCTAAGGGGGTGAGGGCCTAAGGAATGCCCCCTAGTGGTGACCCCGGGTGAGTTCCTAGTTGATGCGCATCAGTAGGACTCCCCCTACTGGTGGTTAACCCTTCCCGGACTTCTAGCAGACGGGCTGAAGTCGTACATAATCACTTAGGACCAATGCCTAAGCCAATACCACTCATTACCTGTAACCAATAAAAATTGTGGCCTTATTTAGCCCATTAACCTTAATAATTGTGTCGTGTGTCATTATTTCCACTGGGGGGCGGGGCAGGAACTCACCACGCAAAAATAAACATATGAAATAACAGGATCTATGCAGATTGTGGCTAATGTCGTGTCAATGTGTCTTCAAAAATCAGAAGAGGTAGTGCACTGGATGCAGAATAAGCTGTAATGTGAACAAGCATTTGACCTAAGCAGAGTTTTTTGACATTCACTTGAAAGGTGAAATTCAGTATCCACTCCTAGTTTTCTTCTAACTTAAAGACACTCTACCACCATGTACAGGGCTGGCTCCTCATACAATAGGGTGATGTGACCCTCCCCTAGAGTAACTATATAGAAGGAAGATAACCAAGAGCAGAAAGTGATGTCTGAATTGTGCAACTATTAAAAGGATTGGCCTTGGCAGTATGTGTGTGTATAGGAGAAAGAGGTATCTCTCCAATTTAGGTAGCAAGTTGTCTAAGGCTGGCATTGACTTTGTACATTCCCTTTTATTGCTCTTGCATTGAGTATTCTGATCAATAAATTCCTTTTTTGCTTACACAATACCATTATATAAAGCAATTAAGTACATCAGTGTGAAGGTTCTTTAATTACATATATTGCAATTCTATGCCACCTAAATCATTCAAAATTCCAGCTGCCCAACCCCAATGAAATTGGGATCTTTTGCATTTTCTAGGGAAAGCCATAACTTTAAACAAAACCATCCTTCCTGGTCTACATTCAGCACTGTCCAGTGTGAAACATTTCTGCCTTTCAACAATTCAACGGGTGCCTTTATTTTAATGCTGCCATTCATTGTCATGTTCACTTCTGATGAGATATACTATGTTCTTTGAAGAAACCAACTTTTGTCTCAACCCCCAACCCTCACACAAAATGTTATGAATTCCTGAAACAGATTCCTTCTTTCCCCATTATAGAATTACAGGAATGGCAAAGATAGCTTCCTTTTCTGAAATACATTGCTATAATTTAGAGTCTAGCAGGGCCTCCCAAAAGCACATGGGGAGTGTGACATGGCCTAAATTGTTAGCATCAAGAAGCTACTAAAATGAGATAATTCAGAGAGCTGGAGTCACAGCAGCAAACACCTTGAACTTGCAAGGTGCCTGACAAGCTTCTGCCTCCACTTTCTGTAGCCACAAATCTCCACTTCCTTTAAATTAGGATGTCTTCAACAGTAGCAGGTTAAAGCATCTCCATACAAACCTTCTATTTTGTTCCTACTAGCTAATTCCTAATATATACTGCTAGAGTGGAAATCAGACAAACTGAGGGCATACTGCTTTGTAGGAATGAATAAATGAATGCATTTTGGTTGGGCACTATCTGCTATTCCCTTATTGTTAGACGTATCTGAGAACCTTAAATTGTGGAAATAATTGTTTTTCATAACTTCTGTGGTGCTTGTTTATGTATATACACCCTTCTCTGAATTCTCTTAGGTTCATCGAATTATCAAGGAGTTATATGCAAGACAAATAGAAAGGAAATAAAATCAGAGGTATGAGAAAACTGGAAAGAATGTATCAAGCCAACGACTAATGCAATCTAGTTATTACCACATCCTCTACTACAAAAATTAGAGAGAAACTATTCTCAATATGATCTGCAGTGATCACAATATTCACCGTCTCCCTGTATCTGTAGTGTTTGAAAGCAGTCCAATTTGTTTCAGATATGATCTGTGTTATTTTGATTTAATTCATTAATCAAGTATGAATCTGATCTGTTAAATCCAAAGCCCTCTTTTTCTTCCCATTCACTATAATGGGGAATTTAAAAATGAAAAACTTCATTTACTCCTTTTCAATGAACGTTACAGACAAAGGAGTCCTTCCAGAGTGGATCAAATCTGCCAGAAATTGTCAGTGCTCCACAGGCAACGTTTTGGACAGCTTCATTGGCTAGTGCATTGGCCTAGCAAAACAGGGAGTTATAAGGAACAGAAAAGTACAGAAACATCAGAGTGATAGAACAACACAAGTCTTTGGGCTGTTCTGGCTTGGGGGATTGACTCAGGAAGGAAGGAAGACCAGCGGATCACCTCAAGTCACCTCATCATATGGTCAATGCACAAAGCCAATGCACGCTGCTAGCACATACACCTTATACAGTGGTACCTCGGGTTACATACGCTTCAGGTTACAGACTCCTCTAACCCAGAAATAGTACCTCGGGTTAAGAACTTTGCTTCAGGATGAGAACAGAAATCGTGCTCTGGCGGCACAGCAGCAGCAGGAGGCCCCATTAGCTAAAGTGGTGCTTCAGGTTAAGAATGGACCTCCGGAACGAATTAAGTACTTAACCCGAGGTACCACTGTATGTGTAAAGTATATGCTTCATCACCCTTGTGCCCAAAGCATATTACTTCTAGCTCTCCTTCAACTCCTATATGCAACAGGATCAGGTACCATAAATGGCATTTCCTTGAACTCTGGCTTCTGTCACAGTGTTCCGTTATGCCAGAAGTGGTTTAGTCATGCTGGCCACATGACCCAGAAAGCTATCTGTGGACAAACGACGGCTCCCTCGGCCTGAAGCGAGATAAGCGCCACACTCCATAGATGCCTTTGACTGGACTTAACTGTCATTGGGTCCTTTACCTTTATCTTTACCTTTACTGATACTATATGGCAGAAGCTCAAATGATTCTATTTCCCCCTCAAGCCAATACATTTCCCCCTTCAATGACTAGATTGTAGCTGTTAAATCAATGCAAAGATAATTGATTACTGTCCTAAATTGCTTCTCCCTGCATCTTACAGAAACCATGTCTGTCAACACTCTAGCTGGCTATTTTTCCTCACATCATTCTGTTCATGATTCTTAAATTACAGGCAGTCTTAAACAGTCTAATCAGTATGGGTTTATAACCAGGGTTGTGTATGATCATAAAATGAACATATACTGGAAATCATTGAGGAAATATTCATGTAAACACTATCAGGAAATCGTAACTTTATGTCTATATTGATCATAAAATTAAGAGTTCTAAGATCTGATCAGAGCAATAGGCAACTATTTCTAACCTAGCAAGTTTAACAGGCAATGGGTAGTCATACATACAAGGACAATAACAGGGTCATGACCTAGTGGCATAGTTGCCAATCTTCTCTCCCACTTATGAGCCAGATACTGCCTGAGAACACCTGAGGCCCTGCTTCTGTGATACCCTTCTCCTTTTCTAAGGGAGATTACAGTGACTTGGAGGAGGAATAAAGCAGTTTAACTCTTCACACAGGCAAGCACAAACCATAGTATACCAGTTCAGAGGACACAAGGTAGTATGATTTGCCGCTAACAAGGAAGGCAATGAGCTGGTTGTAGCATGTGTTAGAAAGAAGGAGGAAACACGCAGGTTCCAAACCTAATTCACATGCCTTGTCTGAATATATCCTGTTTCTCAAAGAACATTGATAAGGGAAGATTCTGACATGGCTCAGCAAAGGTTAGTGCTGGGTTAAGTATGAAATCATACTCTGTGAAAAATAAAGAGTGAAAACTGGCCAGTTGAGCTTCTGTCACTGTGTGACAATGATGTGAGAAGGTGCACATGGCAAACATTTCCCCTTGTATTCATGAGCATTACTGTCTAGGGAACTTGAAATCCCTGTCATGTTTCTTTCAGCTCCTTTTAAACTGTCCATATATTTTTTTAATTCATAAAGGGAAGATTTTTTTTTTTAATTTTTAAGAGGATTGCTACATGGGGCGGGGGAGTATTATGGCTAGGAAATGCTATCCTCAATCCTTTCCTGAGAGAATTCAAGTTATACTTTGTAATTAAACTTCCTTTGAAATTGAAACAAAGGAAGAACTTTTCATGAGAGACTTCTAAGGCTCTGAGAACACTTTTTTCTCTCCAAACAGGCATGGAAAGCATAGCAAATACAATGAGATCAGGAAGCTGAAGAGCTAACTTTGAACTAAATTTCAGTCTGAAAATATACAACCTTAAATATGTACAACCCAACCCACCCTCTAAAAAAGGCTAAATGCTTGCTGCATACAACAGAAATAAAAGTACACAGCTTCCCTCAAAAAAACATATTCTTGCTATCTGTTGTGGTGAAATTCCATAAATGACATTATGTTATTCCACCCCATTCATTTCAGTGGAAATGAAAAGCAATGCAAATTTGGGGGACGGGGGCAGAGAATAATCAGTTACATATTGTTTGTGGAGTGAAAGGAACAACAGCAAATTCCCAGCATATTCACTGGATGAATTTCCATTCGTGATATGGGACAAAAAACCAAACACCAGCAATTTCCATTCCAGTTTCCGTTTCTGATGGAATTCTCCAACACCCCTACTCTGATGCACTGGCGGAGGAAGAGGAATGTGGGGGAAGCGCACCGCCCCTGGCAGCATGATCCCGGTGGGGTTGCATCATGGCTGCCCCCCCGCCTGCGCTGGGCGCTCCGCTCTTGCAGGAGGCGTGTCCTGCCCTCAGAATGTGGGCCCCGCCCCTTTGGACTGCACGCTCCACCCCCAGGATGCACGCCTGCTCTCCGCCCCTCCGGTGCAGGAGCATGAAGCTCTGCCACTGCTCTGACAGGATCCTATCAGGCTGCTGCAGCCTTCAGAGGCTATAAAACACCAGACTTTTACAATATGTAACCCAAGTTAGCTAGGGAGTCCATATTGTTCTTAGTAACACCTGTCTGATTTGGATCACGAAGTGGGAAGGATTAAGTATTTGAAAACAATGAAAGCAACTTGTGTAATTAATTTAAAACATCAGCAATATCTAAAAATTTGACACATGAGATGTTCATACGATCATTCAATATGCACAAGCTCCAAACTGAAGTGGTTTTACCACCACCTTTGCAGAAATTATAGTAATATTAAAAATAAAAAGCTCAAATTAGAACAATTAGTTTGAGAATCAGGCTGTACATTCTCGTAAGTGTTCAGCAATTTTCTACTGCCACATTTTCCAAAGTTGATAGACTTGATCTATATGAGGAACAAGTATGGCAAATGGTTCCAAGAGGAATTTTCTGTAAATATTGTATGCTTTCTTGTACATCTCCATGGAGATATGTGAAAGTACGCTGGTAGCCTAAATTAGCAACATTGTAATAAATTTCTTTTCTTGTATTGAGCCTTAAGAAGAATATCATAATGAAAAGCAGGTTTGAAGTGAATATCGAATATTGCCCCCAAGCCCAAATGAAGAAAAGTCTAAATCTTCTAGAAACAATGTATGCTTAATGTCTCATTTTCCTGAACATTATTACACACAGCACTCCACAGCAGAAATGCCTTCATCATTTGACATCTCACAGCATTATTTGTAAGCTGCTCTAAGGCACATTTTAAAGGCACAAAAGCACCCACCCATCTTTCTCGATGAAATTGATTTACAGAAAAGCAAACAGAAAAACAATAGTACACTAGTAGAAATGATGAAACAGAATAATTATTTATTACTCTGTGATCCTGTGAGTGATGATGAGTTAGATTAGCATGCTGATGAATGACAAAGACTTGATAACTCCAAACTCATTTGCGTCTTCACTTTTGCTTATTGAATTCTTAGCAGTTCAGGGGCTCGTCAACTCGAATCAATTTGTTACAAAACGAAGTTTAATTCTTTGCTCAAAATCAATGCAACTTTTAAACTGATCTAACAACTTTCCAGTGGGCATTGGGATTTATTTATTTATTTATTTAGACCTTTCCAGAAGCTAATAAAGTGACCAGGGCTTAGAAACTAATGTGCAAGAAGAGAGATGAGGGAACAAATGTAGATAGTCACTGGGGGAGGAAATCACTCTGCATGAGACTCTGTGGATAGGATTATACAAACAGTTGTAGATAAAATATATGCCCAATAGCAACCATTACATAAATTATCTAGAGCCGGAGCCATTCTGTGATGGAAATGGAGGCACCAATTACCAAGTGCATTAAGAATTATAAGATATTATTTTAAAAATTAATATTGATTTTTCTTCTTTTTATAACTGCCGGAGAATCATATAAAGGATTCAGTTTGCAGACCTTTGTCCCTTGCTATACCAAGTATCCTAGATTCCTCTAGTCAAATATATTCTATAAGTCTGAGGCCAACACCAGATGCTCAAAGGAATCTGTAAACCACAACAATGACTCATGCCACTTCCCCATTCCAAACCGCAGATGGTGATCTGATCATTCTCTGAACAGAAGGATTGGAAATTGTCACCATTTTATCCTTGTTAAGACACCAAAAGCTTAGTATCCTATTTTAATCAGGATAACTGGCCAACGACTTCAGTGAATGTAAAGTACGTGTGTCAGTGTGTGCTTGGTGAGGACAAGTTGCAGAAAGCTAATTGGGTATACGTCCACAGGATGGTGATGACGGCAATGATGAGATCTATTTATTCTGTCTTTTTGAAATATTTCATAGTGAACAGAAGTATAACTATTGCATCCAAAGAATAATAACGTCTCAGTGGAAGTAGACCCAGCAACAAAAGATTGCAAAGTGTTTAGGGTTTCAAACAGAGAGACAACTAGCCATGCCCTCTCCTAGGATGTTTGATTCTATTCCCCACTCCCCAATTTCCTGTGTGCTCTTCCAGTTTCAGCCCACATTTTGAAGCCACTGAGCATGCTCAGTCCTTGTTGGGCTGTTTTGTGCCTCCACCCCCTTTAGGGTTCTTTGTAGAGTATGTTGTTGTTGTTGCTGTTGTTTGGGTTCCCCCAAACTTGCAAAAATGAAGTCACTATTAATATAGATTATAAGACTTGAGGGTGAAAGTGGGGACCAAGGCCTTGCCTTTCTTTTATGGTATTTGTGAAACTAAGATGCCTATTCTTCTCCTTCATCATTTATAGACTACCAACACATCATTTATAGACTGCACAATACAAGAGGTCATGTACCTGGTTCACATGCACATATGCCCACTCATAGGACTCATTCCCAAAAAAGGGGCAAACAGTTCTCATGGGTTGTGATTACAGGTGTGCACACTTTGGCCTGTAGATTACCATAGGTTATACTCTCTATGTGTAGTGGAGGAAGAACAAACCCTCAAGCTTGCATTATGTATTCACTGGCTATAAATCAATTAAACATAAAGAGGAGGTGACCATTGCATGCTTTCTAGCACAAAAAAACCCCATATCTAGAATGTTTTAATAAATATGAATTTAAGGCTGGGTTTCTACACACACATACTAGAAAGTAAGCCAATTTGAAAATGGTGGACTTACTTCTGAGGAAGTATGCATAGGATTGCACTATGAAATCTCTGACAATGCTAAAGGTTTGCTAAACTGGTTTATTAAGAAATGAAAGGGTAGAATTCATTGCTGTGCTCTTCCACACATTATGTTTGCACAAGCATTGCAGCTTGCCAGATGGAACAATCCCCCCTCTCCTCCTCAATGCATTGCCCTGGGGATTTTCCCAACCCCAGACATTTTGGGCATGCAGAGGTGGCAGATGGAGAAGTTGCATTGTACAAGCGAAAGTTCTTGTGAAGGACTTCTCCTCATGGGACTGGTCAGGACCCAATCAAAGAGTTTCACAATTTACTTAAGACAACAGTCAACAAATAGTTGAAGGGAACATTATTTCTCACATGAGGAGTACATATGAACAACAGCATCTTCATTGTCGTTAGACATAAGGAATGAGTTCAATATTCTGCTTGGTCAGATAGTTGTCATTGACTGCCAAATACTTTACAAAATGACTGATAGATGGCCTATAATAGGTTAGTCACGGAATCAGTTTATGGATGCATAACCACAGAAATACTCGTTCTATTATTCAGTTTTGCAACAGCCGCACTGAGGATTTCCAAACACCTTTTAAGAATTCATAAAATCTCAGTTATTTTGAATCAATTCCACATAACAGAATTAAATGGGCCTTAATTCCTTGTAAAACCAGGATAGAACAAACATGGGAAACCAGCCAAAGTAAAGCATGCCTAAGCTACCTTTATTTCAGTGAGGCAGTTACGCATATGCTTAACCCTCTTCCTTTTAGATCAATGGAACTGGAAACTACTTAACTTTGGCTGGGTCATGTCCATAATTAGGCCCAACTAAGTTCAAAGACCAGCCTTCTAAATTATACACACATTTGCACATAGATTAACCAAAGCAGCTTTTACAACTTTTCCCTTTGCCATTAATCATTATGATCAAGTCTGTTGCTGAAATGTCCTACTATAGAGAAAATGGATTTTGTCTCTTTGTACTAATGAACTGCAGCCTTGATCTGAAATGACAGCACTTCACTAACACAGAGGGTTTAGGATGGCTTGCCATCTGTTCATCCGTGTGCAAGTTCAAAGCATACACAAGCAACTAAGCCTAATTAACAGTTTTATGATCTCAACCCTTCTTGACTTTCATCCATGAGGGGTTAAAATGTGGTGAAATATAATTACTTTCAAGACCCATTCTGAAACTATTTAAATGTTCGTTTGTGTGTGTGTGTGTGTGTGAGAGAGAGAGAGAGAGATCGTGAAAACATTAGGGATGCTCAATAAATTTGATCAGTTTATATTCTAACACCATCTAACACAACCTGCACCTCTGAACTGCGTGTACTGGAACATACTTATCAGTTGGTTTTTACATTTCTGCAAATCATGGCAAGGACTAACTTACACTATTATGAGGTGATTCAAGGATTGCCTTTTAAAGAAATTCTTGCATTACAGGTTATGCCACTTCAAGCAACCATTACCTGTTAAACAAGAAGTGGAGTTGGGGGCATTTAAATGTCCTCAGATCACCTCATAACAGGATGCATAATTTGATAATCATTTTCAGGCTTAAAAAAACCACAACTGTACATTAATGTAGAAGTGGAATGTGATGGAACAGACTTACGGTAACAATGAACATGCAACAAATTCAAACTAGGTTGATCTATCAGTCCCTGGAAAGTATTAGAATTCCATTTGTCAAGGACACATCTTTTAATTGTTTACAACAACTCCTTCAAAAATGTATAAATAAGTGCTTTCAAAAGTCACCACAGATTCTTACCTCCTAGTATGCATTGTTAAGGCTTGCCTCACTCGGTTTGACAGGAGCAGATCTGGCAAGTGGCCTGCTGAACATCATGCCTGACTCTTCACGTGTTACAAAGGCATCTCTGTGTTGTTGCTTATCATCTGCCTACTTCCCTCTGTGCCTCTTAAATTGTGCATAGGGTTAACAAATTTTAGCTTTAGTTTCAGTGGCAACTATCCATTTAATGACTCACCAGAATGTGAATCAAAAGCCGAAGCACAGAAAACAACATGGAAGAATAATAAGAAAACAGTCATGTGAAGGAAGACCTTTGTGATTTCCCAAGTTACATATATATTAAAAAGAAACTGACACATCTCAGTGATGATATTGCTCCATCTGGCATTTCTGATGTTCACCTTCAAATGCAAGAATTTTTTGTGTGTGTTCTTATGCTACTCTAAAATTTTCTGTTTTGGGAGAACTCATTTTCTCAAAATATTGTATTTCCTTGTTTCACATATGGCAACAGGTTCATGCATATCTTTAAGACCCAAAGCTCTCTGACCCTAACATAACTATGTTTTCTGCAGGACTAGTAAGCCTCAATGTGTATGGTATACAATGTGTATGGTGTATACAGTACATGTAGTAGACCACATGACAGCTTTGTCCCTGACATCCACACTCACCTGCCCCCCCAAATCAGTGTCATCAGAGGAACACCATCAAGTATATATTCACATGGACTTTCCATATGATCGGGATCCCCAAGTGCAAAGGATTCCCAAGCAAGTGGAGAGCATGTCTACCTACACTTGAAGGTTCTGTTGAATGGATGGGCCTTAGTGTGCGTGAAGGTGAAAGGCTGGGGGACACTGGGTGTGGCCAGTGCACATGGTCCTCTACCTCCTTCCATGAGTAGAGTATACATGTGGTGGACATACTTGTGAACAGCTATTATGTCAGCCTGTGGAGTAGCACTTCTCCACATAGCTGTTTCATTTTATCATAATGTATGATAAAGTAGTCGTATGTAGGTACTCAAGAGAATGATCACCCATCATACTATTTTAATTACCTGAATTTCCAGAGACAATTATGTGAATGGAAAACTAGTTGTTCCTCACCTAACAAAGGATATCCATCATATTCAAAGCCCACACTAAGGATAAAAATATGCTCTTTCCATCACTTGGGAAAACAGTGCCACCATATTCATTCAGGCTCATTTGTTTATGTAGCATATTTTTTCCACAGTATGATCAATTTACTTATACATTCATATGAGTAATATGATGTACTAGGTGCTTGGTGCTGATGTCCTCATGTGATACTTACAAGAAAGACCAAGTTATTTCCAAGAAAACAGCATCTAAAATATATGGTGGAGAAAATAAAAGCTAACTTCTTCAGTGAGTGATTTATTTATTTTTTACTTGCTGCACAAATTAGAAAAAGTAGTTTTCTGCCTGGATGAGTGCTGTATGAGAATAAAATAGGTCTGCTCAGATGACCCAGAGCAGGTCATTTGACTCTGCAGATTCAAACATTGATAATCGCCCACATTAATTGTTCTGAAAACAAGTGTTGTCTATACCTTGAGCTCCCACGTTGTCATACCTTGGAGGTGATCAGTTACCATGGCAACTAGCACAGCATAACAAGCTGGCAGCATGCTTGAAAGGCCATCATTCTGGTAGATGGTGATCTTAATGAGAAAAGGTTAAGTGGGTTGCAGTGCCTCAGCAAGGTAGCTTACCTCACTTGTCCCTGAAGATCACCTAGGACAAAAGTTGATTGTTTTGATAGACATATCCAGAGAACATGAACAGTATTTTTTTTAAAAACAAAACAAAACCCAGAAATCTCAAATAAATACCCTGCATGTGTTGCTTTAGTTCCTGAAAGAGAATGTTGTTGATATATGAATGTCTATTATGTATGAGAAGAGAAGACTCCCTGGAAAAGACCCTGATGTTGGGAAAGATTGAGGGCACAAGGAGAAGGGGACGACAGAGGACGAGATGGTTGGATAGTGTTCTTGAAGCTACTAACATGAGTTTGACCAAAGTGTGGGAGGCAGTAGAAGACAGGAGTGCCTGGCGTGCTCTGGTCCATGGGGTCACGAAGACTTGGACACGACTAAACGACTAAACAACAACAAAATTATGTATATGTCTAATAAGATCACTCACTCCAAAACCATGCTCTCCCACCTTCTTTTCACCACCAAAATAACAGTCCTTTGGCATGCTTTGGTATACATTTTCATAAGGTTTTGTTCCCTGCTCATTGCCACCTGCTCATTTCCCTCTAAGCAAGCAAGTGAGCAGACAAAATGCTGAACCAAGCTTTTCATCAAAGCTTTTTTCAACCATTATCAAGGGGAGGAGAAACCAAACTCATTGGAAGAGTATAAGAACTTGGATAGAACATTCAAGAGGTTAAAGCCAGGTGGTTGTGCTTACCTTATAAGTGGTATAAACTGGTCAAGGAGTCTCTGTTGCTCTTTAAAAAGAAAAAGAAATAAAAGAAATAAAGCCAGCCCAGAAGAATATCCTGGAAGATGATACTGCATTGGTGCATGGGCATTCCAGAAAGTCCTGCCTGGCTGCAAGTGCATCTGAGAAAAGTTTAAAGAGCAGTGAAGACCCTTAGCCAATTTATATTATTTATAAGTTAAGCTCAACACACACACACACACACACACACACACACACACTTTCTCACTTTCCCCTGCTGCATCTGCAGAGAAGAATTGGCCAGAGTACCAAGGGAGCATCTTGTCTGCTATTAGTCTTATTGTGTGGGAAGCAGGTGCTGTGGTCTAAACGACTGAGGCTCTTGGGCTTGCTGATCGTAAGGTCGACAGTTCAAATCTGTGTGATGGGATGAGTTCCCATTGCTCTGTCCCAGCTCCTGCCAACCTAGCAGTTGGAAAGCACACCAGTGCAAGTAGATAAATAAGTACCACTTCAGCAAGAAGGTAAACAGCATTTCTGTGCACTCTGGTGCTTGTCACAGTCCTCCATGTGCCAGAAGCTGTTTAGTCATGACCCGGAAAGCTGTCTGCGGACAAACGTTGGCTCCCTCGGCCTGAGAGTGGTGGTAAGTGCCACACCCCATAGTCAAATTCAACTGGACTTAACTGTCCAGGGGTCCTTTACCTTTTTCACCTTTACCTTATTCTGTAAGCTGCTGTGGGAGACTTCTCGCTTGAGGAGAAGGGTAAACATGTTTTAAATAAAAAAATACAATTTAGATATTTTTTATATTAAAAACACCACTACCATTTATCTTTATTAGATACAGTTTGGACGTTGTCTTGAACAAGTGGTGCAACGTTTCAGCATTGTTAACAGTTAAAGTCATTCAAACTTTTATCCAACACCACTGGGTTCAGAAAGATAGTAAAAGGAAGAAAACATGGACTTTCATCATGACCAGGAACAAGTGGTGGGGACCAATCTGGCATCAATGCAAAGTGAATATACCTTTTTTGGTGACCAACAAATAAGGTAATCATTCATTATGGGAAATGTGTTTCGATAAAATCTTAAGTTCCATCAACACAAAAATCTTACTAGTTCCTGTGCTGTTGCACTATACCGTACCATGACTGGCCAATCACTTTAGTCTGAATGTGTTGACAATAAATGAAGGAAACAAGAAGTTTTGAGAAATACCTAAGACACCCGATATATTCTTCTCTGGAGTTCACAAAAGGAAAGAACATGACATACTTATAAATTCTCCTCTTTCCTTTTATCACATGATGTGTGCAAAGTCAGGCTCTCTGCAAGGAAGGCTACCCAAATTCATTATATCGCCACTTTACTATGATGGCCCTACATTTTTGGCTGCCATTAGAAAACATTTATTGCTATAAATGGCAAAAGTGTTGCAAAATGAAGCAATGATCTGTTTCCAGCTTAATAACCAGATTGGCTGAAAGAAATAATGATAGTCAGACCTCAGTTCAAATATCCATGAGTCTGTAATGATCAAAGAAGTGCTATTCCTCTTGACTGAGCTATGCAACTTTCTCCTTTGGGGAGCTCAAGAGGAACACACTTAGCATTTTCACATTCAGTTATGAAATGCAAACTAGCCAAACAATGAATCTATTTCTTCAATCAACCGTTCAAATCACTCTTTCCCAGTCTGCACTATTATGAAGGGCTGCACAAAGCAGAACTTGATTATTTCAGTGCATCTTCATTGGCAATATAGCTTCTCATTTATTTTAAATAATAAATGAGCAGCCAAATCAAGCGCATTCACTGATGTGATGATGCTTTTCTTATTCAGAACATTTAGGACTGGGGTGGGAGGAGAATTAGCCTTCATATATTGTATTATACCAATTTATCAAAGGGACACAAATGGGCAGCTACTGGGAACTGAACTTAGCTTTGGAGTTCTCAGTGATATAAAGGTCCGCTAACTAAGCAGGCACACAACAATTGTTTAGTGGTAGGAAGTGGGTATTTCCATACACGCACAAGAATTGAAATGAAACGCTTCCAGCATCCCCTCACAATTCATCAGATTTTATTCCCATGGTGGTGTACATTAATTTTGTTTGGAATGTCAAAACATTTGGCGGAAAACTGGTGACAACCTTGAAACATACCAATCACCTCTCTAATCTTTTGCTAGGTTTATTTAATAATAATTTGAGCTTCCCTGAAATTCAAACTAAGGATAACACACACAGAGACACACACATACAGAGAGAGAGAGAGAGAGAGAGAGATGTTTTTAAACAGAGGTTGGATGGCCATCTGTCATCATGGATGCTTTAGTTGAGATAGCAAGGGGTTGAACTAGGTGATCCTTGGCATCTCTTCCAACTCTACAATTCTATGATTCTAAGACAGCCTTGTAAAAGGAAGGCCAAAGCTTGCCAATGTCACAACCACATCTTCCCTAGCAGGTGGGCAAATGTGAGTGAGGAATAATCTGCTCTCTCTCTCTCTCTATGGAAAAAATGAATGTAAATGTGCCTCTAAAAATATGTTTCAGGTATATATTTAAACATGTATTTTATTGTGATGTTTTCAGCATATTTTGTCGCTGAACATACGTTTTAAATTGACTCAGCTTTGGCATGCTTTTTTTTTTTTTTTTTTTTTTTTTTTTTACTATTGCATCGTTCAAAAAAGCACAAAATCCAATGAATATTCATTGTGGTCTAACCCGCACATTAGTCTTGGAGAAGAGGATGAGGTCAGTTTGCACTGGAGTGCCAAGACACCAAATAAAATTCTCAGATATCTCAGTTCAGAGTCAGTTCTTCCTTCTCATTCACAGCTTTTTACTATATCTTAGACTTGTTGCATCTCCTTGATTTAGAGCAGTGGTTTTCAACCAGTGTACCGTGGCATGAATGATGCTCAGGTATGCCATGGGCAACACTGGCCTCTGTCCCTCTTTCCTTCCCTCCCTCCTCTAATGCCCTCTCGCGTCTCTGCCTCCCCAAGATTTGCACAGCTGTTGCAGCAGCCCTGGCTACAAGCTCCACAAGTGAATGGTGCCTCTGGGAGGGCAGGGGGGCAGCAGTGGCTGCCCAGAGGAATCCCAAGTAGAGAGGAGAGGAGGATGTTCAAAAAGGGGTTAGAGGCTGCCAGCTCTGCAGGCAAGGGGTGACATAACTGGGCTCCTGAGCCCCACAGGAGTGCCGCAGAAAGAATGTAGTTGCTCAAGGGACCTGTGGACTTAAAAAAGGTTGAAAACCTCTGATTTAGAGGTTTCCATGAAACCATGACCAGAAGCATATCCAACGGTTCAAAGGGATTCTAGCAACTGCAAATCAACACCTTTCTATACTGTTGAATAATATATCCACAAAGATAGGTGTGGCGACACTTTCTGGTCAACCAATGATCAACAGCAAAAGAGGATGGAATAATATGGGTTACACTTGTCACTCATCAGGCGGAATGAGAACTTACTATACATGGAGACCAAATTGCCAGGGCAAAAACTCCAGGTGGAAAACAGCTTATTCCTGAAGCTCTTTTTAACACAATTCTTTCTGTCCTGCTTTCCTGCCTGCAAGTTGGGAAATGCATTATATATCCATTTACTTCTTACACAAAACAAATGCCTTTCCCCCCCAAGTCAACAGTCATTCACTCAGAAATACCTCACAGATAAGAATGCCCACATTTGTGAAACCATTGTACTTTAAAAAAAACCTATAAAGTAACATACTGGCATGGAGTGAGAAAAAACTCCTTTATGTAGGAATTCACATTTCTGAAGGTCACCAATGGGTGCATTGGCTAGTACAGGTAAATTAGAATGAAATGCTGGTGAGGGGACCTTTAGATAGTTAATTCAATGGATCATGAATACAGTATCAGAATGCAGCTCATAATGTACCATTTAGTATGCCATATCAATATTCAGCAGGATATCTACAAAGGTGGCAGAACCAGTGAGTTTCTAAGGGGAAGAAGAGAGAATTCTCCAGCACTATAGCTTAGCTGCAAAGTCAGTAATGAATAATGAATCCAAATATTCCTGTAAGGAAGGAATAGGAGCAGACAAGAATATGGAAAATGCAATGAATACTTCCATTGGCCTCCTGGATGTTTAAGAAATGGAAAGTTTCTGTAATGATACCTGGTAGATGATATTAGTTGTGATACTCTGGCCCTCCTGTTATACATGTCAAGGTCAACACCCACTGATGGACAAACCGACCATTCAGAAAATGGACTTGAGCTATGCTTCCTGAGCCGCTGCACCTCTTTAGGAAATATGACTTCGTGAGTCAACAGCAACTTGTTTTCTTACGTCTCAAAAATGAATAAAGTTTTCAAAACCTTAGGAAGAAGACTAAAGCCCTGTCAACTGATCCTTGCTGTTGATAGTGGAGAACAATGCATGGTGGAAGGTTCTAGTTGTTTTCTTTTCCTTTTGTACTTTCTTAGGATTTCTTTCCTCCATAAAGAAAGACAGCTGTGGCTTTGAGACAGCAGTCTAAAGATGGCTGGAATCTGACCACACTTTCTGAAATATGATACTTAAATATTACTGACATCAGATCTTGATATTTTCTTTCAAGGTAGCCTTGACAAATCCAGATACAACTATACTATATGAGTCTGGCCAGATTCTAAAGACCCTCAAGAGATCTCTCTCTTCTTCTTGTCCTGCCAACATCTGAAACATCTTTAATGGGTATTCAAGGGGAAGACTTCTCATTGATTGCTCTGAAGCTCTGAAATTCCTTGCCATGACACAACTGAACTTCCACTGGCAGGCAAAGGCATATTATTTAGGCAGGTCTTTTGTTCATGAAGTAGTCTGATAAGAATCATATAAGGACACCCCCGCTTTTAGAAGAAATGCCCCTTATATTGGTATCAGTGCAACACTCTTTGCACCCTGTGGAGCCAGGAGCAAACACCACGAGATATGCCACTAAAATAAATAATTAAATCACAACTTGTTTTAGCCAGTTGATGTTTTACCTGCCTACTTGTTTGGTTGGTTTTGCATTAAACTTTATGGCAATTCTATTTTATTTTCTCTTTTATTGTGAGCCCCATTAACGTTTGGTGGAAGGGCTGAATACAAATATAACAAAAAAAAAATTTGTAAACTGTCATCCAAAGCTTAAATGAGCCTAAAAATAGGTCCTGAAAATAATACTTTTATTTTGACTGATGAATACAAAATTATTTATATAAGTATTTAGTTTTGCACATTGCATAATTAACTTTGGAATGCCCTATCTAAATATGTGGTGATGGACAGTTCTTAGATACACCGATGTAGTTCATGGATTCTCGTGCTATCATTGTATATTAGCCATGACAACTAAAAATGGAACTTGGACTAGATGACCCTTGGGTCCCTTCCAACTCTGAGATTATATGAAATATGCAGAGCAACCTGAGTGTCAATTGCCATGCACAAACAATATAGTTACTAGCTACATGCTTGGTTTGTGACCTGAACTACACAGACCATTAGCCAGGGAAAGTGATTTGTTTGTTCAGAACTGATTCTTTGTTTTACCTTCAAGTAGGTAGCCGTGCTGGTCTGACGCAGTCAAAATATATAAAAAACTAAAAATAAAAAAATTGTCCAGTAGCACCTTAGAGACCAACTAGGTTTGTTCTTGGTATTAGCTTTCGTATACAGTGGTACCTCCGGTTACGTACTTAATTCGTTCCAGAGGTCCGTTCTTAACCTGAAACTGTTCTTAACCTGAAGCACCACTTTAGCTAATGGGGCCTCCTGCAGCCGCCACACTTCCGGAGCACTATTTCTGTTATCAACCTGAAGCAAAGTTCTTAACCCGAGGTACTATTTCTGGGTTAGCGGAGTCTGTAACCTGATGTGTATGTAACCTGAAGTGTATGTAACCCAAGGTACCACTGTACCAAGAACAAACTTAGTTGGTCTCTAAGGTGCTACTGGACAATTTTTTTCACTTTTTGTTTGTTTTACCTGTTTGTGCATATGCATTTTTAAAGGAAAATGATATATCCTTATAAAACTATGCTTCTTTCACCTTTGTTCTACTGCTCCATCAGAGTTTAACACTTACAGTTTTAGTAAAAAAAATTAAGCAACACAGAAGAGGGGCAAATGACAGGACTCTTTTGCACTGCTGCGAAACACTTTACTTCAATTCTCACAAATGGCTTTTAAAAAAGAAAAAGACCCCAATGATTTTCTTCTGCACTTGAACTTCAATTACTTTTCTCAGGTGCCAAGTTCCATTATATGCTGAAAATCAGAAAACCCTATTAAATTGCTAATTCTTATGGACTTGTCCATACTGCAGAGAAAAATCATCCTTTCCATCTATTCATTGGATAGACCAATCCTGCCTGGTGGAGGAAGAGGGTGTAGTGGCATGGCTCCAGGATGCCTGGTAAAAACTAGTACAGAGGAGACAGCTGGTTGGGTCAGAGAGGTGATCAGCACCTCTATAAAAGAGGGAATGATCCCTGCCAGAGGAGGTGGTAAAACTACTTAAGAAGCCCACCCTGGATCCAGAAAATTACAACATCTATTGATCAGTCACTAATGTTCACTTCTTGTGCACAAGTGGTTGCTAACCAGATCCAAGCTGTCCTGGCCAAGACCAATTTCCCAGATCCATTTCAATTGGAGTTACGTCTGGTTTTGACATGGAAACCATATCTCCCCTTCATCAGAAAGCAGATTCTCCTTGATCTCTTCACAGTTTTTGATGCCATTGGCTATAGTATTCTTTTTTTTCACCCATAAAGGCAAAGGGCCCCTGGATGGTGAAGTTCACTCAAAGGCGACTATGGGGTGTGGTGCTCATCTCTCTTTCAGCCTGAGGGAGCCAGCATTTGTCCACAGACAGCTTTCCAGGTCATGTGACCAGCATGACTAAACCACTTCTGGTACAATGGGACACCGTGATGGAAACCAGAGCTCAGAGAAAGGCTGTTTACCTTCCCGCCGCAGCGGAACGTATATATCTATTTGTAATGGCATGCTTTTGAACTGCTAGGTTGGCAGAAGTTAGGACAGAGCAACAGGAGCTCACCCCGCCACATGAATTCGAACTGCCGACCTTCTGATTGGCAAGCCCAAGAGGCTCATTGGTTTAGACCAAAGCACCACCTGTGCTTTATGTGGCTCAGAACCTCAGTATCCAGTGCGCCTCTACATGAACCTACACCGATCCTGTCTTTGTCAACAGAGGCCCTGCTTTGCCCCCACCCACGCACCAAGGAAGATGCAGAGGCCTTTTGTTGTTGGTTCCCAACTGTGGAATGCTCTTCCCAGAGAGAGGTGATTGGCACCACCAATAGCAACTTTTAGGCACCAGCTAAAAATGTCCATATGTACCTTAGCATTTGATTCTTAACTGGGGTCACATGGTATGATGATACCCAACTCTGCATTGGCATTCACATTTTAGTATAGTGGGACAGGATTCATCCTTTTTATGATATTGCTGTTGGAATTCTGCCTGGGTCAGAGGAATGTGCCACAGCGTAGGCACCGGCAGATATTCCTGTCGACCTCCCCGCGTCTCCACTCTGCTGATAAGCAGGCGAGGTCCGGCGATTCTTCTCAGATGTATGAGAGGAACACACCGTTCTTCCTCTCTCCCCTTTGGTGTCCCCAGGGAGGGGAAAGAAGCAGACAGAAAACTATTTACATCATTTATTTCTGCCTCTTACATCAGTACAGAGAATCATGTCTGCACTCAACAACAGCAAGAAGAAACTCCTCCCAAGTACATCCAGTACGGGTCATATGACACACACACACTGAGCTAACATCCAGTGCTCAGTACAGAATGGACTGCCCCTTTGTTCCCATGGCAACAGTCACAAACATCCTGTCTGGCTTTCCAGCCACAAGCAGCTGGCTGAGCTGCTAGAGCCTTTGCTTGCTGCAGCATTGGTGCTTTATGGTAACATACTCCCCCTAAAGTATCAATGTGTGCCGCGAGCAAAGCGTCATCCAGAGAAGAAAACAAACAGTTGTTATATTTATAACATTCCCCTGTTGTTTCAGTTCCACCCTTGGAACTACCCGCCACTGGTTTAACCAATGTACCTCTCTGGTTGTGTGACTTCGCATTACCTCGGTTAACAACTCTCTGTTGTGCCTTTGTCTCTGACTCAGACACAGCTTCAATCTGTCCTTGGTCGATTACAATAGCAACATATGCAAGGTTAGCAAACTCCTTTGAATACCTCTTGGGTGGTACACCCTTCGTTGCTCTCTCAGACTTACGTATGAGGTGCTGATCATCTGTGCTCACTGGTTCAACCTCTGAACTCTCTGGAGAACCAGTACTAAGCTTAATCAATGGTTCATCCTCCTCTTCTGAGGGTCTAGTCATTATGTGAGATTTCCTCTCAATGACTGTGACAACTGAGCTGTCTGAGCTATCGCTGTCATCATCAGTACTACTGAACTCAATAAGATCAAACTCATCATCATCATTATCATCAGAATCCTCTGTGGGAAATGCGTGAACAATCAACCTCTCCTGTTCAGGAGCACTTTCTAGAAACTTTGTGAGAATCACCTGACCAGATTCAGACAAAATTACTCTGTAGAGACCCTTTTCATAACCCACAAAAATGCCTCTGGCATTCTTTACTCCACCTGGAGCTTCTGTTCTCACATGAGACCCGAAAACCTTGAAATAGGCAACAGAAGGTTTTCTATTGAACAGCTTCTCAAAAGGAGAACATCCCAACTCTGTTGAGACTTTTCTCAGCCACACATGAAGATAGGACGCTAGCGATTCGGCCCAATATTCATGTGGCAAATGTGAACTCAGCAATTGCGCATTCATTCCCTTTTGCAATTCCCTGTTCACTTTTACACAGACCCCCCTGTTCCACGCTTCTTGCGAAACTGCCACTTTGTGGTCTATCCCTTTTCCATCCAGGAACTTCTGAAACTTCTGTAACAGAAAAACTTGTTTGTCATCTGTGAAAAGACAATCAATGTTAGCATCATGCATACTTTTAACCTTGTCACAAAACTCCTGAAACTTTTCCAAAGTTTCTTGCGGTTTCTCCATCATATAAACCCAAGAATAATTTGTGAAACAATCCACACACAAAAGGTAATACTTTGCACTGCCTCTAGATGGTTCTAGAGGACCAATCACATCAGCATACACCCGCTGAAATGCTCTGTCGACCTTCTTGGTCTTGGTGCTCACACTGGTCACACCTGCAAGAGAGATTTCGTTAGAAACAGAAGAATTACATTTCATGTAATCACTTTGATCAAAAGTCAACAAATACAGTCCATCTTTCTCTTTGGCAGTAAGAAACAGTTCTCCATCTTTGTAGATCTTGCAGCTTTTAGCATCATAGGACAGTTTCAGTCCTTTCTTTGCAATCTGCGACATGCTCAGCAGATTAAATCTCAGTTCTGGAACCAGGTAAACATCGCTTATAGTCAAGTTCAGACTCTCAAGATACACAGTCCCAATTCCAGTTGCTTCCAACTCCTGACCGTTGGCCTGTTTCACAGTGAAGCTTTGCTTCTTCAACGTCGAAAACAGTCCTCTGTGCGGGCGCAAATGTTTTGTACAGCCCGTGTCGATTATGAACGAGTTCCCAACATCTGGCGTGGTTCCTTTCGCCATCATAGCCTTTGCAGGTTTCACCTGGCACTTGGTACGGCTTTTGCCTGACGCCTGAAGCTTCGTAGAGCTGCTCTTTGCTCCTCTTGACTGGCGCGGCTTCTTACAGTTTCGCTGTAGATGCCCAGTCTGTCCACAATTGTAGCATCGGACAGCACTCAATGCTACACCATGCTCTCCAGTAGCATCAGCAGTGGGGGAATTAGAACTCTGTTCTTCCCTCCCCCTGTCTTTTTCTTCCAGTGCAGCAAGTCTGTCGTGTTCATTCAGGACCACAGCACAAACTCTCTCCGCGGTCAGCTGCGCGGCCGGTAGGGAACCAAGCTGACTGGCAACAACCTTGTAGGTGCGGCTAAGGCTGTTTATCATCATGAAGCAAAACACTTCCTCCTGAAGACGAAAATTGCGTTCCACCATCTGTTGACGCAGAAACTTCATTTCTGTCAGGTGCGCTTGAACATCTCCATCAGGCGCAAGTCTCAGATTGGTCAATTTCTCAAAATACAGCAACGCTGAAGAACCAGCATCTCTCTGATGCGTTGTACGCAGCGTGTCCCATACCTCTTTCGCATTTTCTAAATGCTGAACATGCACCAACTGATCATCTGAGACACACAGAATTATAGCAGTCCTGGCCCTTACATTCTGTGACTCCCAACCTCTGGTTGGTGCTGCAGGGATGGGGTTTTCAATTACATCAAAAAGCCTCTGATTCTGCAGCAGGGCCTTCATCTTTACAGACCAAGATGAATAATTGTCATTGGTTAAGGGAGGTGGGCAAGGCAAACCTCCCCCTTTCTTGGCATCCATCTTGAAGCCAAGCCTCCAGCTCACAATGTCAAACAAGCTGTAAAATCCAACAGTTGTTTTTTCCTTTCTCACGCAGCAAAACTGCAAGTTGTTTACGCTCTTTGCACCTGGCAGCTAAACTCAGGCTGCTATTGAAAAGTCCCTTCCAAGAGCTCGTAAACCTTGTAGCCAAAACATTCTCTGGTTTTGTTTCGCTTTCCCAGGCTTACACTCAGAGTCCAGCCCCTTTGCCAGTAACTTTCCAGGACCGTTACCTAGCAACAATGCATTTCAATAGGACATCTTATCTACCACAAAAATTTGTGGAATGCAGGCTTCAGCCTTCAAGCTGCAGGCCTCTTCCTCCGGAGCTTTTGTTTTCTTTGAAACGCAGCTCCGTGAACCAGGGAATTAATCTTCCTGCGTTCACACTTTTAGCCCGAAATGCAGCATACCTTGAACTTTGTTGCTCTGGAAAACACCTCTTCTTTCCACCAGCTGTCTGTGGAGCCTCTGGCTTCTTTCAGACGCTTCTCTTCCTCCTTGGAGCAGAGGAGGACAATCCACCAGCCTCTCATGCAGATGTCCGATGAATCGCAACCATCCGAAGGCTGCCACTGTTGGAATTCTGCCTGGGTCAGAGGAATGTGCCACAGCGTAGGCACCGGCAGATATTCCTGTCGACCTCCCCGCGTCTCCACTCTGCTGATAAGCAGGCGAGGTCCGGCGATTCTTCTCAGATGTATGAGAGGAACACACCGTTCTTCCTCTCTCCCCTTTGGTGTCCCCAGGGAGGGGAAAGAAGCAGACAGAAAACTATTTACATCATTTATTTCTGCCTCTTACATCAGTACAGAGAATCATGTCTGCACTCAACAACAGCAAGAAGAAACTCCTCCCAAGTACATCCAGTACGGGTCATATGACACACACACACTGAGCTAACATCCGGTGCTCAGTACAGAATGGACTGCCCCTTTGTTCCCATGGCAACAGTCACAAACATCCTGTCTGGCTTTCCAGCCACAAGCAGCTGGCTGAGCTGCTAGAGCCTTTGCTTGCTGCAGCATTGGTGCTTTATGGTAACAATTGCAGGATGAGCAGATTTCGCAAATAACATTCTATTATCTTTTGGTTGTTTTAAATTTTGTACTTTGTCTTTCCCCCCATTGGTAATTGCTTTGAGATTTTATGCAGTAAGCAACAGATAAATAAACAAATAAAACAATAATGTCAAATGAGCTGCCAAATCCAAAACCAGCAGGTTAGAATGTGGGAGGGAGGGAGAAACATCAATTTTAATTAGTGAAAATCTGGACACACAAGTTGTTGAGTTTTTTTCCCCCAAAGAAGTTTTTGAGCTATTTTTAATGAAATTCACCAAAATCTACACTTCTGACATGGGTTGCCTGAACGTTTCAGTGATTTCTGCCCGGACACTGTTTCTGACAGCCGAATCCCAGCTATGTTCTGGAAATTCCGGACGTATGGCAACCCTATTTTATGCCTCCTTTTGCAATATTTTTATCCTAGCTTCCAGAGTTTGATAAGGGAATAGGACGTGGCTGTCAACTGCCCAAACTGAGAAGGACACCACAAATTCCAGAGTCCATCCTGGCTTCTGTCTGAATTCCTGGTTGTCCCATTTTGGCCTTAATGAGAATGGGGGGGGGGGGAGGCTGTTCTCTTGTATGAGTCACCTGTCTCCTGTGGGCACACAGCCCGAAAAGACACATGTCCCACTTTTCCTCTGAGACATGTTGGAGGGTATGATAGGAAGGTTTTGTCTCCAGTGGAGCCAACACTTCCTCTTATTTGTCCTTGGCATGCCCACAGAATACCCCTCTTTTTGCCCTCTCTGCTACTGGAGCAGCAACAGCAGAGAAGCTGTAACAGCAAACCTTTCTGCTGCTATTGCTCCAGGGAGACCTCTTTGACTAGACCTCTCTCTCTAAGGGCAGATGTTTCTCCCACCCACCCATGAAGAAGGAAATGCACCATAATATATGTACAGTGGTACCTCGGGTTAAGGACTTAATTCGTTCCGGAGGTCCGTACTTAACCTGAAACTGTTCTTAACCTGAAGCAAAGTTCTTAACCTGAAGCACTATTTCTGGGTTAGCGGAGTATGTAACCTGAAGTGCATGTAACCTGAAGCATATGTAACCTGAGGTACCACTGTATGCTACCCCAGTGACACGAAACAATAACTGGTTTCATTTCTTGGTTTCTCTTTATATTGTTCTCAGTCTGGCATCCATCTTGGAAACTCTCTCAAAAGCACAAATCTAGTGAAAATACAATTTTAGCTTTTCTAAATAAACACTTTTGCCTTTGGGCCACTAGGTGGGAACCATATAACCATCTCCTTGTTGTTGGCATCTGTATGTCTTGAGAGACAGTGGAAGAGTGTGCCATTGGGAGTAAAGACAAACTGTTGGAGAGTTGAAGTCTGCTGTGGCTTTAGAGATCAGTACAGGAGAGACATGTTTTGCTGCAGTTGGGGCAGATGAAGGTGTCCTGTTTTGTAAATTATCTAATGAAATACATTCTCAGGGACCATGGGATTGCAGCCTCCCTTAAATCTATGCTATAGATCCCCCCATCTTTAACCTATGGATGAAAACTCAATGTTCAGTTTTGTCCTAAAAGAGCTTGAGAACATTCAAGTAATGACTTTAATGTCATCATTAATATACTGTTTTCTGAAGGCTTCTAATGTAACCTTGTAATCAGGCTCCAAATTCTAATTCTAAGTTAGAATCCATCTCAATGGAGTTTTGTAAACGCTTCATTGGCTTCAATGATTTTTGATTTGTTTTGTTTTGATAAAAGCGTTTGTATCACTGCATCACTGTGCAATCTCAGATTGTTGTAAAGAGAAATAAATTCTATTTTAAGAAGCATTATTTTTGTAATTGAAGCTGTCCTTCTATCCATAAATGGGAAGCTTTAAATAATTTAAAATGGTTTCATCCCTGCTTCTCAACTGATTCTGTGATGTCAGGCATGCAGCACATTTGCTAATGAGTAGTCTAACATTATACAGCGACATTTATTATGTAAAAGAAACAGTGTTTTTAGATTAAACATTTAATTCTGGGTTGCTTACAATAGCAGGAACTCACATTAAAATGGAAGGGAATAGAGGTTGCACTTCGGTCAAGCGTATTAAAGTAAGATTTTAAAGAGAGTCAACGAACTGGTGCTCAATTTGGCTGCCAACATTTCTCTCTCTGCTCTTTTCAAGTTCAGGATCTATGTAAGAAGAAAACAACAAACGGAATAATGGATTTTAGGGGGAGGGGGGAATAAAGCAACTTCATACACATGACCTTTGTTAGCTGATCTGTAAATTGGTGCAATATTTTCATTTTACAGCTCAATGATAATATAAGGCTTCTAGCGCCTTCCCCATTTTACAGCTGAACAATCAAACAAACTTTTAATACTGAAAGCATTTGTCTGATATTAGATCTGACTATCAGGTGAAGTCTGTGTTTGGAAATGGCCTATAAAAACTAAAAGCAAGGATCTTCGGCCAAACCAGATATTCAGGTCCCTCTCATGTTTGTTAAACACATGGCTGCCTCATTCAGAGAGTTGGGGGGTGGTCTATTTAGCACAGAAATGAAGTGTTGAGGAGTAAGTAAGCCCCCGCCCACTCCTTTTATGACCTTGCTGCACACTATCACTGTAAGCAACCCTCCCGCTTTGTAAGATCAGTGCAGGAGATGGAAAAACTGCATTTAAAAAAGAATGAAGCACAAGCAAGTTAAAGTGGGAGGAGGTTTCATTTCTCTTCTCCTGTGGGCTACATTTTGTGAATGGGGGACAATATTTGCTTGAAGTATACAGTTACTTTTTGGGGGGACGTGGGTGGCGCTGTGGGTAAAACCTCAGTGCCTAGGACTTGCCAATCGTATGGTCGGCGGTTCGAATCCCCGCGGCGGGGTGAGTTCCCGTCGTTCGGTCCCAGCTCCTGCCCACCTAGCAGTTCAAAAGCACCCTTAAAGTGCAAGTAGATAAATAGGTACCGCTTTATAGCGGGAAGGTAAACGGCATTTCCGTGTGCTGCGCTGGTGCTGGCACGCCAGAGCAGCTTCGTCACGCTGGCCACGTGACCCGGAAGTGTCTTCGGATGGCGCCGGCTCCCGGCCTCTAGAGTGAGATGAGCGCACAACCCTAGAGTCGGTCACAACTGGCCCGTACGGGCAGGGGTACCTTTACCTTTTTATACAGTTACTTTGCACAATGAATCCAAGGCTGGATCTATACAGATATACAAAATGCTACCGGGGGGCGGGGGGAGCTCCCAAGGCAATCTGCCATGGACTCTGGATTCTGCTCTACAGCGCCATCTGGTGCCACATTTTTAATTACATGTTTTAATGTTATAAATTGACCTGTGTAGCTGAGTCCCAAGTCTGAAACTGGAATTGCTGGCTTCAGCCCCTGCATTGCAGCAAGGGTTGGGGCGGCGGCGGCAGTGTACAGTGGGCATGGGGGACTGTGGAAGGAATATTGGGTTGGTGACTGCACTCACTTTTTGCATTCTTCCTCAGTAACATGGTTTTTCAGGTCTGCCTTTCAGGCTAATTTTCCTTTAGAAACTCATGCTATTATCACTTACAAATGTACAGGTGGAGCAGGTCCAATGGTGCCATTGAGCAATTTTGGATGCTGAAGCTAAAGGTCTTGGAAGCTTCTCCTGCTCCCTTTAGATTGCAATGAGTTGCACTTCACTTCAGTTGGCAGAATCAACAATGACAACCCTTTTAAATTGCTTAGGAAAACACATATTTAAAATAAACATTGTAACATGAGCATCTATAGCCATGCATATAGGGGGGTTTTGCATGGAAAGTTTGGCTGGTTCATGATACTAATGATTACTTTACTTGGTGGGGGGGGGGGGCTGAACTATTTATAAATTAGTCTAAGACCAAGATTGTGATTTTTTGCAAGCACAGTCCTACAGTAGGTATAGATGGTCCTTGGATCAGCAGGCAATGGAACAAACTTGCTCATTTAGCTACCTGGGTATATTCTTTCATTAAACCTTCTCTTGGAAGTGTCTTATGGAAGCAGTGAACGTAAAGAAACAGAAAACCACAGGGGCATCGATGATGTCCTATTACGATAGGGGTGGTCAGCTGAAGATTGCTAAAAATATTTGGTAGCGCTTGCCAGGGTGGAGGGGCCTTCAGAAGAGTAACAGTGAAAGAACATCAAGGAAAGGCAAAATATTGCTGGGACAATGCTAACAACATTTATTCAGAGAGTTTCACACGTTGCTAGGTGGTATCTTAAATTTATAGATCACTTGCTTCTTTCTTTTAGCTGCTAAGTCATTATGATCTATAACTTTCAGTCTCTGGGCTGGACAAGTAAAGAAAAAAATGTTCCTATAAAGCAAGGTATTATTAATGTCAAACCAAAGACCAATGAACCATTATTCTCCAAAGGAATTGGAGAAGGTAGCAAACGTTGTTGAAACAGTAGAGCTCTCAAAGGTTACTTATCTTCTCATAATTACGTGGAAAAAGAGAAGTGAGAATAAAACTGATATATACCTTTAAAAAGAAGGTTTGCTATTCTTGAGAATAAATTAATGACTGTGTTCAGAATAAAAATATTTAGCACTGACCTCTGCAATATGTCAAGGGAGACTTGTATCATATCTTATAATGATTCACTTCATTGCTTTGGATATTTTTAAGCCACTGGATACCCATATTTTGCTAAATTTTTGTAGCCAACATTTCCTCAGGTTCTTTAGGTTGCAATCTTATACACACCAAGTCCCATGAAATTCAGCAGAGCTTACTTTTAAGTAGACATGCATAGGATTGCTCTATAAGACTAAACCCTTTCCAGCCTTGATGTATTATAACAGCAGTGTTTCCCCTTGTCTATTAAATCAGTGTGTCCCCCCCCCGCCCATGCTCAGTTTCCTTATCTGCGCATTCCCAGGTTTCCTGATTAATAAGTCTCAGCAAACACTATTAACCTAGCATTCTCGTTAATAATCAGCTGCATTTCCTACAGACCATAAAATGTGCTGTAATTGACAGGCAGAGAGTTGCATTTTTAATAATATAATCTCATTTGACAGCCGTCTCTCTGAAATCCCTTCTCCCGCATTCCCACACTTAGGTTCAGAGTTGCAATTGTTGTTGCTGACCATTTGAATCCTGGCAGAGAGACCTGGCTTTTAAACATTTCAAATAAGTCTCTTCAGCATGCTGCTAATATCAAATGTTATTAGGATGGACAAGCTGCTCCTATACCTTACAGTGGCACAAGAAGAATGAAAGGACAGTATGGTTTTCCTCCAGCCTCCCCTTTTTTCTCATACTTTTTTTTGATGGATATAATCTATTTGGATACTGACTAATAAATAAATAAATTTTTAAAAATCCAGCTGCAGAGAATTACAGAATGGAACTAGAGTATGTTATTTAGGTTTTATTAAGTTTTAATTTTAGCTCAATACAGTTCTGAGTTTACAAATACAGTCATACCTTGGAAGTTGAATGGAATCTGTTCCGGAAGTCCGTTTGACTTCCAAAACTTTTGGAAACAAAAGTGCGGCTTCTGATTGGCTGCAGGAAGCTCCTGCAACCAATCAGAAGCCCCGTCAGACGTTCGGGTTACAAAGAACGTTCACAAACCAGAACACTCACTTCTAGGTTTGCGGCATTCGGGAGCCAAAACATCCGAGTACCAAGGCATTCAGGATCCAAGGTATGACTGTAAAATAAAATAATATAAATGATTTAGGTAGGGCAAATTCATGGCCACCTACAGTTAGCAGAAGTAGAGATGGTTGAGGAATTGGAGTGGCTTGTGTGTGTTCTTCTTCCCAACCTCCATATGTTGAATGAAGGGCTGATTGAGAAGTCAAGTTCACTCCTGGAAACTTGTCCACACAATCAGAACCCATAAATACGCTGGGTCCTCCTTCAGATCTTTGTTTGGTGCATAGTGGTCTTGAGGGTGGAACCAGGAAGAGGCATGCAGGGCTGATCCACTTTAGTCACATGGAGTTCCTTTCACAATAAATTAATCTACCTATTAATTATGTCAAGTGCTGTGGGTCAAGTACTTCACAGTGAAGGTATAAGGAAGGGAAGATCATGGTTTTGTGACAGAGCACATGCTTGGCATGCCAAAGTTACAATGAAACCATCTTATCATTGGGTCCATCTTGCCCAGTATTGTCTACAATGACAAGCAGACCCGAAGATGCCAGAGATTGATTGAGGACCTTGGGTATTTATATATACATATATATATTGCATGCAAAGCATCTGCCCTGAGCTAAGCCCTTTCACATAGTTGAAAGGCTCTCAAGCAATATGGCTCAGCCTCTTTGCACATCAATTGCACTATAAAATACTCTATACTGTCCCCAAAAAGCTGCTCCAAGGTGCTGGAGAACCTTCTAGAACAACATAGGAGGTAGTGCAGGAAGTTGGAGGGGAATTTGATTAAAATGGCATTGCTTGTTTTGCTTGATATTGGCAAACAGCAAGACTTGATTGGCTACACAGCAGATTAAGATGATCCCATTCACCCCACAACCCCTGATTAACCACATGAAAATCCCAACCAATCAAGGAAATAATGGTGCTGAGAAAGCAAAATGCAATCAGAGTAAGAATAAAATAGAAATAGTGGATGGTTGAGAAAACTTTTGTTTCTTCAGAAGCAGCCCATTTGGCAAAAAAATGAAAATGAAAAAAGACCATAGAAAAATTTAGATGCAGCCAGTAGTTTTAGGTTATTTTAACGGACTAAAATTTAATTGAGAAGAACTAAGCATCTTGACCCAATAGACAGAGAAAATGCAATTGCTGAACCTAAGATAGAGGAAGGAATACACACACACACAAACACGAGCGTCGACACACACACACACACACACAGACCCTAATGTTCAGCTTCTGAAATAATATACAAAACAGGTGTGTTTTTCTAACCTGTTTACATTGTTTTCCAGCTTGACAAGCTCCAGAGTCTGGTATGCTTTATTTTTTTCCAGATATATGCCTCTTAAGCAAATAAAGGCATCATTCATTTTTATCCCCCCATATATTTCGAGCACAGCTTCACCTTAGGGAGTAGCAACATTTTCCTTTGGAATCTGTCTCTTTTTCTAAATGGAAAAAAAGGCAATTTCTAGAGGACTTTCATTGAGCCCTGCATACGAACCCAAATATTCTGAACTTTCACAAGTTGCCATACAGCATTAAATACAGCTGATCACAAGAAGCAAAACAAACAGAAATCTGGACCTGCGGCACCTATCCCGCTGTGATGACAGCCTGCAAAGTCAGCCTGTTTGGATGAATTGCAATGGAAACAAAGAAAAATAGTGAGAAATGAACCTTCCAACACAGATCGCATCCCCCACTCAGTATTTCTGAAATTCCTTGGCCTGACCCTCAATAAATGATGTCAGTGTGACACCTAGTGGCAGTTACCAAGTTAACCCTCCATAAGAGTACAAATCATTTTTGCATGCCAAAAGATTCGTGACGCTTTTCGCCAGGGAAGGGCAGTTGAACTGATGGAGGCAAAAGCCACTTGCACTTTTCTGTTCAAGTTCCAGTCTATAAAATATGGGCAGCCCTCTTATCAATGTGGTCTTCAGAGGTCAGTTACCTTTAACTTGGAAATTATTTTTGTCTCTGTTTTGGCTCAGCATCCTTTGCAATCATAAGAATATAAAACATAAGAACATAGGAAGCTGCATATACAGCTTAGGCCATTGGTCCATTGAGCTCAGCATTGTCTACTACACTAACCGGCACTGGCTCTTCAGGGTTTCAGGCAGGAGACATTCTAAGTTCTACCTGGAGAAGTTAGAAGAAGAGTTTGGATTTGATATCCCGCTTTATCACTACCCGAAGGAGTCTCAAAGCGGCTAACATTCTCCTTTCCCTTCCTCTCCCACAACAAACACTCTGTGAGGTGAGTGAGGCTGAGAGACTTCAAAGAAGTGTGACTAGCCCAAGGCCACCCAGCAGCTGCATGTGGAGGAGCAGAGATGCGAACCCGGTTCACCAGATTACGAGTCTACTGCTCTTAACCACTACACCACATCTGAGACCTTCTGCATAAAAAAGCAGATGTTCTACTACTACTGTGCTACAGACCTTCCACATCAGAATCAGATGGGCCTCCTGCTTTTTCCAAAAACATTGCAATGTTTGCAAAATGGAGGAGGAGGAGCAAGAAGAGGAGAAAGAGGAATTGTTCTCAAGCTTGGTGTATGAGGCTGGGTGGGGAGAGAGGCTTTTGGTGATAGGTTGAGCTTCTAATCAGAGGCAATGATTTTATCAGAGTTCTGTAATCACAGTGCTTTGGGAAGGGATGTTGAGATGATGTGTCACATTGTTCTTGAGTGTTCTGTGGTCTTTGCTAGTTCTGCTAGTGGTGTTTGTTTGGATCATGCTGAACATCCAGTTCCTTCTGCCTCTGTGCCACATGCCCACATTGCACTTATTTCTGTGAGTTTTCGTGCCAACTGAGTAGAGCACAAGCCATAAACCATAACTCTCTACCTCCCCTCCCCATTCTTCTGGCAAGTAGCAGATTATTTTTCTAGGGGCAATGTACGCCATTTTAATGATAAATTTGTTGCCCAGAAATGCACAGGGATGGGAAAAAATTTCTTTCACTTACAACTCTATTTTTTAAAAAAATGATATTTATTGAGAATTTTAAAGTTACAAAGAAAAAAGAAGGAAAAAACAAGAGAAAGAGAAAAAGAAAGAAAAAAGTAGATAAAAGTAACAATTAAACAATACAAATCAATAAAAACCAAAATCAAAAAGAAAAAACAAAACACACAATGCATCAAAATCAAAAAGCAAAAATAAACAAAAAAATTAAAAACAAATCCAATATTCCCAAATCCTTAACTTTCATTAACTTATTTCATCGACCTCCTCACACCTCCCTTTTTTGTATTCTAGTTGTTAATTATCTCAGCAAATCCTTTCCATCTTTCACAATATTCTGTCATTAAATTACCTTAATCTATTTTAACCTTATCTTACCATAAAAGACCCTAAAACTTAAAACCTAAATCTTATTTACCGTTTTTTTCGCTCTATAAGACGCACCAGACCACAAGACGCACCTAGTTTTTGGAGGAGGAAAATAAGAAAAAAAAAAATCTGAATCTCAGAAGCCAGAACAGCAAGAGGGATCGCTGCGCGGTGAAAGCAGCAATCCCTCTTGCTGTTCTGGCTTCTGGGATAGTTGTGCAGCCTGCATTCTCTCCATAAGACGCACACACATTTCCCCTTACTTTTTAGGTGGGGAAAAAGTGAGTCTTATAGAGCAAAAAATACAGTATACCAAATTCTTTTAACCATAACATATTCTTACATAATTCTTTTAAACATTTCTGCTAAAGCCAAATAATTTCATTCCAACATTTTTCTAATACTCATTAATTTTACGATACTTTTCTAAATAAATTTTTAAAACTTCCTTCCAATCTTGATCCATCGTCTCTTCTTCCTGGTCTCGGGTTTTGTCAGTCCTTTCTATCCCATCCATCTAGTCCATCAACCTGGTGACCTTATATCCGAGGCTCTTAAGTCTTTTCCATGTCTCTTCCGCAGGTCTTCTACATGTTTATACCTGTACTTTACTTTGTCTTCTGCTCCTTTCACTCGGGGAGACTCCAGCTTGACAATATTTTTGTCCCTTCTCGACAAGTCAGCCCCTTTTCCATAGTCAACACTGAAATCCATGTGGTATTTAAAGGGATGTTTCAAGGTCCCTCCAAAGTTAAGGGCCCCCACAACTCCGAGCTCCCCCCGGCCCAAAGCCAGACTTGAAAGGTCAAAACATCCCTGCATAGGGGGGTCCATCCAGCCCCCTATCTCCAAGCCAGACAGAACTCCATCTCTTCAAATCTGACTTTTTCCAGGTTCATTCATCAAATCCAACAACTCATGTTCCTGCTGGGCCACAGCTCCCTCCATCTCTGCCACCCGAGGTCCAGCAACAACCTCCTCCCTCATCTGATCTGTCAAAGCACATTCCTGGATTAATTCCTGAGTGGGTTCTATATAGGTACCCACTGCCTGTCCAAAATTTCCGATCGCAACAGTCATCAAATCCATCTTCTCATGTAACTGTTCCAATAAAGCACTTGTCTTGCAAAAGGCAAGCACCAGAGCCTCTCAGCACATTCTTGTTCAAGGTCGAAGTCTGGTCCCACGATCTTTAATCTTTACAGCTGCAAAGCTCCCCAGTTCGACTTTAATAACAGTTTCACAAGCTCCCTCTAGGGGAAACAATTTCTATTTGTATCCACCTTTTTTTTTTTAAAAAAAAAAAAAGCAGATCTAGCAACAAAGTTTTCCTTTTTCAGATATTTTGTCGATATTTTGTTCCTTTTAAATGCGAAAGGGAACAATGGAATCAATATGTTTCTCTTCTTTTAACTATCTGTCAAAAACGTTTGTCCATAGTCAATGAATTTCCCCAAAACGTCTGTCCTGACACCCCACTCCCAGGTTCAAGACGGTGGAAAATTACCTTTCTTTACTCTCTCTTCTGCAGGTTTAAACAGTCTAAAAAAGGTCCCCCCCTCTTCTCCTGCTTCCAAGGGGGGTTCAGTAATTTTAAATGATGCAAATTTAATCCTTTATAAACGACTTTTTAAACTCTAGCTTGCCGTGTCTTTGCTTCAATCTATCTACAAAAGTGGAAGGCGGACTTCCTGTTTAGACCTTCCCGCTTTCGGTGCCTAATTAAGAAATTTCATAGTCCAATTTTCCGTTCTATTCACGGGCAGTTGTTTAAAATCCAATTGTCCACAGGAAAAAGTCAGCGCTCTCCGGCAACAGCAATGCGGCTTCACTCCGTGAAAGAAGCAGTTGATTCAAAGCACCGCGCCACTCACCCCACGTCACTCCGGATCCCCAAAACAGGGTTTCCCCGCGAGTAGGGGGGGCGCAAAGGTGCCAGCCGAATCCCACGTCCACAGGCTTCTCCCGCCTGTGGTTTTTGATGGGTCTCCGTCTCGCCGTGGCGGTTCAGACCGTTTTTTCCACAGAGCGGATTCCTCCCGATCGGAGGAAATCCACCATTGCCAGAGGCGCCAACCCGGAAGTCCCACTTACAACTCTAAAGGTGACACCAGACTTAATTTGACAGGTGTCTTACTCATGTATTTCTCTCACACATATGCCTGTTTTCATAAAAGTCTCTATATAAAGCAATAGGGGTGATTAAGTGAATCTTTATCAAGCACCCCAGAACTGTAATTTGGCAGCCTCAAGGTTATCAATGCATGGATGACAGTGGTCAGGCTATCGCTGTCTAGGAATGGCTACAGCTAGCAAAGCAGACAGACCTGGTAAAAGGCCTAGCCACAAATGACACTTGGGCTTCAAAGTGACAGAACTTAATCTAGTAATACCCTCAAGCTATACACTTGTGTCTTCTTCTTTTTTATAATTTTTTAAATTAATTTTCCATTTTATAATATATATAACAGATCTTCGTTAACCACTTTACTTCTTTTGTTCATATGAGCCTGTTGACTTCCCTCCCTCCCACCTCATGGTTTTCAAAATTCATTTGTATATCATAGCATTTATACATTTTCCATTCTACGTTTCACTCATTCAGAATATCACAATTTTAAAATAAAAATAAAACGGTAGTGACAATTATCATTACAAGTCTTCTTACAACCCTGCTAGTGTTGTTAATTGCTTACAATAGTCCTTCAAGTATTATATAAATTTACTCCAGTCTTTTTGGAAAGCTTGATCACATTGATTTCGGATTTTTCTGGTCAGCTTCGCCAATTCCGCAAAGTCCATCATCTTCATCTGCCACTCTTCTTTCATTGGTATTTCTTCTTGTTTCCATTTTTGGGCTAAATAGACTTGCGTCTTCAGAGGGAGTGTAACCTCATCCGAATTGGGTAACTTGTCAATCTCTCAGAACCACCCACCCCAAGAGCCTCCATCTTCCTAGGATTCAGAGGGTTTATTGACTCTCATCCAGTCCACCACTGCATTCAGACACCAATCTGGAGCTTTCACAGCCTCTCCTGATTCAGATATTATGGAGAAATAGAGTTGTTACAACATCAGCATACTAGAGGAATGCAAGAGTAATTAAAGAGATTCCCATGTTCCCAATAAAGATCAGTGGAATGTATTTCCAAGTCTATGTACATAGTCTTGGACTGTAAGGATGGGGAATCTTGCTGTGGCATTTAATAGCTATGATATGAGATTAAATAGTAAGCACTCTCCCCTCCTTACAAGTCTCATATTTCATTTATTAAATTAATTTAATCCTTCCACAATCTTTTCTCTGTCATACTTGTTAAAATATGCTCTAATCAAAATCTTGCTAAGAAGAGTTAGATTGATCAGATATGTTGTATTTTTCATTAACTCTGCTACAACCTCATTTCTTTGTGAATGCTTATTTGCAGAGCTTTTTCAGTACATACAAAAGACAACAAAAAGTGTGTGAATTAGGAAATGATGTTTCAGGAAAGCCATTGCAAATCAACGAAGAGAAACATATTTAGTTATATGTCTCAATGGTCCATACAACAACATTCTAGATAATGTATTACCAATATACAGTGCCCATCATAATCAGCTGTCTCCATTCATTCTTGCAATACATCCATTTTTTTCCATCCTTGAAATAAATGCCAGGTAAAATTGGCAAGTAACAAACAACCTTCTTTGCTTATTCAAATATATTATCTTGATCTTGATCTGAGTTCTGTTTTACCTTGATTTCAGGGCTTGGAAAAAAATATCTTTAAAAACTCGACCAGTCGTTCCAATTCCAATCCCTTCAGAATTAACTAACCATGTTTAGTTAGTCAGTTATGTCAGAAAAATATGTTTCTATGGTAACAAAACTAACAGTGAAAATATCAGTTTTCAGGATGGGCAGTGATCTCATCAGAAGCTCTTGGTGAGATTTGTATCTCGCAATGGTCAGCCAAGCCAGGTGGAAAGACAAGAAGAGTACAAGGAGGGATTTTAGTTCACCAACTTAGACTCTGCTCCACTGAGCACTCACACATGGCTTGCTCATCCCAGCACTTTTATAGGTTGACAGTGTTCACTTTTATCAGTAAGCATGATATATTTCCCCTTAAGATTTTTCAATTTCACCTGTGGAATTTCATCCTCAGAAAGAGGAACTATTGTGACCTTAGCTAGCAGTCTTAGGACCACCTGATGATATTGTTGCATTCAAATGTAATTATAGGTAGGGTATTTATTTTCTACAGGACTGGCAAAGGCTAATAGACTAAGGTAAAACAGCAAGGGCCGCTAAGGAAGTAGGAAGGAAAAATTCAGTTTTCTGGATATAGAAAGTTACTACAGAGTGGATGTTTTATTGTTGCTGGTACACTGGATTTAGGAGAAAGAAAAACTTTTAAGACTTATGGAGGAGTCTTCAGTTAAACCAAATATTCAAAACGTCTTATGGATGTCCATTGTTGCTGGAATGGTATCTGTCTGTCTTGGGAGACAATGGAGGAGTGCACTTTTGGTGAAATTACCCATAGTGGACAGAGCTATCTAACAAATATCTATCCAAGAATATGGGATGAGCATATACAAATCTTAGCCAGTGAACCATCAGGTATCACATCTGTTTTTGATGAAGAAAGTTTCAATTTAAGCAGACATTTAGGGGGAAATGGAGTTAGGAATATACCAATAGTGGGGATAGCCAAACGCTTTTGAGCAGACAGGAGGTTCAATCTGCATACTTCCTACTATCCTACGTGATCTTCAAATAAGGAGTTACTTGAGTGGGACTTAAACAAAGACAAGAATGAACGAATGAGAAGATGGACTTATTGAGAGAAAATGAAACTAAAAAAGTTTCCAAAATATATCAGATCCTGTTTTTAAAAGTACTATATGGTAATGATAAAAGCTGTTTGATAAGGAGGGCAGGATTACAGAGATGCCAAAGAAAACTGTATTAAAAAGGCAATGCAATATACTCAACCCTGTGAAAATATAAAGTAAATAAGTCAAACAGGGGGTGAAAAATGCTAGTTTTGCAAATAAGACAATGGGGATTTCTGCCACATGAGGGGGAAAAGTTGGAAGTAAGATAGTTTAGGTCAAAGGCCATCACTATTACTTGGGATGTGTGTGGACACCAACATTCATCTTGTATCTGTGCATTTTTAAAAAACTTAATAATCTGTTTCTGAGTCACACTGCACTCCCTTGGCATTAATCTGTAATTTGAGTTCTGAGTCACTTGGTATAAAATAAACTTATTGTTCCCCATTCACAATCAGTCTTCAGAAAACTCAGGTTAAGAAATAGAAGTAGCTGCATTCAAGTGACAGAAAATACATGAAATATTGTGCAGTGGCCACAAAAGTCACCTTGCATCTGCAGCATTTGGAAGCATCCCAGTCTGTTTCAGATCTGCTCTGTGTTGCTCCAGTTTAATTCATTATTTTGGTTCACATCTTACCTGTTAAATAAAAACTCTGTTTTGTCCCTATTCATGATAGAATGGCTATATCTCCGCACTTCCTTTTCACATATGTGGATTAAATTTGCAGGCAAAGAAACTCTGCAAAATGAATTAAGCAGAAAAGTCTGGGAGGGGAAGTTGGCCAGAACTGGATGCAAATTTTAAGCATGGTCACTCCTTCTGAAGGGCCAAAACCTGCCACATTTCAGAAAGATAGTTGGAGTGGTTCTCCCATCAGCTCAGTGTTTATTCTCTTTGCCTGGGATGAATAAAATAAAATAAGGAGAAACCAGAATTGAAATATTCACTCATTCTTATTCATTTGACCTTTTGCAAAATTGAAGCCCACAAAACAACTCTGAAGCTTAGGAAGTCCCTGATCCATCCTACGATGCCTTATTAATAGCACAATCCCCCTCTAGAACATAATATTACATCCCAAATCACCCCAGTTCAGGATACACACAAGAGTCAATGCAGACCCCTAGTAAATGTAACCGGTAGCAATTATTGAAAGAACCAGCATCTCAAGTGAAAATGATATATCAACACTTGAACTAATATCCAAAGCTTCATCCAATATATACGTAAGAAGTGAATGACAGTTGTTCCTCAAGGAGATTTAATCTCACTCAGTTCAAAATTTTATACTGGTGTAAGTAATAACTGACATATATTCTACTCCCTTAGGACCTGTACATCTTCTGACAAGCTTTAGTAGTTTCATAAATGACACTTCCATTCAAATAAATGGAAGGAGTTTGTACTGGCAGCATAAGGGGACAATCAAGCATCTTTAAGAGACAGAATAACAAAAATAGCCTATATTAGAACAACTCACAATTAGTAAAGAAACTTACAATGGGAATGAAATAAAACATGATCACATTTGACCTCTGCTCCCAGCAGTGTCTATTTCTGACTTCCAACAAGATGCAACAATTAACACTTCAGATATGTGGTGTCCTTTGAAGGTTATGTTAGTTGAATCTTATAAGTATTTGGCATCACAAAGGTTTTCAATGTATTTAGTGGAGATGAAATAGCATTTCTGTTTCAGGAAATGTCATTATAACAAACTTTCAGGAGCAAAGCCTTTCTTCACTTGTTAATGAAAAAGAGGATATCCATTGCTATATTATTCCACGTCTGTTGAATAAGAGGTGCAAGGATCTCTTTTTGAAACTGTTTGCAACAAGAGTGGGAAAATGAGGTTTCATGGTATAGATGAATGTCTCAACTCTTAATGTAATTTCCATGTTCTCAATATGAAATCAGTTTCTTGAAGTTAAATGCAATATCTGCTACAATATCCTCTTGATGTTGGACATTTGTATGTATATTAAAAACATCTTTCTAGATTCTTCTCAATGATCCAATTGGAATTCTACCCAGCATCAACTATTATTAACAGACTATGTGAAGAGTATGTATCCTCACCATGGACCCATTGTTATCCAGAATCATTAACGGTAAGTTCTGAAAATGTTACAAGTTTCTAGTACAAATACTAAGGTGTTTTTGTTTGCGGTATGTAATTTTATGACTGTTCTTCGACCAGGAAATTTAAAGGGCTGTCATAATAAAAGTTAAACAATTGTGGATAGGTGTATTCTTAATTGCCTGTGTGTGAATCTGAACTTATGGTATTGTTTATCTCTGTAGATCATGGCATGAGTATAAGATTGACATAACTTAAATATTACATGAGATTCTCCATCTTGAATCTTGCCTGACCCTGGCACAAACCTCATACTGGCCTCATCTCAGGAAATACTTCACATCATGTAAAGTTCAACACATGCAAATAAAGTTGCTATTCAAATTCCTGAATGGAAGCCTTCAAGCTAATGGTGGTACAGGAGGCAGACAAAGAGATGGCCAGGTTCAGTTAATGCCTCATTATCACAGATATTTTACCCTTTCGTTAAGCGAAACACACACAGAGTGAGAAGCAAAAAGGATGACCAATTTTCATTCATTTACTCACTAGGATGGGCAAGGTGAGAAAGGGGCAGGATTTGTTCATTTCAAAGCCCCTCCTTTCCCCAGCACTTCCCCAGCACACTTCTGCTACACTTCAAGTGGAGGTATTCCTCCTCCAATTCCAGTGTGTGTTTATGGCAAAATTTTCATGCCCACATTTCTGTAGGCTTTTTGAAATACAGGGGTATCTCAGGTTACATATGCTTCAGGTTACATACACTTCAGGTTACAGACTCTGCTAACCCAGAAATAGTGCTTCAGGTTAAGAACTTTGCTTCAGGATGAGAACAGAAATCATGCTCTGGCGGCACGGTGGTAGCAGGAGGTCCCATTAGCTAAAGTGGAGCTTCAGGTTAAGAACAGTTTCAGGTTAAGAACAGACCTCCGGAACGAATTAAGTACTTAACCCGAGGTACCACCGTAAGGAAACTTTCACGTGTGAGAGGAATAAACAGCTTTCAGTAAAAACATGGAAACAATGTCGATGAATCTATTCATCAACAGCAAGGGTCTCATCAGTTTATACAGCTAGCACCCCAAATGCAAGGCCTACGCAAATCCCACTGAAATCAACGGGATTTGTTTCCATATGATAAATATAAGAGTGCAGTGCATATGCTTGGGTATTTCCAAGTGAAAGGCACTAACTCTTTGAAAATGTTAAAAAGACTAATCCATCTGGGGGCAAATTATAATCCATTTGCTTAATTTTCTCTTTTGCTTAGAAAAACATCTTTTAAAAGGCACAGATTTAATAGCAACACATTCTTTCATTCTCCAAATGCAGGGAAGGGACGTTAAAATTCCAATTACCAATTGTGCCATTTTATTGCATTTCCCCCTAAAAAAAATTAGAGGTTCTATGGTCACTTGGTTGTTAGTTCTCAAATGGCTTAATTATCTTAATTGCCTCAGAAGCAACAGTAAAAGTTGTGCTTTTGTTTCTTTAAAGGAAAGGGAGGGAAAATAATAAAGTTACTATTTTAAAAAAACCCAGGGTTTTCACTAGGTTTCATTTCAATTAAGTGCTGAAGTAAATCAAACGGGAACAGTGAAACCATGCCACTGTGGTATGTCACACAGCCTTTCAGCTAAAGGAGGTGAGTAACTGCTTTACAGAAAATGTGCAGCGGGGAGGAATTTCAGTTAATCAAGCACTAATGCTATATACAGGCTCTTAAGGTTGGCTGTGGTACACTATTGGAACACAGAGGGCTCTTCTGTTGGCAAAAGCCAGTGTTCTCATTGCACTCCATGGTTCTGCAGCATGCAAATGTATCAGAGAGAGACCACTTTCCACTCCTAGAGGGGACAGTGGGGGTTGGATTCCAGCTGCACTTCCTTGCATAAGAACACCCTGTTCCCTAGACAGGGAACAACCATAGCACCACATTCAAAGGAAGTCTGCACTTTGCCAATTTGGCATGGACCCTGAAGGGGAGGAAACTAATGAAGAGAGGGGTGGGAAACACAAGTATCTAGCATTAGAAAAAAATTAAAGGAGAAACACAGAATATGCCCCAACTGAGAGGAACCTCAACAGCTTATCCTTATCCACCCATAGCAAAGGCTGTAACCTGGATGATGTGAGTGGATGCAGATTTGAAAAGTGAAGACTAGAACTGCTAGATGTTAAGGTTTGTACATGGCTGTGTCAGGAAAGGCCCCCAAAAGAGAGGTCTTGCAGGGGAATGGCCATTTAACTAGATAGATGTTAGATAGATATAGCTACACACATCCCAATTCTCTGAGTGCAGATTGTGCATAGAGTTTAAGCACTCCAACAGATAGGCCAAAATCCATTGATCCCACATTAGATTTCTAGGAAGACAGGTAGCTTCCTAAGATGCATCTAGAATCCAAAAACTTAGTTCTCTGTCTCTGTTTCAGACTCTACCTCAAACTGCAGTTTTCCTCCTCAGACTCCTTTTCTTTTAGACACAGAACTGGATTACAACCTACCTTTGTTGAGAGGGCTTCATCTGCCCACTTCTCTGATTATTCTTACTATTCAGAACAATTCAATAAAGATTTGGCAACAAGAAGCAATTCACTAGTTCCCATGGCAACATATCACTTGAAGTTTGGCTAGCAATGAAATATGCCAGGCTAGATCTCACCAGCTGGTATTATTAACATTATTATTGATAATAATAACAACAGTGACACATATCTCTTGTGCCAGTCTGGTAGGGTAGGCCCCTAGCAATGGGTAAGCAGTCTTATTGGTGGTGTGATGGCCTGGGATTCGGACTCAGAGGCTGAACCTGAGGAATCCCAGACTGCGCAGGAGTCCCTGCCTCCAGAACCAGCTGAGCCGGGGCTGGGGCCTGAGCCTGAAGGGTCCTCACCTATGCTGGATCCTCAGGTGCAGGCACCAGCTGAGTTTACTCTGGCTCCTGAGGTGATGGAGGACCCATTGCCTGCAGGTGCTCCACTCTCAGCCCCGTCAAGGGAAAAGGAGGTTGCCTCTGGGTCCGGTAACCCTCCAGCCTCTCCTGAGCTGCAGAGGCTCAGGGCAGAGAGACGGAGGGAACTAAGTTCTCGCAGGAGGAGTTCTCGCTTCCAGGCCAGGAGAGGTGAGTCACCTGTGGGCCGGGGCTGCCCTATGCCTCGGGGCAGATAAAAGCCAGCCAGCCCAGCCCCAGGTTGCTAGCCTGTTCCTGCCTGCACCCTGTCCTGCTCTTCTGCCAGAGTTCTGGACCCCACCCGACTCCCCGCCTTGGACCCAGCTACAGTTTTGATGGACAGCCTGCATACCGCACCACTGACCTCGGACTGGACTCGGACCTCGCCTCTCGGTTAGCCCCTGGGACCAGCACAGGTGGTGATAGGCAAAATATGGGTGTCGGAGGCTTGAGTCAGGATGGTGTTGTTCATTTTGGAAATTTTTCCTCCTCAGGGCTGATTTTATTATTTATTTTACAAATTTATAAACCACCTCACAGTCTTGAGCCATCATAGTGGTTTGCAACGAAAGCAATTAAACAGATTTTATATAAAATACAAATAAACCATTTTTACAGGTGTCCAGTTAATATTTGATAAATGACTAGATCACGGCTCAGAGAAAGTCTTCTTAAATATGTCTGCTGGTAGCCCTGATTATATTACTCTTTAAATGCTGCACGTTCTCTAAGAAGATAGATAATATTGTTGCCATCATTTAGCCATGCTTATTGCCTTGTGCCTTCATTTCAGATGTTGGGGAAAGTAAACCTGGGACCATCAAATGAAAGGATACCAGCAGAGATATTGTGATGTGGAAGGTACCACAAAACTGAACAGCCTGGTCAAAATGTACCTGAACGCTCAGCTGTCTGTAAAATATCACATCTGATTATTGCCAAAGCCAATGTCATGTGAAGTCACTTGCTGAAATTAACTGGATAATGAGGTGGGGCTAGCATGTGGGCAACCAAAAGGGCCTGTTGATTAAAGCAGGCCTAGCAATAAACAAGACTTCCCACAACAATACGCAATACTCTGGGGGTATAGACCTGAAAGCAAACCAAACACAGTGCAAATTGCCTAACATCTCATATGTCTATGAACCTGTGCAGTGCTTGTGAACATCAATACAGCAGTTGCAAGATTGCTGAAAAAACGTCTTACATAACAATTTTGTTTTCTTTCCTTAAAAAAAACCCACAAATTAATATAGCAGCTAAATTAAACTTGACATTGTTTAAAACGTGACCCAATCTGTTTAAAATTGGGCAATCACTCAGTACCCTGGTTTTATTAAGTCTCGAGACAGAACAAGCTTAAAATATATTAACTTAGTTTAAGGAAGTCTGTTATTATGACTGAAATGTCACTGCTCACAATTCAGCAGGTTTCTTTAAATGTTATATGACTTACCTATATTACTCTAGTCAACAGTGATGGATATTTTCCTTTGATGCTTTTTTCATTAGGAAATCCCAATTTTCTACAACATGCTGCCATGTGCCTTCACCTCCTACCTTTCAGATCAGAAAATACTATCAAAGATCAAGCTCCTCTGCTTCAGAATTTTCTTACAGCAAGGTCTGACATACTACCACAACAGCTGAAGGGATACATACTACAGCACGACCCAGTGCCGGATTTATGTATAAGCTAAACAAGCTATAGCTTAGGGCCCCACTCTCTTGAGGGCCCCAAAAAAATTTAAAGGAAAAAAACCTGGATGTACATTTCCAAAATTTAAGATAAAAAACAAATAAAATGAAACCTACATACAGCAACAGTGTTTTGTGTTGTGTAGACTCCTATTTGTTATGTGCAAATGGCTTTAGATACCTATTAGGTCCATAAATTAGCATATAGCATATATTCAACACAAAAAACTGACAATTCGTTGTTGACAAAGGACAGCTGCACATATAAAGGACAGCATTACCTTCAGTAGCTTAGGGCTCCATCAACCTAAATCCGGCCCTGGTACGACCATTGTGAAGGAACTTTCATCGCTGGAAATGATATGAGTGAAACCTAAGGCAAATTTCAACTGTTGTAGGTTGAGGTTCAATCACCAGTGTCTCCTGGAAGCATTGAGATAGACTCCTCCACCATCTGAAACCCCAAAAGAGTTACTGATGGTGTGGACCAAGGACAGGAAACCATTTTCAGCCCAAGGGATGCATTTCTTGATGGGGAACGTCCCTGGAGCAACATGCAACTGGTGGGTGGTGCTAGAGACAGGTGGGTGGACCAATGGATGATTGTATAGTAGGCTATATTCTAGACACACAAAAGCCAAAGGTTTCTGAACACACACACCTCCATCCTCCATCCAACCAAGAAGTATTATCAGAGTCCAATGAAACATTCCAGCCTGGTAAAAGCACCCGAAGAGGGTGAAGCACAGGGCCAATGATGTATGTGGCCTGGGGAGAGGTCTGAGGGTACATAGAGAGCCCAGAGGGGTGGCATGTGGCTCCTAGGCCTGATGGTCTCTACCCCTAGTGTCAGCAAAACTGAACTAAATGAACCAATGCCTGACTTCATATAAAGCCATTTCCTAATTCTACTGCATGTTCCACAACCATGCCCCCAGGAATCAAAACAAATAAATTGCCATTGAGTAATTCCTCCCCTCAGACATATGCTTATGATGCTCCTACCCACGCTGACACCCCCCACACCTTATGCTTGTAAACTTTCTTTTGCTGAGGAGAATGGAGAAAGTGGGCAGATCTCCTTCTATGTTTCAGATCACATATGATGGTGCCCAGTTCATGCAATTCAGCTGTATGGATTTATTTGTTTGAAATAATTTCATTAGGTTACTTTCGTTTGTCTTCCAGTGTAAACCATATTAACTTGAGCTTTGTCTTAAAGAGGGAAAGAGCATGTACACAGACAGTCCTTAGTTCACATCTCGTCTCAGCTGTATACATGGCAGGTTGCTTTAGGTACTTACTTCCATTTGCTATGTGGTTAATAATAACCTTAGAGTCATCCTATAAAGCAGAAGGGTAAGATGTTCACCACAGAAAAGAAGTACTTCTTCACAAAGTGCACAGTTATGCAGTATTATATTTGCTTCTATGGGATGTGGTGGTACTTCCACAATATGTGGTGATCCACCAATTTAGATGGAGGGATATCAATGGCTACTAGTCAGGATGGCTTATACCAAGAGCGGAAATATCAGTCTATCTCCCCACACACTGAGGGCCAAATGTGAAAGGTGGATGGGGTGACTGACTGTAGGGTCGCAATATTCCAAAGAGCAAAAACCTGGACACACCACCGCTACCATCGCTCACTTCTGTCACTCACTACTTCCCTGAGGGTTGCTGGCGCCTGGGAAGGTGGCAAAGGGGCTGCGTGAGCAGCCCTGCACTGAGAAAGAGAAAGGAGAAGGGAGGGAGGGAATGAGGGAGGGAGGGAGGGAGGAAGAATAGATGGAAGGAAGGGAGAGAGAGAGAGAGAGAGGGAGAGAGGGAGAGAGGGAGAGCGCAACACTGGAGGGCACTGGGGAGCGTGGCGGCTGTGAAAGAAATAATGATTTCAGCAAGCAATCACCCCCGTTACAATGTTCCCGGGTTTCCATGGACATTTTGCCAAGTTCCAAAAATTCCTTCCAGATGCCATTTTCAGCAGTGGAATCCCGTATATGTCTAGGAAAACCAGGATGTATGGCCTTAGACCCACTGTCAAGAAACAGATGTATGTCACAATGATATTTTGCCCATGTGGTTTGAAATCAAACCACATGGCAAAGCCACAGGGCTGTGCAAACATGGCATCAGCTGATTGTCAGGGTCATGCATGGATGTATGCAAACTCCAAGCATCAGGTGTATGGGTCAGAGGTTCCCCACCCTGCTTTATACATGACCTCCAAGATGAGAGGACAGACAAGACCTGTCTCTAGACAGCAATGCAGAGAGAGTATTATTGTCTTTATGTGAGTTTACTACAGACATCTGGTTGGCCATTGTGGGGAATGAAATGCTGGACTAGATAAGCCTTTGGCCAGATCCAGCAGGACTTTCATTCTTTATTTAAAATATTTAGCGGCTGTGGGGAGGACTGCAGGGCCTGCTCCCCTCCAAGGCCTTTTCCAACTGGCCCAGGGGGTGTGGCCCAGGCCCTCTCTCCCAGCTATAAAGGGACTCCTGCTGCGGGGAAGCCTTGGACCACCGGCTGGGTGAGGACTGCAGGGCCTGCTCCCTTCCAGGGCCTTTTCCAACTGGCCCAGGCCCTCTCTCCCAGCTATAAAGGGACTCCTGCTGCGGGGAAGCCTCGGACCATCGGCTGGGTGAGGACTGCAGGGCCTGCTCCCTTCCAAGGCCTTTTCCAACTGGCCCAGGGGGCGTGGCCCAGGCCCTTATTTGGAACAAACTTTTGGGGAAGTGTGGGAAGTGTTCTGCCATTGCTTCCCTGTTCCAGGTGGTTAATGTGCTTTAAAATGTCCTCAAGCATTGAGGTGGCAATTTAATTTTTTTTCTTTTTTTCCTTTTTTCCTTTGTTGGGGGTGGGTGGGTGGGATGGATATTTGGTTGGGGATTAATTTTAGTATAATTGTTCTGTTCCTTTCTTTTGTTATTGTTGTTTTATTGGTTCTGTATAGTTTGTGTTTTGTTTTAAGGGGCGGGATCAGGGCTGCCTGGGAGTGGGGCCTCAGCCAACACGATGGCTGGGACAAGTTCCACGGGGGGGGGGGGGGAGCACTGGGACATCCGATCTCGGTGATCATGGGCAGGAGGCGGAGTTACGCTAAGACCAGACCATGTCATTACCGAGATGGCAGGTTTAGTTGTTGTTTGAAGACTATCCCTGCCTCCGGGTCTGGCCTTGACTGCATGGATACTGGAATAAACAGGGGAAACCCACATGACCTGAAGGTGTTTCTGTGTAATGCCAGGTCAATGATGAATAAAACCACTGCCATCCACGACCTGATTGTGGATGGAGGATTTGACCTGGCATGTGTGACAGAGACCTGGTTGGAGGAAGCAGATGGGCCTGTCCTTGTCGCTGCTTGCCCACCAGGTTTCTCTTATGCACAGCAACCCAGGTCATGTGGGTGGGGAGGGGGGGTTGCAGTGATTTTTAGGAAGTCACTAGCTTGCACCAGGCGTCCTACTGGGAAGATCCAGTTTTCTGAGTGCATGTTCTGGAAGTTGGGCAATAGGGGCAGTACAGGATTCCTTTTGGTGTACCGACCTCCCCGCTGCACCAAGGATTCCCTGTCTGAGCTGCTTCAGGTCGTGGCGGATTTTCTCCTGGAGACCTTACAAGGGGCTGCTCGGGACTTCATGGAAAGCATAGCCTCCATGGGGCTGTCCCTGAATAAGTTTGGCCCAACTCATAGTCATGGACATGCCTTAGACCTGGTGTTCACCTCTAGTGACGTGAGTGATCTGACACTAAGTAAAAGTGAAACAAAAGAAGTGCCATGGTCAGATCACTTCCTGGTGCAACTGGACTTCTCTGCGACCCTTCCCCTCTGCAGAGAGGTGGGACCAATTCGGATGGTCTGCCCCCACCACTTAATGGATCCAAATGGTTTCCAGAGAGTGGTAGGGGATGCTTTATCCCATGTTGATGGCCTTTCAGCTGATTCCCTGGTGGCCCACTGGAATGCGGAGTTAACCAGGGCTATCGACTGTCTGGCTCCGAAGTGCCCTCTCCGATTGCATGGAGCCCGGACAGCCCTGTGGTTTTCTTCGGAGCTGAGGGCGATGAAACAATCGCTGAGACGGCTAGAGCGTCGGTGGCAGAAAACTCACTCTGAATCTGACCAGACACAGGTTAGAGCTCAATGTCGAGCCTACCAAGTGGCGATAGTGACGGCGAAGAAGACTTTCTTCACCGCCTCTATTGCATCTGCAGAAAATAGTAGCAGGAGACTCTTTCAGGTGGTTCGCAATTTAACGGAACCACCTTTACCACCGGGCCTTGTAAAGACCCCAAGATCTCCTGCAATGATTTTGCAAAGTTTTTTGCAGATAAAATCACTCATATTCGGAAGGAGCTAGACACCACCATGGGAGCAGGGCTGGGGCGGAAGAGTGCTAGAGCTCTGGTCAAGTTGCATGGAATCAATTTCAATCCGTTACCCCCGAGGATGTGGACAGGCTGCTTGGACGCGTGAAACCAACCACCTGTCTCCTTGATCCTTGCCCATCCTGGCTAATAAAAGCAAGCCGGGAAGGGCTGGATGATGGGCTCTGCAGGGTGGTGAATGCTTCCCTCTGTGAGGGAACATTCCCAGATCCGCTGAAAGAGGCTGTCATTAAACCGCTTCTTAAAAAACCATCTTTAGACCTGGCCAGTATGGCCAACTATCGCCCAGTCTCAAATCTTCCATTCTTGGGCAAGGTGATTGAGCGCGTGGTTGCTGAACAACTCCAGGCATGCCTGAAGGATGCGGACCATTTGGATCCCTTCCAATCGGGATTCAGGCCTCATCATGGGACTGAAACTGCCTTGGTTGCGCTGGTTGATGATCTCCGGCGAGCTAGGGACAAAGGTGAGCGTTGTTTCCTAGTTCTGCTGGATCTCTCAGCGGCCTTTGATACAATCGACCATAACATCCTTCTGGACCGTCTAGAGGGGCTGGGAGCTGGGGGCACTGTTATACAGTGGTTTCGCTCCTTCCTCCTGGGCCGTGTTCAGAAAGTGGTGGTGGGGGATGAGTGTTCAGACCCCTGGGCCCTCACTTGTGGGGTGCCTCAGGGTTCCGTCCTCTCCCCCATGCTTTTTAACATCTATATGAAGCCGCTGGGAGAGATCATCAGGGGGTTTGGACTGGGTGTTCATCAATATGCAGATGATACCCAGCTCTACCTCTCTTTCAAATCAGAACCAGTGAAAGTGGTGAAGGTCCTGTGTGAGTGCCTGGAGGCGGTTGGAGGATGGATGGCGGCTAATGGATTGAAGTTGAATCCTGACAAGACAGAAGTACTGTTTTGGGGGGACAGGGGGCGGGCTGGTATGGAGGACTCCCTGGTCCTGAATAGGGTAACTGTGCCCCTGAAGGACCAGGTGCACAGCCTGGGAGTCATTTTGGACTCACAGCTGTCCATGGAGGCGCAGGTCAATTCTTTAAGCCAAACTTTGCAAGGTAAAACTCCACCTGGTACGCAGGCTGAGACCCTACCTGCCCGCAGACTGTCTCGCCAGAGTGGTGCATGCTCTAGTTATCTCCCGCTTGGACTACTGCAATGCGCTCTACGTGGGGGCTACCTTTGAAGGTGACTCGGAAACTACAACTAATCCAGAATGCGGCAGCTAGACTGGTGACTGGGGGCGGCCGCCGAGACCACATAACACCAGTCTTGAAAGACCTACACTGGCTCCCAGTACGTTTCCGAGCACAATTCAAAGTGCTGGTGTTGACCTTTAAAGCCCTAAACGGCCTCGGCCCAGTATACCTGAAGGAGCGTCTCCACCCCTATCATTCTGCCCGGACGCTGAGGTCCAGCGCCGAGGGCCTTCTGGCGGTTCCCTCATTGCGAAAAGCAAAGCTACAGGGAATCAGGCAGAGGGCCTTCTCGGTAGTGGCGCCCGCCCTGTGGAACGCCCTCCCATCTGATGTCAAAGCGATAAATAACTACCTGACATTCAGAAGACATCTTAAGGCAGCCCTGTTCAGGGAAGTTTTTAATCTGTGATATTTTAGTGTATTTTTGGTTTCTATGGAAGCCGCCCAGAGTGGCTGGGGAAACCCAGCCAGATGGGCGGGGTACAAATAATAAATTATTATTATTATTATTATTATTATTATTATTATTATTATTAATCGCCCTGTCTAGGGTGGCATTGGTGCAATGTAAGTGGAAACTAAAAAACTCTGCATGCTATTTTAATTTACACAGTGCTAGGTATTATAATTACTTCACATGAATGAGTGAATGAATGGAGGTGTGATCTAGAGAAAGCACCACTAAATCCTCTTAACTTTGACAAGAGATAACAAAGTGTATGCCAAAGCAAAGGGGCTTACATTGGCAGAATGATGCTCTAAATAAATATATACAGACCTAAGCAAGTCAACATTTTTGCATATTAAACAGGCACCTGCAAAGCACCCAAAAGGTATTTTAAAGTCCCTTTGCCAGAAGTTTAACATTACAAAGAAGTTTGCATAGCATACTTTAGTTACTTCACATAGACTTTGAATGGGTACACTACACTGGGCTTCAGCCAGGGAAATAAAAAATAATTAGTCACATAGGGAGGCAATGAAATTTTTAAATTGCTTTGTAGAATAAGAAAGCTACCCCAAATAGTATAAAAAGCTTCTGCTGCAGTACATTTTTTTATTAATTTATGTTATTCATTTAGAATTACTGTTTCATCCTATTTGAAATATGCCTAACATTGGTACCAGCCCCTTAAGGGTTTTGGGCTCCAAATTTTGGAACCTGAAATGTTTTAGAAAATGTTAGGGAATACTTAACTTTGGCTGACTCACCGCTCAGTGATAGCAAATTTGTCCAGCTTCCCAAAGGACGGAAGTATTGAAGAATACAGAGGCAATAACTGAAGTTGGGGCGACAGAATTAGAAAAATACTGATCTGTTAGAATCTCCCTCTATACATTTGTTTTTGCCAGTAGGGATGGGGCAGAAATCCAGTCTGTTATCATTTTATTGAGAACTTAACCACTCCATACAACCTGAAAGAATATATGGACCAAAGCATAGAAGTGGTTTGAAAGCCAACCTTCCATAACCAGAAACCATGCGTAATGTGTATATTCAAGAAAAGTACACACATAAATATTATTATTATTATTATTATTATTATTATTATTATTATTAATAGGCAACAGTGCATTAGTGAATATGTGCAAAAATGTGGGCTGTGGTAGTGGTGGCAGTGGGGTGTGTGTGTGTGTGTGTGTGTGTGAGTAAGAGAGAGAGAGAGAGAGATTTCCAGCAGAATTACGTCAATGCTTTTGGGGGGGAGGGATTTATACTATCGTTCCGCAGCATTCCCATAGAGTATCAAAGCTTTGGAAAGGAAATATTTGTTTATTTTATTTATTTCATAAAATTAAATATTCCGTCAAGTACTGAGTTCCTCAGAATTCTCGTCTGGGTACAGATTTAATGGTGAATCTACCAAATTCACACTTCTTGAAACAATATGTGAACTGGAAGGCAGACATTCTTTAAAATGTACACTTTTCTGAATTTTGCAATGCAGTTTGCAGCGAAGTAATGCCTATAAAAGGCATAGATTAGACTAATATTTGTATAAAATGCATGTATTAGTGAAAATAACATACACAAATGCATTATATTTGGGGAGAATGGGTCGCAAAAATGTGTTTATTCAGAAAACTGATCAAAATGGTATATATTAGGAGGAATCCATACGAAAAATACAATGAATTTTCACGTTGACTTTTTAAAAAAAGAAATCACAAATTGATGTGTAGAAGTGGAGAATGAACAAGACTGTAAATATGAGAAACTTGGTAAACCAAAGTTCACAAATTTGTCCTACTAACCAACAACCTTCCCATTGCTACTGGTTTAACTGTGCAAGTTACCTTGAAAAAACTCCAGCCACAAATAAATATGATTATAAAAGAATTGAAATAATTCAAAATCTCACAATTTTAGCAAAATTCACTGCAATAGTTAGGCATGCTTAAACCATAAATATAACTCTGTTTTGGATTGAGGCTTCTTTCTTTAGAGCTACATTCAAAATAACCCTATTTCAAATTAGTGGTGTGTTACTGTGTACCCCACATATTGGATGAGCGTAACTGTCCTGGGCAAGGCATAGATATGGTGATATGGAGAAAGAGAAAGTAGGGATGGCTGTGTGTTGTGAAGGTTAAGCATAACTGTAGCTGACGTTTTTGTGTTACGATCCAAAATAACATTGGGCATGTTTAAAACAGCTGATTTCAACAGGCTTCAGATGCCAAGCACATGTGTTGGACTGTGGCTACTGTGTGCTTCAGAACTGAAGCAGAGGAGCAAGTAGACTTTGAAGAATGTATAAAATAGAGAAATGGGATGCAGGAACAGCTCACCAGCTGGTAGGGTACTTCCACAGATTGGGAGACAGCCTTGCTCAGTTTCACAGCTTTGTTTTTAAAAAAGCTGTAAAGATACAATAGGGGACAATGTCAATCTCTAAGTGGAAAAAAAAGGAAGCAAAAAAGAAACATAGTAATGGTGGTTGTGCCACTCATCATTTGTGGTGTCAAAGACTACTTACTGGACATACTGCTCATTACGTTTGCACAAGCTTGTTCTATACAGCACTAACAATTGCTTTTGACGGTTTCCCAGCTCAGGAAAGATAAAGTACTGTGAGTGCTGAGAAAGACAATAAACAGAAGCACTTCTACCTTCTGAAAAGATAACTTGAACTCCCCCAACAGTGTGCAGAAAGTGCACATTAATTGTGCTATAAAATGATCCTCTAGAAAGGCTCTGATGGGGAAAAAATATTTGGCTATCTTTCCTATGAACAGAGCATGCTACAGATGGCTCTTTGTCCCCTGCTAACCAGATTAACTTTCCCCAAACATTTCCCTTTAACCTTCAAAAGCTTCCTCTACTTATTACCCACATTGTCAGAGCACTCCACAGAGTATAACTCGTTTTTAAATAGTCACAGTCATTTGATAAAATAAGCCCACTGTGGCTGGAGCTTACACCAAAGAAGCATGAAAGTGCTCAGGAACAGAGAGCTGGACCACAATGAGAAGCCTAGCTGATTCTGACCTTTTCATGAAAGGCAGTAAATCAAGGGTTTAGACAAATTGAGGCGTATTGAGATTAGGCTAATCCATTGGCCTTTGAACTCCTGGACTTCTGCATGCATTCATTTTCCTGTTCAGAGCAAAGGCATACTCCAAATGTTGAGATACTGGGTCATTGTGGAGTGGGGATCATTAGTCAGCCTATTGAAACAGCTCACTTTGTTTACTTCCAACATCTTTCCCCAACTAAGCTTGTGAGCCATAGAAAAGGACACAGATGGGACTTTAAAAATATATTGTTTTATATGACACAGAGGACATCAGCTGTGGAGTCGTCTTCCAGCAGTGCTGTTATCAGAACTAACACATTTGTCCAAAGCCTGAAATGAATTTCAGATCAGCACAAGCACAATATTTTACTGGAAAGTTTACTTTAAAACAAAAACAAAAACTTCAAAGGTGTATGGAACTTTGGTAATTAAGCAGTGCATAAATAACTTAGAGAAAGAAAGTAGCAAATGTTCTGTATAGAACTCAATTAGCAATCACTTTTGTGTCAATAACCCCTTAATAATCTGCTAGGATACTTAACATAGTCTGATGCAATTATATTAATTTAGGGAGATGCTGCTGGGGTGCATCTTTTGTAATCCCTCAGAACAGATTATTCAACAGCCTTCCTTGCATCATTGACATGATGCATGACTAAGGTTGCTGCAAACCTTAGTATGAGTAGGCCTGTTGAAGTAAGTGCAGGAGTGATGTAGCCATCTCGATGATGTGATCCTAATCTAATGGGTTCAACATGCTAAAGATTTCTGGTTTAATGATTATAGTACCCTGGGTCTTTGAGCAGTCAGTCACCAAGCATAAAAGTGAGCCTAGCGAACAGAGATCTGGGGGTGTCAGCCAGTTTAGAGCCTTGCCACTTCCCATTCTTAAACTTCTTTCCTCTGAAACAAAGAAATGGGTAGTCTTAGACAATCACTGACTTGCCATCCTGCCAGAAGTGCCTTGGGCAAGTTACAAACATGTTACAAGCCTGTCTCACAGCCAGTAATGGATGGCAGGTGGAGCAAGCCTGCTTTCCCAACATTGGTGTTGCTGCAAATTACCTGCAACAAGGCCAAGGTTGTGTAGATGCGCTGGCAGGAGCCTGAGGCTGGCTCCACAGGTGCAACTATCTGCATGGACCTGACCTCATCCCCTCCCAGCCCTGCCTTTTCCAGGAAATATGCAATAATGCTGGCATCAGGAAGGCAGTTCTTCTACCCCACACCAGCTCTTAAGGTATCCTAGGTCTTCAATATAGTAGTATGAGTTTGGGCTGTCACAGTTGTCACTGGCTTCCCCTGCATACCAGTCCTCAGGATGAAAGCATTGTAGGAATTTACACCACTCTTTCTGGTATTCTAGAGGAGACATATTCACTGGGCAGAAAGAAACTGACATGCCAAGAGGTCTAACTGCTATATATTGGGTAAAAAATAGTTGGGCTTGAAAGACAATGGAGTGAGCCTCCATGAGTGAAGTCAAACCACTGTGTTAGCAGCACCAAAGTGACCTCCCAGGGTGCAAACCAGGGTAGTGTGTATGGGGGTCATGGGCTGCCCACAAGACAAGACACACACCCCCCCCCGGCCTTGCTGATGTGGTCCAAGGAAAGTAGAGTAATACGTTTGTCACCAGCTTGGCATCAGGAGTTGCAGTAAAGAGGTGTACAATATAATAATAATAATAATAATAATAATAATAATAATAATAAATTTTATTTATATCCCGCCCTCCCCAGCCAAAGCCGGGCCCATGGCGGCCAACAACAACAAAACAGTACAAAAGTACAACACAACACAACACTCTAAAATCATTCATTATAAAATAAATTCAAATCAAGCCACTGGCAACCATTGGGCCAGAGCTCCGCGAAGATTGCCGAGGGAGGGAGTCAGGCTGTGCCCTGGCCAAAGGCCTGGTGGAACAGCTCTGTCTTGCAGGCCCTGCGGAAAGATGTCAAGTCCCGCAGGGCCCTAGTCTCTTGTGACAGAGTGTTCCACCAGATCGGAGGCACAGCCGAAAAAGCCCTGGCTCTAGTTGAGGCCAGCCTAACCTCTCTGTGGCCTGGGACCTTCCAACCCTCTTAGGGACTCTACTCTGGATTTGTGTAGGGTTTACTCCTTAGCCTTTTATTCTCCCACAAGGCAGCAGAGGTTAAGGATCAAAGTTTTCATTCTCTTAGATGGACTACCTTCCCAGGTTGATGAGCCCCATTTTCTCCTCACTTCCCTCTACGGTACGTGCATAAACCACCTTCATGATCCACTATTGGAATTGTCTGCTCAATCCACCAGAGCCTGTCTTTGTATGAAGGGGAAGTCCCTAACTCACCAAAGATTTGAGATCCTCATTTGGTTTAGCTGTTTCCTGGGGTATGACCCCAGAAGGAGCATTATATGTACCCCACCAGAGGTACTACCCCTCCCCTAACACCCCGTACACTCCAGAAAAAAATAATATGAGCAATATTAAAAAGAAAAGATATTTTTAGCTATATAAAGCAGCAAGCATGCTCAAATTGACTTGCATATACTTAAAAGAAGATAGATGAAGCAGATATACATTTTTATATTAAAAATAGACTTCCTTTGTTACATTTTTGAATGAAATGTATTAGTAATCCCTTGCAATAAAAAGATAAATGTGTATGACATGCTGAGTAATGTTTCAATTGTGATTGCTACATTTGTTAACAAACTTAATAATATTAAAGCCACTACAGAAAGCTATCTATATGCAATCAAGGCTTGTGAATGTTTTACCAATCTAGTAATGTGTGTGTGTTTGCGAATGTACACACACAGTTCACAGATTATGAAAAAGGGAAGATGCAAATGTGACAAATTGCATACAAATTGATAGGGAACGGTCATAGCTCAGTGGTGGAGCAACTGTTATGTATGCAGAAGGTCGCAGGTAGGGCTGGGAGACAATGCTGAAGTTGATGGAGCATTGGTGTGACACAGTGTAAGGTGGCTCCCTATGTTCTATTGTAATTGCTTATGGAAGAAATGCAGTAACTACCTACTCCCTGGGTCACTACCCTGCTAAAAATTTGTTCACTGACACAGATTATAATTTAATTTACGATCTAAATGCCATTTTTACTTAATTGTTATTCCCCTCCACACACACACTTTCAGCAGATTTGAAATTGTGCCTTGTCATGGCCCTAGCCTCAAACAACAGCCAATGCTCAGAGACAGAGGTGGATCAGCCCATGAAGTCCAGGTCTGTCTGAGAAATTGGACCAGGTTCTCCATTCTGAAAGGATGGTCATGAACCTGTGGGCTTCAGATGTGGGCCACCACCGAAGACTTCCCCTGAGCTCCAAGCAACAGGCAAAAAGCCACAGAGGAGAATTGGGTTGCCCTTTTAAAAGGTCACACTCTTCAGGCATGGGCTTGAACTAAGAACTGGTAATGTAGCTGGAGGAATTTAAGACCTCAGCCATCCTTCAGCTGTTGTCAAAAGGAGCTGTGCACATGGAGCTATCCAAGGTTCTGAGACTCTGCCTCAAAGGTTCTTGCTTAGGACAGGTCAGACCACTGCGAAACTACAAGGGGAAGGAGACTGTCAACAATTATTAAGAAATATTCTTCCCCTGCTCACCACTTACTATCTGATAGATTGAAAATCTGATAGAATTTCCGACTATATTGCACTTATTATGCAGGATTTTCTCCATTTGAAGTTAGCTCCCTGTCCCATAATAGACTATAAAGCTAGCCAGTAAAGGAAACTCACATGCCATGTGATCAGACTGTTATCACACAAAGAGAACACCCGAATCTTCAAATTACCATGAATTATCTCTGACTTTCAAGTATTTTCAGGCTTTAGGTTTCTCTGATAACTTGCTAAGTAGGGGAACCTATTACCTCAGATAACACAAACAGGGTAAATGAAGAGGTTGCAATTTATACTTGCTGGAGCAGGACTGGAGTCTACAGGATAGAACAGAAAGTATAAGAATGCAGCCTTTACACAAGTATTGGAAAGCTGTGGCCCTTCAGATGTCAGTGGACTCCTAACAGCCCTAGCCATCATGGCCAAAGGTCAGGAATTGTTGGGAAAGGTCAGGAATTGTTGGGTTAAAGGTTCCCCAGCCCAGCTTTATGAAAGTAGCCCCCCAAACAAGTTTTAATAGTGGTGTGATTTCACTGTTTCAGAGTTCTACTCTCACCCCAATGATCTATTAGATCCTATGGAAAATCTTTAAATCTTTGTCTCCCACATTAAGGTTTCAATCCTAGGCATAAATTCCTATGATTAAGACCCATTGAAAGGTAATGCATACTGCAATCAAACTAGCAATATTGGTAACATTTCCACTAGTACAAATCTTGATACACTAACACTATGCAACTGCAATGGAGGAAATAAGGTGTGTTTATTCTAATGTTATTCTCCTTTACAGAACTTAAATATAAAGTTAGAGAGATCGTGTCTTCCTTAGAACTGCCACCCCTTTTTTTTGATGAACTGGTTGAGAGCATTCATAGGAAAAAGGAGTGGTGAAAAGAAAATTTCCCTAAAATTAGAATGGGGCAGAAGTAATTTATGAGGATTTAAATGAAGATTTCAGCTTCACAGACAAGGTAACAGAAAGCTACCCCCCCCCCCCCATTTTTCACATTAAAAGCAAAGGCCTCACTGGCTGCTGATTGTGGACAATGAGACTCTGCAGTTTTCTGAAATCCTTCTGGCTGTGTTCCTCTTCCTGTGCCAATCATATTCCCATGGTAACAGTGGTATATAGTGTTATTTCCATGGTGATCTGGCACAGAATGAGGAACACAGTCAGAAGGAATTTAGAAGGCTGTGTGAAAAGAGTCTTGCCCACCATGAAGTGGGACTCCCCATCTCTACAGCCTTCTGAGATACTTCTGAGGCTGTGTTCCTTTTTCTTTGGCAATCACTAAGGAAGCAGTACTATAGAGGACCTTTTCCATGGGAATCTGACTGGCACAGGAAGAGAAACATGACTGAAGGAACTCAGAAGGCTGTGGAGACATAGCATCCTGCCAGCTGCAAACAGTGGTTGCAAGATTTTTAAAAAGTGTTAATCAAAAAAAACCCCTACCCTCACCACTTCATCTGTAATGTAAGGTACGACATCTGTCCCCCACATCCTAGAAATCCAATTCTTCCCTATGAGAACAGTCAAAATTCCTTCCCTACTTTTGTGGGTGGATAGTCCTACAAAAAGAGTAATTTGACATCCATACTCAGACATCTTCTTTCAGCAAAAATGATACAAACATTGACATCGGACGCATATGATGAGCAACCCTATTTAACCAGCAACAATAGATTGGGGCTTGGATCAGTGCTGGATTTATGTATAAGCTAAACAAGCTATAGCTTAGGGCCCCACTCTCTTGGGGCCCCCCAAAAAAAATTAAAGGAAAAGAAACCTGGATGTACATTTCCAAAATATAAGTTCAACAATCACTTTGATAAAATACATGTTTTGTTATGTGCAAATGGCTTTAGATACATATTAGGTCTATAAATCACTATATAGCATATATTCAACACAAAAACAGTGACAATTTGTTGTTGACAAAGGACAGCTGGACATATAAAGGGCCCCATTACCTTCAGTAGCTGAGTGCCTCATCAAACCTAAATCCAGCCCTGGTTTGGGTGCTGCTCTCCCTAGGACAAATATGCTGACCTGGACAGATGTGAGTTGTTGTGCAAGATATGCAGAGAGCACCAGGTCAGTGAAGGCTGCCCTGCAAGTATGACCTCGAGGAAATATATCTATATCCCCTGCAAAGTGTGACTTGAAGTCCCAAAATGTGAATCCTGCAGAAACATCCGCAGACACATAATAGGAAATGTCAAAATTGCCAAGATAACAAATTATTTCTTGAAGAAACCAAATAAAACGCATGCAGTTAATAAGACTAATAGAAAATTACCTAATTGGGGTTTTCATAGAAGAAGAAGCTGAAAACACAAGAGACTTGCAAGTGGTTGTCTCCACACTTGCCAGTGGGCTGCTTTCTTTCCATACCTTCAGACACACTGAGCCTAGGAGAAGTATTAAAGGCCCTGACAAGCACATTCAGTGCATTGGAGAAAAATGTATTCCAAGCACTGAACACTAGCATCAAGGAAGCCAAAATGCTTTTTAAAAATGCCATGGGAATCCCTAGCAGCTTTCAACATGGAGATGTAAGGAATTTTTCTATTTCAGCTACATTCACTTCACTTTTCTAGTCCAAAGCTGAGACTGGAATTGTGGCAGCGTGTGTGTGACAGAGAGGGAGGCTATGTGATTTTGCTTTGTGAGCATAGTACTGCATTGGCAATATTAATTCATGAAGGTCTCCTGCACCACCCATGATAAGTCACAGAGAATCAAATAACAGGCATTACATAGGATGCGAGCAGGAAGTCCAATATTTCTTTATAAAGTGTATTCCACCTCTTTTCCTTCCATTTTAAACAGTGCAATTCCAAAAAATGTAATCTGCATCTTTTTCCAACCATTCTCCACCAATGAATGAGAAAACAACTTTCATTTGAAAAAGATCAAAAGGGACAGAACATTTCGGAGAAATGCACATAAATGGAGTGCAGGATTTTTGTGGTGCCTTTGCTCACTTTAAAGGTGGCAAATGTGTCCCTCCTTTCATTCTGAAAATCATATTTCTGGTGGTTTGCACTCTGCAGCCTTCACAGGTGCCCATGCTAGCTAAAACATCAGTGATATTGTCAGATGGGCTTTCCTGTAAATGAAGAAGGCAGAGATTCTGCCTAACATCTGCATGATTGTTGGCCATTGTTATTTACCATATATAATATATTTAAAAATTATTAAAACCAAAATTGCCACACATGTCAATCTCAGGCAATTAATAGACATCCTCCTCAGCTTCCCATACCTTAAATGAAACCCTGGAAAAGACATTATGCAGTAGTTCTTTCTGTAGGGGGTTTTCAGATCATACTCACCCACCACCCATGGCTACCTCACAATGATAAAGAGAGCACAATCCCACATCCACTGAATTTTAAAATAAATTCTAAAGCACCCTGCAAAAGAGGTGGCAAAAAATGGAAGAACACTTTGAGAAGTCAGATTTTGACACAGCTCTAATTTTAAAAGCTAGTAGATCTCCTGTTGTTTTCCTAGGTACACACTGTCTCTGCTTACAGCATTGTGTTTTACATTTCCTGTGCTATGATAAAATATGTGCCTCAAACAACTTATCCAACTACAAGTGCAGCCAAGCACTTGAAACTCACACCATTATTTTCAACTGTAACCTAGCACAAATCTGCACTGAAGGTATGCAACTTTGTGTTTGAGAGCTAACAAGGGCTTGCTCTGGAAAGCAGTCTGTGTTAACAAAACTGGATGGAAGCCATTAACAAATACATTTCTATTGGAGATATACTGGCAACTATTGAACCCTTTTGTGTCATTAAGGTTAGAACAAGATGCAGACACAGTTGAAAACTAATCCACAAATTAGCCCCATAGACCATGATACAAAACAAAAATGACCTTGTGCTGTAGCATTCTATCTCAATCAAAACTTTTTTCTTGTTCTTTTGAGGGTCACATTTCTGGAATCTGGAATCTACAGCTTGTATATAGAAAGTCTGGATATATAAACTATGGGTTCTGCTCAAAACCCATACTTGAATTACTTGAGTTACTCAGTAAAAGATTTAGCCTGGTCAAGAGTTCAAGAATCTGGAACTTTGATGTCTCTGGGTGTGGCAGCTTCCATTGCTAATGAAATAAACTGCTATTTAATGTGAACAGAATCTTGTCTTTTTAGCATTTGGAATGGTTGAGACAAATGTAGCAAAGAAAGAACTGATTCCTTTATTGAAGGAGTAGAACAGATCCTACTTTCTTGTGACTTCATTCCAGTCTGCTCTAAAAGTATAAGAAACTGCTAAAATAAGCTTCTGCAGCAAGTGTGGTTCTGGTATTTGTATATGCTGGCTATCTGGGATACAGCTCTGCAGGAACATTATACTCCTAAATCTGGTACTGAGGCTTGGGATGGAGCTAAAATAAAGCAGAACCCAGGCCACCTCTTCTAACAAAAGAATCAACCTGAAGTCAAGTTCGATTATATTTTCAAAGTTTGTGTATCAAAGGCTGGATAGACATGTTCATTTCTGAGCAGCACACTATATCTGAAATGACTATAGTTCATAGTTGATCAGTTGTATTAAGCCTCTGACTGCCCAGCTGTATATCAACCCTTTTCATTAGCCCTTTCTTGAATATAAATATTGGAAGTGACCTTGATCAACAGAGTTAAAGGATGTTCTGGTAACTGTCATGGGTCTTCATAGCTTTTCAGAACTCACTTTCATAGAAAGCTACCTATTTATTTTGTAGAACTTAATAAGCCTTCCCTACATATAAACCCACATTCCATCACTGGCTTACTTGCCTGATTGCTTTCCCAATCCCATTATCTTAACATGCAGCACCACTCTTTAATGTCACATTTTAAAAATATAGTTGCTAATGAATTGCATTTACTTTCTATACTACGGGACATGGAAGTCTCAAGGGTCAGACACTTTCTATTATTCCTAGTATACTAACAAGGTATTTCACTAAACTAGAAACGTGCTGATCACTGCTGTTGAGTTTTAAAACATCTTTGGCAAAGACTGCATTCAAATAATTTATAAGTACTCTCAGCAGCACCTTCATCCCTTTCCCTCCTATTACTTTTTAGTGCGAGCTGAAAATTGTCAAAACTAGTGTTGTTGCAGCGCAGACTAGAGATAATGGTGGCCACAACAAATATTGTTTACTGTGTTGGTGTTGCCAGTTTCCACTTATAAAGCCCTTCAAGAATACTGTATTATGTTAATGGCAACTGTATTTTCCCTACCTTTTGTAATTGTACATATTTTACACACATTGCCTGAGAGATAATTTTGCCTGGGGACAAACAAGGGAAGGCAGTGGTGGGCTAATCACAGAGGAGGATCTCCAAACTCAAAACATTCTCTCTCTCATGCAAACAATGAATAAGTATATAAATTTTGGAAATAAAACTCATCTACTCAGTTTTGCTCTCTTACTGAGCCTGAACATCCAAAACCAACCCTTCCATCCTAAATGCAGTGGGAGAGATTGAGGTGGGACTGGGTGAGAAGTAGAAATGGAGTGGATGTATCTGCAAGGAATCCAGAGAAGGCATTGGGGAGTCATGCCACCTCCTGCTCTCTTTCTAGCCATTAGTTTCTATGGCAACTAGTCGCCTACTTGGCCCACTAGAGATGCATAGCAGTTTTTGCTAGCTCCACTTACTTTACAAAGAAAGTGGCAAGTGATTGACCATTTTAGACCCTCCCCCACTTCTGCAGTCACGTATAATGATTGAGCACACTGTTGCAAATATTTGCATTTTATTGGAACCAATGGGGGTGGGGAGAGCACCTTGTGTTAAACCAAGTGCAAGGAGCAAGACTGGAATTAGAGGGGGGAATTCCATGCAAATTTGCTCACCATCAGGATTTTTAGAATGTCCCATCCTGACTGATAAATATCTATTTCTAGATGAGGTGAAAAAGGAGAGGAATGCCAATAGCTGGGATTAAACGTATCATAATTTAACTGAAAGAACACAACATACAGATATGATATAAAATAAGGTACACTTTCTGGGCATCTCCTCTTATTATGTCTGCTTAGTCATATACAAACCTCCCAATCTGCAGGAAAACTGATTGCCTTGATCACTTTCATATTGGAGTTCTTGCACATGAGTTGACTTACTTTTTGAGGAGATTTCACCCCTCCCATACACAAGAATCTCCTGATCATCTCCTGATGGTCTCTGCTGACTCTCCAGAGAGCAGGAGGCGTGTCCTGCCTATCTACTTATTCTGCCCAGCAACATATCTGTGTGTGTGTGTGAGAGAGAGTCAGTCAGTCAGTGTATCGGAGAGAGTGAGAGTGTTGGAGATCCTAGAGATAAGATTGCTGTTAGAGCAGCTGCAGACTCTCAGTGTAGCATTGATTTATGCTTAGAATATTCAGCTCTGTATATAGTTTTGTATCATAGTTGTAGTTATAGAATAAAAGGAAGATATTCTACAGAGCTGCTCTCCGAGTGGTTTATACTCTGCAAGACTCTGCAAAACTCTGCTGCGCAACGACTGTATTATTGAGACAGTGAATCTGGTGCTCTCAGCTCTAAGCTGTGAGTCCACAGCACTGTGACCTGTTCCTGTGAGAAAGGAGGTCTCTGGCGGTGCTACCCAGCTCGCCTAGCCCAGTCGGGGTTGAGGTGCAAGAGTCCAGTTGGTGCACTGGCTCTAGGGCGATGCTGACACTTTTTACATTGGATCTGTACCCTCCCAGAAGGGTGAAAAGCAGCATAAAAGCATCATAATACCTTCAGTGAAGCACCTTTTCACAACTAACTTCCAAAAGTCTGGATGCTAAGAACCCCCTGTCTGGGGTACCCAATCCTTGTTACCAGTCCTATCAGGAGGGCTTCGCTCTCTTCTGGGCACCCTCCTGTGGGGCACATACTAGCGGTGGGCCTAGGCTGGTGGAGGAACAAATGTAAATGTTAGGTTTACACAGCTGGCACACTCTCACACCCTTCTCTATCTTCTCTCCAGCCATTCAAGAAGCATTACAAGGGTTCAATGGCACATTCCAACCTGGCAACAACACTTAAGAAGAATGTGAAGTGGGGCTGTTGAGGGGCATTGCCTGAAGAGAGGGGGTGTGGCCTGGAGAGAGTCCAAAGGGCCAGCTAAAGAGGCTTGGAGGACCACATTTGGGCCCTGGGGTTCCCCATGCCTGACCTGAACCGAAGGTGCAGGAGAGCTTGTGGAACTTCAGAATACTAGGCTTACATCAAAAGTTATCCAGAATGCTTAAGAATGTATCCTCAGTTAACAATTATCTCTAAATTAATTGTCCATGTGTGCATGTTTTGGTGTGGCAGAGGGAGAAGTCCAGTAAGAAAGAGGGACATAATTTTTTAGAAATGATTTATTTTAATTCCTATCATGAGATACTTTAGTCAATAACAACACCAGCAAATAAAGAAAAAGGAAGCAATTATTTAAAAGCTCTGGGCTTGGATCCAAACTAAATTAGTTTCACTTAGTTACCACTGAAATCTATAGGACTTAAATTAGGTAATGACTAACTTATCCCATTGATTTCAATGGCATCTAAGTTCAGCTAACTTAGTCTGGATCCATTATGAGCATGAACCTTTCTAGGCTTGTTCAGTAGCTAAAGGTTGGGATTTGGATACACAAAATCATGGTTTAAATCCTTATGCAGCTATGAAGTTCACTGGGTGGTTGGAGTACCAGTGAAGATATATAGTGACATTTTCACCATGTTAAAGAAAATGGGAATAAGTCACAAGGTAGAAAGGTAAAGGACCCCTGGACGGTTAACTCCAGTCAAAGGTGACTATGGGGTGTGGTGCTCATCTCGCTTTCAGGCCAAGGGAGCTGGTGTTTGTCCACAGACAGCTTTCCACGTCACATGGCCAGCATGACTAAACCACTTCTGGTGCAACTGAATACCGTGATGGAAGCCAGAGCACATGGAAATGCCATTTATCCTCCTGCCACTGTGGTACCTATTTATCTGAACTGCTAGGCAGAAGCTGGGACAGAGCAACAGGAGCTCAACCTATTATACGAATTCGAACTGCCGGCCTCTGATCAGCATGCCCAAGAGGCTCAGTGGTTTAGACCACAGCGCCAAGATCACATATTCACATACATTTTTTTCTACACCATTAAACTATTTCAGTGTTCTGTTTATTGCCAACATCTGTATCACCCAACATCTGAATAAGTTATTAAAAAAAAACCCTTGTATTCTAACTAGGGAAGAATTGAAATGACCTGACAAAAGCAGAGGTGAATCAGGCACTATTACAGGAGATTGGTTGGGTAATAACATAAGACAGCTCCACGCTTCATATGCCTAATATGTTTCCAAGCAGTGTTAATTTATAGATAGTGGTTAATACAAAGCTACTACTGCATAATAGTCAAGGTTAGAGACCCACTGTAATTTTATCATAATGTTGATACGGCCAAGCATATCGATAGTGAGCTTTAATAAAGATGTTTTCTAGTCTTCTGTTACCTATAGCCCAAGACAAAGAGTGATAAATGCATGGAGGGCATTTCACCTCACAGCAAATATCTGCAAGTGGCTCATGTCATATTCCCAATGAAAGAATAAAATGATCTGCATCATAACTGGGTATCAGTAAAACAAAATGTCCACACTAGCTTTGACCCTTCCTGGACAGAGAGAGCCTAGCCACTGTTATCTATACTCTGGTCACCTGCCAAGTTAGACTACTGCAATGAAACATTTGTGAGGCTGCTCTTGAAGAAAACCAATTGATTCTCGCTAGATCAAGCTGTGATCTGGGCTGTGATGCCAAGTTATTGTCAACCATTGAGCCCCATTGCGCTAAGATGCCCCCCCTCAATGCAAATGGTGGCAAACTGAAATTTTTAAATAATACTGATGAACAAAGTTATGACCAGCACTCACGGGCTGAACCAAATGACTTAATTTTAAAGCTTTCCAAAGATAGATATAAGTTGTCCAATTGCTTTCTGTCCACAGTTCTACATTCATGAAAGTGGGGGTGTTTTCAGGTTTATAAGAGATGAGGAAAACACATTTTAAAGCAGGCTTCCTCCACCTGGAGCCCTCCATATGTTTGGAACATCACCCATCAACACTGACAATAGCTGGAGCTGATGGGAGTTTTAGTCCAACAACATATGGAGGGCACCCGGTTGGAGAATGCTGCTGTAAACCAACTCACAGCACAACTGTGTACTTGCCTATTCAGAAGCAAGTTCTATTGGGTTCATTGGGTATAGGATTGCAACCTTAGAAACATGCAGGTTTTCACTGCAAAAGGAAAACAAGAATGGTTCTAGAGAAGATTCAGCTGTTGTGTTCTACATTAATAGGAAGAGAGTGGGAAATAGAGTGACTTGTAATACACTGTGCCTGGTTGCTATGGGAATGTATATATTAAAAAGGCAAGAAGTTTTTGTGTGCTATGGATGTGTCAGACAGTGAAGGATTAAAACTACCTGATGCTGATTTTTAAATGAGGATGGAGTGCTACTGTTTTCCTCAGTGCTGCTGCTATTAGAGTGAAGAATGGAAGAAAAGTGTTGCCTATTAAGGTTTAGTTCCTGATGGAAATTAAGCTCTATTTATTTTACTTTGTCATCTATAACTGTAGACATATATACCTGTATTGAAGTTCCAAGTATTTTGCAAAATTTATAGTGAAATACTATGCATGCCTACTCAGAAGCAAGCCCTTACTCCCTCAAAATCATGGCCCCGTCTGTGCTATCATATAACTTTAAACAAGAATGGCTTACCTCCAAAGAATTTTGGGATTATGTAGTTTGTCCTGTGTGCTGAGAGTTGTTAGGAGACCACTATTCCTCCCAAAGAACTGCAATTTGCAGAGTGGCTTAACAATAAATCCTTCTCTACAGGGAGCTCTGGGACTTGTAGCTTTCTGAGAGAAATAAAGGTCTCCCAACAGCCCACAGCATTAACTATAGTTAATATAAATATAAATATTGAAGAACTAGAGTGAAATGAAAAAGAAAGCTATAAAATTTTAAAAACAAAATGAACATGCCATTTTGAAACAGACACTATACCCTCTAAAACAAAGTCTAAATCAGGGATGGGAACCCGTGGCCTTCCAGACACTGTTGGACTACAACTCCGACAACCCCTGACCATTAACTATGCTGGCTGAGGCTGATGGGAGCTGTAGTCCAGCAACATCTGGACTTCCAACTCTACAATTCTATGACAGTTGGACAGTCTTTTTACCATATGAGAGTAAAATGACATTTCTTTTTAGAAACCCTGATAATGCTACTTGAACCCTAATCATGCTTTTTGCTTGCTCGCCTGGAAGGAGGACACAGAAGAGAGTGTGTGTGAATTACACTTCTGTACAAAGATCAAATCTGCATGCATTGCTCTGCCCACCTTTGCCTCTGACCCTAACCCACCATGAGCATGTGGCCCTCAGAAGCTTGCTCAGAAGGCAATTTGGCCCTCAGACTTCAGTGAGTTCCCCATGCCTAATATACTGCAATAGCCATTTGGCAATATTGGTAAAATGCTTCAAGGTGTATAGTAAACCGTCTACAAAAAAACTTAAATAAATACAAAATAGTTATTAGCAGAACACCTAAGGCAAAATGTTGTATATTTTATTTGCACGGTAAAATATATAATCCTGAAGACAATTATGAGCACATCACTCTGGCAGAGGGAATATTATTTAAGAAACTAAACTGGTGGTAAATTAGAGATTAGCAAAACAAAGTGTTATTGGCACTTTGAAAACGAATTCTTTCTGAAAATGAAGTATTCAGCTCTTTCCCACCTTTCACCCTTCCGACTAAATGATAAAAATCTTACCCTCCATGTTTGAGAGCATTAGCGACATATATTGAAATAGATGCAGACTGCCTCCCTTCTCCAAGTCATCAGGTTTTAAATAGTAATGAGATAGTAAACTTCTGCCAGCATTACACTGTACGTCTTCTTTGATTCAGTGCCCTCATTCATCTTGCTGCTCTCTAATTTGTAAAGATGTAGGCAACATATAAATATTCATGGCAGGTCTGAAAATAGACCATACAGCTTTCCCTCTTTGTGCTAGGAATAAACACAACATGAAATAGGGTTACGGGCAACTCTGGGAAATGATACACATCAGCCATCCCTCAAGGAGAAAGAAAGGGATGGGGTAATTGAGACCCTGCCCTGCAAATTAATCCCAGGACTGGTGTAAGCTTTAGCAAACAGTGCCGAGAGGTGAAGAACAAAGCAAAGATTGAATACCTTATTGGAACTCTCACTCAAGCTTTCTGATGTCCAAGTAAGAATCTCAGGCTTGACAGTAGATGCAAGCCTCATCCTATTCATATTGTAAAAGAATATTCAAAAGCAGTGGGCCTATTGTTTTACACTTGCTGCCATATAGAGGTCCATAACTCAAGAAATTAAACTTTACTACGGTTGCCACTTGATTGGCACTGAAATTATTCCATGTTTAAACTATTCCTTCTGAAAATTATTGGACACATGCTGACATATGCTCTTCTCTGCATGCTCATCTTTGTCCATAAGGAAATCTGAGCACTGTACACAAGACACATTAAAACAATATAAACAAGCAACAAATCCTTTCCTTTCCTTAGGAAGTGTGTATTCAACTATCTATGCCTGAATTGGAGAAACTGTGGCTAACCAGATGTTGTTGGGCTCCAACTTCCATCAGCCTCAGCCAACATGGCTAATGGTCTGAGATGGCAGAATGTGTAGCCAAACAACATCTAGAGAGTTCCCATCCCTGAACTATGCTAATTCTACAGCCGTCAAACTATGTGAAGGATGGTTTGGTCACAGCTGGATGAAGTTCATTTCAGGCATATGGTCTGAGGATAGTCTTACATTCACAGCATGTGCAGATATAAAAACCCAAATAATCACTGAACTGATATATAGTAAATAGACTATTCCTTGGTGTCACAAACATGAAGGATAAATTTCCCTAACCTCCAAACATGAATACAACTGCTAAGCATTAAATATAAGGCTGTATGCTTATATTGTTTCCCCTTTGGAAGAAGATAAAGAAACATTTTCTTTCTACCCCAGACATTTGGCCTTTTCTTAAAGCACATAGTCATTAAGCAGAAAGAAGTCTCAGAGGAAACCTGGTAAAACTTGCTGAGGGGAAAAAGTTTAGCAAGACTAATGAGGAGTATGATCTCTCAAGCCGTGTGACTAAGGATATGAATAGCTAAAACTTTAACTGGATGATTTTATGATTATGCACATTAAAAGAAATGATGTTAAATTATTTTTGCTGTAATCTCTAAGGTCAAGGTGTCATATTTGACATATCAATCAAGATTATTCGTACTGTGTTGAAGTAGTTAGAGTAGTAAAACATATTCTCCCAGATCAATAGATCTGTTAATGCAACGTTACTGGAATATACCAAAGCAGAATATTCACAGGTAGGAAATTGTTTTACGAGTACACTATGAAAGGAAGACATGGGAAGAGTTTGAAAGCACAACAGTCTATGTGCTGGGGCATCCTACTTCACATGTGAATGTCATTCTGCTGGTTGTGTGTGAATTTGTATCACTTCTCTACTGCTAGGTGAAGAGAGGTGGCCACCTCAGGCAGGTGATTAAGGAGATGGTGGTGAGATAAAGGACAAAGACCTGTGTATGCCACATGACTTATTGTGTACCTCCTAAACAAGCTTGCTGCTCTTCAGTGAGGTGAAGGATGCTATCCCATCATCCAGTCTAGTTGGCTAATGTGTATGGAATAGCGGGAGTGGGGAGCTGCCAGCTCATCCTTCATCTCAGGTAGCAAAATGTCTTTGGTCAGCCCTGATCACCTCACCTCACCTCACCTCACCTCACCTTGTGTATGAAGAAATGAGCATCTACAGGGTGGAAAGTGTGTATGTGAATCCCACATGACTGGACTGAGTAGAATTTTGTCAAAACTCCTGGCACTCCCTCCAGTTCTCACACTAGAAAAGAGAGTTGTCTCACACAAGGAGCCATTTTTGAAATGTAAGATTCCGGAGTAGACCTGATGCTTCCAGTGGGGAAGGAATTTTTCAAAATGGACAGAGAGCAGAAGAATATTGTCTGGGAATTCAGAGTTCTGGGAGTTACAGTGTTCATTCCAGTGCATCTGTCTTCTTTAACCCCTTTAACCAATGTTCAGGAGACATTGCTTGATTTGCTAAATTCTTGAGAGAGAGAGCCCTCTTTCACTGTAAAAGCAAACCCAAACGAGTGTCGTGTGGTAGTTTAAATATGAACAGATTTATTATAGTACACATTTTCATGGACTAGAGCCATGAAGCCAAATGGAGTGCCACAAAGTTTTAGATTGCAATAAATCTGTTTAGCTTTAAGATGCTAAAGGACACCTGGGCAGAGCAATCCTAGCAAGTTGGGGGCAGGAGAAAGAAACTAAGGCAGAGAAACTGCCTAACTAGTACCCCTCCCAGAAGGGCAGAAGATGGGGGGAGGCAACATTTCTCAAGTTTTTCCTCTTTGGGCTGGTGCTCGCTGCCCCAACACAATTTTCCCTCCAAGTACTTCAGGGCTGAAATGCTCCCTGTTTGCTTTCAGAGCAGTTTGGGGGGAATGGGAGGGTGGAAAAATGCTGGATCCAATAGATACAACACCTTCCACAATCTTCCCTAGTGTGCCCCATTTTTCTATTACAGTACCACCATTGGTTCCCCAATGGTCAAAGAATAAGTGTGGCAGAGACTGCCATACCCTCAATGGGGACGCTTGCAAGGGAAGACCTCCTTTTTCCATGGCCCTCCCTCTCTGCAGGCTCTGTCCCCCCCAAAAAAAACTTTCCCTCCAAATGCCTGGTCTTAAATCCATTCTATGGTGTGGGAGGACAGGCTACATTAGCAATGTGTAGTGGAAAACACATTCTGCATTTTACTCCCTTTTAACACCCCCCCACACATCCATCACCCTCATTGTTGTAGGTAAGAAGAGGTTATTCTGCTGGCAGTTTCCTCCACCTCCAAGAAAAGCAGGGGGAAGATTGTGAAATTTCACAGTGTAATCAAAAGAGTCAATACATGTTTCCCATCTCATTGAGAATTCAGGGAGACAGCTGGATTGTATTTGAAACCGTAGACTGTGACATTTTAAAGAGTTTGTGAGAACAACATATATGTTGCTTTTTCAGTGACGTGAGTTCAGTTTGGTCCAAGAACATAAAACTAAAGCACAAATATGTTTTAAATGGATTTTTAGGGACGGGAAAAATCAGTGGATCTTGAAGGAGGAGGAGGAGGAGGAGGGAGAGAATCTTGTCCCAAGATCACTGGAATGGTATAGAAATTTGATCCAGTTTGCATTTAAAGGTGGAACTACCTAATATGAACTTTCTGAAACAATACACAAATGGAAACAGTCATCCTTCAAAATTCGCACTACTCTGGATTTTGCAGTTCTTCAACCAACTAATGTGCACAAAAATGCACAAACTAGAGTAAAATGTGCATATATTACTGAAACTAACATATAAAAATATATTATACAAAAGTATATTAGATCAGGCAAAAGTACATACAAAATGTGTACAACAGGAAAAAATCACATTAGACTAATGATCAATTTTCTTGAGGACTTAAAAACAAAAAACACCCTACCAAATTGTTGAGGAAATGTGGAGAACTGGAGATTCAGGGAAAAATGAGAAAACAAAACCTGACAAATTTCCCCATTTCTCCAAAGGCCCAAAAGCGACAACATACTTTGGGAGCAAGGAGAGAAAGAAACAGGACATGGCTACATGGACCTTTGCACTCCATGCTGGTGCCAGTGAGGGTGAGGGCTGCAGGGCATGTTAAGGCTGCTCCTCCATCCCTGTCCTCTTCATTATTTGGCATCCATCTCCTCTCACTTGGATGCAGTACCAGTTTGTTACTGGTCACTGTGGGTCAAGTAGGAATTTTGGACTTGCCAGAAAAGCAGTATGAACAACTGCCTGTTTTGGGGTTTTTAATCACTTTTTGGCCAATTATTTCTCACAGAGGTGGAGAACCAGCTTGTCACTGGAAACTAGAACTCTTTCACTGGCCAAGGACCTGGTTAGCAAGCTGATGAGCTTGTGACTGAATAAGGCAGCTTATGTTTGCACAACCTTCATCAGCAATAATTGATCCACAATAAGCATTTCAGGCATTGCTTGAATAGCTGTCTTGGACAGTCTGTCTAAACATGGCCACTCTATGGGCCTTGCTGGTCCTTTACAACAACAACAACAAAAAGTGACACTGAAATTGTTATTACGGCTATTATTCTCTGCTAATGGAAAAGTGAAAAAGATGTAGGATCTAGTTTTGACAGTTCATTTTGTAAAAAAAGGAAGTATTGCTTGTTTTGATTTTCAAGTTATACATCATATTTTAACCATTCACACCTTGTACAGAGAGAACCAAAACATACAAATTTTGAAAAACCACCACAAAGAAATGTATATATATATATATATATATGTGATGGGATGATGAGCTGCTTGTGCGTAAAATCGTATCCCCTCAGAGTTTGTTCAAGTCCACAAACCTCTGTCTGTGACGGAGCCCCTCAGACATGGCTCCTCTAGTCACTAGCAGATTCCGACAGTGGTTGCTTTCGGAATCGCTTCCAACATAAAAGCTCCTTAACGGAAACACGTCTTCTGGACTCTCTGCGTGACAGTTTCCGGCGAGGAGTGGGTGTCCCTACAGGAGGTCCTGAAACCTCCCCACTGTTTTCGCTGGAAGTGTCTCTGAGCCATCCCTCCAGCTCACTTTCCCTCCGCTCACCTCCTCTCCCCCTACTGGTTCCCTCTTCAGCTGCTGAGTCTCTCCCAACCTGTGTGAGCCCCTTCACCTCCCTTCCTTCCGATGGCAGTTCCCTGACATCCACCTCCCCTCCAGGGCCCCCTTCACCCCCTCTCGCCCCCTCCTCTACGGGCGGTGAGGAGGCAAAACCCCGGAATGAACTTCCTTCATCTTCCGATGTCTCGAACACTTCTCTCCACCTGTTGCGGTTCCTGGTCTCGAAGTACTCCTCCTCCTCAGAGTCCATCTCCCCTTCCCCTTCCGAGTCCGGGAATCCTTCCAACTCCTCCTCCTCATCGGTGGTCCCAAAGTATTCCCTCCGGAACCTCTCCACAGGCTGAGGTTTCCTTGGGAACCTTTGATGGAACGTTTCTATCAATACCTCGTCATTGATATCTTCTGCCATTACCCAAGTGTTTTCTGACTCCGGTTCTCCTTCCCACGCTACCAAATACTCCACCTGATCCCCCTTCCACCTGGCGTTGAGGATTTCTGCCACGTGGCTGCTGCATTCTCTTTCTTCTATGACCGGTCCCCGAGTGGCCATCCCTTCTCGTCCCCCCTCATACGGTGACAGTAACGACCTGTGAAATACTGGGTGCAGTTTCATGTGGTTGGGTAACCGAAGCCTGAAAGCCACTGGGTTGACCTGTTGAATGACCTCAAAGGGACCCAATCTCCTGGGTCTTAATTTCTTACAACCTCCTTTGAACGGCAACCCTTGGGTTGACAGCCACACCTTATCTCCCACCCTTATGGTTTCACCTTCCCTTCGGTTCTTGTCTGCCTGCCTCTTGTATTCTTCCTTCGCCCTTTCTAAGTTGAGTTGGAGCTGACGATGGATTGCTTCCATTTCTTCTACAAAATGCTCGGCTGCCGGGACGCTCCATCTCTCCCCTTCTCCCCCTGGGAAAGCCCTGGGATGACACCCATAATTAGCCAAGAAGGGGCTCATCCCTGTGGACACATTCTCGGCATTGTTGTAGGCAAATTCCGCCAGCGCCAACTTTTCTACCCAGTCATTCTCTCTGTCATTGACATAACACCTCAGGTATTGCTGGAGGACACCGTTTGCTCTTTCCGCCTGCCCGTTGGTTTCAGGGTGCCGGGCAGTCGAAAAGTTGACCTCCACCTGCAGTAAGCTCATGAGCTTCCTCCAGAACCTGGAAGTAAATTGTTTTCCTCGGTCTGAGACCACCCTCAATGGCACTCCGTGCAACCTAAAAATGTGTTCTACAAATAACTTCGCTGTCTCTTCCGCCATGACTGCATGCGAGCAGGCTACAAAGTGGCACATCTTTGTTAGTAGGTCTACCACCACCATGATGGCTGTTTTCCCCTTGGACTTCGGCAGATCAGTCATAAAATCTATCGACACTGCCTCCCAAGGTCGTTCTGGGGTTGGTAAGGGTTCTAATAGCCCCGCCGGCGCCCGCCTCTCCCCTTTGGCTCGCTGGCATTGCTCGCACCCTCTTACATACTCCCGTACATCTTCCCTCACCTTAGGCCACCAAAATTCCCTGGTGACCAACCACATGGTTTTGTGTTGTCCAAAATGCCCCGCCGTGGGGCTGTCGTGCAACTGCTTGAGTACCCTCCCCCTTAAGTCTCCTTCAGGGATATACAGTGCCCCTTTGTAATACAAAGCTCCATTTCTTTCCTCGAAACCCCCTGGTTCCTCTCCCTCACCCCTAAGACCTCTGAGCTTATTCTGGGCGTATTCATCATTCTCTGTTTCCTCTACCAGTTCTCTTTGTCCCACCAATGCCGCCCCACACACCCAGCGGTCCTCTGGAATGACATGTCTCTCTTCGGGTGCTCCCTCCCCCTCCAAATATTCAGGTTTGCGAGAGAGAGCGTCCGCCCTAATGTTCTCTGGGCCTGGCACGTAACAAATCTCAAAGTTAAATTTGGAGAACTCCTGGGCCCATCTCACTTGCCGTTGGTTGAGCACTCGTGCCGTCCTCCAATACTCTAGGTTCTTGTGGTCAGTGCACACTTGCACCTTATGTTGTGCGCCAATTAGCAGGTGCCTCCATCTCCGGAACGCCTCATGAATGGCTAGTAGTTCTCGGTCATACACCGTGTAGTTCCTCTCGGATTTGTTCAGCTTTCGCGAAAAAAAGGCACACGGTCTCCACTCTGACTCCTCCTTCCCTGGCTGCAGAAGCACCGCCCCAATAGCTCTGTCTGATGCGTCAGTTTCCACTCTCATCGGTTTTTGTAAATCCACATGCAGGAGTTGTTGTTCCGAGGCGAAGGCCCTTTTTAGTTCCTCAAATGCTCGCTCCGCCTCCTCAGTCCAAACGAACTTCTTCTTACTGCTGAGACAGTCCGTAATGGGCGCCGTCAGGTGGGCAAAGTTTCGGATGAACTTACGATAGAAGTTTCCAAATCCTAGGAACCTCTGCACATCCTTCCTTGTTTTGGGTGTTTTCCATTCCAGCACCGCCTGGACCTTGCCGGGATCCATGGCCAATCCCTTGTCTGACAGGCGATACCCCAGGAATTCCACCTCCTTGGTATGAAACTGACACTTCTCCAGTTTCACCCACAGCTGGTTGGCTTGCAGCCTGCTCAACACTTCTCTGACGTCTCTCACATGCTGCTCCTCATTCTCAGAATACACCAACACGTCGTCTAAGAAGGCCACACAATTCTTGTAAAGCAAAGGCCCCAGGACGTGGTTCATAAACGATTGAAAGCACGCGGAGCCTCCTTGTAGGCCGAAGGGCATAACGAGATATTCAAATGCCCCTAAAGGGGAGAACATGGTGGTTTTCCATTCATCCCCCTTCCTTATTCGTATCAGGTTGTACGCCCCCCTTAGGTCCAGCTTTGTGAAAATCTTTCCCTTCCGCACCCTTGTCAAAATGTCGTCAATCCTGGGCATAGGGAAGGCCACTGGTTCTGACACTGCGTTCAAGGCCCTGAAGTCACACACCAGCCTCGGCTTGTTCGTGTTTTTTTTATCCACAAAAAACACTGGGCTGCCCCCCACCGCCCTGGACTCTCTGATGAACCCTCTCTTCAGGTTCTTGTCAATGAACTCCTTTAGCTCCTGCATCTCTCTGTCTGACATGGCGTACAGCTTGCCTACAGGGAGCTGTGCCCCAGGGAGTAAATTGATTTGACAGTCAAAGGGTCTATGCAGGGGTAGTTGGTCAGCTTCCCTTTCGCTGAAGACGTCGCGGAGATCTGCGTATTGTCGTGGTACCTTCACGTTCTCCGTTACTTCAGTCCCTGCTAGGGTGGCTTGGGCCCCTGCCAAACCCTTTCCCTCTTTGCAGTGTTCTAAGCAATGTGCTGAACCAAAAGAAACCACTCTCTGATGCCAGCCCACCAGCGGATCATGTAACGCTAGCCAGCTCATCCCCAATATAATGGGAGCTCCTCCCAAGGTGGCCACATTAAACGCTATCAGTTCGGTGTGCCTTGCCACCTTCATTATCATTGGGACGGTCTGCAAGCTGACTTCTCCTCCCAACAGCTCCCTGCCATCGATCGTGGTCACCTGCAGGGGGTTGCTTAAAGGGATCGTCTGTATCTGGTGTTCAGCTGCAAACTCTTTGCTCATGAAATTGCAGGAGCTGCCTGAGTCCAACAGCGCCTTTATCTTTAGAGGGTGTCCGTTTGGCAGCTCTAGCGCCACTTCTATCACTAGGGCGGGTTTAGGAGGTTCTGGCGTGGGCACTTTCACTGCTCTTTGGCCTGGCTGCTGTGCCCCGACGGTGGCAGCCAGGCGTTGGCTTTTACTTACTCCAGTATTTCTTCCTCCCTTCCCTCCACAGCTCCCACCATCCCTTGCCATTCCTTCCTCTGGGGGCAGACTCTGGCAAAGTGACCTGGCTGTTGGCAGAGATAGCATTTCCGGGCGCCTTTTCCCTCCTTCTTTCCCCCCTCACTGGGCTTTGAAACTGCGCGCGCGCGCGCGCTGTTCCGATTTCCATCGGCTCTGCCGGCGGGAAAGTTGGCTCTGGAATGTCTGGAATGCGGAACTCCTTCCAATGTTCCCCCTTCCCTTCCTGCCTCTCCAATGCTCTCGCCTCCTGGCGCGCTCCTATGGTCAGCGCAGATTTGGTCAGCTGGTCCATAGAATCCGCCCTGGGGCCCCGGGAAAGTTCGTCTTTCACAGCCGAAGAAAGCCCTTCTTCAAATAGCATTTGAATGGGTTCCGCCGATAAGTCCCACCCCAATCTGTGAACCAGCATGGTGAACTCAGTCCAGTACTCACGGACAGATCGGCTCCCCTGTTTGCAAGCCATTAACTGTCTGCGCACCACTCCCTGTTCAATATCGCTGGAAAACATCAGATCCATGGCGCGAAAGAACTCATCGTGTCCTTTAGGACGTCACTATTCTCTGCCATCAGGGGTCTAACCCAGTCTCTCGCCCCCTTTTCAAGATGCCCAATCATGAAAGCCACTCGTGATTCCTCGTCAGGGAATTCATCAAACTGCAGATTGAGGGCATATTGCATCTCTGTCCGAAAGCCATGATAGTCTTTGGGCTCCCCCCCAAACTTCTGCACCAATCCTGGTACCTTTCTGGCGAGCTGGGTGGCTTTCCCCTTTTTGTCTGCATCCTGAGCCCTCCTCTCCTCAAGCCTCGCCGTCTGCAGCGCTAGCTGGACCTCCAACACCCGGTACCTTTCTTCCAGGCTTGGACCCGCTCCAGCTCCTGCTTCTCCGGTTCCGGCTGGGTTGCTCATGATGCCTTCTCCTGCACAAGCTGCTTTCAAAGACTGTCGGAATGCTGTGATGGGATGATGAGCTGCTTGTGCGTAAAATCGTATCCCCTCAGAGTTTGTTCAAGTCCACAAACCTCTGTCTGTGACGGAGCCCCTCAGACATGGCTCCTCTAGTCACTAGCAGATTCCGACAGTGGTTGCTTTCGGAATCGCTTCCAACATAAAAGCTCCTTAACGGAAACACGTCTTCTGGACTCTCTGCGTGAAAGTTTCCGGCGAGGAGTGGGTGTCCCTACAGGAGGTCCTGAAACCTCCCCACTGTTTTCGCTGGAAGTGTCTCTGAGCCATCCCTCCAGCTCACTTTCCCTCCGCTCACCTCCTCTCCCCCTACTGGTTCCCTCTTCAGCTGCTGAGTCTCTCCCAACCTGTGTGAGCCCCTTCACCTCCCTTCCTTCCGATGGCAGTTCCCTGACAATATATATATATATATTCAAGAAGACCATTCTCCTTTTATCATCCTTCATGAATCTTACACATGGATTCATGCAGCTTAGGGTCCATATGTTCCCTGAAATAGGCAGTTATTCTTTTTAAAGCTAAAAGAAAACAAATGAGCCCATTTGTTTTTATAATGAAAATTAAGGGTAAAGGCAAACAAAACCCAATTGTTTCATATTCCCATTCACTTTCAATTGCTTTGTACTGGAGGCACCATTTTGAATTGAGTACATTGGCTTGGATCCCAACTCTAATCCTGACAGCAAAAGGGATGGGATTCCACTGCTTCCCCCTTCCCTCCACAGTCACTTGCACCTTCTTAAAATCTGTTCCAGAGAAATTGAAGACCCTCTGGGACTTAGGGGTGGGCTGCAAGAAAGAGGGGAACTAGTGAATATTCTCTCTTCTCCCCACTTCACCTGAGAATATTTCAGGTGCATCCAAAGCCTTCCATGCTATTAATGTTCAGAATACAACCTTAAGCCTGGACTACAGTGTGCAGTTCAAGGGGGGGGGGGGGCGGAGCAGTAAAACTGACAGAGGTAATTGAGCAGTTATGAAATTTAATCATATGTAACAGCAGCTTCATCTCTCAACACTTTTAATCCCTTGAAGACTCACATTTTCATCATGACTGTCAGTGGCTGATTATAAATAGAATTGTATAGATTGTGTTGTGCTTTGGTTTCTCTAAGTTCATATTAAATTATAGTTTTTTCGGTACATTTTAATATGTATTTAAGCTGTATATGTATTGTAATATGTATTGTGAAGAATCTTTCCATAAAAAGGTTTGACTTTCGGTTAGTCTGTCAGCCCAAGTCATTTTAGAATTTACCTTAGGAATGAAAGATAACCAAAATTGTGAACTACGTCTCACTGAATTTCCAGGACACCTATTCCAACTGGGATAATATTGCGACTGCAGCTGTGAGTACTACGTTAATAAACATTAGCATCCTGACCTATGTGGAATATTAAAAACGACAATAGGCATTAGCCTCCTGACAAATGAAAAAGAGCTGTATTTGAAGATAAATATATAAGACAATGAAAAAGTAGTGTGGCAGTAAAAGAGTGAATAAAGATAGAGAGAAAATAGTTGGGCAGAGTACCTGAATCAAGCTGCAGTCCTAACCCTATTTACCTGGGAGTAATTGAAACCTAAATAGAAATTAATAATCAGTTTAAGATAAGACTGGGGGTTTTTTTGCCATCTGCAACTTGAAATATTATGGCTATTATTACAAATTTTCACAAGTAAGTGACATACTCCCCCTTGTATTTTCCTCTAATATTAAAGGATGTGGAACATTTCACTTGCATTTGCTTTTATCTTCCAGGAGCAACCAACACGACACAAAAATGAGACATGATCCATGGCTATTTGTGGTAGGACATGTTTCATAATGTATCCTAATAAAATTACTATAGCACAGAAGCAACTTAACAAGGCTGAGGGTAATTGAGCTGTAACACACACAGTGTATGAAGCTAAAATGTGTTTTTAATCATCATCAGTATCATGGCTTTTTCAAGGTTCTCTGTAGATATTTTCCTCATTTTGTTGAGGAGGAAACCTATGGTTTGAGAAAAGGCTTATCTTGTTAGAAGAATTAAGGCTAGACTAGCTTGCTGCTCTGTACTAGATTAATTTGTTTTCCCCAGGACATAGCATCACTTTACCTTTACACATGAGTTTGCCTATCCAGGAAAATGATGGTTGAATACTAAGTTACTTGGAGAATCATGCTGCTGCCTAACTGGGAGGTCAGCAGATGTACTTTATTCTTTGGCTGGTCCTGTTATCCATCTCTCTTCCTTTCAAACATCCCTCCCTCACCAATTATACTATATACTGAGGTAGGCATATAAGAAGGCACTGTTTCCCTTCCATGCTATGTCGCATGCAGCAATGCTTCCATTCCCCTGCACCCAAAACTATGTTATTTTTTCTCACTTTCTGCTGTCTGTGAAATTACACAACTTTGGTTGTTAATTATGTAAATAATGTTGTCATTACATTATTCTGTTCCACTCATTTAACTGCAAATGAAACACAATGCATTTTTTTGGGGGGGGGGGGCGTAATAAATTCCAATTTGGAAGCAATAACAACTGCAAATATCAATCACATTAACTTGATTGATTTCCATTTCAGACATGGGATGAATAAGTGAACAATGGCAATTTTCACTCCCATTTCCATTTTTGTCAGAATTTCCCAATTCTCATATACCTGGGGTACTCATCTATACCTCAGATTGGAAAGGTGGCACCTGGACAAGTGTTGCTTAGAGTAGGTGAACTGGGAGAATACATGACAACACTTGACAAGAAAAGGCACAGGTTTTTTGTTCCCCTCCCCCCCCCCCCAGTTTTTCATTCGACTGTGGACTAAAAACGGTATCGACAAGTCTCTGCCTCGCAAACTGGAAATTATTGGGAAAGAATTTCTGCATTAAGACTCTATCAATGTCCTGACAATGTAGTCAATTTCTTAGTAGTATACAGACATCCAATCAAATATAACAGAAGAAACCCCACGTTGCTTTCTAAACATCCTGTGAAATTCACTCTTAGGATAATTAAGTACAGTGGTACCTCGGGTTACAGACGCTTCAGGTTACAGATGCTTCAGGTTACACACTCCGCTAACCCAGAAATAGTACCTCGGGTTAAGAACTTTGCTTCAGGATGAGAACAGAAATCGTGCTCCGGTGGCGCGGTGACAGCGGGAGGCCCCATTAGCTAAAGTGGTACCTCAGGTTAAGGACAGTTTCAGGTTAAGAACAGACCTCCAGAACATATTAAGTTCTTAACCCGAGGTACCACTGTAGAAGTTTTAAAAGAGAGAGAGAAAGGGGAAGTTGTTGTTGTTTCCAATTTTGCATCTTTCCTCCAAATATTCCAAGAAAATGCATAGCATCACAGAACAAAATGTAACATCAAGAATGCAATATCTTGGTTCCTCTGAACTCTAAACACAGAACATTTTCCAGCTGATGACAAAGCATCATAGGATGTCCTACTATTTCTTTCCGAGGTAGTGGGGGCACAGAAGGACAGAGCAGCAGCTATATCATAAGTAGGCATTGGCGCAGTCTGACTGCCAGGCTTCCTGCACTTGCAGAGAGCTGTCGTCTGTCAGCCTTGGCAGCTTGTGGAGGATCAGCAGCAGGTGCAGCAACAGGCTGCTGAAGTGTACCAAGCAGCCTGAGCTCAAGGGTTCTTCTCTGTTGTTGTTTTCTGTTTTTAAACTCCTGCTGGGAAATTCAAATACTCCAACTCCCACTTATGGCTTGCCTTTGTTTTGCCTTAGGATGGACCTAGATGCAGTTCTGACCCTTGAAATACAATGATGTGGAGGCTGGCTCCGCTCTCAGAAATCAATGATCACTTTGCACCAGTGTTTTCCCCACTGCAATTACTTTGAAAGACAGAAAGTTATCCCCTAGTGAAGGGATCCTTTCACACGCTTTAGCTATTTAACTGATTGCCAGTTCTTATTTGCCACGAGACCTCAGGGTATTACAGTAGGATACCAATCAAAATAAACTTTGTCCCCTCAAATCTGGTTGTCTGGACATTTATTTATTTTTGGAAACACATTTACAGTTTGGGTGAGATCCACTTTCACTGACAGCTCCGGGTCAGGTCTTTTCTGCTGTCCAAGTCATTCTCATCTGGGTGCACCACTAACAAGTCCAAAGGGGCCCTCATGTACTGCCCTGAAGTCCACGAAGCAAGGCAGAGGCTGATGGTGGAGCCTGCCAGCCCATTTAAAGGGCCCACCATGCTGCCTGGTCCTGCTATGCTGCCTAGCCCTGTGAGATGCAGAAGCCCCAAAAAATCTCTGGTGCAGGAAGAGGCCTTGCCCCTATCCTGACTATGGCAGCAACTGCACCACCCTGCTATCTGGCTACCACTCAGAAAGTCTTCATCTGAAGGCAACCCTGTTTTGGGACGTTTTTAATGTGTGATGTTCTGTTGTATTGTTGTTGTGTTTTTGTATACCCTGTTGGAAAACCCAGAGTGGCTGGGGCGACCCAGTCAGATGGACGGGGTACTTTTTTTTTTTTACTACTACCACCACCATCATTACTACTACTGGGCTGTTATTTGTTATTAAAGCATTTCTCCAGTTACCTCTTTGGAATAGTCAGTTCTAGTGCCATGGTGATGCATCATTTCCAGCTGCAAGCTCAGAGCTGGTAAACCAAATCACTTGTACATTCCCCTGCTTATTCTTGCATCCCCCTTTCCACCAATTTCCAATGATTTAAAATACAGTGGTACCTCGGGTTAAGTACTTAATTCGTTCCGGAGGTCCGTTCTTAACCTGAAACTGTTCTTAACCTAAAGCACCACTTTAGCTAATGGGGCTTCCTGCTGCCACCACGCCACTGGAGCACGATTTCTGTTCTCATCCTGAAGCAAAGTTCTTAACCCGAGGTACTATTTCTGGGTTAGCGGAGTCTGTAACCTGAAGCGTCTGTAACTTGAAGCGTATGTAACCCGAGGTACCACTGTACAGCAAAACACAAACCGCATTAGACAATTCCATCTATGCATGTTAGAAAAGGACCTAGTGCAGACCAGTTCATGTTGGTTCTCAGATCTGACTCTCCTAGTTCTGCTCCCAAGGCTGCTATGGTTATAGCCATGTTCTAGAAGAAAAACCTGTTTTCATTGCTGTACAATTTACCAGCATGTACAATTTACAAAACTCTGAATCAGAGGTGCTCAGGTCCTACTTGGCCCTTGTGAGAAAATGATGCTGGAATAGATGGGTGATTGGCCTCATCCAGCAGGCTCTTCTTATGTTCTTGGAGGTGGGAAGAATGTTAACAGAGGCAATAGACTGATATAAGGAACAGAAGGGGCAATGGAAGAAAACAGCACTTTGAGGACAGTTCTCCTGTTTGTTGTTTTTTGATACCTACATACGAATAGTAGAGACACACACCAAAGTATTAGCTTCTGTGTAAAACCTTTACCTCAGGCACAGGCAAACACAGAGTACTTGAATGCTGAAAATGCTTACAGCGAAAATGCCTACAAAGTGTAAATGTTTACATTTACAAATGCAACACACTTCCGAAATGGTGCAAACAAGTGGTAGGAAGCAAACGTGCTGGCATTGCTTTGAGCTAAGGCAGAAAACTCAGCCTGGACTTGCTGTTCCTTAAATTGAAATGGGAAGAGATGCTTAGGGCTCTTTAGCACTATTACTGCAAAACAACGCATTCATTATATTAGAGGGGATTATATGAGGAAAGGATGCGAGGCCCAAACTACATGTGACTTTATATTAGGAGCCATTTTCATTAGCCTCATCTCTTTAGATAAGGCAACTCTAGAAACTTCAGTGCTGCATCCCATCTATTCAAACTAGGGGCATGCAGAACTCCCCTCCATTCCCCCATTTATATTTGCATTTAAATCCTATTTTGTCCCATTTTACAGTCATTTTTATTGATTCATTAATTTCTGTTTCCCACCCTTCATTGCAATAAATGATCAAGCCAGTCTTATGCTACGTTTGATTATTTCCATCCAAACAACTTAATATTTACACACATTCCAACCTTGTCCAACTAGGACAATTTCTTGTAAAAAGAGGAATTTTCAAATGTGCAGTCTAACTAAATTGCATAAAGGTTTCCACTCTATTAGTTTCACTGCTCTCTTGCTTTCACTCTTCCTGTGACCTTTCCCTGACTTCTTGTCTATTTCTTCAATGCAAAACAATGACCATCAGCAGAGCTCTGCTGGATCAGGCTAAAAACCCATCTAGTCATATATTCTGACTAATCAGATGCTTATGAGAAACTAGCAAGCAGGACCAAAACAGTTAAATTTGAGTGAATGAACACAATTTTGTTTTTATTTATTCAAATAAAAATGAAGAAATGAGGGCTGTTTGACAGTGGACTCCCTTGGAAGGTGGAATCTCCTTCATTTGGAATTTTTAAAATGGAGGTTGGATGGCCATATGTCTTGGATGCTTTAGCCAAGACTCCTACATTGTAGGATGTTGGACTAGACAACCCTTAGGGTCCTTTTCAGCTCTACAAATATATGATTCTATGATCAAGGATTGGAAACCTGTCACACTTCAGTTGTTGTTGGATTACAACTCTTATCATCCCCAAGCATTTGTCCTCCCCACTGGAGCTGATGGGAAGGAAATCAGCCCTGAGTGCTCATTGGAAAGACAGATTGTGAAGCTGAGGCTCCAATACTTTGGCCACCTCATGAGAAGAGAAGACTCCCTGGAAAAGACACTGATGTTGGGAAAGATGGAGGGCACAAGGAGAAGGGGACGACAGAGGACGAGATGGTTGGATAGTGTTCTCAAAGCTACCAGCATGAGTTTGACCAAACTGCGAGAGGCAGTGGAAGACAGGAGTGCCTGGCGTGCTCTGGTCCATGGGGTCACGAAGAGTCGGACACGACTAAATGACTAAACAACAACAACAGCTGGAGGGTCACGGGTTCCCCATCCCTGCTAGAGAGGTTACCAAACACACAAGGCAGATCTTATGTTCTTAAATTGCATTTTGAAATGAATTCTAATGGCTGCTGAAGTATGCCAATATGCCACATCTCCGTTGCTTAATAGCATTGTGATGGATTTGTGCACAAAGACTGACTAGAAAACAGATTTCTAATGTTAAATCCTTGTGGTTTTTATTATCTCTGCTCTCTCAAGACAGTAAACAAAAAATAAGAACTTATGACTCTAAAACCAACCTCAAACCCAGATTGTCAAAATTAGACTGAGCTTGTTTGTCCTTTGGCTTTAACAAGGGTAACTACACATGTAATTCTCCCATAATTTGATATTTAAACATGTTCAGAAGGAACCAAACCTATCAGGCTTCCTAATCCTCAAGGGAAAATTCTCTGTGGAGAAAATGAATCAAATGAAAGGCATGGAAAACAGATGAATTTCTAAAGTCAGATACACACAGAGAGAAGGCTAGAGGCTTGGGGGGGGGGGGACGCGGAATGCATTATCAAGACTCTCGGAGCTGCTGATTTTGGTTTTCAAACCAGGGCATTTTCATTAACAAACAGGACACGTTGGGGGCTTTATGAAAACATTTTCTTCTATTTGCAGGAGGGAGAAGTCAAGTTATCATGGATTCCCCTCCAGTGAATGAACCAAGTCATTAAAGTGACATTTGCATTGAAAGGCTTTTCACTGGGCTTTTTGTCAGGCTTTTCAAACAGGAATGGAATGAAATGAATGGGGGCCAGCTTACAAGTGATGCCTTGTTGAATATATGTGGGAGCAAACAGCCACCATTGTGGGCGCAGGTGGGAAAGAAAAATGAATGGACAATGAGGGTTGCTGAGAGGGACAATCTCATTATTGATGGACTCTGTGTGTAGCTTTAATGAGGTTTAGGAGGAAAGCAAGGACCCAACATAAGATGAGCTTTCCTTCTATTTTCAAACATAAAAATCTGTAACAGTAGAACTGCTGAAAGAACTAAAAATGCATTGTAGTTGCTGAAGTATGATACTTTGGATGAAGGCCGGATTTTCCTCTTTGGGTGTGAAGCGGTGTTATGGAAGAGCTAATTCATTTTGGAGCAGTTCCACTTAAGCCAATACCAATGGTCCAGAACAGGCCTGAAGCCAGAATAACAGACAATAAGAGCCAGATTGGGGCTGTGGGTGGGGGAAGGAATGCCTCACCCAAAGAACTTGAAAGAGCACACAATTGTATAAAATGTGTATATGCTAATTTATATGTATAGGTGTAACTGTTCAAATAATTAAATCCAAAAACATCTCACCATACGAGGTGACCAGTGTGCATGCCTAGGTGTCAAGTGTTGATGGGAAACTTCAAGGCTCGTATTCTTTCCTTCTTCATATTTATCATCTTTAAGCCAGACTTCGACAGAGAGCCCCTTAAAAACAGGACTGACCTCCAGCAGCCCATCAAATTGAGGACTGTCATCTGCAAATCAGGACTCATTGCCAATGTAAATTGCCATGCAAGTTATGCCTGCTGAAATTCCCCTTTCTACACAGATATTAATGGCATTCTCTTTTCCATCTTACCACCCTAAATTGAGAATTGTAGTCATAGTCTGTTCAGAGAACCAGATTCCCCAACATGTGGGCAGCCACAGGAATGCAAACACAGTGACAAGCTAGCCTGTAGACCATGTGCTATCAACTGGGCATCTATGGGTGCACATGTATCTGCACAGGCATTCCTTGTTGTTCAGACTGCATCTTGGGGAAGCAGCCAAGGTAGAGAACACAAATATTCGCCTTAAGTGAGTGGTCCCTCCTATGACAGCTACTGGAAAATATTGTCAGTTTTTCTTTTGTTGGGCAATGAAAAGCTGCAGAACATCACAAACCAAAACTAATAATCAAACAAGAAGAAAACGGCTGCTGATGTCTCAACAGTATCACTGGAGCCGAATTTCTCTTTCAGAAGTGATGGCTCCATAAACAATAATATTCTGTTCTCTTCTTTTATTTTTCACGACGGCGGCAGCATGACCATTGTGCTTTCATGTGCCTCACTGACAATCTTTTTCGTATCTCCTCTCCAAACCTCTTTCTTGCCTACCCTCCTTGTTTCCTCTGTCCTGCTGCTTCTGGCCTTATGACTGAATGTACTGATTAATTCACTAGGCAGCACTTTCAGCTGAAGGTTTTGTTGCCATTTGTAACATTTGCTACCTGCTGTCTCCTGTGCTTTAACCCCACAAAGTACTTTTGTGATATGCTTTTCAAAGCAGTAACTGTCCTCTTGTTTCAACCTTTTAAGACAGACACACAGCATCTACTTGTCTAGTGAGGAAAAAACATAGTCTATCTTTAGCCTTATCCAGACTCATGTTTTTCTTCCCTCAGGTGTATTTTGCAGTATGTCACTGATGCAATAACAATAGTGTGTTAGTGGTGGATTTATACTGGACTATCCATACACCATTGTATTTTATGGGTGCATTAAGATGTGGGGATTATTGCATTCGTTTTCCTGGTTATAATGCCAGCACTTCTTTCCTAGTTCCTAATGTTCCTTTCACACTGAATTACCTGATGCATTGTGGAACTGTGGTTTTCTGATCAATATACTGCCATGTCTCCCTGAATTTCATTCACACCAGTGGCCATTGCATGACACAACAGTGATCATTATTGGACATGCTATCACTATTTATGCAAACAGGTACCTTTGTTCCCTCATGGTTCACCCATGAAAATGGTGGGGAAAGAACTCGAAACTCTAGGCCTCAAATTTCATCAGATGGCATGATCCATAAAAGCAATGGGGAAGTTTTGCTGAGGGTAAAATTGCTTGCATCCACTGGGATCTTAACTCTGCTGTTATAGCAGATTAATCTCAATGGGTGTCTAGAGCGATGTCCAGCCCTGTTTTGTTGGATGCATTTCAGTTGGTGAGGCTAGATGTTGTGAACAAGGTGTTTGGATTGATCAGGGCAACCACTTGAACTCTGGAGCCCTGCCCCTCTTGGCTGATAAAAACTAGCAGGAAAGATACAGCTGACTGGGCCAGGGAGGTGATTAATGTTTCCTTGTGAGAATGAGTGCTCCATGCCTGCTTTAAGTAGGCAGTAGTAAGACCACTTCTTAAGAAACCCTCCATGGATTCAGAATATGAAAGTAATTACCAGAAGGTGAACAATCACCCCATCTAGGGCAAAGTTATTGGGTGATTATCATGGACCAGGTCCAGGTGCTCTTTGAGAAAACTGATTTCTAGATTCATTTCAATCAGGCTTTTGGCACAGAAATTCCTTTGGTCACCCTGCATTATGACCTCTGTCACAAAAGAGACAGAAAATGCATTCCTGTTAATTCTTCTTCACTTCTTAGCAGCTTCTGATATCATCAGTGCTTGTTTTGATCTATAAAGTCTTCAACAGCTCAGGACAGCAATACTCCAAGGACTGCCTCTCATCCAACTCAGAGCTGTGATCATCCTCTGAGGCTCTTCTTTGTGTGCCTCCTTCACAAGAGGTCTGGGAATGGATATTTGCCCTGGTGATTCCCTGTTTGTGGAATGCTCTCCCCAGGGAGGCTCGCCTGGTACCTTCATTACATATATTTAGGTGCCAGGCAAAAACATTCCTTTCTCCTAGACCTTTGGTGAATTAATCAGCCTCAGGCCTTTTAAACTGGGGGGAGGAGTTATTGTTTTGCTTCCTATTTTGTTATATATTTTTGTGATTTTATACTGTAAACTGCCCTGTGATCCTAATAGTAAGGGAGATATATAAATTTAATAATTAAAAAAATATATATTATGACTGGGCCATTGAGTAAGCCCCTTTTCAATAGGTTGCATAAGCGGAACTGCAAAGCTGATCATGAAGGGACTCAAAATGGACATGTAATGGCACTCTCTGTTAACATCATAGAATAACACGTTTATTATGACTTAAGTTTCTGCAGGCTAGAGTCCAATTCACCAGACACAACTGACAGATTGAGCTCTAGTCCATGAAAGCTTATGCTGTAATAAATTTGTTAAATTATTCCCAAGTGACTGTGAATAAACAGCCATGGACTATTAAGCACACAGCAAGAAAAATGCTCTATTCCATAAATATCTAGAGATGCTCACAATAAGGAAAAGTAAAACAAAAAACAACAACAACAGATAATGTTATATTAAGGTAGCATTTGTTAATGGGCTCAGTAAAGTGTCTTCAGGATTAGGCAGAGAAAGGGAGGCTGTATTTACCCAAGTTCCCACTTAAACGTTGTTATAATCCATAATCTGTCAGTGCATCTTTTAGTAAGGACTCCTGTTATTCATAGGGAATAAAGATAGTTCCGTTACTGAGTAATAAATTGGCATAAAATATCAGATTTCAACCAACCATATTTCCCCTTTTGCCTGAAATCATATTATTCCAGAATTTGTCCTTGACGACAAATAAAGTGAGACAATAACAATCATTCCAGCTGAAGTAACAAGCTTCTCTGGAGCTTGAAAATGCAAGCAGCACCCATCAGCATCTTCTGCTAAGTGAGTCAGACAGTTCTGGCAGACATTTTGCATCATTAACTTTACAGGTTGCCATACTTGCAAGGCTTTTTCCTTTCCCCACCACCCTTATGTGGGTGGGGGCAGATCCATGTCTCTCCCCCCACTACTCTTAAGGGGAAAGCGGCGACAGAGATCCAATTTATTACATTTTAGCACTACAGGGTTTGCATTCAGCAATGTAAAAACTACTTATGGTTCGGAACAGAACTAGGTCTTTTGACGGAAACCAGCCGTCATCAAAATGGTGCGCAGCATAGAAAACACACAGAGACACAGCAGTATTTTCTAGGTGGAGGGCAGCTCATTCGAACTTCTCTCCTGTCCGGTATTTTTTCTTATCCTTTGTCTCCCTGCCTGCATGGCCGTCTGCCAATGTCACACATTACATCGCCCAATCATGGCTTTACAACACCCATCACCATATAAGGTCAATACACCCTACCAGGAAAGAACACCCATATATGGTTATACTGCTAGCGAGGATAGGCTGCATCCCTGAGTTCAGTGAGGGACTAGTAGCATTACAAGCTACTACCATGGCTGCATGGCTCCCACAGTCTTTGGACCTGTTCCTGCACAATTTGGAATCATTACTCTACTGCACCATTTGCAGTTTCATGCATGTCTCATGACCTGTGCTGGTATCAGTACCCTGTGTGCCTGCTCATAACTTTGTCATTTACTTGGTTGGAGGAACACAAGAAAAGAAGTGATGTGGCTACAACCAGAGAAGATTTCTCAATCTGAACATATCCTGTGCAACCACTCTCCCCAAAACCAGTGACCTGCAACCAATGGTGTGAATGGTCTGCTACAATTTCACTCCAAAAATGAACAGCAGCTACATCACTACAAATGGTGTGTGTGGAAGGACCCATCCATATCAGGAGCTAAATTTCTGAACATTTAATAAATAAATTCTGGCAACTAGATAAAGTTGCTTTGATTTCTAGCACCAATTCTGTTTCTGTCCAAGAGAATTCAGAGTTAAGCAGGAGCTAATATTTTTCCTCATCCCTATATATCGGTTCCATTTTTGTTTACCTTAGCTTTTCCTCTCTCCATTTGAATTACATTTGAGCTTGGAAAGGTGAAAAGGTTAGACCAAATGGTTTGACCCTAGAGTTGGCTCAAAGCTGTAGGAGGAAATTACTGAAAAGGCTTTCGTTAGTTTCCTGTTCTTGGACATTTTTTTTGCTGCCTCGAGGCAACTGAAATATTAAAAGGGGAATAGTCTAGCTGCATCTCATAGTGTGTTTACCAGTCGATAGACATCTAAGCAGTTGTACTACAAAAGCTCCACAGTGAATTAGTCCGACGAAGGAGCAGAGCAGAGCTCAGGTTCATTCCTTGCATTCACCACCTATCCCCTGAACTGCTTTTGAGTGCTACTGTGAGGATTTCAGAACATTTCCCATCTTGCATCTGCTGCAGCAATGGAAAGCATGTTCACAGTCATGTTTTGTCTCTCTTACCATCCCCTGCACCAGTTTTAGGCAAGGCTCATCAGCTTTCCATATGAAACCAAATAATTTGGAAGCCAGGTCCCTAAAAGTATGCTGGTTCCACCACCCACTATTGCTGTTTGTCTCCTTCTATCTCATGGAAGTCCATTGTCCATGGAATCTCCTCACATAATATAGAACCCTGAAAATCATCAATATGAGGAGGAAGTGTTTGAAGTGATTCAAAATTATTTAGGGGGGGCGGGGTAATGGGGGGGTCAGGGTAATTGCAACAGCACCTTCACTCCCACTCTTATTTTTTGAAGTGTTCATTCTTTCATTTATAAATTTGTATTCCACTTTTCTTTAGAAAAATTAAGTAAAGCTATCTACAACATAAAATTCATATAAACACATCAGTTGCAAAAAATATCAAAACTGCTAAAAAAACAACAAATCACTTCATTACATACCATGAATAAAACCAATAACAAGATAAAAGTATTCAAGTACAAGCAAGGGGAAACTTCATTTCCCCATACTTCAGTGATGACACTCGTTTTAGGGGCTGAGGGCTGGCTTCCAGGAAAAAAAATGGTGCTGACAAAAACCCATTTGGACCATCAACTTTTTTTGGGGGGGGGGGGGAATGTCCTTCCTAAATCATTCTCAGTTTTCCACCTCCCCACCCCCCAAAAAATATCCCTTTGACTCAGCCCTAAGTAAAACAAAAAGATGTATGAAGGTGATGCTGGAAATCTGGTTAGTGTGGCTGTATTTTGCATATCAATAAATCTAATGCTGCGCTCCATCACAATTAAGAAAAAGCCTGGTAGCCAATCGAGAATGTTCATAATATATCACAGCAGACATGGCACCATAACATTCTCTCAGATTACATTGTCAATCATCATATCTAAGAAGGGCAGGAAACCTATTGCCTACAGTGGCCTTGTCAGTGTACTGATCCCAAGGACTATTTATGAGCTGCAGAGGCCAAGAGCAGAAGATAAAATAGAGCAAGTACTTAATCAGGTCAAAAGCAAAAGACCTCATTAAATCTTTCTCCCCTGCTTTTACTTGCAAGAGAATGCATTCTGGGGGTGAGTGGGAGAGACTCAGGGTGTCCTCTTAATTAAAAAGTGTGTCTTTATTATTAATACCATTAATAAAAGTTAGGGATAGTTGTAGGTTTGTCATCCCACAGACTTGCCATTGCTTAAGACAGAGATTGAGACGCTCAAGCATGGGTAGTGGGGGTGCTGGTATGTGGCCCTTCAGCCTTCTCTGTCTTGGTCATGGAACTCTCCCCAGGCTATATATCCATCCCAGTTACACCTCTCACTTACTCCAATTTACCTGGTTAGAGGTTGCATCACACTCAATGTTTAACTAGCTGGCTGGAGGGATTCCAGCATCTAGGATAGAAGAGGCCAAGAATCACTCCCTCTAATAGTGGACTTGGGTGGCAAATAATTGCAGCCAAAACAGGATAGCTAATAAACAAAACAGATTCATTTGCATCCTTAGGGGAACCCCAAGGCATGCAGAAGTCCAGCAGGTATTGGGGGGGGGGGAGTAAGTGGGCATCCCACCTCCAACCCCAACGCCTCATGATAGGTGAGAATCCTCAGTAGCCATGGAATGCTGAATGTCAGTTGTAGGGAAACAGAAAATTGGGAGGGGAGAAGCACTATGCTGGAAGAAGGGACAAATCTGGATGGAATCTCAAAGAGGCAAACTCTACATTGAAACGCTTTGTTGCTGTTCCTACTGTTTTGACTGAAGCAAACAGTTCTCTGCTACAACTTTCCCTTACAACATGGCACTTAACAGGAATTGAAAAGACGGTTCATTTTCCTGAGTCTTGAGTTGACACAGAAAAAAATCTATCTTCCATTTATTCTTTTAGAGCAACTCATATCATTTTTCATTTTTGTAAAGTGAACTGGGTAGAATTTGCCCATCTCTACCATGCAAGCAAGGTATTTCATTTGTTCTCACCAAGCATTCTCATGATACTGTATTTCAAACCTTTTCTAATACAGATTAAACCATGTACATTATCCTCTCTCACACCTACATCTGAACATTGTGGAGGAGAATTGCTTTTCTATGACAGTTCATGCAACCACACGAAATTCTTACATAAAAATCAATGAAATGGAAGGACCAAAATGGCATTAACTCACACACATCTCAAGACGGAATTTTTCATACACCAATTTTTGCAGGTTTTATCTGGATAATTCAAGCCATGGGATAGCTCCCAAAAAAGTTGTTAGACTTCTGGCTGTGCAATGAAACTTTCACACCCTCTCCTCATGCTCATTCAACCTCTAAATCTGGAGGGGTTTCCCCTCCACCTGGGGAGCGTAGACTCAGGGAGCATGGGGGGGGATCAGAAGCAAATTCTGTTGCACAAACAGGAATCTTTCACCAACATTATGTATATGACCCATGGTATGCCACAAGCAGAGAACAGAATTAAAGAAGGAGAATGACCTCCAAATTCTCTCAAGGACAAAGTGAACTGAGCAAGCTACATGTCACTCAGAAGCAGAAAGAGAAGTGGGGGTTAATAAGAAGGGAATTTTTTTCTTTCTCTCAAAATATTATGAATAAGAAGATCTGGATGCCATGGAAAAATCCATCCACTGCTTTAACAAGTAGGCTTTATTTTTGTTTCTTGTGAAATATTCATGGCATATTAAAGCTGATCTTCAGTTTTTGTTTTCTTCTCCACAGGCTAATTTTCTTCTCTCCCCACAAACAAACATTCACAATTGTTCATTAGATGGCTTCTGGTTTATTGCTACAAAGTGAAGAAATGAGGAGGCAAGTCTGCCTTGCCCCCACCCCCCCATTTGCTCAAACTGCATAAAAACACAATAAATTTTTAATTACTTATTTCAGTCATTTAAAATTACTTCTCTCAAAAACTGCTGTCCTTACAAGACAGCGGGCAAATGAAAAGCAAAGAAAGGGAAAGAAAGATCTAGGGTCATGTAGCCACAATTAGACAATTAGTTTTTGTTTTACCAATTTGCACCCCTGTTCAGTCTGAAGAACAAGCAAATATAAATTCAGATAGCGACTTCATTTTCAAATAAGCTTCAAAGTGGCAAGGTGGTCACCTGAATGATTAGTTATTACTTTAGGTTTTCAAATGAAAACACTTTTAAAAATAGTGTCACCATTTAAAAAAATAAAAAATATAAAACTAGAATATTGGCATGCAGTATGTCCTGGCCCACCCCAACTAAGGAAGCCATATATCTGATAGTTAAGTCTTTATTGACCAAAGAAGCACTTACAGAAGCTCACGCAGTGCTCTGGACACACACACACACACACACACACACACACAAACACACCCGCTCTAGCCACTAAGCAACTGTCCCTCATAGATCTGTGCCCTGCAGAGCAGTTGCAGCAACAATGAGACTGCCACCCCTCTCTCAGCTTATATACCCTTCCTTGATGGGTTGTGTGCTTGCATCACGAGACTTCTGCATGGAAGTCATAGTTGCTTATCCTGCTTCAAACCCAATCTGGTTGTAGGAGAAAGTGGAGCAGGTGATGGCGGGGAGTCTATTGACCCATCTATTGCCTGAACAGCATATTCTTCTTTTGCCACATCCTGACACCTTCTTCCGTCTCGGACTGCCCTGACTCTCCCTCTTCCTCCATTGCCCTGGCTCCTGCCTTGTTGGCAGCATCAACCACCATAAATTGCTGGCCACCTCTTTTGCCCTCTGCCTCCACCATACTGCCAGTCCATGACACAGTAGAAGCTTCAGAAGGTTTCCCACATTTTCGCTCCTGCTTTGCAGTGGCCCTGAATCTCCTTCATGCTTGACCATCCACTCTGCTCCTGTGGCCCTGAGGGATGTTTTGATTCAATGGCTTTTCTACATCACTGGCAGCAATGGATTGAGTTCCAGGTCTGGGCAGGGCTAAACCCTAATGACTCTGCTCAGCAAATTTCCAGATTGGATTATCCTGGTTTTGTACCAAACAGCACAGTTCAAAAACGATCCCTCATCCAGACAGCTTGCATGGCCAAACTACCTCACTTCAACAGAAGAATGTAGCATATGCTTTTACACCAGGGGTGGCTAATCTTTTTTGGCCTGAGCAACACAGACACCCTTTGCCAATCATCCAGAGGTCACTTCACACTCTTGTGTGCAGGTGGGCTCACAGAAGACAAACACACAGTTCTCCCCTCAACTAATTATTGGAAGTCAGCTGAGGAGGGAAGTTATTGCCTCTTCGCCATTTGTCAAACATTTATTTTTTTGGGGGGGAAGGAATATTTGGGGGGTGTTATTGGGTTGTTGGTTTTGTTTTGATTTTATGTATTTGATATTTTATGTGAACCGCCCTGAGACCTTTGGGTATAGGGCGGTATAGTAAGTAAGTAAGTAAATAAGTAAGTAAGTACAGTGGTGCCTCGCAAGACGAAAAGAATCCGTTCCGCAAGTCTCTTCGTCTTGCGGGTTTTTTCGTCTTGCGAAGCAAGCCCATTAGAGGTTTAGCGGCTTAGCACTACAGTATTAGCGGCTTAGCCGGCTTAACGATCAGCTGATAAGCGGCTTAACGATCAGCTGATAAACGGCTTAAAGATCAGCTGATAAGCGGCTTAACGATCAGCTGATAAGTGGCTTAGCATCAGCTGTTAAGCGGCTTAAAGATCAGCTGATAAGCGGCTTAGCATCAGCTGTTAAGCGGCTTAAAGATCAGCTGTTAAGCAGCTTAGCATCAGCTGTTAAGCGGCTTAAAGATCAGCTGATAAGCGGCTTAGCATCAGCTGTTAAGCGGCTTAAAGAGCAGCTGATAAGCGGCTTAGCCATCAGCTGATAAGCGGTTTAGCGGCTTGGGAAAAAGGGGGGGGGGAACCCCGCAGGAACTCGCAAGACATTTTCGTCTTGCGAAGCAAGCACATAGGAAATTCGTTTTGCGAAGCACCTCCAAAACGGAAAACCCTTTCGTCTAGCAGGTTTTCCGTCTTGCGAGGCATTCGTCTTGCGGGGCACCACTGTAAGTAAGTAAATAAATAAATGATAAATATGTTTGGGGACCTGGATGAGGCCCCTGAACTGGAGGTTAGGTTCCCCTGCTTTGGGCTACCCTCTGAGATTAAACCACAGGGCTCTTAAATAGATATTCTGTATCAGAATTCTGTACCAGATATTCTGTACCAGATATTCTGTATCAGAGCTGATACAGTACAATTTCACAGTAGGCTGAAAAGAATGGCAATCAGTACTCCAGAGAGTTACTATTATATTATTAGTAAACAATGAGTAAATGAGAAATTTACCTGGAGCAACAACAACAGGAATGGCCCATCATCAAACTGATTTATTTCTATACAAACTCGTCTTGCATATGCATGGATAATGAAACCACAGTGCTCATGTCCTGTCCCATGTAGCTAAAAGAAGACTGTTTTCATGTAATATGCATACACCAGAAGGCATATCCAAACATAAATAATACATGTGGCTGTGTACCACCACCTCACTCCTTCAGCTTTCTGGGATCAGCTGGGCAGGACCTGTGGTCAAGTCAGTTATATTCAGTGTTCCTTAAGACAAGAGTGGCATATGAATAGCTTTGCTGGTATGGCAGAGACACATGGGACTAATTATATCTTATTAGAAATTCTTATGTTTTCTAACCTGAAATGTGGTTTAAGAAATACGTCTTAGGCTGAGATACTGGTAATTCTAGTGCATGTATCCCACAACCTTGCCTATGAAATGTTAATTCCCTTTGTGTGGGTTTGAAATAATGAGAGGGTTGCAAAGGAAAACCTGCCAGCCTTGAATAAAACATGTCAAATGCTTTAAGTTAGCATCAGGTGGTTTTGTAAAACAATGCACAATTTGCATGATCAAGAATAACAATTCTTCTAAATGTCTTGAAATCTCAACACAAGCACTAAGGTAATCCTTTACTTTCTCTTTGATTTACTGGTGGAATAAGGTGGGCAGGTAGAAGAACCAGCAAGCGATCTTTCTGATTGTTCGGTGACTGTCTCTCTGACTAATTTCTGATGCATGATAATATCATGAATAGATGCTTCCTGGAAACATCTGAAATCTGGATCAAGCCAGTAGTACTGTTTTGAATCTTTGTGATATTCAGTTTAATGCTGTGTCGAAAATTTCTTTGGCACTCTATATCTACCATTCTCTACCACGTAATGAAGAGGCAAGACCCAGCTACCTTGTAGTACAAAGTATGGGTTGAACTACATTTTATTATTTGCATGGATCTTTTCAGAGGGAAAATAGCAGTGCAGGAATCTCACCAAATTTGAACAACCTTGGACAACTGTATTCTGGCAAGAAGCAGGACTAGCCATGACTCCTGCACCTGAGCTATACTATTAAGGTCAGTAGGAAGTCTTTCCTGCCTCAACAGCTCCTGATGCCCTGGGTTAGGCAGGTCAACCTCAAAGATGTTCAGTATACAGCCCACAGAATACGACGGCCCTGAGCAGCTGGCAGACTGATCACCCAGAAAGTTGATGAACTGTTCTTATCCTTACCAGCACCATTTCTTACATATTTCAGCCAAGATATGATGAATTTGACCTGTTTAACTGCAACCTCCTCCTAACAGCAGCCAATAACACCCAGCATAGATTAGGTGAAAAAGAACCTGCCCCCGAAACAGAAAAAAAATCTTTACACAGCCCCCAAGCAATTGGTAAAAATGTGTACTGCACCTGAAGTTTAACTGGGTTTTGGAAATTCAGTTGGAAAGGGTGACAGAGCATGAGCTTAAATAGTCCCACAGTCCCAGCATCTTACTTTTGGTACACAATAATAGTCCTTTTCTCAGTAAGTCAACTTTTAGATATGAAACCAACCAAAGGACCAACTTTGAGATATGAAACTGACATTTCCTGGGTGAGGCATCTGACTGCAAGACATAAATTGAGAATTCTGTATCTCTGTGTTTGCTAACATAAAGCCGTGAAGCAGTTAAAGGGAATGATAAAAGGTGTTTTCATGACATTTCACAGTATGAATTGACCCTGCTCCTGACTTTTACAGAAATGAAAGGCTGCAATTTACATTCTGTACTTTACTGTATAATTTGTTTTCCCAGAGCTACATCAATCTACTATCTGTTAGCTGATGGTATGCAACCAGTTGCAAATGCTAATTGGAAATGTGTGCTTTATTTGTCAATGTGTGACAATGAGCAAGCTAGAAAATATTTTTGGCGGGGTGGCAGTTGGTTGTAGAATTCATCATTGTTCTTCTGGGTTTGTGTTGTTGTTCCTATTTGTTTTCATTGTCCTTTTACCGGAATGTTGTTTACCAGAAAAAAGAGGAGTCTCTTCCATTCTGTTCCTCAGTCCTTGGCACAGGACATGTTCCAAGGGGAAATTGTTGCTTTACTAAAGACATAAAGGCACACTAAGATTATTATGCCTCTAGAGGGATAAAGGAATGATAAGAAATGAGAACCAACCAAGTATATCTAATCCCTCGGAGGTGAATTTACCTTCATGATAACCACACTGCCTTGAGTGCCTTTGTTATCATCCGTATGTAAAAATACACAAGGCGACAAACAGATTTCAATTTTTGAAAGCACATGGAGCTGTTTAAAAGTGGCATTAAAGCTGCAGGAAGGGAAGCCATTCAGATGAGCTGGCTCCCACAATTCATTGTTTTTCAGGGGAGGAAATCCACTACTGGTTCATACTCTTACCTGAGATAGGGTCATCACTCTGCATCGGGATGTTTGCTTATAGAAGGAGAAGGAGTGGGAGAAAAGGGAAACAGAAGAGAATAAAATAAAAGTGGACTCCATGTTACATGTACTTTGGGTTAAAATCAGGTTTTTGTTCTGATACTGAATATTTTTGCTGTGGCTTACCAACTCATTTTAACTATGCAGCTTTTCTAGATGAGATATGTTGCAGTCATGGAAAGATAGCAAAATCCACATGGAAATAACAACAACAACAACAACAACAACAACAACAACAACAACAACAACAACAACAATTTATACGATGTAGGGGTCAGATGGGGTTACCATGAGGAATTATAGAATATACATCAAGCCATCGTGTCCACGATGAAGACATTGTGTTGACTGGGTTTGATATATTGATGATAATTTCTGATTAAATCCCATAAGATTCTACATTCATGCCCTTTTGCCTCTGCTGCCCATTTCTCCCTGCTCTTCACGAATCACGTACACACTTAGACAGGCAGGTGTCCTGTGTCCTCAAAGACTGTGCAGTTTCGTCTTTGTAGTTTTCTGATAGTTAATCTTAGGGCCAGGAAACAGATCTCACATGAAGGTGATACTGATTGCTTTCTTCCTGGCCATCCTCCTTATCATATGTATTGCTTGTTTATTACCTCGGTGTTGCCAGATGCTCTTCTTTGTTTACCCCAGAAATATTTGTGCTTAATTAGTTTTAGTGGTTTAACTTTCTCCCCACATGGGTTTGATGAAATGCTCAGAGGAAATATGATTGGTTCTTACGAGCACTGTGTAAAAGATTCTTTTGCTAATAAAATGGCCTGGTGAGGGGTGTGGTTTACGCACCTTTCTCCGAGAGCCTTGCTGGTCAAAGCCTCGTGTCTTGATTTTTAATCAGGGTCCAATCCTTCCTTTACTTTGCAAACGCAACAATACCCCGCCCATCTGGGCAGTTTCCAACAAAATATTTAAATACAATAGTCTGTTAAACATTAAAAGCTTCCCTAAGCAGGGCTGCCTTCAGATGTCTTCTAAGAGTCTGGTAGTTGTTCTTTTCTTTGACATATGGTGGGAGGGCGTTCCACAGGGAGGGTGCCACTACCGAGAAGGCCCTCTGCCTGGTTCCCTGCAATTTGGCTTCTTGCAGAGAGGGAACCGCCAGAAGGCCCTCGGTGCTGGACCTCAGTGTCCAGGCAGAACAATGGGGGTAGAGACGCTCCTTCAGGGGGCAATGTAATACTCTGAGACCCCCATGCCAGAAATGTTGTTGTTGGCATCCATCTGTCATGAGAGGTAATGGAGTGCATGCCTGAGGGTGAAAACCACTGGAGAATCACAGCACCTGCTGCGGCTGCAGAGACCGGTAACTCGGAACTGCTGCCTCCCACATTGTTTTTACTATGTTAGCAGCACCAAAGTGACCTCCCCAGAGCACAAGCCTGGGCAGTGTGTATGGAGATTTTGGGCTGGCCAGAAGACAAGTCTCACCCCCCCACACTTGGCCTCGCTGATGTGGTCCAAAGGAAAGCAGAGCAATACATTTGGCAACAGCTTGGCTGCCAGAGTTGCCGGAAGGAGACGATGCCATCCAACCATCTTAGGGACTCCACTCTGGATTTGTGTAGTGTTTACTGCTTAGCCTTTTCTTCTCTCAAAGATGATATTAATAATATTTAAGTTAGTGAAGAAGGAAATAGGGGGTTCTTCAAAATATCAAAACCACATGATTACAGACATTTAAGTCAGGATTTGCTACTGAGGAAAGAGTGAAAACCTCAGGACAAACTCTTATATGGAATGCTAAGAAAAGTCCCTACAGGAATTGTTTCCTGGAATTCTATTGTTGTTGTTGTTGTTGTTGTTAGTTTTCAGTTATATACTCATTTCATTTTCCGTTCTTAGACAGTAATACTTTTGGACTTCCAACCCAACATTCCATGACAGTTCCTTGTACACCTTAATTAGCTGCCTATACAATAATACAGGCATAGGCAAACTCGGCCCTCCACATGTTTTGGGACTACAATTCCCATTATCTCTGACCACTGGTCCTGTTAGCTAGGGATGATGGGAGTTGTAGTCCCAAAACATCTGGTGGGCCGTGTTTGCCTATGCCTGCAATATTACCTTCATTTTATTTTCAACCTTTTCATGTCCTTTATATTGTCACTGCTGGTCAGAAGATATCCCCTACGTGGAATTTGTATTTAAGATCGAACTTTTGTAAATATTCCCCTAAATACTTCCACTCACTCCTTGTCGGTTTATCATCTACAATTCTTGTTTTGGATGTCATACTTGTAAGTTCAGCATATTCAATCAATATATTTAACCACTGTTCTTTTTTTCAGCATCTAGTGTATACTATCCCTGCAGCTGCTGTTGCATATAAGAATAAGTTATGGGCTTCTTCTTCTTCTTCTTCTTCTTCTTCTTCTTCTTCTTCTTCTTCTGGTATCTCATTCCCAATTATGGCAAGAAGGAACACTTCCAGTTTCTTAGGAAATGTATTTTTTTTAAACTTGTTGAACACCATTTCCCAAAATTCCCTTGCCTGATTGCATTTCCACCATAAGTGAATAAATGTACCCTCAGCTGCTAGACATTTCCAACAGAGTTTTGCACCTTTTAAAATACATTTTGGCCAATCTGTATTGCATTTTTTGCATATTTTCTCTTATTTGGAAACATGAAGATAAGTTCATTGTGTGGCTCCATAATTTTCCCCACTTGTCAATTTCAACATTATGCCCAATGTCAATGGCCCACTAAATCATTGCCTCCTTTATAAATTCATCTTTAGTTTCCCATTCTAGCAATAGCTTATATATTTTAGTGATTAGTTTTTTATTAGGACCCAGAATCACTTTTTCAAATTCTGAAATTTCTTGAATAAATCCTCTTTATCTTTTTTGAACTTCTCCTTTGTTTGGAAATATTGAAACCAATCAGGTATCCAATTAGAAATCTCCTGCCTGTCTCTTAGTCTTATATTATCCTCTTGGTATTCAAGGAGATCTTTATACTTTCCCCAAATTCTATCCATAGTTCACCTTTTTACTCCAACTGCTTCCTTTCTAAAATGTCTTTGTGTCCAAACCTTAAATAAACTTCTTCTAAACACATGGTTAAAGAAACCCTTGTGAACTCTGGTTTTTTCATACCATGCATACGCATGCCACCCGTAAATCAGATCAGCCCACTCTAAATCCAAAATATTTGCATCTTTCAGTTCTATCCATTCCTTCATCCAGTTTAAGCAAGATGTTTCATAATAAAGTTTCAAATCCAGGAGAGCAACCTCCCCTCCTTTGTTTGTCATCTATTATTTTATATTTGATCCTTGGTTTTTTCTTTTGCCATAGAAATTTTTGTATGTCTTTTTTCCCCATTGTGCAAAGTTTTAGATATTACAGGTATGCCCTGAGAATGCCCTGAGAATTGGGGCACCAGATGATGCCAACCCAACGTCCCCAAGACATGGCTCCAAATCCATTTTGGTGTGGGGTTAATGTTTGATGATAAAAGACTAATAGCAACAATACTGAATTAAACGTTTGGGGGTGGGGGAGGGGGTGCAGTGTCTCCATCCTCCTGTCCCAACCAAGAGCAGCGGTGTTAAATTCTGTGGGGTGCAAGTGGCTTCCCTACAGATAAGGTGCTCATGAAGGAGCTCTCTGTACCCTGAAGAACTGAATCAACAGCAGGTGAGCAGAGGATTTGGTCCTGTGACATGCTGATTTAGGTGTTGGGGCACTGGGCAGGACGCAGGCAGGTGTAAGGCAGGAAGAAGGAAAGATAGGGTGGGAAAGCTACTTGCAAAGGAGCACCCTGAACCCCACATCCAAAGGCGAGCCCCCTGCACCTGCTTCTGAAGGCATCCCCCAAAATTTTTGCTTTTCTCTGGGAAGATGCACCAGGCCCAGTAGATCCCTGTTGTCTCCTCCGAGACCTTTTTCCTGCTTCTCCTTTTTCCTGTCTGACTACTCCTTCTTTCTGTTCGATGCCTGCCTCTCCTTCCTGGCCCAGTCTGGCTCAGCCCAACCCACAGCAAAATCTGGGGCTGTCTCCACCTGTGTTGGGCAAAGCCTGTATTCCCCTTCCCCAGAATTGGCCTGATTCTGTGGTTTGGGAGTCAGCTAAATCTGGCACACAGCACTACTGAGAATGGAAAATGGAAGCCTCTTTCATTAAGGAAGAACACTTGCAAAAATGGAAGACAGATTTTGCCATGACAATAGTATTATTATTAATTATTATTATTATTAGTGGCTTATACCCAGAGGTCTCAGGGCAGTTCACAGAACAAAATCGAAATATAAAACCACAAAATATATAATCAAAATAAAAACAACAACCCAAAAAGACAACCCCCCCAAAAGACCACATTTTAAAAGAGCATGGGATATCAAACTGGAGGTCAAGTAAAAAGGACTCTGTTGGGTTTTAAGCAAGTAGGCCGGCCTCTTAAACAGTGAGGCAACTGAGTGAACATTTCTAGCCTGGAAAACTAACATTTACTACAGGATTTTTTAAAAAGGTGTTATCAAGTGAAGATAGGGGAAAGGAAATGAAGGTGGGCATGGGGACTTGTATGTGTATTAATGAATATTCATCTTCTCATTTATTATCATGTTTACAGCCAAAACTGCCAAGCAAATTGTATTCTACTTTGAGTCCCAAGGGGATTTTTGTCTCCACAGTCTGGACTGGTACCAAAATAAAGCACATTAAAAAGAGAGATACGGCAAAGAAGGTTTTTAATGTTTAATGTGCTGTAGACAAAATGCTTATCATCATGGCCAGTGGGGAAAGGGCAGCAAATGAATCAAGGCCCACATAACGCTGGTGTGTCACAAACTCATAATCATTTGAGGAAAATGAGAAGTGTTTTGGAATGCTGCTGGGAGGGTGGGGGGGGGGAAGAAGCCCACCAAGAGCATATTCCTAAGAGCATGAAGTAAACATATGCCACAGTTCATTCCATCTTCCAAGAGCTTGAATCAGTGACAGCTGCATCCTGTTTTGCTGCTATTAATAAGAGCAATAAAATTTATATCCTACCCAACTAGGAGACTGATTTCACTCCATTTTGATTAATACACAGAGTTTAGCATTGATTATCTTCTTGTTTGTTTGCCTATAGATCGCTTAATGTAGAAATAGCCTTCTAAGCGATTTATAATGTATAAAAACTGCCTGTACACGTGTGTGTGTGTGTGTGTGTGTGTGTGTGTGTGTGTTCTACAATTTAGAATAAAACAATCCCATTAAAACAGGAGGCTCAGGTTGAGAGATCAAGGGAATGCCTGTGTGAACAAGTCGACCATCAAGAGCTGGCAGAATGCCAATAAGGATAGGGCCTCTGGTATTTCAGCAGGGAGTACATTTGGTGCCCCTGGTGAAAAAGCCCACCTCTGCATTATCTTTGCCATTCAAAGGACACTTCAAACAATTCAGATGATCAAACAGACATAGGTTGAACAAATGGCGACAGAGTAGCCTTTAAGCTAACACTTTTGGAACATTCATTTTAACTCAATGAACCTATAGTGCAATGTGCAGATTCACTTGATTTGGACATAAAACTTGTTTTGAAAAGTTTGGTCAAGACAATGGTGTTAAACTGATAAGCTTGGAATTTCCCCATCACAAATACAGATTTCATCCACTGGTGCTCACAAGCGGACCTGTGTCATCACAGATCAGGGGTCCCTGTGGAGCTCAGTGCATTTATTCATAACTCTCTCCCTTTGCCCAAAAAAATTATTGGAGTCAGAAAGAGAGAGATAATTATAAGGTGAAGATGAACGGCCTAATCCAGTGCCTTGAATCACCTCATTTTTCTGCATTATTCATATTTCTTGGCTGAGTTCAGCAAATGCAGGCTGAATGCTAATGCTTGTGATGCTTTGCTGCCTGCCTGCTTCCACCATATTTCTCTCCAGAGAGATATCTCCAGCGAGTACCTATTCCCATAGCTCACAATTTAAGAGTTTTACAGCATACATCACCAGCTTTCATTTATTCCCGTCTTTTCCTCTATACTTTAGAACTATTGCTCTCAAAGGATTGGGGAGGGGAATCTTGTTTGTATGTAGGGATCTTTCAGTTTCTCATTTCCCCAATCTTAAGCTCAGTTTGCCACATTTCCACATCAGTTTATGTTGTTCTTGTTGTTGCTTTTAAGTCCTCATGAAAATTTATCACCAAATTTGCACAGCATAGCCATTTTGAAAGCATTTTCCCCAATATAATGTTTTCTTGTCTGTTATTTTCACTAATGAATGCATTTGTATGCACACTGTCCCCCCATACATGTGTTTGTGGACATATGTTTTGGTTGGCCCTTAGGGAAGGGAATAATAATAATAATAATAATAATAATGGGAGAACTGCACCACAAAATTCAGAGAAATGTGAATTTAGGTTAGCTATGTTTCAGTTATTAATCTAAAAGTCTGCACAGGCCCATTTAGTTGTATTAAACTAAATGTATTAACTAAATGTATTAAACTGGCCCATTTAGTTGTATTTGTGGCTCAGCACGAAAACCATACAGGTGCTCCTAAATAATTGCATCTGAAACACGGAGATACTACTCCCAGCTCCTTAAATATCACTATTGTAACATATGTTATTATTATATTCACAAGACTCATAAAATCAATTCTCTGGGTGCCATACAAATAAAAAGAGAAGAAAAAACGTAATAAAACTACAATAAACTAAGGGTGACATCCAATGATGATATGACAGGCTTTTGCCAATCCATAAGAATGGACCTGTTGTTACTGAAATCCTGTTTTTAAAATGCTGTTTCTACTGAGTTTTATGTTCTAGCTCTGTTTTATGATGGCTGTTTTATTGTTTTTATGTTGTATTTTTCTATACTGCTTGGAGCTTCTTAAGTATTAAGTGGTTTAGAAGTGCATTTAAATATATAAATTAAATGAAATTGTGCAATGGAAATCTTCACCCAGTCCCTCGTGCACCCCTAAAATCTGTTCCACGGGGTTCCCAATGTGTGTGGGTAGCTGGTAGGAAGAGAGGAAGGAGAAGACTTGTTGCACAGGTGCACCCCCTTTCACGCCGCATTGTATCTCTCCCTAAGGCAACAACCAGCATAAAGACTCGGGTACGAAGCAGCAAAATAAAACCAAAAGAATAAAATCTATATATATAGCATGGAACTAAAAAACACATCAAATGCATATAGGAACTTAAAACCAAATTTTAAAAGAGCTGGAGCAGTGGCGGATCTTGGGGTCTCAAATTTCAGTGGCCAGAATTCAGCATCCCTCTGCCTCATTCTAAATCATGGTTGCAGTGTTCCCAGTGGGGCCCCTGAGGCTGCATGCCCAGTGCAACCAAACCAGTTGTGCTCCCCTAACTCTGCCTCGGTCTGGAGAACAAAAAAGTATTTAACTGGCACTGGAAAAAATACAGACATGCACACCAGGCCTGTAGTCCATAGCTGGAAATATGTAGGAGGCACCATTAAAAACACCATCTTTCTCATGCTCACCCTCTAAGCTTTAGTTTGAGGCAGCACACAGAGAAGCTCCTCTGTAGAGGACCTTAGAGTATGGGTAAGTATATATGAGAGGCAGTGCTTTGTAAAGTACTGAGATCCCAACCCATATAGGACTTTATAGGTCATAACCAGCATGTGAAATATCTCCTTGCTCAAACATGATTATAAGTACCTGTGATTTGCTAGAGAAAGAGGATCCTGCAACCTGGATTGTCAAAACACTCTGAAGAAACTAGCATCAAGGCCAACGTTTCCCTAAACGGTCTATGTACCTGTAATAATTATAGGGGTTGCTCATGCGTAAGTTACCGCCACTCCTGGCTAAGTTGCCTGGTTAAACCTTTTCTGTCTGGACAGCCCTTCACTTCGTGGCTGTTTCAGTCGCTAGCAGAATCCATCAGTGGGCGTTTCTTAAACCTTTTCCAGCATAAAAGCTGTTTGACGCCAAGTCTCCTCCTACTCTCCCTGCGCAGAAGTCTTCTGCGCAGGGAGGGTGTGGGTAGCGGAGGACCCGTGCTCTCCCCACTGGTCTCCGGTGAGGAGTCCTGGAGCCACCTCGCCGATTCCCCCATCTGCCCCCCTTTATCCCTGGTGTTACGCTGATTTCCTTCCCCAGCTGGTGAGCTGCCTCTCTCCCTGCTGGGCCCTTCTCCAGCATCGCTCGGGAGCCTTGCCTCCGCCTCTGGCTCCGATGTCAGTTCCCTGACATCCACCTCCCCCCCAGGACCCCCTCCATCCCCGGCCCGACCTTTTGATCCAACTTCGTCCCTTTCCTCGGCCGACGATGCGGGGAACCCCCGGAAGGAGCTGTCGCCATCCTCTGAGGATTCAAAACCCGCTTCCCACTCGCTTCTATCCCTTCCCGCGGGGTGGGCCTCCCAGTCTGATTCTCCTTCCTCAGAAGCCTCTCCTCCCTCCTCTTCGGAGGCAGAAAAACCCACAAAATCCTCTTTATCGTCTGTGGTTCCAAATTGCTCCTCCCAGAATCTCGCTAGTGGTTTCGGTTTGTCCGGGAACAGGTGGTGGAATTCCTCCACAAGATACCCGTCATTGATTGCCTCCGCGGGAACCCACGTGTTTTCCAACCCGGGTTCTCCCTCCCAAGCTACCAAGTACTCCACCTGGCGTCCTCGCCACCTTGAATCGAGTATTTCCGTGGCCAGGTTGTGGTGTTCCCTCTCCTCTATCTGCGGGTGTGTGGTGACTTCTCCCTCTCGCCCCGGGAATTCCCGCCCCTCCCTGTACGGTGAGAGTAGGGACCTATGGAACACCGGGTGTATCTTCATGCTGTCAGGCAACTTGAGCTTGAATGCCACGGGGTTCACCTGCTGTGTTACCTCAAACGGTCCCAGCCGCCTTGGCTGCAACTTCTTGCACCCCCCCCTTAAAGGGTAACCCTTGGGTTGACAACCACACCCGGTCTCCCACCCGTATGGTCTCCCCTTCCCTACGGTGCTTGTTTGCCTGCCTCTTGTAAATTTCCTTGGCCCGTTCCAAGTTCATCTTAAGTTGCTGGTCCACAAACTGCTCTGCCGCAAACTGCTCTGTTCATTATGCTGCCTGCCTGTCGCTGCGCACAAGTAACGTCAGTGACTGACGGATTACTGTAATAATTATAGGGGTTGCTCGTGCGTAAGTTGCCACCACTCCTGGCTAAGTTGCCTGGTTAAACCTTTTCTGTCTGGACAGCCCTTCACTTCGTGGCTGTTTTAGTCACTAGCAGAATCCGTCAGTGGGCGTTTCTTAAACCTTTTCCAGCATAAAAGCTGTTTGACGCCAAGTCTCCTCCTACTCTCCCTGCGCAGAGTCTTCTGCGCAGGGAGGGTGTGGGTAGCGGAGGACCCGTGCTCTCCCCGCTGGTCTCCGGCGAGGAGTCCTGGAGCCCCCTCGCCGATTCCCCCATCTGCCCCCCTTTATCCCTGGTGTTGATTTCCTTACCCAGCTGGTGAGCTGCCTCTCTCCCTGCTGGGCCCTTCTCCAGCATCGCTCGGGAGCCTTGCCTCCGCCTCTGGCTCTGATGTCAGTTCCCTGACAGTACCCATGAGTAGAGAGTAATTTTCTGTCACTTATTAGAAACAGGCCTATAAGCAACCAAAGCTTTGAATTTCAAAATATATGGATCAGAAGCCAAAATATCATGAATCAGTTGAAGGAGTGGGGGACTAGAAAGTCAATCTCTGGCAGCTGAAGACTGAGCCTCAGGCTAGGAATGGAATGATATGAAGGTGAGAAAGAATGAAAAATCTGTAATAAGATTTCAAGATTGTAGGGGATTCTTTTTGGCAAATTTACTGAGATGATGCATAATTTCATGCCATCTGAGAAAAAACTCTTAAAGTTATTTTCTCCTCCCTTGCAACATAATAAAATGAATGTTTTTTTTTTCTTTATGCAAACTTTGGCAAAGGAAATGCAAGGTTATGTTTCTTGACCAGGTGAAGAGCTCCCACAACTGCAAATAAATCAAAAGCAGCACTCAGTTTATTCCCCGAATTAGAATATTTTGTGCCATATTCGAAAACCTCATTTAGTAATCCCCTCTTCAGCAGAGTCTGAAGCCATAGCTCTCAAGCAGTCCTGCATAGAACATTTATTGCAGCAACAGTCAGATGAGAGCATTTTGCTAGAAGGAGACTTCAGCCGGTACCCCAATGCTTTGCAATCACTCCAGGTGAGAATGAAAGCAGAGCAAACCTGATGCCTGCAGGAGACATGTGGAGCATCGCCTGGTGATTTTGTTTTTGCTTCATTACAACCTTTGATGAGAGGCTTCAAACTCAATCAAGAACAGCACCAGAGTGTGGGTTATTAAAACTTTCCCTGAAACCTTTTGACTTTTCTTAAGAAAATTGCTCCCAGAAAGGGAGATCTGTGTATCTTCCACCCGCAACAAGACACCTAACCTGGGGACAGAATTTTTATCAGGAAAAGAGTGCTGGATGTGGCCCTGGCTGAAGAGGGGCAAAATTACAGGCTTGCTAATGTGCCTGCTGCTGTGTGTGTTTGTGTGGATGTGTGTGCCCCACCCCCACTTGGGAGAATGGATCCAGTGAAGCCAGGGACCTGATCTCCCACAGCACCCAGGCCTAAAGTGCTTCAATTTCTCTATAATCAGAGGAGAAAAGAGATTAAATGGATCAGTCAGGGTTGGGATTTCCAAGTCTCCCATGCACAACCAGAACTTGGAAGAATGGGGGGAATTTTGACAAACCTTCCCCATGCTGATCTGTGTTGAAATGATCAGCACTGTGTACATTTTTCAAGCATCCTTGCACCTCTCCTTTAGGGCTCCACTAGATTCCCAAGCCCTGTTTATTCTGAGCAGGAATATCTCAAGTTGCCTTTAAATTTATGCTTCAGGCAGCGTTAGGTAGCAACTCTGGTCCCATAAATTTCCCATGGTTTCCCCCATAATTATGTGTGTATTACACACTAGCCCTTACTGATCCCTTCTTGGGTTCTTGCATATCTGGTCCTATGCTCTTGTGTTTCTTAAAAGGTAAAGGGACCCCTGACCGTTAAGTCCAGTCGCGAACGACTCTGGGGTTGCGGCACTCATCTTGCTTTACTGGCCGAAGGAGCCAATGTTTGTCCGCAGACAGTTTTTCTGGGTTATGTGGTCAGCATGACTAAGCCACTTCTGGTGAACCAGAACAGTGCACAGAAACACCGTTAGCTTCCCGCCGGAGCGGTACCTATTTATCTACTTGCACTTTGACGTGCTTTCAAACTGCTAGGTGGACAGGAGCTGAGACCAAGCAACAGGAGCTCACCCCATCACGGGGCCTCAAACCGCCGACCTTCCGATTGGCAAGCCCTAGGCTCAGTGGTTTAGACCACAGCGCCACCTGCTTGTATTTCTTATACAATTACAATTTACCTTTGCATCCTAAATGTCAAAATTCTAAATATGATTTTAATTTGGCCTTGTGGGGGCTTTGTGCAGAGAATGCTTTTGACTCTGCATGGCTAGGGAACTGGACTTGTGCCAGCTGCAACTGGTGGTGACTGTCATGTGAATTGTCTCACCCATGTGATCACACGCAACTCTATACAGTAAGAGATATATAAATGAATGTGTTTCCCCCCCGACAGATATAAATGAAGCTTTCCAGTAATCCTTATAATAATTAGGAGATGCCAAAGCATGTGCTCTCAAGGCTGTACATTGTAACCGCACACCTGTCCTATGACACAACCATTACCGAAGGACTCTTCCTTGTCAGGTCTAGTGTCATTGATTTTTATATGCATAATTACAATGAATCAAGCAGGAATCATTCTTCAAGAGAATTTCCCTTTTAAATCATTAACAAGGTTCCTTAGAGACAGTGTCTTTCGTTTTAATAAGAGAAAGCTGGCTTGCCAAACTGATTCTGGCAAAGTGCCAAAGAACGAAAGGTGCACACATTCTCACCTGTAATATTCTCTCTGCACATTGGTAAAAACCTAGAATTATGCAAATGGATTATTCATCTCTGATTCCCTACTTTTGGATCAATTGCTTGAATTATCAAAAGTTAGATAAAACACTAAACCAGAGGAAAAACCAATCAGCAAATCCATCCAGGATAAGCCTTCCAAAGTCTATGTACAATATGAACCCCCAATTCAAACATTCACAGAGTAGCAAAGGACTTAGCTATGTTAAAACAGTACCCTCATTGCAACACAACGTATGAACCTACCATATGGATGTGGAGTATAAACAACACAGGAACTTATTCTTCAGTTCTTCAATTGTGCTATATAGCTTTGTGAACATATCACAGGGCTAGCCCTTCCATTAGGCAGGTTGATGGAGTTATCTTAGACAGCTGATTTTGTGTGCCATGAAATAACAGGTATTCAATTTTTTTTGTTGTTGTTACTATTATTGCCAGGAAGAAGAAGAGGCACTTGTGGAATGCTCTGCCGCAGGTGCCAAAATAAGTTGTGGCCATGGATACCTTGATCTGGGTACCTTGACTTAAGTGGCCTTGGGTAGCTTGACTTCAGGCAGCAAAATGTCTTGGGCTAGTCTCTTGAATGTGTTGCCTAAGGAAGCTGGCTGTAGTATATGAGTCAGAAAATTTGTTGCTTTATTTCACTTCTTTTTTAAAAATTGAAGTGAAGAGAGATGGAAGCTGGCATGAACAGTTATTCTCATTTCACTTTAATTCTGGATGAAATCTTCAGCACTCAAGCTGGGGTTTCTTTTGCTTGTTTTTGAAGAAAGTCTCTCCCTCGTTTGTCTTTGGTAGCTCCAGGCAGTGGTCATTGAATTTTACTGCTAAGAATATATTTTCCACAAGCAGTAAGAGAAAGCATTGTTTTGTAGCATAATAAAGATTTTATATTGTGCATTGTGGCATATATTTTATTTCTCACAAATGGTGCATTTAATATATCTACAAGCAATCAGTATAGATATTTATTAGCAAGCTTCATTGTCCACTTGCAATTGGCAAGCTCCCCCCAGCTGGGCTCATCTCAGCTGAGTTAATTTTGACTCAATTCACATCAGGCTCAAATGAACTCATTTACACTCAGCCCCATTTTGAGCAAAAGCCCAATGGCACTTAGAGGGTTGGAGGCCTCCCAGTGTGTCCCCCCCTGCTGCCTTTTTGAGGCTGGCACCAGGATGCTCTCCCAACCTCACTTAGCCATGCTTGCCAACATGTCAGAGAAGTGCACACTTGAAATTTTCCCAACTCATCATTGCAGAAGGCTGTGCTCCAGTACCTGTATATCATATTCCTTTACTCTACAGCAACCTGCCTTGCGGTTCTCTAAAAGCCAAGGTGGTGTCCTTTCTTTAGATTAGAAATGGGCTAGGAAAACACTTGTCTTATAATCTAAACAGCAAATGAATATGCAGCTCAGCATAACGAATGAGCCTGGGATGTGCAGTTCCAAATGTGTTGTGGCCCAATCCATTCAACTGAGAAGCACTTGCCACTACATAAACCAGGGACAATGGGCACTTTAAATGAGCAGTTTTGGAAGTGTCCATTGCTACCAGGACACCTGGGAAATGAAATGGATTTAATAATAATAATAATAATAATAATAATAATAATAATTGTACTCTGCCCATCTGACTGGATAGCCTCAGCCACTCTGGGCTGCTTCCAATATAAATAAAAACATAATAAAACATTACACATTAAAAGTCTTCCCTATACAGGGCTGCCTTCAGATGTCTTCTACAAGTTACATAGTTACTCATCACCTTGACATCTGACAGGAGGGTGTTCCACAGGGTGGGTGTCACTACCGAGAAGGCCCTCTGCCTGGTTCCCTGCAGCTTCACTTCTTGCAGTGAGGTAACTGCCAGAAGGTCCTTGGAGGTGATAGAGGTGGAGACGTTCCTTCAGGTATACTGGGCCGAGGCTATTTAGGGCTTTAAAGGTCAGCACCAACACCAGCACTGAATTGTGTTCAGAAAGATACTGAGAGCCAATATTGGTCTTTCAGGATCAGTGTTTTATGGTCCTGGTGGCCAGTCACCAGTCTAGCTGCCACAGACTAAACATTATAATCCCCAGAGTTCACTAATAAAGCTGGTTATTATGAACTTCAGCATTTTTAAAAACTGTTATTTCTGTATTGCTTTTCAGATGGACCTAACAAAGCAGTTTACAGAAGATTATTACAACAGTAGGCATTGATTTTTTAAAAGTTACAATAAAATAGAAAATACAGTACAACTTCCTTGTTTAGAAAAAGCTGTTGCTGATTCTTCTGAATCTCCTCAGAGCAAGAAGGTTCTGGGGCTAAAATAAACTCATGGACACTCATCTGGGGTAGATTTTGGAACAAGAAGGATGCTACAGTGCCCTTTGTTAGGATGTTGTAGTGATGGTTTTACATTACGTAGAATTTAAATAGAACATTGCTTTTACTGTATATTAATGTTCTTTCTCACTCTGGGATTTGTGAACAATGAAGCACAGGTTAGAAATAATGTTTATAAATTAACATTAGCAAATTTTATGCAAATCTGTGTCCTTTTTTGCCCCTTTCTTCTTTTCCATGGGTGGCTGATGGGTTTCTGTTGTATGGGGTGATGCAGAAGTGGACACCCTATTCCCCACAGCCTCTTCTATCCCCTGAAAACCCATTTCTAAATACTTGGAAACTCTTTGATAAAGCCAAAAGGAAAAATGGGCACAATGCTATATGGATCCCAGGTATGGGTCCTGTCCTAACCTTTGTTTCTACACCCAGTATACCTGAAGGAGCGTCTCCACCCCCATCAATCTTCCCGGACACTGAGGTCCAGCACCAAGGGCCTTCTGGCGGTTCCCTCTCTGCAAGAAGCCAAGTTACAAGGAACCAGGCAGAGGGCCTTCTCGATAGTGTCAGCAGCCCTGTGGAATGCCCTCCCACCAGATGTCAAAGAGAAAAACAACTACCAGACTTTTAGAAGACATCTGAAGGCAGCTCTGTTTAGGGAAGCTTTTAATGTTTAACAGACTATTGTATTTTAATATTTTGTTGGAAGCAGCTCAGAGCGGCTGGGGAAACCCAGCCAGAAGCACAGGGTATAAATAATAAATTATTATTATTATTGCGTGGTGAGTTCCCGCCCCCCCATGGAAATAAAGACACATGACACAATTATTTAAGGTTAATGGGCATCTTTCCGCAGGGCCTGCAAGACAGAGTAGTTCCACCAGGCCTTTGGTCAGGGCGCAGCCTGACTCCCTCATCTGGCAACCTGCACAGAATTTGCTTAACGGTTGCCATTAATTTGATTTTAATTAATTTTTATAATGAAATGTTTTTAGAATGTTGGATTATTTGATTGTTTGATTATTTGATTGTTGTTAGCCGCCCTGAGCCCGGCTTCGGCTGGGGAGGGCGGGATATAAATAAAATTTATTGTTATTGTTATTGTTATTATTATTATTATTATTATTATTAAATATGGCCACAACTTTATTGGTTATAGGTGATGAGCGGTATTGGCTTAGGCATTGGTCGTAACAGACTATCCGGCTTCAGCCCGTCTGCTTGAAGTCCAGGAAGGGTTAACCACCAGCAGGGGGAGTCCTGCTGATGCACATCAACTAGGAATGCCCCTGGGGTTACCACTCAGGGGCGTGCCTTAGGCCCTCACCTCAATAGGCTTCGGACAGGGCCACACCCCCCAGAATCCTTTATCGGACTACCCTTCAATATGCGGGGCAGGTGATGGCGCTTCCTCCCCTCTTGGCTGGGAAAACCCAGCCAGAACGGCGGGGTATAAATAAATTATTATTATTATTATTATTAATATTATTAATATTATTAAGCAATGGCAGAGACCTTTGCGTAGGAGCAGAAATGCTGCCTCGTTTTCATGAAGGACCAACTCTATGAGATTCTCTGAACTTCTTTAGTATTTTAGCAAAGCAATTCCCTTCAGGTTGCATTGTTAAGTCAAAGATGATGGCTATGAAAGCTTTCCCCCCAAAACCACTGAAGCATGAACAGCTATAAATATTTATGGGGAAGAATAAACTGCAGAAGCATATCGAAATGTAGCTGAGCAGGTGAGGACATGCACCCTTTCCCAAGACCCTGCTAGACAAGCTCAAGGCCCGCTGCTTACAATATATTAACATTAAGTTATGCCACATTGCTCCTCACAACATTAATACAAGTTGTGTCTCTAGCAAAAGAATCTCTCTGAAGGATACAATATTTGCTGATTTTTTTTTTAAGTCTTATGCAAAGGCAGGTGTCAAAAGGCTAACATTATCTGAATAATGTTTCATCGCCTCCAAAAGTGTGTTGGGAAGAAAAGAGAAAATGAAGCCGAACCAAAGGAAACAACAACAACAACAACAACAACAACAACAACAACAACAACAACAACAACAACATATTTACAACAACAACAACAACAACAACAACAATATATTTACACCCCGCCCATCTGGCTGAGTTTCCCCAGCCACTCTGGGCGGCTCCCAATCAAGTGTGAAAAACAATACAGCATTAAATATTTAAAACTTCCCTGCCTTCAGATGTCTTTTGAAGATAGGATAGCTGCTTATTTCCTTGACATCTGGTGGGAGGGCATTCCACAGGGAAGGCGCCACTACTGAGAAGGCCCTCTGTCTGGTTCCCTGTAACCTCACTTCTCGCAATGAGGGAACCGCCAGAAGGCCCTCGGTGCTGGATCTCAGTGTCCGGGCTGAACGATGCGGGTGGAGACACTCCTTCAGGTATACAGGACCGAGGCCGTTTGGGGCTTTAAAGGTCAGCACCAACACTTTGAATTGTGCTCGGAAACGTACTGGGAGCCAATGCAGATCTCTCAGGACCGGTGTTATGTGGTCCCGGTGCCACTCCCAGTCACCAGTCTAGCTGCCGCATTCTGGATTAATTGCAGTTTCCGGGTCACCTTCAAAGGTAGCCCCACGTAGAGCACATTGCAGTAGTCCAAGCAGGAGATAACTAGAGCATGCACCACTCTGGCGAAAACCAGATTCAGGAAAAGCAATAGAACATTCCTTTTCTGTCCCTGGTCAAAGTCAATATGAAGACCATCTGCAAACTTATTTCCTATTTCCCAACATTTTGGGGGAGGGGGAGAAGAGGGGGAGCTGAGGATGATCATACTTTCTGCTTCCCCTACCTTGCAAGGAGGAAGGATTACTCAACCAGGGACCCTGTTCTACTCACATAAGGTACCTGCACAACTCAAATCCCTGGAAAAGCGGGGTGTGAGGGATGGAAATAGGAGTAGAGCTGGTGTTTTAACTCTCTCTCTCTCTCTCTCTCTCTCTCTCTCTCTCTCTCTCTCACACACACACACACACACACACACACATTAATAAAGCCTGCTCAGCATGAAGTTCATGTGATAAATCAAGATCTCCGTGTAGTGAAAAATCTTCACATGTTTCTATCAAGAAAGAAATATTAAAAGGGCCAGAAGCTCCAGGCTTTCCTGCCAAATGTTTAGAGCCTCTGATTTTTTTTGTTCAAATTACAATGCCACGGTAGAAATTTTTCACTGGAAATACACTGAGCTCGGCACAGTAACATATCACAACATTGCTGTGCAATGCCTCCTCGTCCCTCACTCATTAGATAATATGATCCATAGCCATGCATAGCATTGCTGCTACATGGGCCTATTATCAGAAAGTACGTGATAAATATGCCTGAGTCATTCTTGCAAGTAACATTGGAACTTTGCTTGGCACCATGCTGTAGCTTTGATTAGCTGGGAGGGACATCTCTTCTGAAGAGTGACGAAGTACCTCTTCAGAACAGGCTCTCACAGCTGCACTTTTATATATGACTCAAACATTATTATTTTTAAGAAAATACATGTGTCAGGCAGATGTCAATATAGAGATGAGTCCCCCAAAGCATTCAGGTTTAATAAGATTTTGTGGCAGTATTTTACCTCACGTAGGCTCTCTCTCCCCCACCCCCGCCACCCCCATGTAGCATTCACCCTTAAGAGCAACAACAACATTGCCTTTGTTGGATAAAATTGGGCTGCATTAGGATGCAATGCTAAAACATGTTTTAGTGTGACAAGAATGTACTTTGTGATGTCTTCACTTGGGCAATAATTGAAGGCTACAGAATGCGGACCCTTCAGCCACCTTGAAATTAAAGTAACCACAACAAAAATCCTAGTCCCCATTCATGAAAATTCATGGGTATTTTCTCTCCCTTTTGATAATGATTAAATGCAGTTTATTTTATCATTAATTAATGGAGTACAGCTGTAAAAAACAACACCACACACAATTATTTTTTAGCACAGCACTGTAGGCAATATTTAGCAATTTCCAGGCATACCCTGCAGCCATGAAACAACTGCTGGGACTCTTGCAAATGGCTGAAGCAATGATAATTGCTCCGAGCCAGAGACCAGGCACCATCAGCTTGTAATTCTTAGCTGTGAAGTGTTGTGACTGTTTCCAACATTTCTCAGCAGTGCCAGAAGCTGTTTCACAATTTGCAAGCCATGGAAGATTCAAATCGAATATTTGTCTGAGATTAGCTGGGCCTTAGCACACAGCTTTCACACTACAGGCATTTCATGATTCTACCTTGAGAGAGCGAGAGCCACACTTCAAAAAACAACAAGCTTAGTTTTGCATTCTTGAATACAATATTCTTGATACACCCAAGATGCACATTATTATTATTATTAGTACCAGGAGGATGTGCATTGTTGCATAAAACTCCAGCATGAGAGGGATATCTGAATTTAGATGGAAGAATCTTGAGCCATTGGAGTACTGCTACATGAAAGAGTCTACTCAATTTCTGGTGACTGCTGCATGCTCAGCAGTTCCAACCACCTGGGAAACCTTTTGGAGGTTCAAGGGTCTAAAGGGTATAGGAGGAAAATGGGGCCAGGGAGCTTCTGCATCCTGTCTGTGCTTCCACAAGCATTGACTGTAACCCCGTGAGATAGTTCTTTCTCAACACTGTATCTGGATGAGTAAAAGGGCCACATGTACCAAGAAAATATATATATAAATATATATATATATATATCATATATATATGAGGCTTTCACTCTGAGACTGAGACTGAGACAAAGTGGGATCCAAATTACATTTGCAAGCAAAACCTGTATATATATTTCCATTGGCGTGGATCCACACATAATGTTAAGCTACAGTTTGTTTAGTTATGATTTGTTTAGCAAATCCTGAGTTAACCATGAGTTATCCCCACAGATGGCCAAACAGATCATGGATTGCTTCTCTAAAATTTGGTTTGTTTTTTAGCTGCTCTCATTTCACAGCTTCACAGATGAGGTAGCCCAACAAACCATGGTTAAGGAAGCATGTTGGGTTAACATGTAACGCCAAGGTGAAGTTAAAACATACCAATGTTATTCACCAACAGCAAACAATGGTTTGTTGGCTGTAAGCAAACTAAAGGTTATTAAACCACTACTTAGCATGATGTGTAAACCAGACCATTGACTTGTAAGTTTCTTTCAGATGTGCTTCATCTTTAAAATAAAATAAGGTCTGGTATTAGATTGTGGGAGAGGGAGGGGGTTGTTGGGGGTTTTTTGGTCTAGTTTTTATTATGTTGTATTTTATTATATTGTATTTTTATATTGTGGACTGCCCTGAGATCTATGGATGAAGGGTGGTATATGAATTAATAAATGAATAAAAATAAGTAATAATAGATATGGCTCCCCTACAACCTTGATTGAAATCAGTCCATAAAATGTTATTCCCCCAGGTGAAAAAAACTAGCATCCTTCCCCACATACCATCTCTATTAACCACTTGTGAAACACTGAAGGAAACAAGATCAACTTATCTCTCCAGTTTACCAAAGCTTTCCAGCCTGACTGCTTGGAGGCAATGTTTATTTATCATACATGGCCAGGAGACTTGCTATTATTTACAAGTCTGCTCTGTTTATTTTCTTCCATGTAGTATTTCTCACGATACTAGGATGCAGGCGCCCTTGACGAAGCCACAAAAGACAGCATTATTTTTTAAAAATAGGAAAGAATTGAAATTGTATCATCTAAGGCAATTCTCCCATCAAGCTCAGTTTCCACGATTTCTTGCAGAATCTGTACTTTCCAGAGGCATATTCTGGAATGGGCACTGCATGTATACTAGGTATAATGTCTTGTGAAACTTGTAGATACCCTGATGCAGGGTAGCCAGTCCCAGAAGCGGCTCGCTGGGTGGGATGAAGGTCAATGTGCTGCCCTGGCAGGACCAAAACAACCTTCCCACTGCCACACACTTCCCACTTCTTCATCTCTTGGGAATATAGCATAATGGCTGCATCCCACCTGGAGAGTTGCTTCTGGCCAGGCCTTGGAGGTTTGTAGAGCTGGCACAAAAAGATGGTGCCTACACTCAGTACACGTAGACACAAAAGCCACCCTTCTACCTTTCCCAGAAGGGGATTAATGATAAAATGCTAAATCAATTACCACGTTGCAAAATATATGAAGATTTGGGCTCACACTTACCTCCTTAAAAAGAGAGTTAATAATTTCAAGCTAACATCACTTCTGCAGTGGTTATATATAGCTTGCATATGGCTCTAAACAGCTGGGATTTTTACATTTATGCAGAATGCACCCTGAGTTGCCATGGTTACCAACACCTTCCCCCCATCCCCCTGAAAGCCCAACCTCATATATTTATTTTCATGAGTGGAAAAGGAATCTTGGTTCTTCTCACCATCCCTCCTCACGCTTCTTCCCCCCACTTGCAGACGTTTGCATCGCTGCTTCGGAAAAGGGCTGCAGAGGGACCTCCTCTGCCATCAGTCTTCCAATCAAAGCTCTCTGCTGAGAAAGGAGGTCAAGGAGGTGATTCGCAGGATTTGTTTAATGGATTAACTCAAGGTGTTTGAAGCTGCCAAGTGGGAAATCATTTGGGCTAGCCAGAAAGTCAAAGAGGAGATCGTAAAAATAAAGCTTTCCCTCTTTTTCTCTCTCTCTCTTTTTTTTACTCTTATGAATTTCTCACAGTATTTTTTGCCCTGGTTGTTCCAGCATTGGGGCTTTAAAAAAGAAAGGAGGCCACTTTGCATTCAGAAGAACCAGAGGGCACAGCAGTTGCCATGCAATAGTTTGAATGATGCCTTCAAATAATTAAACGAGTCCCATCTCTTCCTAATTATTCTCAGTGTGAAATCTGGTTCTCTCCTCTGTTCTTGGCATCTAAAAGCAGCTAGGCTTCCTAGATTCCAACAGAGAAAAACACAAAGAGAGCAGTTGCCCCACCGTTGATCTCTCATTCAATTCACTGGTTCACTGAACAGAGGGGTGTCCTTCTACAGTGTCAGGGAGCAGTGCCAAGGGCTGCTTACACATGCTCGTGAACAGGCAGGTGAAGGTTTCTCAGCAGAGTGATAAAATGAAGTTTATAAGTCAATGAGTGTCAGAAAGTGGGCTGGGACCCTCCTGTGGGCCTTGTGCTACTTTCAGGGAGTGGCTCCTTGCCACAGCCTGTTCAGTGCCTCTGTGCCCCCTCCCCCTGACATGTCATAGCCTTTTGGATGGACCAATGTCAGCACCAGCAACTTCTGGGATGCTAAGTAAAGGTGGTTGGAAAACAGATGCTCGGCACAAGATGGGTGGCCAGGAAGGAATTTTTTTCCCCTCAGTGAGGAGAAAGGGCTATAGGAAGTGCTGAAGAAAATGAGACAGATAGAAGGAGGAGGAGGAGCAGGAGGAGGAGACAAAATAAATTGGGAATGGCTAGGATAAGGTAAGTGAGAAACTGTTTATAGGGGGAAGAAGTGAACGCAAAAGGACCTAGGAGGAGGGATGAAAGAAACTGGCAGTGAGAAGAGGGATAAGGTACATACTGAGTGTGAAAGGAAAATGAAATAAGAAATTACAGGAGATGGGTAAAGATATTTTGAAAGGCATGCAGGGATAGTGAGGGTATTATACCCTCCCTAACAGTATTTTGAAGAGTATTTTAGAATTGTCCAGTGAGTAAAGAGCTTGACTTGCAACTGAGCTGGTGCCAGGACCAGGCATTGTCAAGGTCCACATCGCTGTTGGGTGGGGGCGGGAAGGGACTACCATTCTCTAGATACTCTCTCATCCTGTGGACTCCATCTGTGTTCACTTGCTGTCTCCAAGCATGCAAGCAACGTCAAGTGTCCGCTGGGTGGTTACATAGATTGGGCTCAGAGAAAGAGCGAACAAGGAAGTGGGCAACAGTGCCTTGAAGAGGAAGATGGAAACTCCATGTGGGCAACTTGATGAAGGGCTGCCTAAACATGGAGATAGCAATAAATTTCAATCGGGAAGACCTACATCTCATCACTCTCTTTTAGCCTTCCTTTCCCATTCATGAACGAAAATTCACAGGGCATTACTGAGAGTGAACACACTGATTGACAAAGTTCTTATACTGTAGCTAATCTTCACAGAGCTTTATCCGGTAGTAAGTGGATGTTAGAGTGGTACTTCTAGGCCAGGGGAAAGACAGTGAAACCTCTTCAACCACATGGGCACTGCCTACAGCCTGATGGTGGCAATGGCTCCTCCGATGAACAGAGGGTTTATCCTGCTATTCGCTTGCTTGCTTTTCTGATGTTTTCATTGCACTTTGGCTCTTTTAAAACCTGCAGCCAACCATCAATATTTTTGCCTGTGAGTGGACAAAGAGATAACATATCTTTTCTAGCTCACTCTTTGCTGAGCTTGCCCAGTGACAAATGAGATGTATTACTATAGAATGGGCACTAACTAAACCTCTCTGCTGTTCCAGCCAGTCTGTGGTAATCTGAATGTTATCAATAAAAAACTTACTGTGCCCTTATAAATCTGGTACCAGGCTTCCATTTTTCTGTCTCTGATGGAACTAGGGCACTTAGAAAGAATAGATGTGTGAAAAAGTGAATATGGAATTGAGAAGGAACTGTGAGGATGAAGTCTCCTATAAAAACATTGCCTCCTTCAAGTTTATTTTCTAGTCCCATTCATAAATCATTGACTGCATATCAGTTTCCACAAGCTAGTGAGGAAGATCAACCAGACATTTTACAAAGCTCTGTAGGACAAAAGCAACATGAACAATGAATGAATATTCATTTTCTGCCACAGGATTAAAGTATGACAGCAGCCTTCCCCAACCTAGTGCCCTCTAGTGATTTGGAATACTTCTTCCATCATCCCCAATAAGAAGCGGCAGGAGAGAGAAGCCTAACTCATAATTAATGACCACCATCCACTGTCAGCAACGAATAATCCCCGTTTCATTAATTCTCATATCACTCTCTTCTAATAAACAATATTGCATGCCTAAAACAGCCTGTCCTATACATTTTGGGAGTTCCACATACAAGAACATGGTTACACCAAAGACCCAATAGATTTGACATACATGACCATGTACACAGCCATGTTTCCCTGCTTAAGGAGGCTATTCCAACACTGATGACATGGGCACCACCTCCGTCCTCCATCTACATCAATGCATCATCTAAAACAGGGTGCTGCAGTCCTCAAGGTGTTTTTGGGTGGTCCTCTGCAACATTTGAAGCAAATGCCCCCAGCTCTTGTGCTGCTTTCCCCAAGCCAGGTAAGTGAGGTGCTAGGCTTTGGGAAGGAGGTATGAGGGCTCAAACAGGGTCCTAGAGTCCTCCCTCCTCCTTCCCAAAGCCTAATTACCACTTTCCAAGCCTTGGGAAGGAGGCAAGAGGGTACTAGGACCCTGCCAGAGCAGGGAGAGAATCAAATTTTGGCCTAAATCCCCCCTGCCCCACATAACGAGGCAGTCTATGGCCCATAGGTTCTGTGTTGAAGTACTCTTGCACCCCAAGTGGTATGAAAAGTTGGGCTGCCCTGATCTAAAATATATTAAGGTTCAAATATATTAGCACCTTGACAAGGAAGCACTGAAAAAAAGAAAGTAGACTGAGTAAGATATCCTGTAAGGATGTGTATTGGCTCTACCTTTACTCCAAATAATGAGGCAAATTTGTGAGGATAAAGAGATTGTTCTGAGTCAGATTGCACCATTAAAAAGGAATGTTAAGGCGGATCGAAGAGTGCCCAAACTTCCAAGTAGCTCTTATGTCCAGGTTTTTCCCTTAAGTTAAACAATAGTCATTGATTCTCCCCCCTCCCCCAAACAACAACAACAACAACACATCCCACTTTTTCTTTTCTGATAAATGATACCCAGATGACAGGGGAATGATACCCTCCTTGATGAGGGTGGGAGTGGGATACAGATTTTTTAAAAAAATGCATTTTGTTAATTTTTTAAAGCTAAAAACTGTACCATAAAATTCAGAGCAGTGTGAAATCAGTAGGATAATTACATTCCAATCTGTGCATTCGTCTGAGGTGCAAATTAGGTTGGTTTGCTTAAAAATTGAACTAAATGAAATTCCTCTCCATCTCTCGGACAGTAAATGTGAAAAGAGGGGGACAGCTAGTGATGTGTATACATGTTCAGGTGGTCCAGATCTGATCAGTTACCATCAAAATTCACAGCATGCCCATGTACTGTGCACAGCGAAATATAAGGTATAATAAGCACCCTTGTGTGTAAATATGTTGCCTTCCATACGTATTTATCCAGAATAAGAATATTAACTGTGACAGCCATTCCTATCTACTTCCCATAATGCTTCAATTTGATACTATTATTTCTTAAGTGGTCTCAATATAACATGTTAGGAGACCAATCTGTCCAGTTTTTTAGATGGCTGCTCAGCCACACAGGTGCTTATCATCTTAGGCACCTTTAAATGAGCAGGCAGTCTTAATTCCTATCTGCTGTGGTGTAGTGATGGCATTTCAAATGGCTAGATAGCTAATCCATCTCCTCTGGATAAGCAGAACACATTTAGTAAGTAATTGCAACTCTTCTGGCATGAGATTCTCCGGGCTGGTTGCCATATATACGTGTGTGTGTGTGTGTGTGTGTGTGTGTGTGTTCTATGCAACTCACTTCCACTGTCTACATTCTTTTTTCTCCTCAGGGGATGAAATTGTTCTGCTGCATTCTTCCATCCTGTAGATGGTATTTAGACATTAAAGCCAGTGATTTCTTAACAGTGTGGGGGTATAACTGGGAGGAAGGGGTGGAGAGAAAGCTGTCTGCCCTTGACCTCATCAGTGGTAATGTTTGTGACCTATTCTGGAAGGACATGTACAGAAGTCTGCCCAATGTGAGTTCCATTTTGTTTCCAGTGCTAATGAGTCAAGCTAGTCTCTCTGTCTCTAATCTACCTACCATATACAGTTGTACCTTTGATCTCGAACGCCTTGGCTCCTGAACAAATCAGCTCCCGAACAATCAAAACCCAGAAGTGAGTGTTCTGGTTTTCAAATATTCTTTTGGAAGCCGAATGTCCGACGGCGCTTCTGCGGCTTCCAATTGGCTGTGGGAGCTTCCTTCAGCAAATCAGAAGCCGCACTTGGGTTTCCGAACATTTTGGAAGTCGAACGGACTTCTGGAACAGATTCCGTTTGACTTCCAAGGTATCTTAGAAAGTGATCTGCCTGTTTGTGCTATATACTTTCGGATGCCAGTTGAGATTTCAGAGAGAGTGTAGTGAATGAAGAGTTTTGCATTTCATTGTCTCATACAGCCATAAATTAATTAATAAGAAAGCAGATATACTAACTCTTGTTTTCAGTAACTAAATGCTTCCCATATCCTGTGTGGCCCCTTAAAATTAATTGCACTGTCATTAGTTTTGATCCCGAAAGGGCAGAAAGTCTATGGCAAAACTGCCTGTTTTTCCTTACACCATATCCACTACTTCTGTTCCTAATGTTAGCTTTTGTAAGAAATGTTTAGCTCCAAGGAAAAAGCTACTTATACAGAAAGAATACCAGCTTGTATTATTGTTATTATTATTTTACATTGATACCCTAGGGATCAAAATAGTCAGTTTCTCCTCAATGGCATTTTAGTGGAAAGCACAATGAAGTCATTTGACAAAACAGACTTTTGAGAAAAAGTAACAGTGTGGAGACTTAAAATAAAAGTGAGCTGATGCCCTTTAGCAACACTAGCCAGATGTTTACCCTTAAATTGTCTCTAATTAACATAAATCAATATATGATTTTCATAAATACATTAATTGCTAAGGTAGATGAAGTAGCTGGTTTTTACCATTGCCCCTCTGACATTTGCTTTCTCGTTTGAAAAGCTTGAGCTTGTCATTGAAAAATATTCATTCCATTAACTGAAAAAAATATGTTGCATGGGTGGCAGTGGGGAGAAGAAGGAACACACCAACAATTGGGATAAAGCAAGGCATAACTTTAGTAAAGGAACACAGCATGGGAGCTATGTGGAGAAGATTGTCATTCACATGTGTGGCGATCACACAGGGTCCCCAGACGGTCTATTGATCCCTGTGCCACCACAGTGATTGCTTTCCCGCTGCCACCAACCAGTTTCTCTCGGGTACACACAGAGTCCAGACAGTTGTTGACATTAAATCAAATAAGCAAGTTTATTTTATAAGCCTTAACAAGTTTATGGTTTCAGATAATTTTTCTTGTCAGTTTCTTAATCTTAGTTTCTATACTGGCTTATACCTTTCCTAATAACTGCTAACTAATTATCCCAACTGTCTATCTGACTCCTATCAGTTTCTCTCACTCTCTCACAACACAACTCGACCAACCCACAGACTTATCCTCCCTCTTCCTTCTCCAGCTCCCAACTAACTTCCACACAACTCCAACTCTAACTCTAACTCCTCCCCTTGGATTCCCACTGGCCAATCACTTCACACACATTTAACCCTTTCCTTATGACTCACCTAGGAGGCAAACGCCACAACATGAACAAGGAGAAGCGGCTCCTCCAGATAACTTTCCTTTGGAGCATCCATCCAGATTTACTTGCACAAAGCTTATGCAGACTTAGACTAAGGACCAATCCGCACTATACATTTAAAGTTGTATCATGTCACTTTAGACAGTCGTGGCTTCCCCCAAAATATCATGAGGATTGTAGTTTGTCAAGAGTTGCAAGAGGCCATTTCTATTCCCCTCACAGAGCTACAGAGTGCTTTAACAGTCAATCGCTCTTCACAGGGAAATCTGTGCAACAGATCACTTCATATGCAGATACCTACATTTCCAGGGCATGCTTTAAACCATCCTTCCCCACCACCCAAAAATGGCAGTCTGGTGATACCCACGGGCATGATCTGTGAGCTAAGATACTCCTTGGAACTACTCAGTTCACTGTGGAGATGAGACTTTTCTCAGAGCTTTTCCTTTCCCAAGGATATTTGGGAAATTTGAAAAAGAAGTGTGAATTTAGGGAACTTGTGAACAGATGGGAGCACCATTTTGTGACAGGCATTTCAAGCAGATTCAGTCTAAAATTGTACTTCAGCGGGGGGGGGGGGGTTCAGTTCTCTGTTCAACTCCTTTTACACACACTTGACAGACACCACTCAGCATGAATGCTCTTGACTACTGCGGAATGTACATAGAGAGTGACTGAGGTAAACAGGGCATACTGTGCTACTGGCGTACCACGGGGAAGACACCTGCTGTGTAGTTATGTCCTTACACGGTGATGAAAAGACTGCCGAGAACTTATATGATATTAGACAGACACATATTGATTTAAACACAAAAAAAAAAACTTAGCCGAAGAGAATCCAGAGAACCAATATGAACATAACAAAGCGTGCATTACCATGACAGATGGTCACTAACAGAACACAGTGGGTTTTGTGATTCTCATTCAACTTGTCCAAGAAAATTTCACCAAAGGATAATGCCTCCCCTTCCAAGAGATTAAGAAACACATATATCTCCCTTTATCATTCAGAGCATGAAGAAGGGTATTTATTTTCTCAAGGATGTGTTTGGTTTGGCACTGTGACAGCTCAGATTTGTCCAAATGGTGCAAAATGTTGTGACATTTCAGTAAAACATTGCTGTGCATAGTGAGAACCATCTCTTTGCTCTATAGAAAAACAATGCTCTCGTGACAGATATGAAATAAGATTCCAACATTCACAAGGAAAAGGTTTTTGTTATTTCATACAAAGCCATAATTTATTGGGGGGGGGGAATTTTCAGGAAAATGTAACATTTCTTTTAGAAAATATTCATCATGTCTCAAACGTCAATATGTCATATTAGGAACATGAAATGCATTATGTATAACGCGATTTACCATAGAATTATCATGTCTGGTATATTAAAAGTACAGTCTGATAATAATTACAAATTACATTCATCTAATTTCCTACATCAGGCCCTAAGTGTGCTATTTTATTTGTAATCCAGGCAAATGCAGAAATAGTGTTGTCATCACTTACATTTCTGCTTTTGAATCTTGGACCCAACAGAATTGCAGCAGCACGAATTGTATGGCAACAAAATTATGTACTTTCTCCCAAACAAACCCACCAACTATGTTGACAAGAGGAAGGTCACAAGCAAACAAAGCACTGAATCCTTGTTCTCTCTCCTGTGAGTGTCCTCCAAGAAGCAGAAATGCATCTTGCTCTTGCGTGTGAGAGTTATGTTGTCGTGTATGTACAACTCAGGACTTGCTTGTCCTCGGTGTACAAAAATTGTATTGATCAGATACTGGTACTTGTTACACAGTTTTAGAAATCATTTTGGGGAATAACTATAACTATATAGTTATATAACTATATAGTTAATAACTATATGGACACCTTGTCTTAAACATTTTGGTCAACCTAAAAGAAAATATTTAATAATAATAATAATAATTTTCTAAAAAAACAAAAAAATGGCTTGTGGGGAACCCCTCCCCCCAAAATCCAGAATTCTTCCGTGTTTTGTTTTTTTCATCCCCCCCACTAGGTTTTCCCATCTCTAATGAGAGGTGCAGTCCACTCTACAACATATGCATGTTCATAAGAAAGCCTGAACAGAGTCCTGCATCCAGAGGACTCTACACTTCACCGTCCTCTGCCCAGCAGGCTCCCTACCCAGCCTCTGTCAAAAGTATACCTTTCTTTCCCACATCAAACTCAAAGGGAGGATTATCTCTGAACCCTTCACTCTCCTTGACTATTTTAATTGTGCTTCTGCCACTTCTTGTTTCCCCAAGTCCCTGCTTTTCAGCCCATTGCCAAATCTGTTCTTCTTTTAAAATCTGTTTCTTGATCATAGTTTCATGCCTTTTTATCCACTGCACCTGCATTCACTCCCGCCCACCCCAACTTCAAACATTTCTTCTGGGCTACCTCTCATTTCTGTATACAGTGGTACCTTGGGTTACAGATGCTTCAGGTTACAGACGCTTCAGGTTACAGACTCCGCTAACCCAGAAATAATATCTCAATTTAAGAACTTTGCTTCAGGATGAGAACAGAAATCGCATGGTGGCGGCATGGCGGCAGCAGGAGGCTCCATTAGCTAAAGTGGTACCTCAGGTTAAGAACAGTTTCAGGTTAAGAACGGACCTCCAGAATGAATTAAGTTCTTAACCCAAGGTACCACTGTACTTTCTGCTGCCCTGTATTTTCTTTTTTTCTTTTTTTCTTTTTTTTAATGATATTTATTACTTTTTCAAAATTTCCAACACAGCAACAAACACAAAGAAAAGGAAAAAAGAAAGAAAAAACAATACAAATATCAAATCAAGCAAAGACAAACAAAAACAATTTAAAAACACCTCAAATATTTTCAATATCTTATATTTCATTCACTTATTTCCAGCGACTTCCTCACACCTCCCTTTTTGTATTCTACTTCTATTGTTTGTTTCAGCAATTCCTTTCCATCTTACTCTGTTTTCTGTTCTATAATTATCTTAACACATTCTTACCATACTTTTTCTTTAATTTTCTATTAATCTATTTATACTTAATTCCTTATGACATTTCAACTAAAGCCATGTAATTTCATTCCAACATTTTTCTAACAATCCTTAAATTTACAGTATTTCTATAAATAGTCTTTAAACTTTTTCCAATCTTCTTCCACCGACTCTTCACCCTGGTCTCGGATCTTACCAGTCGTTTCCGCTAATTCCCTATAGTCCATCTATTTCGTCTGCCATTATCCAACACTTCAGTGTTTTCAAGGAGCAACCATTCTCTCAACCAGCAAAAGACAGATGATTCACAACAAAGTTTAAAGGTCTGGCAGGGCAGGTCCACCTCCTTCTTTAGCATCCATCAATATCTTAAGCTTAACTCGAGGCTTCCTGCCCTGCCAAACAACTCTAGGAGCATCCCTCTGCCACCTCCTGAGACCCTCCATCCCATCCAGAGCTTGCAATGTTTGAAACCACAGCAACATCCCCATCAACACAGCAGCCCCCATCCCCACCACAACAACTTGGCCCAACAGTAACATCTTCTGATTTGACCATATTTCCAAATTCCCCTTCTCTTCAATCCAACGTCCTTCGCAATTGTCCTTAAGCAGATTCACATTTTTGGCGGTCATACTAACCCCCAAATACCTCTCTTTTTCAACCAATGTTCGTCCTGTCGCCTCCTGAAACTCTGTCAGGCTTTCCTTCTCCAACTCAAACAGGGCTCTGGTCCCCAAATTTATCTGCTCTTCTCTAAGTTCAATCATAACGAATGTCAGCTTATGTTCATCAAGTTGTCTTTGTATGGATGGGTCTCTCTTCTCCAGTTGTATCACCTTAAGTTCAGCAGCAAGGGTTTTTTCCCTGACTTCATCTGCAGTTTGCCGTATCAGAGTAGATTCCTGTATCAGTTTCTGGGTGGTTTCTGAACTGGTATTCACCTTTTGTCCCAACTTATTTAAACTTTCTACAATTAAATCAGTCTCAATATTTGCAACATCCAGTTTCGCATTCCTCGCATCTGTTTTCTTATGGAGTTGTTCCAGCGAATCATTTATTTTCAATAATGCAGCCACTAAGGCCTCCTCTGTCAACATCCCGTCTGCTTTTTCCCTTCCGTTTGCCATAACACTTTAGAAATTCAAGGTCAATTCCAAAATCTCACACTTTTCTTATCTTGCAGTTGGAAGTTCCCCCAGCCCAGCTCCTGTAAAGTAACCAATTTCAAAAGCTTCCACTAGGGGGAAACAAGTTGTAATTGTATCGGTCAATATGTCCTCTTTTAAACACAGTTTCAATAATCCGAAGTTAGTTTCAATTTTCAGTTACTTTCCTCCTTTTTTAAAAACAGCCGGGAACAGTAGAAACAATGTATTTCTCTTATTTAGCTAGCTGTCAATGAACATTCTAAGCGCTGTCAATGAACATTCCAAAAAAACCCAAAAACCACCAATCTTACTAGCAGCCCGTTTCCAGGGTCAGAGCGGCGGTGTTTTAAGCCTCTCTGCTCTCTCCCGCAGCCATATTCAATCCACACCTTCCCCCTCTCTTCTCCTGCCTCCAAGAGGGGGTTTAATGTTCTTTACCGTTGGAAATTTGATCTTTTACAAAAGACCTTCCAGGACTCCAGCTTGCAACTTCATTGCCTCAGTCTATTTACACAAAGGGAAGGCAGACTTCCTGTTTTGAACCTCCCCGTTACGATGCCAAATTAAACTTTTAGAGATCCAATTCTTCCGTTTCAACTCTACTCACGGGTAATTACTTTAAAGTCAAATTGTCCACAGAAAAAGGTCAGCGTTCTCCGGCAACAGCAATGCGGCTTCGCTCCGTGGAAGAGGCAGACGATTCGATGCACCGCGCCGCTCACTCCACGTCGCTCCGGAGCCCCAAAAACTGGGGTTCCCCGCGAGTGGGGGAGGCGCAAAAGGTGCCCACTGAATCCCACGTTCACAGGCTTCTCCCGCCTGTGATTTTAACGGGTCTCCGCCTTTGCCGTGGCGGCCAGACCCAGATTTCCATGGAGCAGATTCCTCCCGGTCAGAGGAATTCTGCCATTGCCGGAGGCGCCTCCCCCGGAAGTCTTAACTCCCATTTTCCTTCACCTACTATTTTGTCAGGTGTCTTAGTTTATTGCCTGTTTGCATTATTCATTCAGCCACTTGGTCTCTCAGCTCCCTATCATTTACCGTATTTTTTGCTCTATAAGGCGCACCAGACCACAAGACGCACCTAGTTTTTGGAGGAGGAAAACAAGAAAAAAAATATTCTGAATCTCAGAAGCCAGAACAGCAAGAGGGATCGCTGCACAGTGAAAGCAGCAATCCCTCTTGCTGTTCTGGCTTCTGGGATAGCTGCACAGCCTGCATTCACTCCATAAGACGCACACACATTTCCCCTTACTTTTTAGGAGGGAAAAAGTGAGTCTTATAGAGCAAAAGATACGGTAGGTCCTATACTCCCTGTGTATAGGTCCTCTTTCATGTATTCATCTTCTTGCCCCACAAAACTACTCCTGTTGCTGGATCCTGTGTGAAATTGTAAACCCAGACAAACAGATAACTTTACCAGAAGTTGAACTGGAAACATTCTGACAGTTTTGTTCCCTGATAGTCACAACATTCCATGACATCACAGCAGGTCAGCCAATCTGTGTCACACACTTCATAACAACGAGCACAATAAAATATAGATGGGGCGTACACATCTGAAGATCTGTGCAGTATGAATTCCCAATTTTCCAAACCAATTACACATGATGAAATTCATTTGCTGTCAGGACATTAGGTACTAATCAGACATGAAAAATGTTACAGAGATGGAGACCCAGCTAATTGCAAGTATTGCTTTACAACGCTACTGCAATTAACACTGACCAGCAGTACCAATATCTCACTAACCCTACACATGAATGTTTTAGGTTATTGGAATAAATTCAATAATTAACATACTTAAGAAATTACAATGTGTTTATTATGTTAATAAGGATGAGAACTGCTGAGCTAATGTGCATGTGCTTTGATAATGAACAAATAATCTTCTGATGTGCATGCAAAAATTCAATTTTATTATTATATATATATCCAATCTCCCTGTTACAAGACAATAATAGGACTGTATTGAGTGTTAGCTGTACTCAGACAAGACTCATTAAAATTAATGGACATAGCTTAGGTCTATTAATTTCAATGGGTCTACTCTGAGTAGGATTTAGTAAGCTATAGCTCATAGTTCCTCAGAAACATTTGTTGTTACATTCAGTTGCTTATCTACTACTACTTCGGCTGAATATTTGCCAGTAATAAAATAACATATTCTGGAGACTTTCAAATACCTCTCCCCTGTGGGCAAAAAATACATATACTGTAACATATGCCTAGACTTTTTTCAGCCTGACCAATCTAAACAATGCCCCAACCCAAGAGTCTGTTCAGCCACCTTAGCATTTGTAGCTGGAGTCAGTCACAGCCCCAACTTCCCAGGCCAGGTGGTCCCATGTGAGTCAATATCAGCATATAGCACAGGTTCATTCTTTGTTAAGAGGCTAAGAATAATGTAAGTTGAGTCTCAACATACTGCATGTGGGTAGATGCACTGAAATGAATGCATGGAGATTACAGTACATGAAAACAAGAAAGAAAAACTGCTTTCAGAGTGACAGGTTGTCCTGCACAGAGAACAGAAAACCAATAATGTATGCCTGCAGGGATACCATAAACCATGATTTAGCAAGCAAAGCTCTTCTAGATTATATAAATTGAGTTCAGTGTGAAGTATCTAGAAATACTTGCAAAATCCTCTCCCATTCCAATTTTCTTACAGATTTTAGAATTCCATTTGTGTATGTTAAATCAGACTCATAGGCCCATCTAGTTCACCATCCTAGATTCCCCCCCCCCCATGGCTAATGAGATACAAATTGTCTCTGGAGGTCACATAGAGCCATGCTACCTAATAGCCATTGACAGAGCCATCTTCCGTTATTATTTTCCAATCTGCTGCAAAGAAATCTAATCTACTGCCTATCACAATGTCTTTTTGCAATGCTCCCCAACTATTAATTATGCATTGCAGGAAAATGTACTCTCTTTTATCTCTCCTCAGTTTCCTGCTATTTCTTTGGATGACGAGAAGTCATGATACAGAGAGAAAACTGCTTCATTCTGATTTTGTTTGTGGAGCATCACTCAACGTGTTAACGATCCAACACATTCATTTTAGATTTTTGGACTTTGTTCAGACCAGAATGCTGCATCTGTCTGCAAAATGCACCACAGTTTCTTCCTGTCTCCAGTTACTGAGGTAATGTGTCACAATGTGCCATTCCCTGATGGCTCAATATACAAAGTAATGTGGTGGACAAATTAGCCGATCTGAATCTTTCTACACGATCAGTTATTGTACAGTATCAGATGCAAACTTTTAAAGAAGCTTGGTTTTGCGGAAACAGTAACTGAAGAGTTTAAGCATATTTATTCTGTGCCAAGAGTGGACCTTTTCATTTCCTTGAATATTGGACAAAGCAACATCTGAACATACAGAAAGATGGCAGGGTTTCACTGTTTAGTCATGCCAACCACGCAGGCTACACAGGTGCATAAAAAGATCACATGAATCACAATCAGCCTCAGGTTTAATTGCTAATGTATTACAATTTAGGAGGCTCAGAGTCAGGCCTTGTTACGCATACAGGAATTCTGAACAGGGTAGATTTGTAGGGTGGAATAATTATGAGTATTGGTGACATCACTAGCACTGATGGGGTTGCTATGCGCAAATGTGCCTAATCCACATATGAAACAGAGTTGTGCGGATGCCACGTTTGACACAAAAAGCTTTCTATGTAGGGTATGGATGCTGGCTATTATGTGGCTAGATAATTTCATAATTATCATTTCATGATTGTCTATAGTTTAACAGCACCAGGTGGTCATTGTCAAGAAGCCTAACCAAAGCAATTAATATTAACAGTTCTGTGGCAAGCATCTATAGCCTGCAAAATTATTTGTAGTCTCCACATCAGGTTCCATAGGGGGATTTGATATGAACTCCCTGCAAAATAATTAGCATATTAGAACTGCTCTAATCCATTATTTCTAAAACAACAGAGATGTTATCAATGGCTCCTGACAGACAACACAGGCAGTTGTCAAGAGCATATCTTGACTTGTCAACCATATTCAGTGAATACTCAAATATCTGATGTGAGACTTCCCTTGCACTTGATCCAGAAGCTGTGGTTAGTGCACAATTCTGCACAATTACTGGTATGAGTGAGACCTTATCAGCATATAAGGTGAGACCTTATCAGAGATTTGCACTGGTTGCCCATTTGCTACCCGGGCTAGTTCAAAGGACTACTATTTGTATATAAGCCCTTAACATCTTGGGACCAGTTTATTTGTGAGATTGTCTTCCCCATATATGCCCACTTTACCACTTCAATCAGTGGATCTGGCACTATTACAGGTACCACATAATACCTGTTCAGCATTTCTAAGAAACTGGTCTTTTAGTGTGACAGCACCTACAGCAGGGGTCAGCAAACTTTTTCAGCAGGGGCTGGTCCACTGTCCCTCAGACCTTGTGGGGAGCCGGACTATATTGGGGGGGGGGAATGAACAAATTCCTATGCCCCACAAATAACCCAGAGATGCATTTTAAATAAAAGGACACATTCTACTCATGTAAAAACACGCTGATTCCCGGACCATCCGTGGGCTGGATTTAGAAGGCGATTAGGTCAGATCTGGCCCCTGGGCCTTAGTTTGCCTACCCATGACTTACACCTTGGTACTCCCTGCCTATTAACATCAGGCAGGTGCATTCCCTGTATTTTTTTCAGAACCTAGTAAAAACATTTTTTTTTTTTAAGATAACGCCTATCCAGACATGTGGAATGTAAATGTAGGTTTACATTTGTTCTTAGATGATTGCTGAGTTATTTATTTTTTTTGACTGTTTTAAATAGTTGTGTTTAACCGCTTGTACTGATAATTTTATTTTCATTCCCTTTCTAAACTGCTTTGAATTCTGTTGTTGTTGTTTTATAATCAAGTAGTGTACAATAATAATAATAATAATAATTTATTATTTGTACCTCGCCCATCTGGCTGGGTTTCCCCAGCCACTCTGGGCAGCTTCCACAAAGACCAAAAATACACTAAGATGTCACACATTAAAAACTTCCCTGAACAGGGCTGCCTTAAGATGTCTTCTTAATGTCAGATAGTTGTTTATCTCTTTGACATCTGATGGGAGGGCGTTCCACAGGGCGGGCACCACTACCGAGAAGGCCCTCTGCCTGGTTCCCTGTAGCTTTGCTTCTCACAATGAGGGAACCGCCAGAAGGCCCTCAGTGCTGGACCTCAGCGTCCAGGCAGAATGATGGGGGTGGAGAAACTCCTTCAGTATAAATTATATATGGAATAAGTAAATAAGGAATCAATGGTTAAACTATGGAACTCACTCTCATAGGGGGCAGTTCAGGCCTCTAGATGTCTTTAAAAGAGGATTAGACAAATTCAATGAAGGAGTGGGTTATCAGTGGCTACCAGCCATGATAACTATGCTTTGAATACAGTAATGTTTCTGAGTAAACCACAAGAGGGAGAGTGCTCTTTTGTTCTATTCCTGCTTGTGGGTTTCCTGTAGGCATCTGGTCAGTCACTGTGAGAACAGGATGCTGGTCCAGATGGGCCATTGGCATGATCCAGCAGGCTCTTCACATGTTCATATGTTACTTGCAAACTGGAGAACCAGTCATGGGACCACATTATACCCTGCTGCAATACAACATTTCTTTCAAACATAATTTTAGTGGTGGGGGAAGACCATGGGGGCACCAGGGGAAGCCTCAGTGGGCAGAGACACACTCATGAGCGACCCCTGTCAGATCCTTAAAATAAAAAAAAAAAAATCTTTTTTGAAAAGGTTTTTTGTTTTGTTTTTAAGAATTACTCCCTATGCATATTGCTTGACTCCCAGCAGTGAAGATGACAAATGATACAGAGCTGAGAAGCAAATTGCTGAACCTGTCAGATGACATGTCACGGTGACGTATCCAGCATGAGATGTTAATTAACTTAAACAACTTGACAGTGTTATCGAAGTGCAGAGCACTTCTATCACTCACACCTTTAGCTTGTTCATTCTCGAGCAACACATGCGTACTTCTAGAAAGAGTTAGGCCTTGTGCACGCCTGCCTGGAGCAATATGTTTGCTGACTAATAGAACTAGACGGAAGGATAATCTAGAAAGCCTCCTCCTTAACAGTCAAGAATTATAGAGATAAGACAGACACCGAAAGGCTATATAATCTAAGGATATCCTGCCATAAAGATAGCACTATCAACTACTCTGAACACCGTGCACAGTTCATGCTCCTGACTTGATACACATCCAAAGGACAGTTGCACCAGTTTAAGGGGACAGTGGAGCAGTTGCATTAATTTTTTTTTAAAAAAAATACCACAATACATTTGCTACAGAGCACTCCTACCCCCTGCTGAAGTCCAGTTGAGAGAGAGGTTAGAATAGGAGGGTGGAGATCTGTCGGCTGGATGTTCTGCTGATTTAGAAACCCCCCAAAAAGCTCCATGCTTGTACATGTACACAATAGTTGTCTTTTGCCCTGATCTAAGGCATTCTGGAGTGTATGGGATGGCCCTAGGTCCACTGAATCCCAAATCTACTTGTTCTGGCAGTAAATTAATTTCCCTCTCATTGGTTTCAAATAAACAACAACACCAACATATTACTGAAGCTGTCGGTCGCTCGTTACACAAAATGGTCTCCAAGTAACTTACACCATATTTAAAAGCTTTAGGTAAAAAATACATTATAATCTAAACACATTTATGGAAAACACATTCACAGAAAACCACATGCAATTCATAAAAAAATAAAGCGATCCCTAAAAACAGCAGAAAGACTTTGGCAGAAAAACAAAAACAGCAAATAGCATCAATGTAGTCCATCCAAAGCTTTTGGGAGGGGGAAGAGGTAAGTCTCTATCTGGCAGCAAAAACACCAGGTGGCTCTCACTGAGAAAAGCATTTCACAAACAAGGAGCCACCACTAAAAAAGGATGTGGGTCATCAATTCCTTACAACATGACCCTTTATCATTTTCTTCAAATATATTTAAACATTCTGGTTATGAGGTAGTCATTATGCTACAATTTGTGATGGTGATATGAAAGTCATAACTTTTGTACATTTCCACAATCCCACCAGAGATGTCTACAGGTACCCACTTGCTGGCATCCCCTCCAACAGTGTGGTGAAAGTGTAGAATTTATATAGGATAACCTCTGAGGTGTTAAGTCCAACTCATGAAGCATTTTAAGTGCCATCTCTTTATTTCTAGCTGAGATGGACCTAAATGGAGAGTTTGTTCCATCTCGCCTGCCATTCCTGCTCCTCCAGTTTCAAACCCTGTTCTTGCTCCTACATTATTTTAAGACTTTTACCATTCACTTCTGATTTCAATGAGGGTTTTTTAAAATCTTTGAAAAGGAAAGGAAATTTGTATGCAGAAAATGCCAAAGACTGAACTTCACTGCCTTGTCATTTCAGTAGGGGACACAGATGGCCAATCACCTTGTGCTGAGGCAGCTCAGAAAATGCTTTTTCAACTATTATACATATAGATGGGTCATGTCACTTTTCTTTAACGCCTGAAAAATTCCATTGCCATTACTTCAGCTGTTTTCTACTCAAAGGAAAGCTGCAAGAATAAATAAATCTGCGGATGTGTTACAATATGACAAACCCAACTGTGTTTTCTTTTCTTTTCTTTCGGCAAACATTTAAGAGTTTCAAAGAAGACTCCAGGCTACAGATCAGCTCGTACTGCAGAACAGTAGTGTAGGTAAGGGTACTTATTTCATATCATGATGCATCTACATTGACTATATCAGTAGGCAGCAATGTAAGACATGTGAACAGTAACTGGCCCTCCAAAGAATTTGCACAGCTTTAAAATATGCTGCTGGGCCAGGCATGGCCAATTTTCTAGGTCACACCCACATATCCTCCAACATTTCTCCAATGAAAATAGGGACGTCCTATTCCACAATAATAATTTTACTATTTATACCCTGCTCCTCTGAGTGGGTTGCCCCAGCCACTCTGGGTGGCTTCCAAAATATATAAAAACATAATAAAACATTAAACATTTAAAAACTTCCCTATACAGATGGCCTGGGGGTCAGATAATTCCATACCCTCCAACATTTCTCTGATGAAAATAGGGATGTCCTAAGGAAAAGCAGGACATTCTGGGATCAAATCAGAAACTGGGACAGCTTCTGTAAATCTGGGACTGTCCCTGGAAAATAGAGGCAATTGGAGGGTCTGTACCCACCACTGATTCTGCTGCAAACCCTGGTTAAGTGCTTTAGCCTGGCTGAAATTTGTCCTTGAACTCTTGTTTTTAAATTTTTCATAATGCCTTTTAGATGGAGGAAGGATAAGGATAAGCATACAGTGTAGCTTCCTATGAAAAGTTAAGAGTCACTTCCATTACTCCACCTACATTTTGCCTCTGGCTCCACCCACCACAGGCATGTGGCTCTCAGAAAGCTCCTTGCCCTCAGGTTGCAAACGTTCCACACCTCTGACTTGTGCAGATGAGTTAATGGCAGTTTCTCTCTCATAGCTCACTTGCAGATAATTTAAAGCAGTATCATGACACTTTAAACAGTCATGGCTTCCCACAAAGATTCCTAGAAACTATAGTTTGTTAAGGGTGCTGAGAGTTGTCAGTTGACCACTATTAGCCTACTATTTCCAGAGTTCCCTGGGAAGATTGTTAAGCCGTTTGGGGAACTGAAGGTCTGTGAGGGGAGCAGGGGGCACCTAACAATTCTCAACACCCTTAACAAACTTTGCTTCCCAGGATTCTTTGGGAGAGAAGCCATGACTGTTTGAAGCAGTATGATTGTGCTTTTAACTGTATAGTGCAGATGGGGTCCTTCGACTTAAACAACAACACCCTGAGACATCCCAAAATTGTGGCTGCAATCCTCCTCTGCAGGTTTACTTGAAAGAAAACTCACTTGAACTCAACGCCATTCCCTTCCAAGGATTAGCCTGCCCGGCATACGAAGCCCACAAACTCTGAGGCCAGCGTTGCAGTGCCTTTCAGTTCAAAACAGACTTAAGGTTAAGTGATAAAAAGGGGGGGGGGGGGACAAGAAGAAAACAAACCATGGGAAGCAACCTGTTTACTCCCATTGTTCTCGAGTCAAACTGTTTCCTTTAATATAAAGACATTTCTTTATACTTTTTTTTACAAGGCGCTTGAAGGACAAAAGAGCCCTGCTGAGGAAACTTATTGCAAATGTGACACAAAACAGCAGCTTGGAATCTAAAGTGGCAAAACCACCATGTCAGAATTAGTAAACAGCATCAAAAAGCTCTTGATGCCCTCCCAGCCGCTAGTTAGCATTCACTGTGGTGCAGCTGCTGTCTTCGCTCTCAGACACTTCCCGGCGAATGAAAGGGGGAAAGAAAGAGCCATTTGTTTTCCTCCTCTGTCACCACTAGGGACTCCAGAGCTCTTTTCAAGCCCCCTTCAGCATCTTGACACTTGACAGGCTCAGAGAAAACAAGGCCCTGTTAAAGAGGACTGCCACAGAGCAAACGAAGCAGCTACAACAGGGCAGCCAGCAGGCCAGCGTGGGGCGAGTCGGTGGGGAACCGCAAGAGGCATTCAGAAGTCGTGCAATACAGCATCAAGAGTGCTACTTAGAGTGGGGAGGGAACACCAAGCAGGGTGATTTTGTTGGAGTTAATTAACAAGAAGACAAGGAGCCACTGGGAATTCAGCTTTTATCTTCCACAAGGGATGGAAGATTCTATAAATTTGGGTCCTCTCAGTTCTTCATTGTTCCAATCTTAAATTCAGTTCTCCACATATCTGCAGCAATTTGCAACATTCTCCCCCTCTCAAAAAATGCTCAAGAAAATCCATCAGTATCTTAGTGTGAATTTCTCATGATAAACACATTTTTTTGTATGCAGTTTTGACTGATGTTCCCATTTTTGCAAGCAATTCCCCTCAATATAATGCATGTGTTTCTGTTACTTTCCACTAACATATTCATTTGTATGCAGACTTCCCCCCAGTATATGCATTAAACATTATTTGGTCCAGGAACTGCATAACAAAAATTCAGATAACTCTGAATTTTGAAAGATGGCTGTGCTTGCTTCTCATATTGTTTGGTAAAGTACAAATGTGATAGATTTGCCTTTTAAATGTGAACTGAATCAATTTCCCCCCTCCCATCTTTGTCTCCCACATCCTCTATATCCACTTAATTTTGGAACAAATAATCATGCCATTGATCTAGTTGGATTGGCTATTTAGGTGAAGGCCCTTCTGGAAAAATAATAATGAAAAAGCACACACTGTGTTCTGCAGAGACAGAAAATTGGACTTGCAGTAAGCCAGGCATTTTCTTCAAACAAGGTTGTTTCATTGTGCACGTTTCCCCCCATGCGTTGATATCAGAGTGTTGCATGGTGCAACAGAGATGTCAATATGAACCAAGCAGCCCAGGCTAATGTAAAAGGAGAATACTTGGGGTTTTAGGGTTTTATATCTCCAATATTTGGGACAGAGAAGGTATGATAGTTGTGTGTAGCTCTGGGGAAAATTAGCAGATCTTTTGTCACAGAAGACTCACAATGTTTATCTCCACGTGTTTGCTCAGAACTAAACCTCACTGATTACAGTAGAATTTACTTCCTAATAGGGTGCTTAGGGGATATGACTTAGGTTGCTTGAGTCCCATTGAAGTCAAACAGATTAAAGCAGCCTAGCTGTATGCAGCCATAGAAATATTTTCACATGGCACATTTTGAGACAAACCTACAGAAGAGCCCTGCTGGATCAGACCAAAGGCCCATCTTGTCCAGACAACATTCTGTTTCCAACAGTGGCCAACTTGTGGGAATGCCTATGTGAAGCCCACCAATAGGTCATGATGGTAAAAGTCCTTCTGAGTGTCTGGTATTTGGAGGCAAATTGCCTTTGATCCTGGAGATATTGTACAGCCTTCAGAACTAGTGGCGATGGCAGCCTTGTGGTATGCCCTGGCAACTCTACCCACTGGAATGGAGGTTACAGGACATTGCATTAATCCCCAGGCCAGTCCAATCATTAGGTGAGGTGACGTCACTGCCTCAGGCCACAGAAGCCTCTGAGGCAGCACCCTGCCCACTATGTTGCTGGCAGAGAAGCAGTGCCAGCATCAGTGCTGATTTCTGGTGAGATTTCACCGAAATCACATGAGATCATGCTGAACACATGAGATCTCACTGGAAATTGACACTGACGATGAAGGCAATAGGGTACAGGCCGCAGCAGGGCAAAGCAGCACTCCCCCTTTTGCCTCAAGCAGTGAAATAGGATATGCCACCCTAATTAATCCAGACATATATTTTAAATCAAAAACAATACAATCCCCTTCCAAATAATAAAGCTCAGTGCCTAATTGTTTTACTTTAGGCACTGGCAGTAAGAAACCAAACATCTGCAATCAAAGTTCCACTTTGATTTTCCTCCTCCACCACCTTAACACTTCCTAACACAGGTTCCGCTAAGTCCCTCCTTGAGCAGAAATTTCTCCTGTAATCTTATGCTCTTCCCCCAAATCTTTAATTTATCACTCCAGGATAAGTGATAGCCACTGAAATGGTTCCCCCTCAGTTCTTTATGCCACCACGAGCTCCCAAATTCTAGGAAGTCATTTTTTGTGGGGGAATTTAATTCAGTGCCTTGAACAGCCAGTGAAAATGGAAATGGTTTTAGAGGGCCAGATCATTCAACAGAGATAATAAAAACTACAGTGATGTTTTATTAAGTCCTTGGACTGAAACTGAGGAGAAAACAATTGAAATATCTATCACCTGAAACGTCTCCAAGAAAAAGGCAGAAAAAATATGTAATTGCATCCCATTAAAGCATACTAAAATTTTGACAACCGCAAAATATATTTAAACAAACAAACCTATCAGACCAATTCTTGTATAACTGACTGTTATACAATTAAGCAGACACTTCATTATAAAAACATTAGACATCTCCCATCTATCTAATTACCAAAGATCTCTGTTATTCCCCGAGAAATTAATGCGTAGACTTATAACTGGAGCTAGACTTATATGAGAAGTTGTAAATTACAAGCAAATCTAAATGCACATAATGTAGTCATAGCAGATTGTTGTTATTCTTATGAAAAGTTACCATAGCAAGTTGACTTTTCCTCAACAGCCATTCCTCACCCCCCCCCCCATTTATGTCTAACACCCCCAACCTGGGTTGGGTTCCAGCCAGATGTGTATTATTTATGAAGCAAAATCCACATTTGGTGCACTCCCGCCTCAAATGTTCAGCTGCAATTTGGAGGCTTTTATGTTTTTAAATTCTCATCTAAATAGCTATAGAGAAAATAATGAGAAATTCAAGGCGTTTTCTTCATGTTCTGTCAACTTAATGTACAAGTGGCACAAAAGGCACTTTGGACATTTGATTCCTTTTCAGCCACAAAAGCCAGGTAAAATAACACAAATAGCTATTTCAAGACTTCCTGACTTCACTATCATTGTATACACATTTTTAATAAAAACAAAACAAAAAAACACAGAGCAGGAAGTTTTACTATATTCTCTGGAAAGAATAATAAAGCAGGCACTCCTCAATGAACTTCTTTATATTAGTGATTGTAATGTCTATGCTGTTACTCAGCAGGTGCTTTTAGCATGCAAAATAAATTGCTCACTGACATCTGTCCACTTCCTGAATTGCTCACGTGATCAGCCTTGGAAAATAGAAAGACAGGTGCTCAGAAATGTAGCGCAAAAATAATTCTCTCTCTCACTCACAGATGCTCACTAACCCACCAGCACCATCAGTCAACTCTGTTTAGAGAAGATGTGGAGAACCTTCCCTGGTCCCAGGCCCACATTCCATCTTGGGCAACCTTCTGAGTGTAATATGTCAGTGATGGATGAGCCAGGGGCAGAGGCAAAAACTGGGTGAGGCAATGGATGCGACTCTTACCTCTCTCTATTCACCATGCTACATTTCAGCACTGCAAATAAATATTGTAGGCTCTTCATCCTCCATCCAGGCAAGCAAGAAGTATGATCAGAGCTAAAGGAACACATTTCAACCCTATGTAGTGCATTTAAACACAACTGGCTAACCTCTCTCACAACTCTGCCCTTTTCCTTAAGGAGTAGAAAGCCTTAATGGGTTGAGCATCCAGCTTGGAGCCAGGAATGCTTCCTCCTCCTTTCTGACAATTCCCTCTAGGTATGCTATCTCCATTGACCAGTCAACATTGGGGTGCAGGTCCCTGGCATGGAGGGACTGGGTGCCTCCATGGATACAGACTCTGGATGTCCTGATTCAGGAGTCCTTGGTTGAAGAGCCCATGATACAATAGGCTGAGACTCTGGATCAGACCTAGGTACTTGGGCTGGCTTCCAACCCTGCAACTCTGCCTCCAGTGCCACAAAGTTTGGATCCCTTTGACTTAGTCAGAGAGCAGGTTCTTGTTCTGGGTATGGGCCCAGCAGGGGCTTACCATGATGATGACCAACAACAATACCCAATATCAATATAAAAAACAACCAAGCAGCAAATGAAAACAAAGAAAATAACCAATAGTATGACTCATTAATAACTTGTGTTGGATTACAAGATGATGTTTACCTGGTGTCAAGATGGACACCAGGCAAGGATCCCTGAGAACGCTGTTCTGAAGTGTTGAAGGTGCCACCCAAAATGCTCTTGTGCTGGTCAAGAGCCATCTTACCTCAGCCGGTGAGGTTATCCATATGGAGCTGCAATTTATAACACAATCTCCTAACTGTGAGCTAAAGACACATGTTTACTACCTCTGTGACACTGAAGCAAAACAAATATTATATTTCAAGTTATTCACATATCAGAACAGTATATGTATTACACAGACAGACAGATAAACACACAAACAAAAAGCATAGTAGGCAGCTGAAGTCAAAGCAGTACCTAACCATTTGCACATAGTCATCCTTTTCCATTTTTGGATTTTTAAAATCCCCTTTATTTTTTAAAATATTTCTTAGCTAGGGCTCATTTGCATTTATAGTATTGTGCTGCAGTTTACTGAGGACCTTGATACTCATGAAATATGTTGCAGAAATAAAGGAAGAGAAAAAGAGTAGAGAGAAATATTGTCTAATTAATTGAATTAAAGTCTGTCTGATTAAAAAAAACCAAACCATTTTCTTGTTGCAGAGCTGTCAGCCTGAAAGTACATTATGGAAAATATAGCAAGACAACTGTCCTTTTCAACCTGTTCAGGGTAATAATAGCTCTTATCAACCTGACATTCTAACAAATGTCCCATACTAAATGTCGAGTGAGATTTCTCGAGTGACAAGAAAAATAAAATGCCTCTTTTCCCTTGCAAAATACAGGGAAAGGGTTTGGGGTTTTTTAAACAGTGAAAATTAGCAGGGTTTTTTTAAAAAAAATTCAAGCAAGCACAAAAATTGAGCATGAATTGCTTGTGATCTGCAATAAATGGGGAGGCTTGGGATGATAAAAAAGTGTGTTCCATTTGCCTTACAAAAGTTCTCCTTCTTAAACCTGATTCAAACATATATTCATATGCCATTACATGTTCTCTGCTCAAAGTACTTATCTATAATTGTAGTGCTTAGCTGCTAATGTTAGGCCTGTGCACCAGCTCTGACTGAATCCTGGATCCCAAACCGAATCAGGCTGAATCAGGTAGATCGGTGACTTGGCTGAAGCAGGTTGAGGCAGCTCCAAATTGCCCCAGGTTTGGTCTATCCACCTGGAGCTATCTGGGGCTGTTAAAGGGGGTGGTAGTCGAGTGCTGAGGGGACAGGAAGAAGGAGATGCGGTCTGGATAGACTCCTCATCATATGTTTAATTAAGGTTTAAGACTCTGATCAATCAGGGACAAATCTGACTATTGAGCAGGGGTCGGCAACCTAAGGCCCATGGGCCATTTAACCAGCCCATGGACCCCCACTGCCCGCTCAGTCGGCTCCCGTGTGCCACACTAAACTGGCATGGAGCAGAGTGGGGACTGCCTTCTGTGATGCTGCCTGGCTTCCCATTGGCTGCAGGAAGCTCCTGTAGCCAATAGGAAGCTGCGCACGCTTCCTCTGCACTGGAAGGAGCACCGAAAATAGCGTTTGAGCATGAGCTTGAGCATGCACGCCAGCCCACCGCAGCATCTGCGGGACCGTGAACCGGCCCAAGCCACAAAAACTTTGAAAACCCCTGCTATTAGTGTTCCTCCTCAGAACTGTTGGGGTCCTTCTAGGAACAGAACAGAGTGAGACAAAGCACACAACCAAGCAAAACAAGATGTAGCTGGGCCCCTTTGCCAGCATTCTTATACATTTCACGTTATGTTCTTCAGTTGGAAATAACCCTTCCAGGTATTTCAAGCATCAAGAGATTAAAGTGAAAAGCACCTCTGAAGTAACAGACAAAGTTTCCCTGATGTTTATTGGATTGATGTTCTCGACTCCAAGCCAATTAAATCCCATTAGCACATGCGGCTAATTAAGTAATCAGTTGTTAGAACAACTGCCTTATGTTTGCTCAGAAGAAATCTGATTTAATGAAGTGAGGCACTTTGATTTGGGAGGAACCATCCTTTAAGAGTCACGATTTGCTTGTGCTGTGGTGACGTGCTTCAAGTCACAATGTAATGCAGATCTAGAGCAACACCTAGCGGTCACGATGGAGCACATCACATCAGGCATGCTGCTTAGAAATGCCACTCGGTGGCCTGTGACCTCCTCCTCCTTTGTCCCCACTCTCTACCCCTCCAAAGGCCTCTTGCTGCATGTGTGCTGCTTGAAAGTATAAATTAGGCAAGAGACATGATGCTGGTGCTTCAAGAGCTACTGTTGCACTAGTACTCCCAAATTTATAATGTCTTGTGATGTGCACAGACAGAGAAGAAACCTTGGAAAAGCAGCATGTCACGTACAGTTCACAACAGAGGCGGGAAAAAGCAGATCAGGGTTACTCACGAGATAGAAAAGAAAACAACAGAAAGCGTGAACTTTGAATTGGCGAGACACTAATGGTGGGATGTGCCCAAACTGAAAAAAAGTTATATGGCTGTAGTCTCAACCCTTATAAACCCTTGTGCTCCGAGCCCCCAAAACCCATCCCTCATGGAAATAAAGACACAGTGGAGACAGCCTTGTTGGAGGGCAGGATATTTAAAGCCTAGTTTTCCAGATTTCTCATTTTGTGGGAGTATATAAGCCATTGCAAAGCTGGTTATTGTGATGAAATTTTGTATGCAGCTAATGATTGCTGCCATATTTATTTATGTCATAAAATTTATATAATGCTTGATTGCAGAAAACCTCAAAGTAGTTATACCACTATACCGGTTGCACCACTATAAATGATAACTGCAAGAAAAGGCCCAAAGTTGAGACATATGAATTTTCTAGATTATATTCTATTTTAGGATTCCTGAAATGACATGAGCACAGTTAAGACAGAGAGAGCGAGAGACCGGGTGTTTTCTAGGCATAAATTTTGAAGGTTTAGTTAGGCTGTAAGCAGTCAGGGTGGAAGTTCTTAACGGCACGCTTCAGGGTGTAAGTAAGTGCATATTAACTGTCATAAATTTGGACTCCCATCAGGAGTTGTGTGCAGTTTTCACTTGGAAAGTGATGTCATTTCTATTTAGTTTACTATGTGGTACATCTTCCAAAACAGGTGTACCTCAAGATGGAGAGACTTCAGTCTTCTGCATTAGAACAGCAAATATAGTAAAAGATATCACTTCTTATCCTGATACTTATCCTTGAAAGCTACATCACACCAATTTGGTTGACTGTATTGCTGGACAAGGGATTATTTTAAAGAAAGGCATAACTGAAAACCGCACCACCACCTCTGGGTTTTTCATCATTCTTCCTTCCTTCTTAATGTATTCCACCATGAACACTTAAAAACTTGAACTGGTCAAGAATGTGCTTCCCACTCCTTTTAAAACAGAATGAAGAATAATCTTTCAAAGAGACCATAGACTTTCCCAATCTTCTAAAAGCCATACTCCTTATGATTCATTTATTTTCTTCTCTTTTATTGTTACAAATGACTTTAATGATATTTCAAAATTCATTATAATGCCTTGAGTGCTTTTGCACATTGAATCAATCTTTTTTACTTGTCAGACCTTGGAATTTCTACTGTCTGGTGCTGTTACTGGTTTGGAATGTTCCACTCCATTCCTCTCCTACAGAAGAAAAAGAGAGAAGAGAATGCTCTTCTTGGGTGACATGATGATCACAGAAAAAGTGAGAGTTGCTAAATGCCACCAGGGTCATTTACCAGACCATATTGTTGCCAATTTATTTCTGGCAGTGTCCCTGTGCCTTGTACATTTGCCTGAAAGGGAGAAACATGGCACATGGTGTTTCCCTGGCATAAAGATGAAGTAACAGTGAATAATTTAGCATCCCCTGCAACATTTCTGCATTTGAGGTAGCTATCTGAAGGCCTAGGAGATCTGCTTGTGCAGGGGGCACAGTTGCCAGCTCTAATGAGTCATGTCAGTGATTCAGATTGTACTAAGCACATGCATTTTCTACTGTCATCCATTCATTACTACTACTATTTGCAATTCACTTTGTGATTTTACTGTTTTATCCTCAATAAAACCACAGTCTTCCACTGGATTATTATCATCTTTATCATCTTCACTTTCCTCTCAGTCACTCCAGGACGTCTTCCAGATTGGATTATTGCAATGTGCTCTATGTGGGCCTGCCCTTGAAGATGACTGAGAAACTTCATCTGATCCAAAATGTAGCAGCCACACTACTGGCTTGAGTTGCATTTAGAACTCATGTAACTCCTGCTTGGGGTTAACATGGCAAATGGCAAAGATTTAATCGGATGTGTCAGGGAACTGCCATCGGAGCTGGAAGCGGAGGGAAGGCTCCAAAGGGATGGCGGAGAGGGTCCCAGTAGGGAGAGAGGGAGCCCGTCTGCTGGGGAAGGAAATCAGCGTAACACCAGTAGAGAAGGGGGGCAGATGGGGGAATCGGGGAGGAGGCTCCAAGACTCCTCACCGGAGACCAGCGGAGAGAGTACGGGTACTCCACTGCCCACACCCTCCCTGTGCAGAAGACTTCCACACAGGGACAGTAGGAGGAGACTTGGCATCAAGGAATTTTTGTGCTGGAAGAAGTTTAAGAAACGCCCACTGACGGATTCTGCCAGCGACTGAGACAGTCACGATGCTGGAGGCTGTTCAGTCAGAAAGGGTTTAACCAGGTAACCTCGCCAGCAGTGGTGGCAACTTACGCACGAGCAACCCCTAAATCCATTACAGGATGCTTTAATTTAAAGATTTAACGGGAAGATTTTGCTATATTAGTTCCTTCAATTTTTTTCTATTTTAATTTTCTTTTTTTTAATCTTTTGCTTATCATTATTTGGCATATATTTTAATGTAAAGGCACACTTACATTCTTGTTTGGACAAGCCTACCCAAACATTTAGAAAGTTGAGATAATCTTAATCTGTTTTAGTATTGTAACATCTGTATGTTTGGAAGCACGGTTGTAATTTTGATTTTTTAAATTATTTTATCTTTTTGTAAATCTTTGAGGTTTTGTTTGTTTGTTACAATCAAGCAGTGTGTTAATTTAATGAAATAAAATAATAAATATTTTAGTTGAAATTTTCTTTTAAAAAAATTGGTGAATTAGTGAATTTCTTTTTCTGTGGTTATGACTAGAGCTTGGAAGATTCAGGACAGGTGAAAGGAAGTTACCTAGTACCTAGTTATGGACTCTATTCCCACAAGAAACAGTGATGCCAACCAGTGGTGGAGGAAGGGGGTGCGGGGGGTGCGGTTCACCCCGGGTGTCATCACTGAGGTGGGTGACAAAATAACAAAAATATGAGTGTGTTTTTTTAATAAAAAAATTGGGCTCACTTTTGAACTTTTTAGTTCAGTCAACAAACATAACGAAACATGGCTGGAACTGGGTGCCACACCATGGGGGCCGGCACTCACCGCGGGGCCTGCAGTGTGCCCGAGCCACGCGTCTCTCCTGGGAGTGACATGGTGGCTTGGGCACCTGCAGGCTCCGCTCTACCTGAAACGGCAGCGTGGGGCTTACGTCTGCCCACCGCCTCTCCCTCAGCCATCCCACAGCTGAGGGGGAAGCGGCAGAGAGGCTACACCACTGATGCCAATAAGCTTTGCTGGCTTTCAAGTAGGATTAGACAAAGCCATGGAGGATATTGATAGCTAATAGCCGCAGTGCTATGTTCTACTTCCACTGCTGGAGGCAGTATGCCTCTGAATGCCAGTTGGTAGGAACCACTGATCGAAACAGTGCTGTTGCACTCAGTGCTCAGTGTTGGTTTTTGGGCTTCCCACAGGCATTTGACTAGCCACCATGAGAAGAGGATGCTGGGTAAGGTGGTTCATTGGCCTGATCCAGCAGGCTGTTAATGGTATCAGGTAAGGTTTTTAATTTGTCATCAATCAAACTTTGGTTTAATCAAAGTTCTCCTGGTCCAATGACACGCCTGCCACGCTTGGGAAAGGTTCAGATGTGCTTCTGAGAATGTTTAAAGCTCTCTTACCACTTTCCCTCCCTTTATTTTTCAATGGGAGGGGAAACAGACCAAAAGTGCTTTTAAAAAAATAAGCCTGTCAAGTTGAGCAAGGCTCTGGATAAGATGGTAAAAGGCATTGGGATCCCCACTACCATTACCTTAGGATTCCAGGCATTCTGATTCTCCTAGCCCCTAAAAAAAGCACCCTTAGAATTTGAGGTGGTTGTATCAGACACATGCACATTTTTGTAATAAAGAATCCAGTGAAATATCCTGGTTTAAATTGTCATTATATGTTTTGTCAATTTCCAGCCCACCCTTGGTCTTCAAAAATGCCCTCAAGGTGGCTCACATGAAATCATAAGGATTATTAAATGCAATTATATGCCATTTAAACATAGAATAGAATGGAGGGATAAAAATAAAGTGGGTTGCTGTTTTCTTTTTCTAATAAAATTGTTACAAAGCCATGCAGCTTTGTTGAAATAGTGGCAATAAAGTCAAGTTTCAACATAATTGGACACTGAAAGCTCATGCAATCACTTGGATCTTTGAGAAGTAAAAAGGAACAGTAGCAAGTTCTTATATATTGCTGCAGTCCTTTAATCATCTTTCTCCTTTGCAGCTTTTAGATGCTCCTTTCTCCCATATTGCAGGCGGAGGCAGGGGAGATGGATAGAGATGTGCTAAAAGCTAAGCTGTTTCTTTCTGCTCACTAGTTAGTTCAAAAACCAGCACCAGGCTTAGCCACCTCACCAAGCTCATCCAGTAGCTGTACCAGTTACTGGTACTCATTTGGATTGGAATGGCCAACTTTCTGCCATAACAGCACCTATGCCTCAAATTAAAAAGGAGTCCTCCCTTTTCTTTTGGGAACACTGCTTAACTTCTAAGGATCCTTGCTATCTAACCTCCATGTACATTGCTATATGTTGCCCTCCAAAAATGACAATGTGGGGCAGATACCTGCCTGCTGTTTTGGCCTTGCAAGTCCCACCGACCATGCTGGCAGTGGCTGCTTGGAGTTGTAGAGTAAATAATTGCAGGGAACCAGTTTTGTGAAAGCTGGTCTAATGTTGTTATTTATCCCTTGCTTCCACCAAATAGCAATGAAGCAGCCCCACCTAGAGACATAGGAAGTTGCCTTCTACAGAATCAGGTTGGTCCACCTAACTCTGCATTGTCTTTTTATATATATGAACATGGTGTAACGTTGGAAAATGTTGATTACTTCTCCTACCTGGGCAGTTATCTTTCGACGAGGGCCTACATTTTGTTTACAAAGTTATTGTACTACCAACCTTACTGTATGCTTGTGAAACATGGACCATGTTATATATTCCATCTCCAACTCCTCGAAAGGTTTTCACTGGTGTCTCCAAAATTTTTACACATCACTTGGGAAGACAGGCGAAACTAATACCAGTGTATTGGAAGAAGCAAAGATCACCAGTGTTGAAGCAATGGTTCTTCAACATCAACTTCGTTGGACTGGTCATGTTGTGTGGATGCCTGATGATCGTCTTCCAAAGCAGCTACTCTACTCTGAACTTAAAAATGGAGAGCGTAATGCTGATGGTCAACAAAAGAGGTTTAAAGACTGTCTCAAGGCAACTTTTTAAAAATGTAGTATAAACACATTTTTTGGGAAACACTTGCCTGCGAGTGCTCTAATTGGAGAACAGCCTTTACTGAAGGTCTCATGGACTTTGAAGACACTCAAACTCAGGACACAAGGGAGAAACATGCTAAGAAGAAGGCACGCTTGGCAAATCCACATCATGATCAACTCTCACCCGGATGTCCCCACTGTGGAAGGACGTGTGGATCCAGAACTGGCCACCACAGCCACTTACAGACTCATTGTTAAAACCGTGTTTATGGAAGACAATCTTACTCAGCTACGAGTGATCGCCAAAGAAAGAAGAAGATATATATATGCTTTATTGATTTTAAAAACTGTGTAACATAAGTAATAAACAGGAAATGAAAATGAAAATAAACAAACATACATTCATTCCATAGTTGGTGCTTGTTGTATATAACATTTTGTAGTTGGATTCAACATGACCTCCGGTCCCCCCATTTTGGTTCCCAGATTATATTCTTTATCTGCACACTAAACTTTGTCTCCTCTAGGTTGTTTCAATTACATTAATTTTACAAGATTCTCCTACTATTACATGCAGAAAGTCATTCCAGACCTGCCAACGGATTTATATTTTTGCAATGTTCTTTTAAATAAACTCTGTATACATCCCACTCTCTGTTGAATTTTTCATTGGTACCATCTCGGAACCTTGCTGATATTCTGGCTAGTTCTGCATATTCTCGCAATTTGTTTTGCCAGTCTAATTTGGATGGGATAGCTTCTCCTTTCCAAACTTTTGCAATTAAAATTCTCGCTGCCAATGTGGCATTGATGAAATCCCAAAGAAATTAAACTCTGCATTGTCTACACTGATTGGCAAGCAGTTCTCCAGGGTTACAGACAGGGAACATCCCTAACCCTATCTTCAGATAACAGGGATTGAACCAGGGACCTTCTGCATATAACGCTGACACTGAGCTGCGGCCTACAGGTGATCATTTGGTTTTAAACCAGGCCTGTCCCACTCCTTTTGAATATAAAATGAGTTATGTGTGTCTTTCAGTGCAGCTTCCTTTGAGCTCAGGGTTGTGAGTTCTGGAGCCCCATACAACCTGTATCTTGGGGCTAGGCAGAGGGGATGGTCCATTTGCCTGCTGCCCTATACTCTCCATCTCTTCTCTTTTGTTTAATTGCCATTTCATCCCCCATGCTGCAACAGGTCCATGCCAAAGCACATTTCCCTCTGCATCTTGCTCCAGAGTGCTGATTCTGCCCTATGGAGTCTCAGAGTTATGGTAAAGCAACATCATTCATGTGCAACCCAGACACCAGCCTGTCTCCCCTCCTCCTCACAATCACATTACTTGGTGCTTTGATCAGTGATTGGGTGTTTTCCCAGGAGCCAAAGAAGCCCACAACAAACAGAAGTGTGTGACCTTATTTCTGTAATTGGAAGTTGTTCAGAACTGTTTTTAATGCAGTGTTTTAATGTTGTGTTTCAGTGCTCAGTTGGAAGGCTCAAACAGTGCTGATTCAGTAGCCTTGTCAGATTCAAGGCATCATTTGATGAGACGGTCATCAAGTGAAAAGCATGCACTTGGGAACTCATGCACGTAGGAATTATCTTATGTGCTGTGCAAATGTCTATGAGATTTTGCCCAAAATGCTGTTTGTAAACTTAAGAAATCAATGCTAAGGCTGAGCTAAAACAGCTTCCCATTTTAAATTGATTTATCTTAAAGATGTATGCCTCCTCTCTTGCTCCTAACAAATAATGTATTCTGCAAACCTTTCATCACTGTTCAAAAGCATCCCCTTAACAAATTGGAACAATACCCATGTAAAGGTTCGTCTATTCATTTATGCAACCATATTTTGCTCTGCCTCCTTGTGTCTTAATGTGCTTTGTTTTCCCTCTGTTACATTGTTACATAGACAAACCTACATTATCTTGATGTGATTACCATTTGTGATTTTAATGTATTTTTATTATTGTATTTTTAGTGCATATTTAATTTATGTGATTTTGATTTTCAAGCGTCGGAAGCAATCATGCATAGGGATTAAAAGAATGGAATATAAATCTCTAAAGAAACAAACATATAAACAAATATAGCAATCCTAGGCAGGCATACCAACTCAGAGCAAGGACCATTGAGTTCAGTGTCCCAGACAGTGCTTTCTTTTTGTAAAATACAAGGTGCTGGTGGTACTCATAGCTTGATAAAAGTGCTGTTGGTGCCAGGACAAAATGGCTCACCTGTGTCTCTTTTAGAAACAGGATTACTTTCCATAGCAACCTTCGTTCATGTTGCACTTGCACTGTATTGACTGAAATTACCATCTACCCCCCCCCCCCCCAATTCTTCCTAGAACTGTGAACTTCAGCTGAAAGCTCTTGTGTAAATTCAGGTAGAAGTATAGTCATACCTCAAGTTGCGTTTGCTTCACGTTGCATTTTTTCAGGTTATGAACATGGCAAACCTGGAAGTGTTTACTTCCTGCTTTGCGCATGCGCAGGAGAGATCTACGCACTTCACGCATGCGCAGGAGCACTCTATCATGTCACGCACACCCGCAGAAGCGGCGCTCTACTTACGGGCTTTTCAGGGTGCGAATGGCACCACGGAATGGATCGTGTCTGGAAGTAGAAGTACCACTGTACTCTGTAGACTTATGGGATTAATATGGAAGTTCCATCTACCTTCTCTTCCATCAGATTTACACAGGTGTGGTTTTTTTTAATCCATCTTTATTCCAAACAGAGGGACATCTATTCAATCACACAAATGTCACACTCTACCTAGTACCCATTATATAACACGACATTTGGTTTGGAGCAATACTTTACAAGCCTTACTGCAGCTCCTTAAAACAGAAATCTTCATTCACAGCTTTAGGGTTTCCGGGTATGCCCTCTGCCTATTTGGATGGGAGGTTCAAATAACATTCTAGCCCACCAAAGATTTTGTATCTGTGAGTCCAGTCTCGAGGATATCTCACACTACTTAATATGATGCCCCCAGGTGTCAATTTCTCACCTGTATCCTCTGCTCCTTGTCAATCAGACCCTGCCTGCTCTGGCTGCTGGAAAATTATAAGTCACAAACCTAGTGGGGTGAATGGCAGGTGCATTTTGATCTGTAACTATGCACTAATTTAAAGAGAGGATTCATGTCCCTTTTATTCTGGAGGGGGATTTTTATTGTACATTACTTTAGTTGTTCCTTTTTGTTTGTGTGTTGCTTGATAAAATGTGTTAAGTTGATTTCTATCAATATATGTATTGAATTGAAGTGTCCTATGGCTGTCAATCACCCAGCTCCTGCTACCCTCCTGAGGAAAACCCCACCCAACCCTCCCACTATATATAAGGGTCTGGTGACTTCTGTTTCAGTGTATCTGAAGAAGTGTGCATGCACACAAAAGCTTATACCCAGAACAAACTTAGTTGGTCTCTAAGTTGCTGCTGGACAATTTTTTTTTAATTTTTATATATATATTGACTGCATCAGACCAACATGAATACCTACCTGAATACTGAGATAAGTCAACCAAGGATCTGACTCAGTTTAAGGCTGCTGAATGGTGGGATGGGGGAGTGTAAGGAATGCATTCAGAGCCACATAATAACTAGAGATCTATTTGTTCTCATAGAGTTAGATAGTTAAAGCTGTCACTTCAGGACTATCACATTATTGTCTGGAAAATTCCCTCTGGACCAACACATGAGAGACACACTATTTTCTGGTAATCATTCAAAGATAGAAACTATCACACCTGGTGAAGCTGTTGCTAGGGTCAAAAGCAGCAACTGTGAGTTTTCCAAATGGTTAATTTTTTGTTGTATTGAATCATCACATATCTTCCTTATTCCATCTTATTAAAGTGACAGGATTCCAACAGATTGAGAATTGTTCTCAATGTGACTGCCTGGCTCCACTTACTCTATCCACCTCTATGTCGGGGTTTGAAACATCATGTTACACCCAGGGATAAGGGTGGCACTGTGGTCTAAACCACTGAGCCTCTCGGGCTTGTTGATCAGAAGGTCAGCAGTTCGAATCCTTGTGGCAGGGTGAGCTTCCATTGCTCTCTCCCAGCTTCTGCCAACCTAGCAGTTTGAAAGCATGCCAGTGCAAGAAGAGAAATAGGTACCGCTGCAGTGGGAAGGTAAACGGCGTTTCCGTGTGCTCTGGCTTCCATCATGGTGTTTTGTTGCGCCAGAAGTGGTTTAGTCATGCTGGCCGCATGACACGGAAATTTGTCTGTTGACAAATGCCGGCTCCCTCAGCTTGAAAGCGAGATGAGTGCTGCACCCCATAGTCACCTTTGACTGGATTTAACTGTCATGGGGTCCTTACCTTTTCTTTTTTTAAAACTATGTGCATTGAAGTGAAACAATAAGTAAAACCTTTAACTTGGGGCAAAAGAGAGAGAGCAGTAGTGAGTTATTTGTATTGATCAGAAGATATTTGCATTTACTTTGCAATAAATACTGTGCAGTGAAACATACGGCTCCTCTGTGTTTTAATTAAATCGTCTAAAAGGCAAACGTCAGATCAAGCAATCTATTTAATAGTTAAATTCTCCTGCATAAGAGATCTTCTCCTACACACACACACCAGAATCTCACACTCTCAGTGTGTCTGGGAAGCATGCAGTATTAGTCATCAATGCACTTAGATGCAGGTATGCAATAAGTGAAGAGGATTTGTCTTCAGGATTCAGGTTAGATGATCCAGGACTTTTAGTGCTTCACTTGGAAGAAAGATGCTCTCCCCAGCACAATGTCAATGACAGGCTGCATGAGCTGCATATTAATGTACTGCTGAACACTGCCAGTTTTCTCAGAGGCTCTTTTGTGAATAGAAGAGACTACACTGGCAGACAGGTGGGGAAATGCAGCTACTATATTGCCAGTAACATGTTAAGATCATCAGCGTTTCCTTGATGAGAAAGGCTTCGCCATACATAGCACTATTTCAGCTGAGAGCTCAATCCCCAACAAAGTATGAGGAAAGCCAACAGAGAAAACAGAAGACGCTTCTTCACTCTTTGACTAATGTGGATGAATGAAGGGGTGAGATGTAATAAGGCATTGCCAAAGAGGATTTTGCATTCCATTTTGTTCCTGAGGAATACACAGACAGAACTAAACATGGGTTACAATGCACCTTGACTGTTTTTGCTCTTCTGCTTTAGGCATCAAAATGCACATCTACTCAAAAGTAAGCCTCACTGAGTTCAATGTGACTCACATACCGGAAGATGTTACACATTTGCAGCATAAGAAGCACAATTGAAGGCCTAGTTCTCAATGGTGAAGTTACCATTACTAGGAAGCAGGTTCTTTCCTCAAGTTATTCCCTATACTTCAACCCACATAAGTGAAAGTTAGACAGTCGCAGAGATGGAGAAGAATTCAAGCATCATATTCAAGTGCACTGGAATTTTGAGGATAAGAACAGATCAGCAACCTCCAAATCATGACCCCATCTTCACTGCCCAGGAACCCAGGATGCGGCTATGTGTGCATGGCTCCAGTAACACAAATGTGTGCCCATGCACAGAGCATTATCAATGTTCCTTGCAAACACAAGGCTTCCCTCCATGCATACACACACACCTGTCATAACAGCAGATATTTTGCTGGTTTCAGAGTTTGTTAAAAGAGGCACAATGTTTTTTAAGTGGCTTTAGCCTGTGAGTGACATTTCATTCATTCATTCACAAAGTGCACAGGGCTAAAGCACTAATGGGGAACATGTGACAATCACCTCCAGCCAGCATGGGCAATGATAAGGAGAAATGGGAGTTGATCCAGAAACAACTGGAGGGCCACCAGTCCCCACCACCACCACATCACTGGCCTAGTCACAAACTTAACAGGAGTAACTAGAGGGCAAATGAAACACAGCACTGCTTTGCATTCATGTGGTGGTGGTAACAACAACAACAACAACAACAACAACAACAACAACCCTATCCTACTGGGTTGCCTTGTAATTCGCAAATAGCGGTACAAGTCTCATTAACCTTAATAGGGGTTGTGCATTGGAACTTTACAGCATCTTCAGAACCAACCAAAAGGAGAAAACAATTTGTATTTTTTACAAAGTGAAGGAGACTCTTACTGTAAGTCTCTTAAAATTAACTTGCAAATGCCAACTTCTTATGAGCAAGGGAGGGGATGGGTAGTTACCTTTCTCCTCTGTCACTGTTCTCAGGACTGGGAAAAGCTGCTTATTCTATAAAGCTGATTGCCAGGGAATCCTGGTTTTGTGAGTACTTTTATGGTTTCTGAGGACTAACCTCCTACAGAATAAGGGTCACAAGGTTATCCAATAGATGTCAGTGGCAAAGGAGAAAATAAAAGCATGCACACCTCTGTACTGGGTTGGTTGTAAGGTTCTTTGATGGACTTCTGCATTATATCCAACTTAGGGACTTCAGTAGGTGTTGCCCTTCTCTCCAACCATATGACTGACAATTGCGGGACCAGGAACGGCTGTGAAGATGTCATGGCTGACTTCCTACTATTGGTATTTGGGCTTTTGGTATTTCCATAGATTTGCTTGTTGTCATACTTCACATCACCTTACCAAGAATACAGGCACCACCCTAAGACATGGCCTAGATATACATGAAGCTACTGCTGTGCTGAATCTAAGCAAGTCTGGATCTAGTTAGTACCTGGATAGATGACTCCTTGGGAACCAGACGTATAACTTGGGTTCCATGATGGAAAAAATGGAATATAAATGTCAGAATATAAATGAAAATGTAATAGATTGACCTTTGCATATGTAGGGTTGGTATGCATCACTGAGTTTCTGCCTTTTCTGGCATTCCAGACCACATTGACTCAGGCTATACATGCCCAGATTGTATGGTGCGGATACTACATTTTTGCTCTGTGAGCAAAGAGGGTCTTCCATTCATGGAGCTGATGTGTGCAGGGCCTTCAAAGTTATGCTAAACTTTTCAGCGTCTGCCGTCCACCATCACCGGCCACCAATATACATGTTAATGTAATATATGAAAGAAGAACACTGGTACAAAAGAGGCAATTATGGTTAAAGATTCCTGCAAAATAGCCTTGAAATTCAAGCATCACAAAAATAGTCTCTTCCAAAAAGCTGGCACAAGAGGCAAAGAACACACAGTATTCACCATCTGGTTTCCAAAGTCTGTATTTAGTACAGTTTATCCTCATATTGAACTTCTTCTAACACAGCTTAATAATACAGAAAACTTTTCCTGGGCTACCTTCAGCTTCTGACTTAAGTAGACTTTATAGTGTTTAGTTTCATCCTCTGGCTGACTGCATAATAATGAAGAAGTCTTTCCAAAATACAGAGGTCTGGAGAGATTAAGAGGCAAGGAGTATACAGCCTGATTTTAGGTATGTGTCTTCAAGCAATTCCTATGAACCTCAGTGATGCTTACTTCCATACAGCATAGCATTGCAGCCTTGGTGAATTTTGTTCAGAGGAAGATGTTTAAAGGCATGCTAAATAGAATGCATACCGACTGTGATCAAAGGCTAAGGCCAGCAGGTCTGTTTTGTAGCTGGACATAGCAGATATATCCAGAAGGCTTTAACCTACACTCAACTTATTTCATGTTCTGCAAATCAATAACTAATGTGTAGCAAGTGCACACCATTCTACAGCAGTGTTGGGGAAGCTGTGGCCTTCCAGATAATGTTGAATTACAACTTCCATCATCTCTGTCCATAGGTCATGCTGGCTGAGAATTATGGGACTTGAAGTACAACAACATCTGGAGGATCACAGGATCTCCATCCCTGTTCTGCACTCAGGAGCACATTAATACTTGCATTTTTGGTTAATTTTCCTGTGCCTGACTGTTTTGTTCTGAAGTGTCTGCAATTTCACACTGCTTTCGTTGTTTTTGATGATTTATTTAAGTATGCCTCTCATTTTGTTATACTGCTTTATTTTAAGATATTGTAGGCTGCACTGAATGGTCCTCTTGCCTAGAAAACCAAGGTTAGGATATAAATAAGTAGCCTGTAGCAACTGCTGTAAGAAGATGGAGTTAGCAAAATAACCATCGATGGGGAAGGCATTAGGCAGCCTCTGCTAGCATGAATTACAATGTCTGCTACTGCATTTTATATGTGTATAGAGATAGACAATTTGGACATCACATGCCATTTGCTCTGAATAGAATCATTGCATGTAGTACAGCAATGTTGTTCATGAGTTCTGTCCTAGACTGGCTTGCTCTAGTCACTGTTATGCTGTTGCTACTTCTGTACTCTAAGAGGTTAAACACATAGCCAATTTTCTGCAAATGAACTCTCTAAAATGTTTCAATGGAAAAGCATTATTTTAAAAAAATCCTGGGTTCAAGAAGGAATTATGTTTAAACAACCTCAACAACAGCACATTTACAAATTACATAAACACTGTTAACAGATGATTGAACACATTTATATTTTCACTTGGGTCAAATGAACTACTGATATTACCAACTCATTCTTGTTATTTAAGACTGTTGGATTTAATAGCGCTTACTCCCAGGTAAGCAAATAAGTCTAGGATTACAGCCTTAGGCATCTATCACACTGAAACAGGCGGCAATCATTTTAGGCTTGTGCAATTGACATGTGATAGCCAACATGTGGGTCCTTTTGGACCCAGAAGGTGGAATAGGGAGGTGGAGGTGGGAAGAATTGGGTTGGAACAGGGGCAGGGTGGGGAAAATGGGGACAGGGCAGAATGGGGTGGGGTGCACTTATATGCATTCCACTGACGCGCACTGGGGCCAGGAATGGAGCCCCCGTGCAAAATGGTCACCACCTGTATACTGCTTAATATTTGAGAATTTCAAAGGAGTGTCCAAAACCCATATGATAATAAAAAACCCAAATAAAAATGATACAATACATGGTAGTAATATAAATTCCTCCAGGGTGACCCACAAAAAACACACACCAGACAATAGCAATGATCCAGGAATGCTTGAGCAAACAGAAAATACTTTGGTGTGTGCCAAAAACATATAGTAATAAGTGCATGCCTTAGTTTTAAAGGGAAGTAATTTCACACGGCAGATGCCACCACAATAAAGACCCTACTTTGAGTGGCCTTGGGTTTAATTTCAGGAGAGTGTGGCAACATCAGCAGGGCCTCTGAAAATCTCAGTGACCCAGAATGCTGTTGTGCATACCGTATCTAGAACCTAAGTAAGTAATTTCTAAGTAATTAAACCACACCTCAGAGGTTCTTCATTGTTCCTCATATCTGCTGACAGTCAGATTCATGGGTCATGGATGGGCCCACATTCTGCTTTGACAGTAGTGTCACACTTTTCAAGAAGCTGGCAAAGCGACATTGTGTGAATGAACATAAAGGCATAGTAAGGACCAGTCTGCCCCCATCTATCAGCCAGAAAAGAAGCAGCTTTTCCAATGTTTGCTTTTCTCTTTCCTCCCCATCCCCTTTTCATTTTGTAGCTCATCTATTAGACTGTGAGTCTTCAGGCAGGTCTGTCTTATTTTTAATGCATGTACGGTGGTTAGAAAATTGTAGGTGCTTTATCAGTTTTAAATGATCATTATTTATTATTTTCTTAAAATGGAATTCTGCAAGAGCAAGGATGATTGCTTTTACTTCCTTAAAATAACCATAATTTGAATGTGTACAACTCAAATGAGAGCATCCCATGTTTCAGCTTCCCTGCCATTACTCATTAGATTCATGAAATACTGTTTGATGAATAGCTATTAGCCTATTCAATAAATTTTCCTCACTGTACATCATTTTAGAAGCTTAGAGTTTCAAAGTATTCTTGCAACCAAACCCATCTACTAATATTGCAATGACCCAAAACACCAAGAATTTGTAGATGAGAAAGTGGTGAAACTACCACCAAATTATAAATAAGGTTTTGTTTCTATTTTATAAAGCAACAGTGTTTACTTGGGACCCTTTTCACTTTTAAAAAACTTATCTGGTATGTGCTACATGATCTTCATGTGCACATTTCCTAAGGAAGTGTCTTGCTGAACCAGGCAATGGTCCACTTTGTCTTCCATCCCTTGCAAGAATCCCAGCAACCATAAACTGCTAGATATCTAATGTGGTTTACATTCTGCCATCCCTAGCATAGAGAACTCTTGATACGAGTTCTGAACACTTGATATGTAGTTACTATTGACAAGATGACTTGGACTAGTCAACGAGACAGTTTTAGAGCAGAGCAAACAAACAAACAGTGCTAGAGTTAGGCATTTTACACCTGATGTGAAAGGTCCAGGTCACACCCTTTGCTTTGGGCAGGAGCTAATAAATTCAGATGGGGGTGGCTAACTTTTGGCTCTTCAGATGTTGTGGGATTTCAACTGCTTCAACTTCACCCAGCCTGACCTATAGTCCAGGATGATTGGAGCTGTACTGATCTAAGGCATCACTGATTTAAGAAATACAAAATGCAGAATGATGCTTTCCTTTTGGAATCTGATGCTTGAAGTGACTGCTTCTTGGTAAAACTGACCAGAAAAAGTTTTAAAAGGTGTACATGCATAGGTCCAAAAGTCTCTTCAGGAGCCAATTGGAGCAAAACGGACATACACTTCATAAAGGACAAACAGCAAAAAGGTGCTCTAAGTTCAGAGAGCTCAAAGGGGGTTTAACGAACTAGGTACCTAGGTCACTGGGATGCTGTAAATGCATAGGTCCAAAAGTCTCTTCAGGAGCCAATTGGAGCAAAACGGACATACACTTCATAAAGGACAAACAGCAAAAAGGTGCTCTAAGTTCAGAGAGCTCAAAGGGGGTTTAACGAACTAGGTACCTAGGTCACTGGGATGGTGTCCTTATGAGACTGCTGTTTCAAGGAGTGGGAAGATTACATTCAGGCTCTTTAATAAGCTTTATCCTAGGCATCTGCTGAAGGAAAGAAACATGAATAAGTTGGCTGTTCTGAAATGAGCAGAAAGTTATGAGGGGAATTAAATAATTCTATATGCAATAAAAACAATTTCCCAGTGGTTCTTATTTTAACACCCATTTTTTCCCATTGGCAACCACACCATCTGCATAATTTGATTCACTACAAGGGAATTTTATTGTCAAAAAAAGATGAGCACAGTGACTTTAGGTGTAACTCCTTCGACTATCACAGCTGTTCAATTTGTCATCAATTCCACCACCATCACTTCCATGGGACATACTATTCCATACTAATAAGACATAACTAACCACTTGGCTGTACGCATCATCCTCAGCCCACACAATTTGTGCTTTTGGTAGATCAATGTTTGTTTGTTTCCTATTTAGCATTCCAAGATGACCTTGCCAGTTGTCATCCCAGCATGTTTCAGAGGAAAGGAAGAATTCATGTGTAAAGTGCCTAGGGTTTTCGGATGTGGAGCAAGAGTCATAGGGCCTGGAGGGCTAAATGATTTCAGCAGCAAAAGGAACAACTGAGTGATCATACCTTACTCAAGGAGGAAGAAGCAAACTTTTAAAAAATTGTTAACCACATTTCTTAAAATGTTTGGATAATATGTTTTCAGATTTCCATTTCGCCTACATCTTTGCTGAGGACTGTTCACTGCAGTATCACTTTACTTTGGTTTGTGCCATCTCAGAGACTTTCCCATAGCAACACATTGACAAGTACCAGAATATAGAAAGGTGCACTTTTACATAATACTTGAAGCAATATACCCACAGAATGAACTGTGGTATCTTCTGCACTGTTGAAATGGGGGGGAAACATACACACTTGAAAAAAAAAATCCATACCTATAATAAACCAAGTGAAACACTCTCTGAGACCATATACAAGTTTCTATTTTACTTCCAAAAATGCTCCTGGATTTTCATAAATCAGCTAGTTTGCCACAGAATATGTCAGTACCGCCTTTTTATTGGCTGAGGTGTAGTTCTGCAGTACAGTCTAGCTCTGCTGGATTTTAAAGGATAATTGAGTAGGTGTGGAGGGGGGGGGACATCAACATTTAAATGTACCAACACAGTTTTGTTGGGTTTTAATGCTACATTCTCATTGGCACATTACTCTGGAGTACGTCTCATTGAACTTAGCAAGCCTTACTTCCAAGTTAATATGTTTGCTATCTGACGGTGAGTTATGAATGTCTAGATTTGAAATCCTATCCAGTATGACTTTCAGATAACTTACACTGATTTGAAATCCAGGTTGAAAATGGAAATAATGCAGTGTTACAAAATGTTTTTTTAAGAGGCACCCAACAAATACTAACGGGCAGACAGCATTGCAGGACAGAAATGCTTCTCACTTTCATATGATAATTTCATGCAATTTGGTCCAACTACAAATGACAGCATCATCTATTCACCTATTTAGCAACTCAATGATTGCCTCATGTCAAGTAGAAAGTCTTTCCAAACTCCTGCTGAGGACAGCTCGACCTCAGTAAGTAAAAGCACAAGACTGTCTCTTGTTACCTCTCTGCACCTTTAGATTTGATATCCTCAGGGTATCCCATGCAACATCAGTTTCCTCCATCACCTTAGATCTTTGTATCTCAAAAGACACTGTTTCGAAGATGTATGTAAAATGTTTTCAAACCCAGAAAATGAATACCGTCACGAAGCATTTGCAATCCTTGTGTTGAATGGAAGGACAGGCAGTTTGTAGAAGAAATGCCAAAGCAAAACAAATCTAAAGTAAATGTCATCTTAACTAGAGAGAGATTGGAATGTCATATTTCAGAGCAGCAACACGAATGGCAGGCTGGCATATTGCTTTCGGGAGATGAAAAGGAAAATGCATCTGGGTTTACCTTACCTTCTTTAAACACCTCCCCCTCTTCAATCTATTTTCTGCAAAAACAATCACTAAACCTTCAAGGAGAAAGTGACAGGCAAGACACACACACACACACACACACACACACACATGGCATCACTAGGCGCTTTGATTTGTGCTGTGACAGAGCCTTTTTATTACGTTTTCAGTTTAACTGTACCACAGCCTTTAAGGAAATAAAACTCTCTTTATTGAACATATTAAATAAAAAGGCAATCAAGTAGTTTTGCCTTATTGATAGGTTAAGTATCAAATATCACCATTTAAACATTATATGTATATAGACTTGCATAAAAAGATCGCTCGTGACATGATGCAACCTCTGCCTTTTCCTAACTGTATACATCTCACATCCAATGAGTGTCTCAGACGGCATCCAATAATTCACATGTATGCACTAAGATGGAGCAAGATATTCCCAGCAAGCCCTCTTGGGAACCGTTACTCCTGTATTTACAGAAGGTTCCTCAGCCTCTTGAAAAACCAATGTGATGTCAGTGTGGCAATCAAAATACTCCGGTGAAGGAGTCCTTTCGTGTCACTCCACTGCAATCACATTTCACTCTGAAAGACTAATTGCAAGGTGGAAAAGGCTAAGAAAATCTCAGATCCTTCACTTCAACACCTGTACACGAAGCAAGGATGAACATGAAAGCTAAACCACCAGACTCAGGGAAACAATCTGTCACAGTAAACCACAGTGGTCCAAGTGTTGCTTTAGATGTATATATGCATCTCACCTTCGCACAAACATTGAAAGGGGCTAGGAAAATCAGATGTGGCTAACATACTGACCAGGCAAGAAAAAGAAAGACAGCCTATGAAGATAAATCTGTGCACCCAAGTCCCACCAGCGACACAGACATCACAGAGAAACTTTATATAAGAAGCAGCAGCTCACAAACCCTGACTAATTCCCATTTTGCTATCAATCTACACTAGCCAAGAGTAGCAGGAGCAGCTTTCTGAACCCACATATCCATCATTTCAGCTGAGCAGGCAGAAATGCACAGAGGAGGAAGGGGTAAAAAAACAAACCCAGTACCAGCTAAGGGAACACAAGGACTCAAATCCAAGTTAATGCCTCAATAGAGGTAGGCTATTAGTGTATACTATACACTTATTTTTCCACAAGCCACAGAAATCCTCTAAAAGCTTTCAAAATACATTTTCAAAACATTGTACATCAGCAGTATGCAAGATTCTTTGAAAGGTGCTATCCTGCCCAGCAAAGAAAGAGCAAAGGAGTTGTAAAAGACAAGCACTTGAACCTAGAGGCAACTCCAGCATGGCATTAGGCACTCTCTCTATATACCCAAATCTCTTTTTCAACCATGGAAAAAATCTCATAGAACAGAAAGAAAAAGGAAGGAAGGAAAAGGTGGCAACACCTCTCGACTTACCTTTCTGGTAGTTCCCCCTGTTAATAAAACTTCTCCAAGGGCAATTAAAATTCCTCCAGCTGTACCCGAAGTCACACAGGAGCACAAAAATTAGTTTTCAGATGGTCCATCATTTCCTGATCATCCAACCCTGGGGAGGGGAGGGAGAGAAAAGGTGTCCAAGAGACTTTGCCAAAAGTAAGTCCAGAATTCAAACACTATTGGGGGGGGGGGGAATCAGTGGCCCAATGATAGAAATCCCCCCTCTGCACGATACACCTTGCTCCTTGCTCACCAAAACTGTATAGCAAAACTGTCAGTGGTAAGCCTCCAATAGCGGCTGTGTATGCTGCAGATGGTACGTCTCACTGTTACCTTCCCTGATGGGTAGAGGTTTCAAAGAACGGCAAATGCAGGGAGCCCCCCACCCCCTCAAAAAAGCCAGGTGGACTGCCAGACACTCACTCACGCTGTCTAATTAATCAAGAGAGGGACGGATTGGTCACCAGAGGCACCTCCTGCCACGGTGCACGGGATTATGGCAAGGTTATTAATCTTGCTTTGCTGCATCCCCCCTCCACCCCCTACATCCAGCAGCCTGCATTGAGATGATTGCCAGCTCTGTCTCTGTCCCTGTTCTACTGCATTTTGCTCAACCCTCCCTTGCTGCAAGTGAAACACAGTGGAGAGAGGAATACTAATAAGGTGGTTAGCTACAGTTTCTTCAAGGCATTCTACGTAGTCTGTGTGCCTCTCTCTCTCTCTCTCTCTCTCTCTCTCTCTCTGTGTGTGTGTGTGTGTGTGCACAAGTGTGTGAGGAAGAGAGCAGGTCTGTGCCTGCATGTTTTCTAGGGGAGGGGGGAGCACTCTGTGAATTCATTTGCACTTGCTCCATGAAGGCAGCTTCCACATTTGGCAAAGGAAGAATTTATTTGGATTACTTCTGTTAAGGAAGATCAGAGGCAGGGATCTTATTTGATAGATGATATAAAGGAGAGTGAGTGCTCAATTCCCTGGAAGCCTACAGCCATGCCTTGGCAGTTAAGAGAGAAAGAAATGTTCACTGAAAGAGAGACAAATTAAGTAAATAAGGCTCTGAAGAGTCTGGGGCAATCTTTAAGGTTCTGGCTCCACACCTGAAGCACTACATGGAAATGGCCATTCAGTGCTGTGCCTGAAATCATATCTCTATCTATCTATCTCTATCTATCTATCTATCTATCTATCATCTATCATCTATCTATCTATCTATCTATCATCTATCTATCATCTATCTCTATCTATCTATCTATCTATCATCTATCTATCTATCTATCTATCTATTTATCTATCTATCTATCTATCTGTCTGTCTATCTGTCTATCTATCTATCTATCTATCTATCATCTATCTATCTATCTATCATCTACCTTTTCAAATGTCCTTAGGAAAGAAATTAGAAATATCACCTGGGGGTTTTTTTTGGGGGGGGGGGTCTGGGGTTGGAGAAAGAGTGAAAAACTGCACCAAGACTAGTCAAAACTTGGTGCAGTTTCCTCCATTCCCCAGCCCAGTTTCATTCTCAGCTGTTTTCCCTCAGTGTCAATGGGATATTTGCTTCTACTCTTTCCTCCCCCAATTCCATAAGAGAAAAGAAAACCAGGAATGTGAATATGAAGTTCTTCATACAATGCCTTGGCTTTAATGAGATGCCTTGGAGCAAAGAGGAGAGAGTAAAAGGTTGGCTGAGCAGTGGCTGTCCCCACCAGTGCATTCATCTTTGATCATCCATGTACAAATTCGTGTGTAGAGCTGCACTCAGCGGAATTTGTTCCCTCAGAATATCGAAGCCACTACTGCTTGTGCCAAGCTTTCCTCGGCGTTTGAGCAGGTAAATTATTCTTGGCTGCAATCCCAGATCTATCCAGCAGATGCTGCTAGATATGACTCAGTCAAGAGCCACAAGGGGAGAAACTTATGACAAACAAGCATACACATACTTCAGGGAAGTTTCT